>NC_057864.1:442626821-443303321 GCF_019393635.1 Dromiciops gliroides
ACAAAATCCATGGGTTTATATACCCTTCCAAAAGTTACACTTATACGGCATTTTATTAATCTTGATTCGTTGCGCTTCTAAAATTAAAACATATTCTTAGGAAATATGAGGAACTACCTAAATGACCATAAATGTCAGCATTATGATGACAATAGGGTGGGTCATTGTCAGGCCACTGGTCAGCAGCATGAACTCCTTGAGAAAAGTATGTCACTCATGGTTACTAAAATATAGCATTGCTGACTACTGTATCTTGTGATATTACTTAATGTTTGACATCAGAAAGTTAGAAGAGAAACATAACCTTTTGACCTTATATAATTGTAACAAAATAATATCTAAATATAATCACAAAAGCTTTCAGTTAATATATTGATTATTATCTTAATCAAATCACTTATAACTATGGTGAATCTCTTATAACTTAAGGATGGGGAAAATCTCACTCACAACAACATGATATGGCTACCAGAAATGCTAATGGGATACAAAGTACATGAATAGAAGTATGGTGAGAGAACTCTGAGCCATACTATTATGCCAAGGTATTCAAAGTGCTTTTTAAATTCCTCTTGTTCTTGAGAATAAAACCCAAAATATAATAGTTTTAGAAAGAAATGTATTATGTCATTTGGTAGAGGGGAACAAACCAAAAACGAAGTGTGACTTTCTCTCTTCCAGCCTCCAGAAGGTATATATTATATAGGATTTAGAAAATGGTACCCACACATGAATCCCACATACTGAATTAAATAGTTTCGCCGAGAGGATAGCTTGAAAGCAAGGTAGACTGAGATGAATGTGAATAAATGTAAATATTCGATAAAATTTGGCTGAAGCCAAAACACAATGGAACCTGTGAGAAATGGGTAATTGTCTCCTCTCAATGTGGATATAACAGTCAGTCATACTCCACTGACCTGCTTGTAGGACAAAGGTCTCAGATCCCCTCCTCCCCCTCAGGTTAGCAAGGTCACATGGTTCAAGGAGCCCTGGTCTCAATTAGGTCCACTCCTGAGTTATGCCCATACAAGGAAGAGGGGTGGGAATACTGCGTTCCGATTAGCTAGTTTTTGCGCGTAGATTGTAACCCCGACCAGTGATGGAAAAGGGGAAGGTCCATTTGCGTTAGGGACTAGGGTATAAAACAGGGCCTGCAAGCCCCCTTTCTGGGCACCCACTAGCTGCACACTAGGGTGCCTCCTCATGAGAAGAAAATAAAGCCTTTGTCACCTTGCTGCTGAGTTCTTGAGAATTATTGAGAAGAGGATGGATTTTTCCCTCACAGAACCTAAAACACAAACTTGGGTAGACCCAAAATAATACCTGGGTGTGGAGACCCAAAACAAGAAAGTTTTCAGTGCATCCAGGATCTAGGGGAGAAACTCAAAATTCCTTGTAGCTATCTCTGGTGTTTCCGAAGTTACTGAGGTCAGGATGACATTCTGGATTCAGACAATCTGTAGTTAGATTTAAATAATGTAAAATTAATAAAAATTTCCAAACCATGCAATAAAGCATTTCTTACATTCCCATTAACCACGAACCTTCAGTTAATTACATTTTCTTGTAGTAGCACCTGTTAATGCAACTGGTGGTTATTAGTCAGATGAAAGGCATTACATACCATAATTTACAATGACCACTAGATTGCTGGTACCCCAGTTATAGAATTTCTTTTTGACTCAGCATGTTGTACAAAGAAGCTATCTGGCTTAAATTTGAACTTTGCTGCTGCTTAGCAATTCTTTTATTAATCTCTAGATAATTGCTGAGCAAACCATACAAAATGACTATTCAGACATTCCTTTAAGAATTCCAGCCCATTCTTTTACCACTCACCACATGATCTCAGTTTTATAACTGTCATTTACATAATGCTTTACAATTCACAAAGCACTTTCCTGAGAATTAGTATGTAAAATAGGTCTCAGGAGTTTTATCCCCATCTTTTTTCTTTCTTTCTTTTTTTTTTTTTTTTTTGGTGAGGGAATTGGGGTTAAGTGACTTGCCCAGGGGCACACAGCTAGTACGTGTCAGATGTCTGAGGCTGAATTTGAACTCAGGTCCTCCTGAATCCAGGGCCAGTGCTTTATCCACTGCACCACCCAGTTGCCCCACCATCTTTTTTCAAAGGAGGAAACTGAGGCTGAAAGATTAAATGACCAGGGGGCAGCTAGGTGGCGCAGTGGATAGAGCACCGGCCCTGGATTCAGGAGTACCTGAGTTCAAATCCGACCTCAGACACTTGACACTTACTAGCTGTGTGACCCTGGGCAAGTCACTTAACCCCCATTGCCCTGCAAAAAACAAACAAAAACAAAAACAAAAGATTAAATGACCAAGGGTCACAAAAAATAAATGGCAAAACTGAGGCTTAGATCCAGGTCATCAGATTGCAGATCAGTTGTACTTCCTGCTACTTCACAACTGCTTTATAAATTCAATTCAATTTAACAAATATTTATCAAATACCCATTATAAGGTTTAACCCAATTGATGACCTCTCACATATCCTCATTTCCACTTTAGCATATCAGTTGTCTTTACATCCATCCTGTTATTCTACTTGGGGCAACTAGGTGGTACAATGTATAGAGCACTGGCCCTGAATTCAAAATCTCACCTTAGACACTTTCTAGCTGTGTGACCCTGGGCAAGTCACTTAACCTCAATTGCCTTAAAGATTATGGGCCTGATACATATCTTGCCACTGGACCCAGATAGCTCTGGAGGAGAATGTGAGATTGGTGACTTTGCACAGCCCTCTCTCACTTAAAATTCATATTATGACATCACTTCCTGATGTCATGGTCTTCAAGAAAGGAAGGACAAACAACAACAATTGCATTTCTTCCTCAATGCCCTGATCTTTTCAATCAACAAGCATTTATCAAGGTCCTACTATGTTCCAGGCAATTCACCAGGTACAGAGGCTACAAAGACAAATGAAAGTCTGTGCCCTTGAGGAATTTATGTTCTAATTTAAAGATGGAAAAGGGGGAAAACACAAAGTCACAGGAAAATAGAAAAAATACACTACAGGTTACCAGAATCTCCAAATTTTAAAAAAGTTGTGAGCATCAGTATCAACTATACAGGCATTACAAAAACATGATGGTGAATGCAAAAGAAATTGTCACTGTTCTCCATGGTATCTGTAGATCCAGTTTTCTGTAAAAGTTACAGTATCCTTTTTCCAAATGAAAGCAAACATTAAAGTTTTTTCCCCAAACTACTGAGGAATCTAGGAAGAGTATTATAAGCAGCAAACCTCCACCTCCCCCCAATGATTATACATATTCTTCAGGTGGACACCAAATAACCTGGTGACAAGGGCAAGGGAAAAGCAGTGAGATGAAAACATGTTTAAAAAGGTAAATGCCAATGAAGGCAAAAATTCAAGGCTCTTTTAAAGGAAGGAGGAAAGTCAAATGAACTTGATTTGTCTGAGGGAAGGGAAAGAAAATTAAAAATTAGACCAGGGAGGGATCACAGAGCATTGAGCACAACAGCACAAACTTAAAGGAAAAAATACTTAAGAAGGAAAGTTGTTACAGTTCTGTGTACATCATGCTGGGGAAAGATCTCAAAACACAACTGTAGGTTCTTCCCATGCCTTGGTGCATGCAAATACCAAGTAACCCAGCTTGGAAGCACCAGATCACTGAGATCAGGATCTATAAAAAGTAATGTGTAAGAGATGCCACACAGTGTGCTACACTGGTCCAGTACCACATCTCCACCTTTCATTTGATTGGTTTGCAACTTATCATAAGTTCATTTGTTACGGCATGATTGACACAGAAAACACTCAGCCAGGTACTCAAGGTGGAGAGAGAGAGAGTTTATTATGCGCAGGCCCAAGGTGGGTGTATCAAACCTCCAACAATGGGCCCCAAGTCTTATAGCCCACTTGGTTATATACAAAAAGAGTAGGTTTGGTATAGTGGCATAGTCAGCAAGATGCATACAAGTGTATCAAATAAGGATGAGGTCAGTGATTACTTTACAAAGGATGCATAGTGATATAGTCATCATTACAGAAAAGCAAGATACATACAAATGTATCAAACAAGGATGAGGTCAGTGATTACTGAACAAAGGACAAAGGAGAAACACGGGCCTGCAGCTGTAGCTGGAACACAGCAAGGCCAGGGTCTGTCTGAGACAGACAAGGTCAGAGGCCACATGTGATTTTCCACATCACATTTAGAGGAACACTGCTTTTTTATGTTTATGTATATGTCTACACACATATTATATACACTTATACATACATATATATGTACATACACATACGTATGCATATATATAAAAAGTAAGAATGACAAATGAGCTACAAGTTCATTTATATAATCAGTTGTTACGAACGACTTTCTTTACAATCTATCACAAGTAAAAACCATCTTCCATTTATATGGAGAATTTGTGTGAGACAATACAATAGAACTGGATTTTCAGATTAATTAAAAATCAATTTTCATTTCACTTAAAAAGATTTATATATCATATAGTTAATATTATTTTTCACCCATTTAAAAGAATGGAAATTGCAATTCTGCAGTAGTACTTATGGTCTTGATCCAATTCTGAATGTAGGATGACATCCTCTAGAAGCAACAGTTGGTCAGTAGTTGATCCAAAACACTGAACCCCTTTTGGCCTGCCTTTTACCACCTCCTTTCCCATCAGGAAATTCATTCCTTTTCAGTTCTCTTTCCTGTTTTCTCTTCCCCCATTAGAATGTAAGTTCCTTGATTAGAGTTTTTCTTTCTTTTTCCTTGCCTTTGTATCCCCAGCATTTAGCACAGTGCTTGGCACAGAGTTAATAACTTAATGTTTGTTGGCTGCCTGCTGGTCATGGATTCTAAGAGGCAGAATAAAGAAGACTGAATATTCTAGATATAGAGAACAGCCAAGTACAGAGGCAGAGCAATGAGAGATGGAGTGTTGTGCATGAGAAACAGCTGGGAGACCAGTATGACATGGTTCTAGCATTCAGGTGGGGAAGAAGTATACAGAAACCAAGAAACTCCGAGTCCCTTGAACCCCATTCTGGACACAGGTCTGAGAAAGGGATAGGACTAGACACGTTAATTCACACAGTCAATCAAAAAGAATTTATTAGGAGTTTAGGATCTCCTGGCATTATGCTAAAAGCTGAAGATATAAAGACAAAGAGAAAACAATACTTTCCAGCAAGTAGTTCACATTCTGTTAAGGGGGACAGAACGGGAATTTACAAAAGCACATACAAAATACTTAAAGTGGTTACAAGGTAGCTTTAAAGGGGCATGCTGGGGGTGGGGGATGGAGAAAGGGAAGACCAGAAAGATCTCCTGCCAAAGGTGGCACTTGAATTGAGTCTTGAAATAAACCAGCGATGCTTAGAGTCAAGGGTGAGGAGGAGAATACAGCCTGTGCAAAGGAATTGAGTTGGAAGAAAAAGTTTGATGCAGTGCTGTGTCTGAGAAATAGCAATTTAGTCAGCCTTGCTGAATTGTAGGGTGTACGGAGGAGAAAGTAATGTGTATGAAAACTAGAGTGATAGAAAGGAACGAGAGTGTTTGATCATACTAAGAATGTGCTGGACCAACAGGAAATATTTATCAAGTGCCTATACCATGCCCAGGCACTGTGGTAAATGCTGAGGATACAAAGAAAGACAAAAAACAATCCTTTTCCTCGAGGAACTCACAAGGTAATGATGGAAGACAACACATAGAGAGATGGAAAGGAAGGGAGGATACCTTCACCGTGGGTGATGAGGGTGGAGGGGGAAGTTGATGAAGTCTGTATAGCCAGATGGGAAATGATCTAAACTCAAAGGAAGACATGATACTTCTTCACCTTTTATGGGTTCCATTTGTTACTGTCTCCACTAAGATATGGCTCCCACATTTGTTATCTTTAGCATCCTTATTGTCTCCTGAACCACAGACTCCTTAACATCTGACTTCAAGCACAAACCAACTGGAAAGGGGCAGCTAGGTAGCACAGTCGATAAAGCACTGGCCCTGGATTGAGGAGGACCTGAGTTCAAATCCAGCCTCAGACACTTGACACTTACTAGCTGTGTG
Source organism: Dromiciops gliroides (assembly GCF_019393635.1). NCBI lineage: Eukaryota > Metazoa > Chordata > Mammalia > Microbiotheria > Microbiotheriidae > Dromiciops > Dromiciops gliroides. Next base: position 442,632,905 of record NC_057864.1, read on the forward strand.
ACCCTGGGCAAGTCATTGCCCCACAAAAACAAACAAACAAAAACAAACCAACTGGAAAAAAAAACAACAAAAGTTATTTTTCTCTGATCCTGTTCTTGTTAATGTCAAATTTTTTAGCCATTTTTTCTTTTTCTTTTCTTTTCTTTTCTTTTTTCTACAAATCTCTAAATGATGCTGTAGATAGTTGCGCTTGGAGTCAGAAAAAAAAAGTTCAGATCCTTCCTCAGAATCCTTAATTATTTTCATGACTATGGGTAAGTCATTTAACCTCTTTCAGCCTCGGTTTCCTCATCTGCAAGATAGGTACAATAAGAACACCTACCTCACAAGATTATTGTGAGAATTCTGTACTCTGTGTAACTATTAAATTGACTCTCAGGGGCAGAGAAGGTACTCCTTTGCATTGATAGGGGTGTTTCCTCATGCAGGAGTTCCTTATCCCAATGATTATTCCTCTGTTTTATGCATTAGTATTGTACATGTCATATGACTAGATTGTAAATTCCATGATGGCGGATTAGTTGCCCAGAACAGTAGTTGATCAGAAGGGACAGAAAAGACTCCACAGAGAACCTGGGACTTAAGCTGGTTTTCGAAGGATGGATGTGGATGACACCTGCATAGGAGGTGTCAGTGTGGCAGCATGATGGCCTGGGAGGAAGAATTTCAAGAAAACCTGGAATGAGCAACATGGCTTGAGTTCAGTTATAACATTTGCTTAAAAGGAATAGGAGAGGCAGCTTATTGTGAGAGGGGCATCAGATTTCAAATCAATAGATCTGGTCTTTAATCATTTTAATAGTTAATAGCTGTCAAACCAGGGTGAAGTTATTTAGCCACTTAGTTTCAGTTACTTTATCTGTAAAATGGGGATAAGAATTCTACTACCTACCTCACAGTGTTAATAAGAAAGTACTAAATGTCAGTTATTGTTATTCGTATCTGTGATAGGCAGTAGTGGAGGGGGAAAAGCAATATAGGTCAGAAGGGACCAGCTTTTACAGGATGTTGAAAGCCAGACAAACATGGCATAGTATAGTGGGAAAGACATCATATTAGGAGTTAAAAGACTTAGGTTGTATTCACTGTTCCTCCAGTATGTGACCTTGGGCAAGTCATGTAGCAGTGTAGCCTTATATGGACCTTTAAGGTTTCTAAATTACTTTACCTCTGATCCTATTTCCTCACCTGCGGGATGGGATAATTGGATCAGATGATCTCCAAGGTGCTTTCCAGCCCCCTAATTCTGTGATTCTGTGAGTTTAGAATTACTCAGGTTTCCCCAATTCCAAACAATAGATATTTGTATATAGCACTTTCCCATACCTTTCAACAACCTTGTAAGGCAGGTATTGCAAGTGTTGTTATCCTTATCTCATAAAGAAATAAACTGAGTCTTGCAGAGGTTGTGATTTGTTCATGGTCACATAGCTAATAAGCATTAGTTGCATGCATTGGCAGCCAGATCTCCCAATCCCAAATTAACTGGTATTTCTATTATACTAGCTGCCTCTCAGAACTTTTAAACTATTTTCCTGACTCCCCTTCTTCACTGTTAAACGTCTAGGAAGTAATATATATATATTTGCTCCTTACATTTCCTGTTTAAATTCTCCTCATCCAATCTGGTTTCCCTATCCACTGCTTTACTGAAATGAGCATCACAAAGGTCACCAATACCTTCCTAATTGCTAAATCCAATGGCCTCTTCACAATTCTTATCTCTTTGACATTTTCCAGCACTTGACACTATTGACACAGTTGCCATATGATAGTAATCTTAAAGATTATCAAAGCCCTGCTTTCTTGGCTTCTGAGATACTGCTGTCTCCTGGTTCTACTTCCAGCTTCCAAATTTAACCTTACTCTCATCCAAACTGGATGAGGCAAATGCAGCTGCCTGCTTCATTCTGCCTGTAGAATGACATTTCAGATAAGTGGATAAAATGCTGATGCAAACCTCTATGACCATGAGGGACAGAGTGTTGAAGAGATAGTTCACATCACTGTTTTCAGAGAGGACATTCTACTGTCTACAAGTAGAAAGAGAGAAAAAGAAAGGCAGACAGACTTTGGAAGGCAGACATATAGGAGGAGCCAGCCCTTTAACATCACCTTGATTTACACCTTCCTAGAGACTTTGGAGAATTCTCCCCCCCTCCACCTGCCTCCCAAATGAGATCAGGACCTTTCTCTTTGTTGAGTGAGATCTCATCTTGCTCACTCTAAAGAGATCATTCACTCTTGTGTATTATTATCAAGTCAAATCAAGCATTTATTAACCACTTACTATATGCCAGTCAGTCAATAGATATTTATTAAGTGCCTTTTATATGCCAGGTTCTATGCTAAATGCTGGGAGTGCAAATAAAAACAGAAATAAAGATAGTCTCTGCCTTAGAAGCTTAGATTCTAATGGGCAAAAATAAAACATAAAAGCAAGCAGACAAGGTATATGGAGGAAGGAGGGACAGGGATGAAGATACCCAACAAGGGGCATAATATGCTCTAATATGCAGAACTTTTCTGATTTCCTTTTGCTATCTTCTCAAATAAAAAAGTTTACTTGCTATTCATGATTTGATTTGATTTTGACATAACTAGCATTTGGCAGGAAGAAAACAAAGCTGTACATATAAGGCTGGGTACTTCTTCTGTAAGGGATAGTGATCAGGAAAGCTAGCTACTTTTGAAACTAAAAATCATGCCCCAAGACCACCAATATTATGGAGGGCAGAGATATAATTCTAGGCTAGTACCCATCTGGGAAGACTGGCCAGCCTCACTGCACCTCCCCTTAAAACAGGAATCACAGTCTCCCTTGGAAAGGTGTGTGCAAGATTCCAGAGATATCTTTCCATGCTCCCCCTCAAGCCACCTGTCTATATATTTAAATATCTCATGGGATATACACATCTTACATGTGCAGCACACACCCTATACAAAAGAGAAGGCTGCATGGGAGAAGATTCAAGTCAAGGACCTGAGCTCAAGAAGGAAAAGGGGTTTTCAAGATGATTTGGAATATTTTGGAATTGTGAATGTAGTGAGGTTTGGGGCAGTAATCAGATCACCCCTGATCAATTGATTTCTCCTAAGTCTGGGTGATTATAATTATTGAAAGTGTAGGGAGGGGCAGGTAGGTGGTGCAGTGGATAGAGCACCGGCCCTGGATTCAGGAGGACCTGAGTTCAAATCTGGCCTCAAGACACTTGACACTTACTAGCTCTGTGACCCTGGGCAAGTCACTTGCTTCACAAAAAAAAAAAAAAAGAAAAGAAAGTGTACTGACATTTTAAATGAAGTACAAATAATACTAGCTCCATGAAGTCAAGGGCTTATAACAGTGCCTGACACCTAGCACACACTTAATAACTGTTTACTGATTGACTACTCCAAGAAAAAAACCAGAGACTTAATTTGAAAGGGAGAAATTTGAGAGAATATAAGGGCAAGTAAAAGGAGAAGTGCTTAAACTTTACTTTTTCTGTTTTTTGTTTTTTTGTAGGGCAATGAGGGTTAAGTGACTTGCCCAGGGTCACACAGCTAGTAAGTGTTAAGTATCTGAGGCCAGATTTGAACTCAGGTTCTCCTGAATCCAGGGCTGGTGCTTTATCCACTGTGCTACCTAGCTGCCCGAGTGCTTAAACTTTAAAGGAAAAGAAGTACTAAATGTGGAAGAAGAGAAGGATTCAATAAAGAATACAGAAACATGAACAAAATAACTTGAGTAGGAGGCAGAGGGAAGAATAAGGAGGAACAAATGAAGGTGAAGAAGAAAGAGAATTGGAAGCTTATGAGAAAAGATGAGTTGAGAGAGAAAAAGGTAGTTGGTAAAACTAGATACAAGGTTATTGAGAGAAAGGAAATGATTTGGTTGTATCTGTCAGAATGGCTTAGATGCTAAAGAAGTTGACAGTGTTGACAGAGTGCTAAAAACATGAGAGTGGCAGCTCTGGAGTTGAAAATCATCTACAAATAGCTTGCCATAGTTTTTCAAGGGACATATCAACAAGGCACAAGGATTAGGGAACTCAACTTCAGAAAGTATGGAGAAGGTAGAGAATTTTGCAATGATTTCCTTGCAGTTCTGTTTGCCCATATTACTGCTATACATGTATCAAAAGCTTCTCTATTTCCTAGGAGAAAAAGTAAAATACATTTGAAGAACATTTCTCCCTAGGTTATCATAGGCAATGAAATCCCCCCCCCAAAATAAAAAATGAGGAAGGGTTTCAGTATGAAAGCTAAAAAGAAAAAAAATCTGAAAATATAAAGGAAAATTCTGACCTGTGACAATCAAACTATAGGAGGATGAAAGATCATATAGAAGAGAAAGGGAAGAATACCTACCAAATACTTAGAGCCAATAAAAAAGTCAGAGATTTTACACAAAGAGTAATAAGCCAGATATTTCTAAGGAGAAAGCATCTGCTTGTCCTCTAAAGATACTAGGACAGAGATTTAGATCGGGAAGGGACCTGAGAGGTGATCTAGTCCAACAATGATAATGTGGGTATTGTCAGGTGGGAGATCATGCAGTAAGCTTCAGAGGAAAAAGAGAAGAGCAGTGGTGACTCCCTGTTGTGGGTCACTGAGACAGTTACTTGTTTATCTGATAATGACAGAGAAGTATGCTATAACCTCGGGGCACATATCCAGTATGAGACAGAGAATCTACCAAGATTTGTTAAGATGGATAACTTCTACCCACTTACAGTGATTCACATGGGTACCAGTGATACTGCCAAAAGGAACACAAGATTCATTGCCAAATTATAGTCTTGCACAAGAAACTAAAGACCTTAAGAGTACAGGTAGTACTTTCATCACTGTTTCCATCAAAGGAAAAGGATCCATAAGAGAAAAACAGATTTGGGAAGTGAAAAACTGATTAAGATGATATTTAGGATTGGGATTTGCATTTTGGATCTAGTCCAGATATACAAGTAACAGGTTTCTGGCTAGGGATGGAATGTTCCTATCAAAAGCTGATAAGAATTTATTTGCCTGGAGTTTTACAAATCCAATTTTAAAAAAATTAAACAGAAAAATAAAGGGCAGTGAGAAAACTGCTAGTGTTTGTCCACCAAGATTGGTACTATAGAGAGAAGCTACAATTAGGAAAAAGAAAAGCAATGGAAGTATGAAATCTGGAAGTCCATAAGAAACAAAATCCAAGAAAAGAACTGGAAAGCCAAATTTCATAAACCAAGATATCTATATACAAATGCAAAAAATATGGATCACTTGCAAAATAAACTAGAGCCCATAATGTAAAGGAACAAATTTGACCTCAGTGATATCATTGAGACTTGGTAGAATAAATTTCATTACTGGAATATGACTGGGAAAATATAGATTATTAAGAAGAAATAAGATAAGTAAAAAACAAAGGCAAAGTAGATTGCATATATTTTAGGATATGAGAAAATGCAGGAACCAGAAGGCCGAAGCATTGTGAGGATCAGTGGAAGCAGCAAGGGAAATGATCTTGTTATCAGTGGATATAACAGGATACTTAAACAAAAACGAAAACCAACACATAAATAGAGAGTTCAGGAAATAGATCTCAAATATTAGAACACATGCATGTTAAGAATAGTTGAGATTTTAATTCCCTAAACATGGTGAAGCCCTTTTTCTTTCTCTATTTTACTTATGTAGGCATTTAGAGATATAAAATTTCCCCTAAGAACTGCTTTGGTTGCATCCCATACATTTTGGTATGTTGTCTCATTATTGTCATTCTCTTGGATGAAGTTATTGTTTTTATGATTTGTTGTTTGATCCACTCATTCTTTAGGATGAAATTAATTATTTTCCAATTCATTTTTGGTCTGTCTTTCCATGGCCCTTTATTACACATAATTTTTATTGCATCATGACCTGAAAAAAATGCATTTACTATTTTTGCCTTTTTGCATTTGACTGTGAGGTTTTTATGCCATAATACATGGTCAATTTTTGTGTATGTGCCATGTACAACTGAGAGAAGGGTATATAGTCTTTTATATCCCCATTCAGTTTTCTCCAGAGGTCTATCATATTTTATTTTTCTAAAATTCTATTCAACTCTTTAACTTCTTTCTTATTAATTTTGTGGTTAGATTTATCTAGTTCTGAGAAGGGGAAGTTGAGGTCCCCCACTAATATAGTTTTGGTATCTATTTCTTCCTGTAACTCACGTAACTTCTCTAAGAATTTGGATGCTGTACCATTTGGTGCATACATGTTTAGTATTGATATTACTTCATTGTCTATGGTACCTTTTAGCAAGATGTTGTTTCCTTCCTTATCTCTTTTAATTAGATCAATTTTTTCTTTGTCTGAGATAAGGATTGCTACCCCTGCTTTTTTTTACTTCAGCTAAAGCATAATATATTCTGCTCTAACCTTTTACCTTTACTCTGTGTGTATCTCTGCTTCAAATGTGTTTCTTGTAAATAACATATTGTAGGATTCTGGTTTTTAATCCACTCTGCTATCTGCTTCCATTTCATTGGAGAGTTCATCCCATTCACATTCACAGTTATGATTACTAACTTGTATGTCCCTACATCCTATTTTTCCCCTTGTTTGTACTTTTCTCTTTCCTTTCCCCCTGTTCATTCTCACTAGTGTTTTGTTTCTGGCCACTTCAGTCCACCCTCCCTTCTATCAGCCCCACCTGATTTTTGTCCTTTCCCCTTTCAATTCCTAATTAGGTCCTCTCTTCTATCAGCCCCACCTCCTTTTTGTCCTTTTCCCCTTTCTCCTCCTAGTTTTATCCTTCTTTCTATCAGTATCCCACCCTTTTCTTTCATCTTTCCCCTTTTACTTAACTATAGCTTAAGATAAAATTCAATACCCAACTGAGTGTGTATGTTATTCCCTCTTTGAGCCAAATCAGATGAGAGTAAGGTCAAAACAATACTCAGGCCTCCCTTCTTTCCCTCTGTTGTAATAAGTCTTTTGTGCCTCTTCATGTGATGTGATTTGCCCCATTCTGCCTTCCCTTTCCCCTTCTCCCAGTATAATCCTTTTTGTCACCACTTAAGTTTTTTTTTTAATATCATCACATAAGAATCAACTTATACCCACACCTTCTGTCTCTGTGTATTCCTCTTATCTGTCTTAATAAAGATAGAGTTCTTAAGTGTTACAAGTATCTTCTTCTCATGTAGGGATGCAAACATTTAATCCTTATTGAATAACATGTTTTTTCCCCCTTTTTACCTTTTCATGAATCTCTTGAGTACTATATTTGTACATTACATTTTCTGTTCAGTTCTGGGCTTTTCATTAGGAAAGCTTTAAAGTCCTGTATTTTATTGAATGCCCATCTTTTTTCCTAAAGGATAATGATTATTTTTACTGGATAGTACATTCTTGTTTGTAATCCCAGTTCCTTTGCCCTCCAGAACATCATATTCTAAGCTCTCCAATCCTTTAATGTTGAAGCTGCCAGGTCCTGTGTACTCCTGATTGTTGTTCCTTGGTATTTAAATTGTTTCTTTCTGACTGCAGTATTTTCTCCTTTACTTGATAGTTCTGGAATTTAGCTACAATATTCCTTGGAGTTTTCCTTTTCAAGTCTCTTTCAGGAGGTGATCAGTGGATTCTTTCTTTCTTTTTTAAAATTTTTATTTATTTATTTATTTGTTTGTTTTTGGCAAGGCAATGAGGGTTAAGTGACTTGCCCAGGGTCACACAGCTAGTAAGTGTCAAGTGTCTGAGGCCGGATTTGAACTCAGGTCCTCCTGAATCCAGGGCCAGTGCTTTATCCATTGAGCCACCTAGCTGCCCCCCAGTGGATTCTTTCAATGACTACATTTTCCTCTGGTTGTAAGACATTGGGGCAGTTTTCCTTGATAATGTCATGCAATATGCTGTCTAGGTTCTTTTTTTGATCATGGTCCTCAGGTAGTCCAATTATTCTTATATTGTTCCTCCTGGATCTATTTTCCAGGTCTGTTGTTTTTCTGAAGAGGTATTTTACTTCTTCTACTTTTATATTCTTTTGATTCTGCTTTACTTCTTCCTGTTGTCTCATTGAGTCATTAGCTTCTGTCTGCCCAATTCTAATTCTTAAGGAGTTATTTTCCCTGGTCAGCTTTTGCACCTCCTTTTTCATTTTTCTAATTGTATTTTTAAGGCATTATTTCCTTTTTCTAAGCTATTGACTTTCTCTTGCATAACTCTCATTTCCTTTCCCAATTTTTCTTCTAAATCTCTCTTTTAGCTCTTCTAAGAGAGGTTTTTGGTCTCAAGACCAATTTTTCTTCCCTTTTAAGGCTTCATGTGTAGGAGCTTTATCATTGTTGTCCTCTTCTGAGTTTATGTTTTTATCCTCTCTATAACCATAGTAATTGTCAATGGTCAAAGTTCTTTTTTGTTTCTTATTCATATTTAAATTTTTATTTTAGTCTCTTTTGTGCCTTTTAAGGTAAGTTCTCCTCCTAGGGTACAGAGTGTAGTGTCAGAAGCTTCTTTTGCTGGGTGCCCTGTGCTGAGTCACCAGCTTTCTGCTCTGAGGTGTCAGCAGCTTGCAGCTTGCTCACTGAACTGGAATGGCTCGGCTTAGTTGGGCCTGTTGGGTAGTCAATACCCCAGCTGGCAGATTGCCTTCTGCATTGGGGCTGGAGGCCTCACAACTGACCTGTTGTGTCACCAACTTGCTGAGCTAGTACCATGGGTCCTCAGCTGCTGATCTGTGCTGTGACTAAGAGCCTTTTGCTGGCTTGCCCAGACACCCTCTTTGCTGAGCTGTGCTCCCTTTTTACCCTGATGAAACAGACCTTTCCTGAAGATCATCTAGGTTATGTTGTCAGAAGATTGTTTCACTTCATTTTTTGCAGGTTTTGCAGCTCCAGACTCTGTTGAGAGGCTTAATTTAACCAGCAGGAGCAGAACAGCTAGTAACTGACTTAATGATAATGTCATCCTTCAAAGGCTAGAAGAACTAGCAGAAAGAATGCTAGTCTGGATCTGATTTTTACCAGCTGGAAAGAAGGGGCCGCTTGGTTGGAAATGATGGTAATCTTAGAGTTTGTGATAGATAATGATTGGAAAGCCCAGAATTAATCTGACATGTACCCTAATTCTTGGAGGACAGATTTCAAAAGGTTCAGAAGGATAGATAGGGTAGAACGGAGTGTTCATGAGAAGTCAGCTCAGGAAAAATGAGAAGGTCTGAGAATTGAATTCTGAAGGCTAAGAGTAGTAGTACACAACTGGGTGTACTGCTGCTGAGGAAACAGAGGCGGATATATCTCTTCAGTTTGGCGAGTTCTAAGCTGTAGTAGGGCTAAAGCCAATCGGGAATCCGCACTAAGTCTGCCACCAATATAGTGAACCCCTGGGAGCAGAGGGCCGCTAGACTATTAAACTGGCCCAGATTGGAAAAATGAAATAAGTAAAAGCTTCCGTGCTGATCAGTATTGCAATCATCTCGTAAATGCCCACCATACTTCTAGTCTGAGTGGAGGAAAGAACAAAGGGAGGAAAATGGATTTGTGGATGCAAAAGGAAACAATTCTAGCAAGAAGGAAAATAGAGAATTGTCAAAAAAAAATTAATGCAGTTGCACTGGTTCATGAATCAACTTAGATTTTTTTAAAAAAATAAGATGTCCAATAGACATTGTAAAATCATCATGCCCCAAACTGAACTCATATCTTTCCCCCCAAACCCTCCCTTCTTCCAAACTTCCCTATCACATCATGTTCTAATTCACCCATGCTCTCATCCTAGGAAACATCCTCAACTCCTTATTCTTATTCCCCACATCCAATTTGTTGACAAGTCCTATCAATTTCATCTTCCATATCTCTACCATATGCCACCTTCTTTCCTGTAACACGGCCATTGCCCTGGGGCAGGCACTCATCACCTCATGCCCGCTGGCTGGATTCCTTGCCTCAAGTCTCTCCCCACTCTAGTCCATCCTCCACTCAGCTATCAAAGTAATCTTCCTAACATACGGATCTGACCATATCATCCCCCTACATAATAGGGGACCCATCACTCCCCAGAATCAAATAGAAAATGTTCTGTTTAGCATTAAGAATCCTTTACAACCTGCCCTGCCTCCAGCTTCCTTTCCAGTCTTCTTACACTTTAGCTCTCATACATATATTCTGTGATCCAGTGATACTGGCTTTGTTCTTTGACAAGACATACCATCCTCCCAACTCTGGGCATTTTTTGTTGCCTTGCTCCCCTTTCCTGGAAGGTTCTCCCTCCTTATCTCTATTTCCTGGCTTTCCTGGCCTCTTTCAAGTACCAGCTAATATTCTACTTTCTACAGGAAGCATTTCCTGATTCCCCTTAATTCTAGTACTTTCTCTCTGTTGATGATTTCCAATTTATCCTACATGTAGCTTGTTCATACATAGTTGTTTACATGTTTCTTCCTCCTGTGACTGTGAGCTTCATGAAAGCAAGTTCTGTCTTTTATCTTTGTTTGTATCCCCAACATTTAGCATGGTGCCTGGTACATAGGTGCTTATTAAATGTTTACTAACTGAATACAACATTGTCAACCATATTTATGAGTTAATCTCATCAATTTAGTTCATCTCCTAGTGGTCACTTGCTGGAAGTGAGCTTCCACATTTAGAAATTTCCTTCACGGATTATTGTAGAAACATTATCTACCCCATGCAACATAGGCTAGTTTTTCCTTAAATAGTATTGAAACAATCCTTGAGACTTAATAGGCTCACAGACGTAAGTTTAAAACTATTGACATAGCATCCTGGTCATCTAGGTACTTCAGCCAGTACATAAGGAGTCCTGATCCCTCTCAGGCTTGACACATGCTTCTGACCAGGCATGCCACTATGGTAAATGAGAAGTCATGGGAAGCTTTGTCTAGATGAATGAGCTTTGAATCTTTGTTAGAAATATCCTTTCCATGCTATTGCTAAGTAAACTTCCTTTTGTAACTGTTAAGTGGCTTTTGTGGGCCAGGAATCTAATGGAACTGGAATGGCTTAAATTAATCCCCACATTCCTACTATACCAGTTGGAGATACTTTAAAGAGAAATTCTTTGTAGCAGACCTGGGGCAGTAAATTCTGTCCAAAGTGGATAGATTTGGGATCCATTTGTGCACCCTTTTTGGTAGAATATGTAAAGACAGATCTAGGACTCCGGAGGAAAGCACTTGAGACCACTTGAAGACTATTTTTTATACTCTATAGGTAACTAAGGTGGCACTAAGACTAGAGTCAGGAATACCTTTATTCAAATCTGGTTTCAGACACTCCCTAGTTGTGTGACCTTGGACAAATCACTTAACTCTGTTTGCCACAGTTTCCTCATGTATAAAATGAGCTGGAGAAGGAAATGGCAAACCATTCCAGTGTCTCTGCCAAGAAAACCCCAAATGGGGTCATGAAGAGTCAGACACAAATAAAATGACTGAAGAACAACAACATGGGTTGCTGATATAGGCAGTTTATGTAGCACCAGTACTTTTTTAGTTCAGATTCAAGGTTGGAATAAAAGGAAGCACCCAACAAAACCAAAAAACCCACCTTGCTTATGAATACCTCTTTTTTTTTGGGGGGGGACAGTGAGGACTAAGTGACTTGCCCATGGTCACAGAGCTAGTAAGTGTCAAGTGTTTGAGGCCAGATTTGAACTCAGGTCCTTCTGAATCCAGGGTCAGTGCTTTATCCACTCTGCCACCTAGCTGCTACCTGAACACCTTTTTTTTTTTAATTAAGAATCTCCACTTTAAAAAATAGAAAAAAGAAACCAAACAGCAGGCACCTAAAAGTCACTGAACAGTTAACCAAAATTTACTTTGCTCATAAAGAGAAAGGATATATAATAAGGATATAATGGGACTTGGCTTCTCTGAGTACTTTCCACCTCATCTCCAGATGGAAACATTTCTGATCAATCAGGGCACAATATATGGTGAAGGACATGGTGACTTGTGTGGTCTTCAGAAAATCCCCAAGAAGGCAAGCAATTTAATATAGGTTATACATGTGCAGTCATGCAAAATATATTTCCATTTTAATTATGTTGTAAAAGAAAACCCAGACCAAAGAAACAAATAAATAAATAAAGTTTGGGGTTTTTTAGAAAGTACACTTTTTGGGTGGACGAAAGGCAGTGAGCTCTTGAACTCATGACATGATTGCTCCAAAAAACATTCAAATAATGCCATAGGACAATTCCTGGAACAGCAAAACCCACATTAAAATGTGCTGAAATCATCTTCCAACTAAGAACAGCTTGGAAGGTTGGAAGGAGGGAGCTGCTGTGCTGAGACAGGAGTAGAGCCAATCCCACAGTCACCCTGACACAGATCCAGTCCCAGGAAGGCCTTGCCAGAGAAAGAGACCCCCCCCCCCCCCAGCCTCTGAATCAGCTTCAGCACCAGTGACATCTGGAACTAAGCTCACAGTCTAGTCAGAGGGCTGAGCCCTTGGCGGGGGGAGATTACAGGTTCTGAGGCAGAACTTGGGTTTTTCACCTCTGCTGGTAACCAGGAGGTAGGCTTGCGTAGCAGTGATCCAGGTAGGGGAGAGGCACAGGCTCCTCAGAGCTGACAACCACAACACACAAAGATGGTTGATTAGCAAGTTGGTCTGGGGTCATCTACACATCAGGGAACAGGCCAGGCAAGTGAAGAACCTGCTCCTCCTTAAATCATACCACCTAGATCCTTCTGAAGTTTGGGATAGTGCAGCCTGTAAACAGTGCCCCACTTTAAGGAGCTAAAAGTCAAGTAAAAGAAAGGCAAGATGAGCCGACAGAGAAAGGTGAGGACCATAGAAAGTTTCTTCAGTGACAAGGAAGATCGAGGTATACCCTCAGAGGAAGATATCAACATCAGGGCTCCTATTTCTAAAGCTTCCAAGAAAAATATGAATTGGTCTCAGGCCATAGAGGTGCTCAAAAAAGGACTTTTAAGATAAAGTTAGAGAGGTAGAGGAAAAAATGGAAAGAGAAATGACAGTGATGAAGGAAAGACATGAGAAAAAAGTCAACAGCTTGAAAAGCCAAATTGGCCAAATGGAAAAGGAGGTACAAAAGCTCTCTGGTGAAAATAATTGCCTAAGAATTAGGATCGAACAAATGGAAGCTAGTGACTGTATGAGAAACCAAGACACAATAAAGCAAATCCAAATGAATGAAAAAATAGAGGGCAATGTAAAATATCTTCTTGGAAAAACTGCTGGCCTGGAAAATAGGTCCAAGAGAGATAATTTGAAAATTATTGGTCTACCTGAAAACCGTGACCAAGGAAAGAGCTTAGACATCATCTTCTAAGAAATTATCGGGGAAAATTGCCCTGATGTTCTAGAAGCAGAAGGTAAAATAGAAATTGAAAGAATCCACCAATCACCTCCTGAAAGAGATCCCAAAAGAAAAACTCCTAGAAATAGTATAGCCAAATTCCAGAGCTCTCAGGTCAAGAAGAAAATATTTCAAGCTGCCAAAAAGAAAGAATTCAAGTACTGTGGACCCCCAGTCAGGATAGCACAAGATCTAGCAGCTTCTACATTAAAGGACTGGAGGGCATGGAATATGATATTCCAGAGGGCAAAGGAAGTGGGATTACAACCAAGAATCATGTATCCAGCAAAACTCATCATAATCTTTCAGAGGAAAAAATGGGACTTCAATGAAAAGGAGGATTTTTAGGTATTCATGATAAAAAGACCTGAACTGAATGGCAAATTTTACCTTCAAATACAGGACCCTAGAGAACCACAAAAAATTAGAGTTGGGGAACATACCTGGGGACATGCAGTGGGTGACTCTCTTATGTCTGAGGCTGGGTTTTGTCTGTGATCTCCCTGGGTCCAGGGTGGATGCTTTGTCCACTATGTCACCTATCTGCCCCATGATGACATCTTTAGGGTTAAATTGAGGGGTATGGGGAATGCACTGGGGGAGGGGAAAGGGCAGAGGTAGCATGGGGTGAAATCCCACATGAAAGAAACAGGAAAGGGCTTATAGAGTGGGGGAAGATATGGGAGAGGAGCAGGGCAGTAAATGAATTTTATACTCATCAGAAAAGGCTCAAAGACCTTAAACTCATCAGAGTTGCCTCAAGGAGGGATTAACACACACACCCAATTGGGTGGAGTAATCTATTTAAACTGGGCAGTAAATGAGCCTAACACTCATCAGAATTGGCTCAAAGACCTCAATCTCATCAGAGTTGCCTCAAGGAGGGAATAACATACACACTCAATTGGGTGAAGTAATCTATCTAACTCTGCAGGAAAATAGGAGGGGAAGGGAATAAAGAGAGAGGGGCAAAAGAAGGGAGGGCAGATTGGTGGAGGGGACAGACAGAAGCAAATCCCGTTTGAAGAGGGATAGGATGAAAGAAGATGGATAATAGAATAAATATCATGGGGAAGCAAATAGGATGGAGGGAAACAGTTAACAATAGTAATTGTGAAAAAGAGAAAAGGGGAGAAATTGTACAAATAATATTTATAACAACTCTTTTTAGTGGCTAAGAATTGGGAATCAAGGGAATGTCCATCAATGGAGGAATGACTGAAGAAGCTGTGGTATATGATTGTAGTGGAGTGGTATTGTGCTATAGGAAATGACAAGCAGTATGATTCCAGAAAAACCTGGATAGACTCATATGAACCGATGTATAGTGAAATGATCAGAACTGAGAGGACATCGTGCATAGTGACAGCAGTATTGTTCTATGAGCAATTGTGAATGACTTAACTACACTCAGCAATACAATGATCCAAGGAAATCTCAAAGGGCTAACGATGAAACATACTATCCACCCCCATAGAAAGAACTGATAAAATGAGCACTAGTGGATTGTACATATATAACCTGGTTGATGTCTTGTGGAGGGGGTAGGAAAGGGAGGGTGGGAGAAAAATTTGGAACTCTAAATCTTATGAAAATGAATGTTGAAAACTACTCTTACACATAACTGGAAAAAATAAAATAAATGTTTGTTGCAAAGAAAAAAAATAAAGAAAAAGTACATTTTTCATCATAAGTCCAGCAGAATTGTCTTGGATCATAAGTTGTTCACAGTTGATCATCCTACAATATTGCCATTACTTTGCACAATGGCCTCCTGGTTCTGCTTATGTCACTTTGCATGAGTTCATGTAAATCTTTCCACCTTTTTCTGAAAGCAATCCTGCTCATTATTTCTTTTTCTTTTTTCTTTTTTAATTTTCTTTTTATTTTTGAGGCAATTGGGGTTAAGTGACTTGCCCAGGCTTATACAACTAGTAAATGTCAAGTGTCTGAGGCTGGATTTGAACTCAGGTCCTCCTGACTCTAGTACAGTTGCTCTATCCATTGCTCATTAATTCTTTCTTTTTTTTTTAGGCTCATTAATTCTTACAGCAAAATAGTATACCATCATAATTCTATTTCACAGCTTGCTCAGTCATTCCCCAGTTGATGGGCATCCCCTCAATTTCCAATTCTTTGCCACCACAAAAAGAGTTGCTATAAATATATGTGTACATATATGTCCTTCCTTTTTGTTTTGTTTTTTTCTCTTTGGGATATAAACCTAGTAGTAGTATTATTGGGTAAAAGGGTATGCATAGTTTTATAGTTCTTTGGCATAGTTCCAAATTGCTCTACAAAATGGTTGAATCAGTATATAATTCCACCAACAGTGCATTAGTGTCTCAATTTTCCCACATCTCTTCCAGCATTTTGTCATCTTCCTTTTCTGTCATATTAACCCATCTGATACATGTGCGGTGGTACCTCAGAATTGTTTTAATTTGCATTCTCTAATCAGTAGTTATTTTTTTGTTGTTTTGGTTTGGCAATGAGAGTTAAGTGACTTGCCCAAGGTCACACAGCTAGTAAGTGTTAAGTATCTGAGGCCGGATTTAAACTCAGGTCCTCCTGATTCCAGGGCCGGTGCTCTATCCACTGCGCCACCTAGCTGCCCCATAGTCAGTAGTTATTTAGAGCATTTTCTCATATAACTAGAGATAGCTTCAATTATTTCATCTGAAAACTGCCTCATATCATTTGACCATTTATCAATTGAGGAATGGCTTTTATTTTATAAATTTTACTCATTTCTCTATATATTTGAGAAATAAGGCCTTTATCAGAGAAACTTGCTATAAAAATTTTTCACAGTTATGACTCTTATTTCCTTCAATTCTATTACCCCCATTTATTTGTTTTGTTTTGTTTCTGCGGGGCAATGGGGGTTAAGTGACTTGCCCAGGGTCACACAGCTGTTAAGTGTCAAGTGTCTGAGGCTGGATTTGAACTCAGGTACTCCTGAATCCAGGGCCGGTGCTTTATCCACTGTACCACCTAGCCGCCCCCATCCCCATTTATCTTACTCTTTCCTTTAACTCTATCCTCAAGTGTTTTGCTTCTGACAACTGCCTCCCCCAATCGACTCCTCCTTCTATCAGCACCTCCACTTTACTTCTCTTATCCCCTTTCCCCTCCTATTTTCCTGTAAGGGAAGATAGATTTTTATACCCAACTGGATGTATATGCTATTCCTTTCTTGAGCCAATTCCTATGAGAGTATGGTTCACATACTCCCTCTCTCATGTCCCTCATCTTCCTCTCCATTTGCAAAGCTCTTCTTTGCATACCTCTTTTATGTGAGATAATTTACCCCATTCTACTTCTCCCTTTCCCTTCTCCTACTGCATTCCTCTTTCTAACTCCTTAAATTTATTTTTTTGATAATCATCTTATTATATTCAACTCATACCCTTGCCCTTTGTCAACACATACTCCTTCTAACTACCCTGAGAATGAGAACATTCTTAAGAGTTACAGGGGAGCAGCTAGGTGGCACAGTGGACAGAGCATTGGCCCTGGATTCAGGAGGACCTGAGTTCAAATCTGGCCTCAGACACTTGACACCTACTAGCTGTGTGACCCTTAACCCTCATTGCCTCACCAAAAAACAAAAACAAAGGAAAAAAAAAGAGTTAAAAGTTATCATCTTCCTATGTAGGAATGTAAGCAATTTAACCTCATTGAATCCCTTATGATTTATCTTTCTTGTTCATCTTATGATTTCTCTTTTCTTATTTACTTCCTTCCCAGGCTCGGCCTGCCTGGGACTGGCTCTGTGGCAGCATGACTGTGGAGTTGGGTTCCACTCCTCCCTGGGCACAGCAGCTCCATCCTTTTGACCTTCTAAGCCATCTTTGGTTGGAAAATTTTCTCATCATGTTCTTCTGTGGATTTTGCTGCTCCAGGAATTGTCCTATGGCATTATTTGGAGGTTTTCTGGAGCGATTGTGTCACAAGTTCAAGAGCTCACTCTTCTTATTTACTTCAAGAACATATTCCTCTTGAGTCTTCTATTTGAAAGTCAAGCTTTGTACTCAGTCTTTTCACCAGGAATGCTTGGAAGTCCTCTTTTTCATTATATATTCATTTTTCCCTGAAGAATTATACTCAATTTTGCTGAGTAGGTTATCTTTAGTTCTAATCCTGGCTCCTTTCCCTTCTGGAATATCATATTCTAAACTCTCCACTCTTTTAATTTGGGAGCCGCTAAATCTTGTGTGATCTAGACTGTGACACTACAATATTTCAATTGTTTCTTTCTAGCTGCTTGCAATATTTTCTCCTTGACTTGGGTGGTCTGGGAGCTTTCATTTTGGGATATCTTTCAGGAGTTTATTAGTGGATTCTCTAATTTCTGTTTTGCCTTCTGGATCTAAGATATCAGGGAAATTTTCTTTGGTAATTTCTTGAAAGATAATGTCTAGGTTTCTTTTTTGATCATGCCTTTCAGGTAACCCATTAATTCTTTTTTTTTTTTTTGCGGGGCAATGGGGTTTAAGTGACTTGCCCAGGGTCACACAGCTAGTAAGTGTCAAGTGTCTGAGGCCGGCTTTGAACTTAGGTACTCCTGAATCCAGGGCCAGTGCTTTAACCACTGCACCATCTAGCTGCCCTAACCCATTAATTCTTAAATGATCTCTCCCTCATCTATTTTCTAGGTCAGGTGTTTCTCCAATGAGATATTTCGTATTTTTTTTTCAATTTTTAAAAATTCTTTTAAATTTGTTTTATTGAGGGTTTTTTTGTTGTTTGTTTTTTGGTGAAGCAGTTAGGGTTAAGTGACTTGCCCAGGGTTGTACAGCTAGTACGTGTCAAGGATCTGAGACTGGATTTGAACTCAGGTACTCCTGAATCCAGGGCCAGTGCTCTATCCACTGTGCCACCTAGCTGCCCCCCATGTTTTATTGTTTCTTGTTTTGTTTTGTTTTTTTTTTGCAGGGCAATGGGGGTTACGTCACACAGCTAGTAAGTGTCAAGTGTCTGAGGTCGGATTTGAACTCAGGAACTCCTGAATTCAGGGCCTGTGCTTTTATTCACTGCGCCACTTAGCTGCCCCCGTTTAATTGTTTCTTAATGTCTCATGGATTCATTATTTTCCACTTGCCCAATTCTAATCTTTAAGGAATTATTTTCTTCAGTGAGCTTTTGTTCCTCTTTCCCCATTTAGCCATTTATGCATTTTAAGATGTTTTCCTTTTCATTGGACTTTTGTGTTTCTTTTGCCATTTGGTCTATTTTGTGTTTTTAAGGTTGTTGGTTTTTTTCAGTACTTTTGTACCTTCTTTACCAATTGATAAAGAGGATTTACTGAGAACTGACTAATCCCCACCTACTCCCCATTCCCAGGCCAATTAATTGCCTGGGGCTAACCAATCTTTGTCAGTTCTATACTCTAGATTATCTTATGGATCTCCCCCAAAGATTCCCCACCTTACTCCCTGGACTTTAGGTTATTATGTAAAAGGATCCATTTACATTAAGTAGTTTCTATTTAGAGTTAAGTAGCTTCTATACTTAACTCAAAGGCAGTCTCATAGTTTCCTTTGTTCTGTTAGGTCATATCAACCCTGTCCTCAGTCCCCATATTTGGGTATTCCTAGCAATCTGCTTTGTGATACTTTGAGTTACAGCTCCTCTGCCCCAATTAGAGACCTTATTTCTCCTATATTGAATGTTTCATTAATTTCCAGGTTAGCACAATGTGAGAAAAAATTATAACTGATATCTTCGTGGCAGAGATCCAGTGTTCAGAGAACACTTTCCTAGAGACCTTCTTTCCTAGTCCTTTCTTTCTGCCTTGCAACACCCCCCTTCAAGTCCTGGGTAAAGTAAAATACTATTGAATCTCTTTATCTGGGTCAGGCCCAACCCAAGCTTACAAGAATCTTGGGTGGAGACAGATCCATTTATCTAGATAACTGAAAGACTTTGCTGATGAGATTTAGCCTCCCCCAAACCACACCTAGCTAGAAGCTATTATGCTCTGATCACCTTCTGGTGGGGTCTACATTCTTTCCCTGATATCTCTTTTTATAAAGATTTGACTGATATTAATTTTAAAATAACATATCTCTAGTTCATGTCAACCAATTAGATTTGATTACTATTAACCAATTAGATTTAATTGCTAGATTTGATTGAGTTAGTGTGTTGACTGAGAGATCCAGAAGCCCCCACTGCTGCCACTGCTTCAGTTGCCCCCAGGTCCTGCTACTGCTTTGCTGGTACAGCCTGCGCTAGACTGCACTCCACTCTCACCCCAGTGTGACAATTTTTCCTGCCAACCTTCTAGTTGTCTTGGGCTGGGAAATTGTTTCATTTTCCTTTTGTGGGTTCTGCCACTACAGAATTTGTTTTGAGGCATTATTTAAAGTTTTCAGAGGAGAATTTAGAAAAGCTCAGGCAAGTCTCTGCCTTTTCCTCACCATCTTGGCTCCATCCCCTGCACAAATTCTTATACACACTTCTTAATCCATGATAACTATGTGTATAATTAAAGAATATGATTAAAAATAACTGATCAATAATTGGTTAATATTTTATATTCCCTACTTTGATTCTTGGTAGCTATGTCTCTCATGAATTACTTTATCTAAAGACCTAACCCAACTAATGACTTAATCTATATTGGCAGAAAGCATGATAACAGAAGCAAAGATAGCTAATTTAAAGAAGTTTGATTCATTCTTCTCAAAGAAACCCTCTAAGTCTTGCTGTCAGTAAAGTCAAAAGCCAAAGAAAGCTATAAGGGATTTTAATATCAATAGTGTCCTTAGGTTCCTAATAACCTATCACCTGTCAAAAGTTATGTAACAATAACAAGGGATAGATGTGGAACCATGGCTTTCTCTTTTTTTCTTTTTCCTTTTGTGCCGGGCAGTGAGGGTTAAGTGACTTGTCCAGTGTCATCCAGCTAAGTAAGTGTCATCTGATTCATTTGAAATATGACCACAAGTCTAATACTCATAGGGACCTAAGACAGCTTAAGACAGAGGATGTTTAAGAAAATACTTATAATTATTCATATACAATGCCAAAGTCCTTTCTCCAATGCTGGTTGGAATGTTCAGCAGTAAAGCAGTCTTTAATTCTCTTTTGTCTGCAGTCCAGTTAAAATGAAAATGCTAACACAATTTCCTTAAAAGCACTTTATCAAAAAAAGGCAGCTATAGCTAATTATATATTAATAAAGCCACTCTTATTTTTTTTGAGAGGTAATGGGGGTTAAGTGACTTGCCCAGGGTCACACAGCTAGTAAGTTTTACATGTCTGAGGCTGGATTTGAATTCAGGTCTTCCTGAATCCAGGGCCAGTGCTTTATCCACTGTGCCACCTAGCTGCCCCCAATAAAGCCTCTCTTAAGAGGAAGATGTTTTTGTGGCTTCAAGACCATCAGGCTTAATCTTATAACAATTTACTTTCATCCATGACCAGTATAATGACAGAGTCTTTTAGGGGCAGCCCCCTTTGGTACAGAGGCATTGGTGCATGAAGGAAAAGAGAAGTGAGGAAGTTAATAAAGTCCTTTTATATCCCACTCCCAATATCAATGTAATCAGTATCTTGACATCTCATATGTCCCATGTAGTTGTTGTCTGGTCTTTCCTTGGACACTGTTGGAGTAAGCCACATTCTCAGGACTTCTCTGAAGGGGCTTTTCCTTCCAGATCTTCTCAGTTTCCAAGAGACCATAGGAAGACTTGATACAAACTCAATATAATTTAATACAACCTTCTATCTTATGGTTTTGATTTTATTAATAGAGCCATAAGAAGAACATCAAATTCACCTGAAACTTCAGAGAGTTTCAGTTGTTACATTATAGGACCAGAATTGGAAAATTAGTTTTTCTTTCCCTTAAAATTATCAGATAGATCCTTCAAATAGGAAAATAATTCCATCCTTTTCACAATTATCAATGCAATTTTATATGTAAAATTCTTAATTCAATTTGGAAAACTAAGTGTATCATCTCACTCTGATTCCCCCCTTATGAGATATTATTCTTATATATACAAATAAACTATAAATTTGAGGAAAATCAAAGAAGATATTTTATATTTATATCCTATTGAGGTAACTTAGGTATTTCAGTCCTAATAACTGATTTTGTGCCCTAAATCTTTAGAATGTGGTTGCATTTTATAAACTGAAGTGCTTTAATTTGCATATACAGACTTCCAGTTTCTAGACCCTAATTATAAAAATTTGCTATGAAAGGAAAGTATCAACATGGTTATGACAATATCAAGAAGCCATAACAAGGGGAAAATGCCATTAATTTTGTTTGATTCTAGGCAAAAGGGATAAATAATAGCCAATTAAAGCTCCACACTGTTCACAGTGTATCAGAAGCCAGGCTCAGAATTGTCTAGGTGGGAAAATTTCCTGCTGAGAAAGGAAGTAACTTGATGGGAAACCAAATCAAGATGATCCTGTCTTCAGCTTCACAATGTCACCTTCTCATCTTTCTCCCAAGAGCAAACATTCACCTGTAGCAGTCTTCAGCCTGCAGGATGTGGAAGCCCCCAAAATGGTAGTATAACAATTGGAATGACTCCACCTGCTGGAGATTTACTGTAGGAAAGCTCCACCATGAGGAGAAAGCCTCTGAGGGCAAGGCCATGTGGCTTTTCTTTGGCGTCAGGAAGTGACATTTGCTTGTGGGAGGAAGAGGGGCAAGGCTAATGCTCTGTCTTTCTTTCATCAGGACTCTGGTGGAGAGTGGAGCTAGAAATGCGCTCTCCCTTTAATAGATAGATGAATCTAGGCCTTTCTCTCTTTCTTCACCAAATTCTTAGTCTCCTTAATAAATGCTTAAAAGTCTAACTCTTGCTAAAGCTTATAATTTATTGGCGACCACTTGTTAGATATTTTAGATAGGGGCGGCTAGGTGGCACAGTGGATAAAGCACGGGCCCTGGAGTCAGGAGTACCTGAATTCAAATCCGGTTTCAGACACTTAACACTTACTAGCTGTGTGACCCTGGGCAAGTCACTTAACCCCAATTGCCTCACTAAAAAAAAAAAAAAGATATTTTAGATAGCTAGAATTTTAGCCCCCCCTTACAGATGGCAACCACGAAGAGGAATGCGGAAACCTCCATCTTCTGATCTTCCGGTTGGGTAAGAAATTCCCCCTACCCTGTCCCTTTAAATCTGAAGTACTGCTAAAGTATGGGCTGTTTTCTATTTAAATTTTCAAATGGATCTTTTAAACTCCCTAAGTACTGTGTTCCTGATTTTAGTCTGTTTAACCAAACAAATGGGGGATAAGATTCTGTTAATGCTTTGTTTTTGTGGATTTTCTATTTTTCATTTTATTTTTGTTAGAAGAGCAAGCAAGGTGCTCACACAAGAGAATATAAATATCTCCCCCTCTCTCAACCATGCTTTTTCAGAGAAACCTCTGACTCCTGCATTTTTTTCAAATTCTAATGCTAAGAGGTTGTCTAATTTTGCATGCCTGGAGGCAACAACTCAGCCTCTAGAAGCCTTTAATCCTCTAGCAGTGGGGGAAGGGGAAACCCGGTCTGAGTTCAAAACCAAGTCAGATTCAAATTGCACTGGTCCCTCCCCTCCTCTCCAGACCCCACCCCCTCCCTCTCCTAGTACTCCCTTGGCCAAGCCCCTTAATCCTCCTGCCAGGGAAGTACTGGAGCAGTCAGGCTCAACCCTTCCCCAGGCTGGCTGTGATTCCGACTTGACTTGTGTAAAGAATTAATTGTTATTTGAGGTTTTTATGCCTTGGTGCGCACTGGCCTGGGGCTCCGCAAACCACACGGTGCTCCACCCACTGGTTGTAGCCATTGCCATGGCACTGGCACCTCACGTCATCACCACTCACTGACACCTACATGGGCCTGGCAAAATTATAATGGTTGGAAGCCTGGTGAGGGCAGTCATGTGACTGTCAGAGCGGCCATCCCATTGGCTAGGGCTGTGTGGGGTTTTCTGGGATTGGGGGAGGAGAATTGGGCATTCTAGCGGAATGCTGGAACAACAAGAGGTCTGCTGCGTATTCTCAGCTGATTCCTGGGTGGTGGTATCTTTTAAGGTTGTGTGATTTCCCTTTTCCCTTGATCCTACTGATCCTGTTTGTGTTTTTTTTTTTTTAAGTTTGTTCTTATTAAAATAAATCCTGTTCTGTTTTGAGGGAGGCTGCTGGTCTCCTTCCTTGCCCCAATATTGAGACGAGCCACTTAGCTAACACTCCCCAATTAAAAATTGGTCCCCACCTTTCTATGGTTCTCTGAAACCAACCTTGGAAAACCCTTTAAATCCCAGATATGTTCTTTTTGTTCTTAATTTTGCTAATCTGATTTTGTCTTTAACAGAAGGAAGTTTATTTGTTTGTTTGTTTGTTTTTGCGGGGCAATTGGGGTTAAATGACTTGCCCAGGGTCACACAGCTAGTAAGTGTTAAGTGTCTGAGGCCGGATTTGAACTCAGGTCCTCCTGAATCCAGGGCCGGTGCTCTATCCACTGTGCCACCTAGCTGCCCCCTGCTTTTGTCTTTAATTAGTAACCTTATAAAGCATTTGTATTATGAAAGGACTGACAGACAATATAGAGGGATTAAAGAAGACAAACTTAAACTGAATAAAAAATGATAATCATCATCATATTTCAAGAAGACATATTTTACAGAAATGTAGAAGTAAGCAGCAAGGTATTAATATGAGTATTGGGGATTTTAGATATTGGAATCAAAAGTGTTCTAAACTCACTCAGAGAAATAATGTCAGTTCAGAGGTTACATAGGATTTCTATGCTATTACATCTACCTTTTGAAATTAATGGTATGGGTTTATTTTCATAGAGATTTTCATGCTTTTGAGATTGTGTTTTATACTTAGCTTTTTTTAAAAAAGGGAATATTTGCACAAGCTTTTTATAGTCATGTGATCAAGTTTATATTTTGTAATACTCTTATTAATGTTAAGTTCATATTCATTTAGATTTCCCTAGTTTGATTTTCATTGTCTTTTATTCTTCCATGTGTATTTTCTTCTATTCATTCATCTATCTAATTTTGAAACAATGCAAGATGATTTTGGTTTCATAATACAATGTTAATTCTAGGAGTATTGTGCTCCCATATTCTGAGTTGTTTGTTTTTGTTATTTTTTTCCCCTCAACTGATTATTTGATCAAACTCTATAAAGCATTTCCCTGGAAAATTGGTTGCCATGGCAAGTGTAAATTGATTCTAGAAGAATTATTTTTGATAAGCATATTAAAAAAAAAAAGAGGGGAACATTTATAAAAGTTTTCCTTTTAAAAAAAGTTTTCTTTGTGATTGTGTTGTGCTTTAACTTGTATTTAAATGTGTTCTGATTTTTCACAAAAGTAATTGTATATTTAGTAAAAAAAAGGTATTATTTGAAATTATTACATAATTGTATATTATATTCTGAGTCAAGGTGTTGAATTTGTCCTTGACATCTGTTACCAATTATATTAGATTTTTTAATTTCTCATAATGGTATGAGGATAATTAGGCAGATGATGCAAAAAAATGATGAAACAAAGATACAAATTATTTTTTAAAATTAATATTGCAACAATTATCTTCTCAATTTACCCTCTACAAGGGGGGACTATAGTAATATTAAGTTTTAAAGAATGTTTCAATTTTTGTTTTATTATATGTTTCATGTATAACAACTAAGATTCTGAATTACCTTAGACATGTTTTTGTGAACTTTCGTTGTTTGATTTGATTATTGACAAAGCTATTTTAAAGTTGTGTTAAGCTCAATTTTGTAGGAAATTTTCCTGGCTGATTACCAGCATCCACACATCAACCCCTGAAAAGACTTCCATTCCATGACTACCCTAAGAGGACATCTGAGAAAAGACTTTCAGAGACTTTAAATGAACAGTTTCATTTTGTTGTTTTTCTTTTTTTCCCTTCTGTTATTATATACACCATCTGTAACATGTACTCTCTGTAGAGGCCCTCCCTTTGTAGGCCAATGTCAAAGTGCCAGTTCATGAGAGACCACCCCTCTGGACAAAATTTTCCTCTCTCCTTTTTCTATATTGTTATTAACATATTGTTAGTTAGCAAAGGGTATTATATTCTGTTATTTTTGACTGTTTCATCAAGGAAACACCCCAGGTTTTTTTTTGAAGAAACAAAGGGGGGACTGTAAAAATTGGAATGATGTCACCTGCTGGAGACTTACTGTAGGAAAGCTCCACTATGAGGAGAAGGCCTCTGAGGGCAAGGCCATGCAGCTTTTTTTTAGCATCAGGAAGTCACATTTGCTTGTGGGAGGAAGAGGGGCGAGGCTCATGCTCTGTCTCTCTTTTGTCAGGACTCTGGTGGAAAGTGGAGCAAGAAATGTGCTTTCCCTTTAATAGATAGATGAATCTAGGCCTTTCTCTCTTCACCAAATTCTTATTCTCCTTAATACATGCTTAAAAGTCTAACTCTTGCTAAAGCTTATAATTTATTGGCAACCACTCATTAGATATTTTAGACAGACTAGCTAGACTTTTAGCCCCCCTTACAGTAGATTATTGGCTGTGCAATCTTATAAGTGCATCTGAAATAAAACCCTCAGAAATATAGTAAATTAAAGTCGCACAATATTCTACTCTAAATAGCAAGACTTCATTAATAATATTTTAGGGCATGCTGTGTTCATATGACAACAATCATTAACAGTGTTGGTCAAATTCAAACTTTATTCATTAACAGATAGTCATCATAAATCCACATGGTTGTTGGAGGCAAAATTCACCACATACACATATGTTCTAAAGTGTGTCTAAATAAATATGTGATAGATTTTAATATTTAGATGTGTAAACCCTGCCCCTTGTCTGCCTTATAGATAGGATAAAGGAAGGGGCACTTCATCTGGCCACTTTAGGTAGGCTTCAGAGTACAGCTTGCCAATAGGAGTTTTAAGTTCTAGAAAAATTTTACCTATCGAGTAAGTTGAAGAGAGCATACATATGAAAACAACATGTAGATATTCACATGGGGTATAAGGTGACTATCATGGGAAATAGTAAAAAGAAAATTGGTTAAATATTTGATAATTTGGACAAGTGGCACAAATTGTGAAACTTTACATGGATATAGTAAACACTAGTTCACACATAAATAGTTCAAAAATCTCACTTCACTATATACTGATTATTAACGTATATAATTTTATGATTATCTAAATTATCTCAGATGAAACTCACTTCTTATTTAAAATGTAACTTTTTATGGGGCAGCTAGGTGGCACAGTGGATAAAGCACCAGTCCTGGATTCAGGAGGCCCTGAGTTCAAATCTGGCCTCAGACACTTGACACTTAGTAGCTGTGTGACCCTGGGCAAGTCACTTAACTCCCATTGCCCTGCAAAAAAAAAGGGGGGTGGGATTTAACTTTTAAATTTCCCCACTTTGACTGGGAGAAGTCCTAGAACTGTAGTACTTCAGAGTTTCACAACATTCTGTTATAAAGGCTGTTAAGATTTTATGACTTAAGTCAAGTAGGAAGTCCTAAGGGTCATCACAGACAAAGATCTCTTAAAAGGATTTTATGTTTTTCTCCCAACAGGAAGTCATCATAATCACCATCACCACCATTATTATTATTATTATTTTAGTTTTATTATTATTATTTTCTAATTTAAAATAAAATATACCTTATGAAACATTACGCTATTTTCAAACATATAATAATAATATATAATAGATACATTTATAATCTAACAGTGTTCAAAGTAAAAGGTAACTTGTCTTAACAGCTTTTTTCAGTTTTTATAATACAAGAGAAAAACAGTTCAAAACAGTTCAAGCATTTAAAAATCATGTTACACATGTAACCTATATCAGATTGTTTGCCATCTTGGGGAGGGGGGAAGAAAAGGGAGAGGAAAGAAAGAAAAAAATTTGGAACTCAAAATCTTATTAAAAAATGAATGTTGAAAACTATTTTTACATGCAATTGGAAAAAATACTATTTATATTTTTAAAAGAAAAGAAATAAAAATCATGTTACAGGGGAAATCATTCATCCTATTTCCTTTGGTATTTTAATAATCACAACCAATGACATAAAACCCAATACAAAGTTATCCATTATGGATTAATTAAAATAAATTAAAGAAGTAATAATAGTTCATTTATATAGTGCTATAAAATGGTAGGGGTATTTTTTCCTTCTAGATTACATTAAAGAATTTCAGAGGCATACTTTGGGTCGTACTTTAGAATAGTTTTTGATTCCTCAGTTATTACTTGAACCACTTGCTAATTTACATTATAGAGCAGTTATAAATAGTAAGACTGAAGTCTTTCCCCTTAGGAGGCTAGTTTAGAGGAAAATATAACCCATCAAGTATTTAGTTGTTTTAAAACCATCTTGCTATCTTTTAAACAGTCCAATTCATAAGATACAAAACTTATTTTAGAAATATGATCTCAATTTAAGTGGTTTCAAATTAACCACTGTTTTAGACTTCCACAACTTAAGTTCTTTCACATATTCTCCTAATTAAAAGAGAATTCACATTTCTAATCACATTTGATATTTTCCCAAATTCTACAATACAAGAAAAAACTAGAAACCTGAAGAATATAATTTGTAAAAAAAATCGTAATGCAAAATTTCCCAAGTCCTCCTCAAATGAAATTTCATCTATGTGACTGGATAAAATCTTAACTTATTCTTAGAAAATCATTCATATTATTACTTTTAATATGTTATTTAATAAACATAATAACAATAGTCAGCATTTATACAATATTCATTATACTAAGCAATTTAGAATCATTTTATTTTTTCTACAACCATTGGAGGTAGGTGCTATTATTTATAGTCCTCTTTATGTATAAAGAAAACTGATTAAACTCTAACATTCCACAGTTATAATGTGGTTTCAGAACAAAATTTTGACAAGATCAAATGAAGATTTGTAATCTCTAGTGATACTGTTTACATATTAACTCTCAAATTTTCCAAGAGCCCACTGGTTTTGCTTTTTGTTTTTTTGGTGAGGCAATTGGGGTTAAGTGACTTGCCCAGGGTCACACAGCTAGTAATTGTTAAGTGTCTAAGGCCAAATTTGAACTCAGGTCCTCCTGAATCCAAGGCCAGTGCTCTATCCACTGCACTACCAATCTGCCGCAAGAGCCCACTGTTTTCACCTAACTTATGCTTCAATTTTTCAAAGTTCACTAGTTTAAATATATATAGCAAAGTTTCTTAACCCCACAAATTGAAACATTATGTTAAGACTATAATTGCTGACATGGAATGAACAGGAAAAATCACATTGGTTCTAATTAAGACAATTAAATGTAAATTAAACAACAGTACCTTTGACTGGCATATACTTACATACTTATACAAATTCCATTATATTGATTTTAGTGATTTTAGTAGCTCTTTGATAGTAAAGTAGATTGTTTTCCTTCAAAATACAGGGCTTGTTTTATAAATTTATACTTTGGAAAACGTAAGATTACATTTACAAGTCATAAAAATCTATTTTAAATTGTAAACATCCTAATTTTATTCTATAAAATGTTTATTTGTCCAAGACAATGAAGCAAGGAACATCCTGAAATAATTTGTAATTTTTTTGTGCCCTCTCCAAACATCTGTATTTTATACTAATATTTGTAAGCCATATACTCCTTTTAATTTGATATTTTGTAATATGAGGATCCTTCATATTAAATGAGCTCCCACTTATTTGACTCCTATGTTCTCCTATAATGCTATGTTGTTGTTTAATTCTATTCTCAGTAATGGTTTACCCTAGCTTATTATAGTCTTCTATTGAAATACAGTTTTGAACTAATTTCATTTTCATTAATTTCAGCACTAGTTTACAATGTCTCTAATTTACCTAAACAATTAATTTAAAATACAGGGGTATCACTAAATTTGACTTACTTTTCAGTTGCTTCCTCGTTTTTAAAAAAAAGCTTTCTTCTTGCCTTGGTCATACTGCAAGCTGTGAGAATTCACTAGGTCCAGTTTACTTTTCTCTAATCAGTAAAATCACCTTCCCTTTTCTACACTAAAATAAACTGGTTACTCTCTGAGAAAAGAGTGATAAGAGCAAATTTCACAGAAGCAGTCAAACTATAATTTGAAGGTTTGTAGAAGAGGAAACCACCTTCGGTCTCTAATTAGTTTAGAATGTCACTTACTTTCCTGCAATTGGGAACAAAAATTCCTGACTTTTTCATCTGTGTCTCTTGTCTACTTTCTACCCCCCACTCCCCTCCAAGCTTGGCTAGAGCCAGAAAGGCAGGGAGGAAAACTGTTTAAAAAGACTTTTTAAAGTTCTGCAGAAAGTTTTTTTACTCTCTATACATTTTTTCCTTTGGTTTATCAGACTTCAAAGAAAAAGTTGATTTAATTATCAAGACAGAAACACAGATAAAGAGACACATAGATGTACTTGCCAACAAAGTTTTTCTTTCTTATCTCTAATCAGTTTAATCAAAAATTTAGGGTGCCTGATTTTTGTTTTGTTTTGTTGTGCATGATTTTGTTTTTGTTTTTGTTTTGTTTTTGTTTTTGCAGGGCAATGGGGGTTAAGTGACTTGCCCAGGGTCACCCAGCTAGTAAGTATCAAGTGTCTGAGGCCGGATTTGAACTCAGGTCCTCCTGAATCCAGGGCCGGTGCTTCATCCACTGCGCCACCTAGGTGCATGATTTTTTAAAAGAGAAATCTTAAAGTTTTAATTTGTGGTGATTGAAAAATCCTGTCTTTGGGCCAGATTAAGGACCCATATGAAATTTCATGTAATTTTGTTGACTGAACTTTTTGATCCTAATGCCAGTTTTCAAAGTATCCTCTTCAACTAATATCAAAGTCTTCCTTCCATATCTCTCACTAGAGATGTGGAAGCTAAGTCCCAGCTAGTTGGAGGAGTCACTGTCCCTTCCCTCTAGTCTCTTTGCTAATTGCTGCAGCAATAAGAAAAACAACAACAACAACAATTCCTTAGAGTTATTTTACCTGCAGGAGTACCCCTTTCAAAGATCCCCAATCAAAATAGATAAATTGAGAAAAAAAAATCGACCCCTCCAAGGTAGACAAAGATAAGGTCCCCTAGGTTTCCCTAGTCAAATAAGATAAAGGGAGAAAAGGAATTCCTCAAATCAGATAAAGGGATCAAAGAATTCCCCAATCTACACAGACAAAGGGTGAGAAGAATTCCCCAGTCAAATCAGATAAAGAGACCAAAGAGTTCCCCAATATAGACAGATAAAGGATTTTTTTCGGTTTTCCCAATTCAACTAGATAAAAGGACATTCCTAAGGTTTACTTGGGCATGGAGAAAATTTGGATTGGACTCAAGGGGGAATCCAACCTATAGAGGCGGTCTCTCAAAGAGAAAAACCTCAGTGAAATCAACCTTTGCACACTCTGGGAAAATTTCTGAGGGTTTTTCCTAGAAATCAGCATCCCATACTCAAGTCCCATCTGGGTTGCCACCTGTTGCAAATGAAATTTGTGAATAAGGGAAATTGAGGCAAAAAGCTCCAAACATGATCAGTTTATTAGCAATGGCTAGGAGTTTGCAAAAAAAAAAAAAATGGGTCCAAGACCACATCAGTTGGTATGAGGACCCTGAACTAAGTTTACAGAGCATTCTTATAGGCATAAAAGAACAGTAAATAGGCATGAAGAACAATAAATGAAGAACATTGACCTCAAATTAAGGAACATGATATTTTTTTCATGAGAGTTTACACTTTCGTATTTTGGAACTTTCCATTGTTGTCATAGAAGGCTGTTCTGTATCAAGAACAAGGAATTCCAGAAGAATGGGGAACTTTGACAGGTGGGCAACACTCAAGGTATGGAGGTTTTCCAACCCTAGGTGACCTATAGTCACCAGTACCTACAAGCTACAGCTTTGCTTTTGGTAGAAAAGAGGAACTAAGCTTGTAAGAGGCTTTTAATAAAAATGGGGAATTTAGCCCATCAGTTATGCTCCACAGGAGTTCAGCTATGTCACCTCCCCCCAAAATAGGGAAGCATTCTGACAGATAGGCTGGCTAGAGCCAATGCCCTGTCAGTCTACACAGAATCTTAGACACACTTCTTAATTTACTATGATTTGTAAGAACTAAACTATATGTGTAACTAAAGAATGTGATTAAAATAAATGATTGATCAATAATTGATTAATATTTTGCATTCCATCATAATCATGCCACAACTTGTTTGGCCATTCTCCAGCATCCCCTCAATTTCCAATTCTTTTCCACCACACAAAGAGCTGTTATAAATATTTTTGTACATATAGGTCCTTTTCCTTATCCCTTGGTGTCTTTCGGAGACAGACTGGGTCAAAGGTTATGCATAGTTTTAGATACCTGTGTAAATAGTTCCAGATTGTTTTCCAGAGAGGTTAAACCAGTTGACTACTTCATCAACAATTCATTAGCATACCTATTTTCTCCTCATCCCCTCTAGCATTTATCATTTCTGATAGGTGTGATGTGGTACCTCAAGATATTTAAAACTGTATTTCTATAATCAATAGTGATTTAGAGCATTTTTTCATAAACTACCTGTTTATATTCTTTGACCATTTATCAATTGGAGAATGGTTCTTATTTATATACATTTGACTCAGTTCTATATATATTTGAGAAATGAGACCTTTATCAGAGAAACTTGCTAAAAATTTTATATGACTTTGGTACCTTTTAGCAAAATATAGTTTCCATGATTATTGCTTTTAATTAGGTCTATTTTTGCTACCCCTGAATTTTTTACTTCAGCTAAAATTGAAGCTTCTGTCCCAGCCCTTTATTTTAACTTTCTGGGTGACTTTCTGTTTCAAGTATGTTTCTTATAAACAACATATTGTTGAATTCTGGTTTTTAATACATTTTGTTATCCGCTTCCATTTTATGTGTAAGCTCAACCCATTCACATTCACAGTTATGTATATTTCCCTCCATCCCATTTTCTTTTTCCTTTTTTTTTTTTTTGGTTGGGCAGTGAGGGTTAAGTGATTTGCCCAAGGTCACACAGCTAGTAAGTGTCAAGTGTCTGAGGCCGTATTTGAACTCAGGTCCTCCTGACTCCAGGGTCGGTGCTCCATCCACTGCGCCACCTAGCTGCCCCACATCCTATTTTCTTTTACTTCTTCTTTTCCCTCTCTTTTTATCCTGTCCCTCCTCAAAAGTCTGTTTTTTTCCTAACCACTTCTAACCTTAATCTGTCCTCCCTTTTGTCACTCCTTCCCTCCTTACTCTTATGCCCTTCCCTCCTATTTACCTATTAAATAAAATTTCTTTTTTTTTTAAGTAGCTCACATTTTTATGGTATTTTATGACTATTTTTTTTTCCCGTGGGGCAATGGGGGTTAAGTGACTTGCCCAGGGTCACATAGCTACTAAGTGTCAAGTGTCTGAGGCCAGATTTGAACTCAGGGCCCCCTGAATCCAGGGCCAGTGCTTTATCCACTGTGCCACCTAGCTGCCCATTGAATAAAATTTCTATACTCAACTAAATGTGTGTGTTGTGTGTGTGTTCTTCCTTCTTTGAACCAATTCTAATGAGAGTGAGGTTCAAGCATTACTCCCCCACCATTTCTATCTCCACTATAAAAGCTCTTCCTTGCCTCTTTTACATGAAAATATTTTCCCCATTCTACCTCTTCCTTCCCCTTTTCTTCAGTGCATCCCTCATTCTCATCCCTTCATATTTTTTTTGGAGATCACTTCAACATAACCAACTCACATCTGTACCGTCCATTTATGTAAAGTCTTTTTAACTGCCTTCATAATGATAAAAGTTCTTAGGAGTTACATGTATCATATTCCCATATAGGAATATCAACATTTTGACCATATAAGTCCCTTGTGTTTTATCCTTCCTCTTTTTCATTTGGCCTGTTTTAATTTTTAAGGAATTCTTTTCTTTAGTGAATTTTTGCATGTCTTTTACCAATAGACCAATTCTATTTTTTTTTTTTTGGTGAGGTAATTGGTGTTAAGTGACTTGCCTAGGATCACACAGCTAGTAAGTGTTAAATGTCTGAGGCCAGATTTGAACTCAGGTCCTTCTGACTCCAAGGCTGGTGCTCTATCCACTGCACCACCTAGCTTCAGTATTTTTGTGCCTCTTTTGCTAAGCTTTTAATTCTCTTTTTATATATAGTGGGGGGGGGTTTGCATTACTCTAATTTCTTTTCCCAATTTTTCCTCTACCACTCATCTCTTTCTTTAACTCTTCTAGGAATAATTTTTGGGCTTGGATCCAATTAGCATTTATCTTTGAACCTTTGTTTGTAGTGATTCATATTTGGGATTAAAATGTAATTATAGAGAAATGACTAATATGGAAATGTTTTATGCTGTGAGATTTAAAATTGGATATTAGATCATAAATCTCCCCTCTTTAACCTTTCCCTTAATTTATCTCCCAGACTAGTAAATGGAAGAAGCTTCTGGTTTTCTAGTTAGAGCTTTTATTGTATGGTAGTCACAAGGTGATGTTGATTAGAAGGATAGGAAAGTAGAAATACAATACAAATCGTCTTAAGTCTAAGCTTAGTCTATATTCTGTATAAAACTCACCAAAAGCCTAAGGCCACCTTTGGGGAGAGAGAGACCGTGTCAGGCTCGTGCTGCTGCTAACCGCGAGCTGGGCCCAGTCGAACTCTTGTCAGCATCAGCCTGTGCAGCACAGTCAGGAAACCAGCAGAGCAGGAAAAAAGCTCCTACTTCCATTCTCTCCTTGCCTTTTAAGCTTGCACCCCAGAAGTGGAGTGCTAGCAGGCAGTCTGACATGCGCAGCAGTCGGACTGGCGTGCGTAGCTCATGCCATTGGTCTCCTCCCCGAAAGGGTGGTCCTTCAGAAACTGGCGTCTCTCAGTTATCCTAACCGACTGTTAAAAAACTTTCATTTTTTTTTTTTACCACATTTCCCCCCTTTGCTTCCTCAAGAAATGGAATGTTTCCTTGATGGAACAGTAAAAAGAATATAATAACTATTGCTAACTAATAATATGTGAACAACAATATAGAAAAGGAAGAGAGGAAAGTTTTGTCCAGAGGGGCGATTTTTTTTTTTCCTCATGAACTGACACTTTGACATTAGTCTTGCAAAGGGAGAGCCTCTGCAGAGAGTACATGTTACAGGTAGTGTATATTATAACAGAAAGGAGATAGTAAAAACTAATAAAGCAAAACAGTTCATATAAAGTCTCTGAGTTCTCTTGTCTTCCTGAAGTGGTAAGATGTCATCAGGAGGAAACTGGATTCTGGTCTGGAAAACTGGATTCTGGACTCTGGTCTGGAAAGCTGGATTCTCTTCTTTAACTGTTTGAATTGCTGCATTTTTACTAAACCGTAGCATAGCATTGTCAATGATCAAATTAGTAAATTCCATTACATTCCCTCCTTTATATCCTTAGACTTCAAATAGAGGGTTGAGGTAGTTATGCAATCTGTAACACTTTTTACCACCATATGTCTGGATCAAAGCCAAATTTAGTATGTGTTCATGACACCTGAAAATGTTATGGAAAGGTTATCATACCATATCTCATGGTTCTGAGACAGCCAGTGATTGTGCTAGGCCACAGGTGAATTCAACTGAGTGAGATAAAAAGATAAATAAGTTCAGTTAAATTAGGTTAAATTAGGAGGGAGAGAGGATGAATACTGGACTGCGCCTAGTAATTGTGCTCTACATAGTCACCATCATAAGCAAACCATGGACTTACATATACCTGTCTCTCCTTTTGTTGCACATAAATTCTACCACCAGGTATGCCTCTCTGTTCACAGAAAAGACCATTTTGGTACACAAGGCATTGTAGACTCTATTAAGAGAACCTGGATAGCACCAGGTGTGACTAATACAGCATCTCGAATCTGCTCGGGCTGCTCCACATGTCAGTCTTATAATCAGTATGCTTTTAAGGCCAAAGCTGACGGAGGGCGTCCCCTAGCATATACACCTTTTGAGCACTTACAAATTGATTATATTACTATGCCAAAAGCAGGACATTATAAATTTTGCCTTGTTATAGTTGATCAGCTCACTCGGTGGGTGGAGGCCTTTCCCAGCCCCCGAGCCACAGCTGCCTTTGTTGCCAAAATTCTTCTTAAAGAGATAGTACCTCGTTTTGGCCCACCAGCCTGCATCGATTCTGACAAAGGCACACATTTTACTGATTCCATTTTATCCCAAATCTACTGTTTCTTGGGAGTGACTCCAAAATTCCACACGCCCTACCATCCACAAAGTTCAGGCCAAGTTGAACGTATGAATCAAGAGCTTAAGAGTATGATTGGCAAATTATGTACTGAAACCCATTTGAAATGACCTGATGTTCTACCATTGGCATTATTCTATCTACGCAGTAGACCAAGAGGAGAACTTCATATATCTCCTTATGAAATGTTTTTTGGTCACCCTCCTATCCAAACTAAAACTTTTTCCCCAGTTTATACATCACTGGTGGGAGGTGATACTTCGGTTGCCTCCTATATACAGGAATCACAGACCAGGCTACGTGAACTCCATGAGGCAGGAGCTGTGGTCCAGGCAGGACCATTAGACTTTTCATTGCATAACCTCAACCCAAGAGATAAAATATATGTAAAGAATTTTCAGAGAACCAGTGGAACCCAACCTGCCTGGGAATGACCTTTTCAGGTATTATTGACAACTCCTATTGCCATTAAAATCGGTGAAAAAGACTCACAGATTCATTGCTCTCATGTAAAGCCTGCACCATTCATAGGTGAAGAGATTTCAGATAGACCTGAGGTAGACGCTAAAGAGCTAAAAACCCTAAGGATAGCAACTGTTAAAGAGCAAAAGAGAGTTCAGAGGAAATAGGCAGTTCCCATTTGATAATCCCACTGATCAGTTAAATGCTTTGGGACTCAGTCTTCGTAAAGTATCAGGAGATGGAAATTGCCTTTTTAGGGCTTTAGCAGACCAGCTAGAAGGTCACTGTAGTAATCATCTCAGACATAGACAAGAAGCTGCTTCTTATATGATTAACCATAGACAAGAGTTTGAGTCTTTTAGAGTAAATGACTTCCCTTTTGAAGAATATGTTGACGAATTAAAGAAATTTGGAAAGTGGGGAGGAAATGATACAATTGTAGCATTTGCTAAGCAGCATCAGCTGAATGTGGTAGTTCATCAGTTAAATCAGCCCTTATTGAAAATCAGTGGCACAGACAAAACTGATGCTAGAGAACTCCACATTTTCTACCATAAAGAACATTATGACACCATTAGAAAGATCAATGACAATTCAGAAACCCCTGCCACTTTGGCATGCAGAGAATTGGGGAACCAATTAAAACAATGTGACATACCCCAAACTCTAGCAGCTTAAATACCTTAAAATTTAACAAGCATTTCCTTCTACAGGCAAAAGCACTGAAGCACATGGCCTAGTTTTCTGGCCCACCTCAATTTTCCCCCACCCTTTCCCTACCCTATACCTATTTTTTTTTTAATCCTTGTTGTTTTTGTTTTGTTTTGACTTTTGAAAGGCACTGAAAAGACCTGGAATTCACCACACCTTTAAGTTCTTTAAGAGCACAAAAGGGTGCTTAGCAAATCTTTTGCTTTTTATTTTTGGTTTTTGGTTTTGCTTTGTTTTTTGACTTTTGTTTCTTTTGCTTTTCTTTAAAACTAAATTTTGTAAACTAAGTGACTTTTCAAAGACATTTTAAGTATATGCTGTGGGTGAGGCCATGGGGCCTCAGAAGCTACCAGAATTCTTTTTTTTTTTACTCTCTCTTTTTGAGAGAACCATGAGTTCTAATGAGTTTTTTTTCCTCCTTTCTCTTTTATGTTGTTCTGTTTAACTAAAAAAGACCAGAAAGGGTTATTGAACCCTATTGCTTGATACCTCACTGAAAACATTGAATATTGAATCTTGCTAATTGAAGTCTTGTTTCTTTTTGATAAATTAATCACCACTTTAAGTATCTGCTACTGTTATACTAGAGAATTCATGTATAAGATGATGTGGTTTACTTGCTAAAAGAAGATTATGTAATGTCTAATATAATCAGCTATTTACATTCGTTTAGTATTTATATGTCATTATACTCTGGGTATGGTTTGGAATTATTGTATATATCACTAATATGTTCTCAGTTATGCAGCATAGCACGCATTTTTACCATCATACTGTCTTTGGTGAAATTAATGAGATTTCGGAAGTATGGAAACTTACCATTTCAGAGACTAACTTGCTGTGAACTCTGATGCAGGCCCTGGAGAGAATATATGTGCAACAAAAGGAGAGACAGGTTTGCTTATGATGGTGACTATGTAGAGCACAATTACTATGCACACATAAAATCTATATCAGATTCCTTATGGCTGTCTGTCCTTCATTCCCAAAGAGGACCATGACATCAGGGTGATGTCCTGACTTGCACTGAATTGGATTTAAGTGAGGGTGAGCTGTGCAAGGTCACCAACCTCAGTCTCCTCCAGAGCCATCTGGGCTCAGTGGCAAGATATAGATCAGGATGACTGGAGATGGCCCTAGATCTTTAAGGCAATTGGGATTAAGTGACTTGCCCAGAGTCATAAAACTAGTAAGTGTCTGAGTCGAGATTTGAACTCAGCTCCTCCCAGCTTCAGGGCCACCTGGCTGCCCCCTTGAATGAACTTTTTAATGTGATAATTGGGAATTGTTCCACATGAACACCAGGCAAAGCACTTGGAAGAATAGTGCTTCAGGGTCTTGGAGACCTTTCCAGTGCTAGGGATACGGACAAATGTATCAAATGAATCCTAGTCGGTTTGCTGAAGATGGGATATCATGCCAATTTAAAAGAAGAAAGATGTTGCTATTGTTGTAGCACTGTGAACTCTCGTTCTCTTTTTCTCTAGGACTTTCAGTAAGAGATGGATAGAGGCCTGGGGTGCCCTCCCTCAGCCTAGCAGAAATGATGCAAACATGGAAGCCAGAGTACATCTTACTAACCTGAATGATGCTATTAATTCTTTTTTTTTTTTAATTTTCCTTGCAGGGCAATGAGGGTTAAGTGACTTGCCTAGGGTCACACAGATAGTAAGTGTCAAGTGCCTGAGGCGAGATTTGAACTCAGGTCCTCCTGATTCTAGGGCTGGTGCTTTATCCACTGTGCCACCTAGCTGATACTGGACCCCCTACTACCTCCTCTGCCTCAGCCTAAGTGAGCAACCAACAATCCTGAGGTGGGATATTTCTAGTCTTTGAAGGGGTCCTATGGGTTCCAGAAGTCAAGAGCTCCTGGATCTCTTAGAGCTGATTGGCAGCAGAAGTTGCCTGCATCAGAGAGGATAAGCACTCATGAGAAGGAGGAGCCTACATTCTAGCCTGGCTGGACAGAACCCCTTGGCAATAAGTAGATAGATAGGTTGAGAGACAGACAAAACAAGCATTTATTAAGTGCATATTATTAAGTACCAGGCACTGTACTAAGTACTGGGGATAAAAATCTAACCAAGCCAGACAGTCCTTGCCCTCAAGGAGCTTACATTTTAATAGGGGGAGACAATACATAAAGGGGATATGGGTAGGGAGAAGGCAGTGTTGGCATGGTGTGGAGATGACCAGGAAGGGAGATGGAGGCCTGGTTCTGAGAAAAGTAAGGCAAAAGTTGACCTATCAATTATTCATGTTCTTTGTTTTCAAGTTACATGTAAAGGTAGTTTTCAACATTCATTTTTATAAGATTTAGAGTTCCACGTTTTTCTCCCTTTCTTCCCCCCTCCAAAAGACAGCAACCAATCTGATATAGGTTTTATATATATACAATCCACAAGTACTCTGTCTGTGTTCAATCAATATCAGTTCTTTCTCTGGAGGTGGATAGTATGCTTCATCATTAGCCTTTTGGGATTGCTTTGGATCATTGTATTGCTGAGAGTAGTCAAGTCATTCACAATTGCTCATAGAATAATACTGCTGTCACTGTGCACAGTGTCCTCCTGGTTCTGCTCACTTCCATATACATCAGTTCATATGAGTCTTTCCAGGTTTTTCTGAAATCATCCTGCTTGTCATTTCTTATATCACAATAATATTCCATTACAATCATATACCACAGCTTATTCAGTCAATCCCCAATTGATAGACATTCCTTTGATTTCCAATTCATAGCCACCACAAAGAGTTGCTATAAATATTGTTTGTACAAATATGTTTCCCTTTTCTCTTTTTCACAATTAATATTGTTAACTGTTTCCCTCCATTCTATTCCCTTCCCCATGATATTTACTCTATTATCTATCTTCTTTTACCCTATCCCTCCTCAAAAGGGATTTTCTTCTGACTTCCCCCTCCCCCAATCTGCCTTCCTTTCTTTTGCCCCTCCCTCCTTATCCCCTTCCCCTCCTATTTTCCTGCAGGGTTAGATAGATTACTTCACCCAATTGAGTGTGTATGTTATTCCCTCCCTGAATCGATTCTGATGATATTAAGGTCTTTGAGCCAATTCTGATGAGTGTTAGGCTCATTTACTGCCCAGCTTAAATAGATTACTCCACCCAATTGGAGGTGTATGTTATTCCTTTAATTTGAGCCAACTATGATGAGATTAAGGCCTTTGAGCCTATTCTGTTGAGTGTAAAGTTCATTTGCTGCCCTCCTCCTCTCCTGTCTCTCTCACCACTCCATAAGCCCATACCTGTTTCTTTCATATGGGATTTCATTCCATGCTACCTCTGCCCTTCCCCCTCCCCCAGTGCATTCCTCTCACCCTTCAGTTTTACCCTAAAGATGTCATCATGGGTCAGATAGGTGACACAGTGGATAAAGCACCAACCCTGGACCCAGGAAGACCCATGCCCAACTCCGGCCTCAGACACAAGGCACTCACCCCCTGCAGGACCCCAGGCATGTGATAACTATAAATTTACTGAGAACTTACTGATCCCCACCCACTCCTCCTTCCCAGGAAAATGAAATGCCTGGGGCTAACCAATCTTTGTCAATTCCAGACTCTTGATTGACTTATGGACCTCCCCCACCTCCCCATAAGCAAACTATCCCCTCCCAATGGTTCCCCACCTTACTCCCTGGACTTTATGTTATTATGTAAAAAAGGTCCACCTACAGTAAGTAGTTTCTATTTAGAGTTAAGCAGCTTCTGCACTTAACTCAGGAGCAGTTCTATGGTTTCTTTTGTTAAAGGTTCATTTACACTAAGTTCCCTTTTTTTCTGTTACCCCATAAAAGCCCTGTCCTTGGTTCCCATCTTTGGGTATTCCTAGCTTCTTGCTTTGCAATACCAGGAGCTATAGGTCCTCTGCCCCCAGTTAAAGACCTTATTTTCTCCCATATTGATTGTTTCCTTAATTTACAGGTTAACACGTATCACCCAACTCCAATGACCCCACAAAAAGAGAAAAACAAAAAAGAAATACTTTGCAGATATCATCCCTTCATAATCAATTCCTACCTGTGCCTTCTGTCTAAATTTATTTCTATCATCTGCCCTAATACTGAGAAAGTTCTTATGAGTTAGAAGTTAACATCAGTTAACAGACATAAACAGTTTAATCTCTTAACATCCCTCTTAACTTCTTTTTCCTGTTTACCTTTTTATGGTTCTCTAGGGTCTTGTATTTAAAAGTCAAATTTTCCATTCAGTTCAGGTCTTTTCATCACAAATACCTGAAAGTTCTCTTTTTCATTGAAGTCCCATTTTTTTTCCTCTGAAAGATTATATACAGTTTTGCTGGATTGGTTGTAATCCCAATTCCTTTGCCCTCTGGAATATCATATTCCATGCCCTCCAGTCCTTTAATGTAGAAACTGCTAGATCTTGTGCTATCCTGACTGGGGGTCCACAGTACTTGAATTCTTTCTTTTTGGCAGCTTGCAATATTTTCTCCTTGACCTGGGAGCTCTGTAATTTGGCTGTAATGTTCTTGGGTGTTTTCCTTTGGGGATCTCTTTCAGGAGGCGATCAGTAGATTTTTTCAATTTTTATTTTACCTCCTGCTCCTAGAATATTAGGGCAATTTTCCCTGACAGTTTCCTGGAAGATGATGTCTAAGCTCTTTCCTTGATCATGGTTTTCAGGTAGGACATCCAAATCCCTCCTTAGCTCTTGCATACACCCCCATAGACTCCCCCCTGGCTAGCCGTTCAGCCCTCTCACCAGACTGTGAGCTTAGTTCCAGAAAATGCCGGCACTGCAGCTGATTCAGAGGCTTGGGGGTAAGTTTCTCTGGTGCAGACTGCCTGGGGTTGTATCTGTGTTGGCATGATTGTGGGGCTGGACTCCATTCCCAGCTCAGCTCCCCTTCTGATGAACTTCCAAGGTGTCTTTAGCTGGAAAATAATCTCAGCTGTCTTTTTGTGGGTTCTGCTCAAAAGTTGACCTATCAAAGCCAGATACCTCACAGGGCTAAATCCAGATTCTGGTGGGGGTTGAAAGGGGTAAAGATGGGCTGATGACTAGAGTTGGAATACAGAAGTAGATAAAAAAATTTTGGACGTGGCCGATGTGGAAATTTGTTTTTACTGACTACCCCTCACCCCAGATTGAGAACAGAAGAAAAACAATACCCACTAAAATATAGTCAGTTAAAACAAATTTCCACATTGGCCATATCCCACCCCGCCAAATAATCTCCAAACAAATCTCAAAAACATTCTGAGTCCTTTACCTCCTGGTGAGTAGCATGAATAATCATTATTCCTCTGAGATCATGGTTGGTCATTGTGCTGATTGCTCATCCTACTTCCTTTGGAGTCATTCATCATTGTGTAAATAGTTCTCCTGGTTCTGCTCACTTTACTCTCCATCTGTTCTTATAAAGTCTTTCCAGGTTTCCCTGAAATTCTTAAATAATTTAATGTAGCACAATTATATTCTCTCACATTCATATACCATAACTTGTTCAGCTATTCCCATTTTATGGGCACTCCCTCTTTGCCACCTCAAAAAGTTATAAATATTTTTGTCCATCTATAGAGTTTATTTTGCTTAGGACTAATCCCTCCCTTTATCTTTTCCTTAATTCCCTTTCCCTGACCTTTCTCCCTTTTCATTCATATTTTTCTATTAAGAGATATATTTCTGTACCCAACTGTGTGTGTGTATCCTTCCTTCTTTTGACCAGTTCAGATGAGATTGAGTTTCAAATGTCAGTCAATTCTTCCCCTACCTTCCCTCCTCCTTGTTGGTATAGATATATCCTTGCACACCCTGATTATATGAAATAGGGGCAGCTAGATGGCGCAGTGGATAGAGCACTGGCCCTGGAGTCAGGAGGACCTGAGTTCAAATCCAGCCTCAGACACTTAACACTTACTAGCTGTGTGACCCTGGGCAAGTCACTTAACCCCAATCGCCTCACTAAAAAAAAAACAAAAAAACACATAATGGGGATTATATGAAATAATTTTCCCTAGCCTTTCTTCCCCCATCTCCCCCCACCCTCCCACCCCCCCACCCCCCGCCAGTATATTCCTCTTCCCATCTCTTTCCATTCTTTTCTTAAGATCATTCAGACATAACAGGACCACTCCCAAGCTTTGTGTAATAAGAATCTCTGACTTCTGATAATGAGGTTTAGAGGAGATACATGTATCATCTTTCTCTTTTTAAACACAAACTGTCCTTGTTTAGTCTTTTATTGTTGTTCATTTATGTTTGCCTTTTTATGTTTTTCTTCACTCCTGTGTTGGCACTTCAAAGTTTCTCCACAGTTCTGATGTTTTCATCAGGAATGTTTAGAAGTCCTCAGTTTCAATAAAGGCCCATTCCCCCCCTGTAGCATTATAATAACATTTTCTGAGTAAGTTATTCTTGGCTACAAGTATATATTCTTTGCCTTATGGAATATTATATTTCAAGTTCTCTGCTCCTTTATAGTGATGACTCATGTGATCCTGATTGTGCTTTTTCAGCATTTGAATTCTTTCTTTCTGGCTGTTTTCAGTATTTTTTCTTTGACCTAAATCTGGATTTTAGCTATGATGTTCCTGGAAGTTTTCACTTTGGAGTTTCTTTCAGGAGGTGACCAGTGGAGGTGTTTTTTTTTTTTCTATTTCCATTTTTCCCTCTGGTTCTAAGAGATCTGGGCAGTTTTCTTTTAAGATATCTTGAAAGACCATCTTTTTTCTGTCTTTCTTTTTCATTTCTTTGTTTGTTTTTTGTTTGCAGGACAATGAGGCTTAAGACTTGCCCAGGGTCACACAGCTATTAAGTGTCAAGTGTCTGAGGCCAGATTGAACTCAGGTCCTCCTGAATCCAGGGTTCATGCTTTATCTACTGCGCCACCTAGCTGCCCCCTTCTTCCTTTTTCTTTCCTTCCTTCTTTCTTTCTTTCCTTCCTTCCTTCCTCTTTTTTGATCATGGCATTGAGATAGGCCAATGATCCTTACATTTTTCTCTTCATCCTGTTTTCCAGGTCTATTGCTTTTGCTATGAGATACTTTATATTTTCTTTTACATTTTCAACTTTTTGACATGACTTGAATATTTTTTTTCATGGGTTTTTTTTTTTTTTTTTGGCGGAACAATGGGGGTTAAGTGACTTGCCCAGGGTCACACAGCTAATAAGTGTCAAGTATCTGAGGCCAGATTTGAACTCAGGTACTCCTGAATCCAGGGCTGGTGCTTTATCTACTGCACCACCTTGAATATTTTTTGATGTTTCATTTTGTCCATTCTAATTTTCAGGGAGTTTATTGCTTAGGCAAAGGTTTGTTTTGTTTGTTTGTTTGTTAAGTGAGGCAATTGGGGTTAAGTGACTTGCCCAGGGTCACACTCCTAGTACGTGTTAAGTGTCTGAGGCCGGATTTGAACTCAGGTACTCCTGACTCCAGGGCTGGTGCTCTATCCACTGCGCCACCTAGCTGCCCCTTAGGCAAAGTTTTGAATCTCTTATGCCAAGATGTGCATGAGTATGGGTATGGATGCGGGACCTCCTCGAGCCTTGGCTCACAACTTCTTCCTGAAAGCTACAGTGCCCCTGGCTGAACTGATCCTTAGAATGCCAAGATACCTCTAGCTTTCCCCCTCTATCAAGCTGAGCTACACAAATGACTCACTGGTGCATTTTTTAGATCTGTTTGGAGGAGTTTTGTTGAGGGGAGCTCGACTCTCCTGTTTTCTACTGCTGCCATCTCAGCTCTCCTTTTAGAGGACCAGGGAATTCTGTGTCCTAGGAGAAACATGGGCTAAACTATATACTGAAGCTGTTATCAACTCTTCAGTGATACCAGTGACTAAGGCCTGACCCATTGACATAGTTTGCTGGTTTCCTGAGCACAAAGGAGCATGAACTGAGGAAACAGGGGCTCTCGGGCATGACACATAATGCTTTTTTAAGGGTCAAATAAGTCATAATCCATAGTAGAAATCTTACACATGCTTCTGACTGGCATCACCAGGGCAATTCTGGAGTGAGAGGAGCTGCCCTGGCTGACTCAGTGTGGACTCTTCTTCTTGTATTATTTCTAACCAAACTCCCTTTTGTTACCTGTTAGCTTGTCTACAT
Source organism: Dromiciops gliroides (assembly GCF_019393635.1). Lineage (NCBI taxonomy): Eukaryota > Metazoa > Chordata > Mammalia > Microbiotheria > Microbiotheriidae > Dromiciops > Dromiciops gliroides. The sequence goes on from NC_057864.1 coordinate 442,677,707, forward strand.
ACATCTTACTTTATTTCAGTGCTGAATCTGAACCAGTCTGACTCAGGTCCTCCCACCTTTTACCCTGTGAATATAGAACTTCCGTAAGACTCCATCTTGATCCTATTCTCTTCTCCTGACAATCTCATTTACTCCTTGGGATTTGTTATCCCCATATGAAGACAACACTTTCTTCTGTGCCTCTAATCCCAACCTCTCCTCTGACCCTACTTCCCCACTTCTAACTGCCTCCACACTCATATCTTGCTGAGAGCTCAAATTCAACATGTCTAAAATCCAACTTTGATCTCTCCAAAACCTAATTTTCTTATCTCTGTTGATGCTCCACTGTTCTCTCAGTATTTTAACCCTGAGTCATTTGTGATTCTTCATTCATGTATTCTCCACATCCAATCAGTTCCCAAATACAGTTACTCATTCTACTTCCAGAAATATTTCATACAACCATTTTCTCCTCTCCCTTTCCACTACTGCCATTAATTCTGAGTCTCCTTACTCTAACATAAACTGTTAAAAGCCTTCTGGCAGATCTCTCTACTATCCTTTGTTTCCCCTCCCAAGCCACAGAGTCATAGAACCTTAGACTTGGAAGGAACCTGAGAGATCATGTAGTCCAACCTTCACCTCAATGGGAATACCCTTTACACCATCCCCTACATTTAGTCATACAACCTTCACTTCAAGACTTCCAGTAATAGGTAATGTGCCTGACATAACCCGTCCCTTTATACAATAGCATGCCCATTAGAAAGTCTTTTCTTAAGGTGATCAGAAATCTATCTTTCTATATCTTCTGCCCATTGTTCCTCATTCTGACTTCCAGGACCAAGAAAAACAGGGCCTTTTCTGCCTGATAGCTTTTGAGATTCATAAAGTCACCTCTCTCTGATGTTCTCATTAAATTATCTCTTCTATAAGCTAACCCTTCTTTATAGTTCCTTCTCCAGCTTCTCAATTGCTTCCTAAAATGTGATGTCTAGAATGGAATAATCCAGGTATAGTCTGAACAAGTGTGAAATGAAATTGTAGGTAGCCCAGACAATTCAGATAAACTAATTTCTTAGGCCAAATCACCTACAACTAATGACTGCTACTGAAATGTGACAATTTGCATAGGTACCTATTCCCAGCATGTTTAAACCTATTCCTGGAAGTGTCTGCAGCTATTTACAGCCTTTCAAGAGAAATCACTTCCTCATAGCTGGCCACAATACCTTGGCTATAAGGGGGTACACTAACCTCTGAGGGTCAAATTGTTTTCTCTGAGGGCGGCAGCTCAGCACCACGTGTGACTGCACCTCTGTTCAGGTGAGTATGACCAGGTAAATCTGAGTTTTTCTGTCTTTGTTGCTTATTTCCTTGAGAGTGTTGGCTGTGTCCAGACTCCAGCCCCAAGTCCCTACCTCCTCCCCTGACTTCACTGTATCAGTAAACCACTTGCTGAAGCATCAGTCCAGCATGTTGTTCTTATTTCACTGAACCCCAAACTTCAGACTTTCCCTAGAACAGGAGGGCAGAAGATAGCAGGATTGTCATCCATTAAAGGACATTAAGATCACAGTAACTGGGGCAGCTAGGTGGCTCAGTGGATAAAGCACTGGCCCTGGATTCAGGAGGACCTGAGTTCAAATCCAGCCTCAGACACTTGGCACTTACTAGCTGTGTGAACCTGGGCAAGTCACTCAACCCTCATTGCTCCTGTTAAGGCTAAAATTCTAGCTAGTCTGTCTAAAATATCTAATGAGTGGTCGCCAATAAATTATAAGCTTTAGCAAGAGTTAGACTTTTAAGCATTTATTAAGGAGAATAAGAACTTGGTAAAGAGAGAGAAAGGCCTAGATTCCTATCTATTAAAGGGAGAGCACATTTCTAGCTCCGCTCTCCACCAGAGTCCCAAGGAAAGAGAGTGAGACCGAGCGCCAGTCTCTTCCTTCCTCCTCCCACTAGTCCGCGTCACTTCCTGAAGCCTGGTCTTGCCCTCAAAGACCTTTGCTTCATGGGCAGAACTCTTCTACAGTAAGTCTCCAGCAGGTGGCGTCATTCCAATCGTTACAGTCCCCCCTGTTGTTCCTCAAGAAACAAAATGTTTCCTTGACGGAACAGTAAAAACAATATAATAACTATTGCTAACTAATAATATGTGAACAACAATATAGAAAAGGAAGAGAGGAAAGTTTTGTCCAGAGGGGCAATTTTTTTTTTTTTTGTCCTCATGAACCGACGCTTTGACATTGGTCTTGCAAAGGGAGGGCCTCTGCAGAGAATACATGTTACAGATGGTGTATATTATAACAGAAAGAGAAAAAAAACAACAAAAACAACAAATCAAAACTGTTCATTTAAAGTCTCTGAAAGTCTTTTCTCAGATGTCCTCTAGGTGTAGTCGTGGAATGGAAGTCTTTTCAGGGGTTGATGTGTGGATACTGGTAATCAGCCAGGAAATTTCCTACAAAATTGAGCTTAACACAACTTTAAAATAGCTTTGTCAATAATAAAATCAAACAATGAAAGTTCTCAAAAACATGTCTAAGGGAATTCAGAATCTTAGTTGTTACACATGAAACATATAATAAAACAAAAATTGAAACATTCTTTAAAATTATAATATTACTATAGTCCCCCCCTTATGGAGGGTAATTGAGAAGACAATTGCTGCAATATTAATTATTAAAATAATTTTTATCTGTTTCATCACTTTTTGCATCATCTGCCTAATTATCCTCATGCCATTATGAGAAATTTTAAAATCTAATATAATTAGTAACAGATGTCAAGGCCAAATTCAACACTGTTATTTATCATGACACCTGAGATAATTATGGGGGTTACCATAAAAGAACAGAGAAATGATGGGATATGAGCATTCCCACACTTGAGCAATATGTACTGCCCATACAGTATGCCAGGCTTAAAATAGGTGGATGGAATATACGTCCATGCCACCGAACATATTGGAGGAAACTGAGTCAGACTTAATCAGATGCATGGGATTGAGATGTCCATGGCATCAGGCATATAGGAGGGAGCATAGAAGCCAGGTGTAGAAGTGAGATGGGTGGGATCAATACTTCCAGCCATCTGTACAATATTGTGGGGAAAAATAAAATAAAATACTAAACCAAGAGAATCCAACCTCAACATTTGTCAAAAGCCGTTCCCTTGGCCATACCTTGACTTCATGCATGTCTCCCCTCATGTGACAGTTCAGTGTCTGCTCTTGCATGTATTCCTCTTGTGATTGGATGGCATCTTGGCCAACTGGCATCTGATAACTCAGAATAAAGGCAATTAATGTCTTAAATGATAAGTTCCCATAATCCAAGTCTCATATGGATTTAAAAATTGAGGATAATAAATGATTGCAAAAAATGTGAATACATCTTGACTCAGAATATAATATATAATTATGCAACAATTTCAAATAATACCTTTTTTTACTTAGCATACAATTACTTTTTTGAAAAATCTGAACATATTTAAATACAAGTTAAAGCACAACACAATCTCAAAGACAACTTTTACAAATGTTCCCCTCTTTTTTTTTTTTTTTTGGAATATGCTTATCAAAAATAATACTTCTAGAATCAATTTACACTTGCCATGGCAAACAATTTGCTAGGGAAATGCTTTAAAGAGTTTGATCAAATAATCAGTTGAGAAAAAATAACAAAAACAAACAACTCAGAATATGGGAGCACAATACTCCTAGAATTAACATTGTATTATGAAATCAAAACCATCTTGCAATGTTTCAAAATTAGAGAGATGAATAAATAGAAAAAAATACACACGGAACAATAAAAGACAATGAAATTCAAACTAGGGAAATCTAAATGAATATGAACTTAATATTAATAAGAGTATTATAAAATATAAACTTGATCATATGACTATAAAAAGCTTTACAAATATTCTCCTTGTTTTAGAAACTAAGTATAAGACACAATCTCAAAGCATGAAAATCTCTATGAAAATAAACCCATACCATTAATTTCAAAATGTATATATAATAGCATAGAAATCCTATGTAACCTCTGAACTGATACTATTACTCTGAGTGAATTCAGAATACTTTTGATTCTGATATCTAAAATCCCCAACACTCATATCAATACCTTTCCCCTTACTTCTACATTTCTGTACAATATATACCCTTCCATGGCAAAAGAAGCAGAGTCTTGAACTATGTTGATGATTGTCATTCTTATACAGCTTAAATTTTTCTTCTTTAACCCCTCTATATTGTCTGTCAGTCTTTTCACCATACAAATGCTTTATAAGATTACTAATGAAAGACAAAAGCAGGTTAGCAAAATTATCAACAAAATGAGCATATCTGGAATTTAAAGGGTTTTCTAAGGTTGTCTCAGAAGCACAGCCAGGCTGGGGAAGGGCTGAGCCTGAATCTGCAAATGTAGTTAGAGAAAGTTGAGCATGCGCATCAGATCTCTGGACTTCCCAGGCAGGGGAAGCTATGGGCTTGGCCATGGGAGGAGTAGAGGGTGGGGTCTGGAGAGGAGGGGAGGGACCAGAGCAATTTGAATCACACTTGATTTTGAACTCAGGCCTGGATTCCTCTTCCCCCACTTTGCCTCCAGGTGCTAGGAGATTAAAAGCTTCTAGATGGTGGGTCATTGCCTCCAGGCATGCAAAATTAGAGCAACAATTAGTGTTAGAACTGGGAAAAGCTGCAGGAATCTCTTCAGGTTTCTCTGAAAAAGCATGGTTGGGAGAGGGAGAGATATTTCCTTGTGTGAGTAAGTTGCTGGCTCTTTTAACAAAAATAAAAAGAAAAATAGAAAATCCACAAAAACAAAGCATTAACATGATCTTATCTCCCATTTGTCTGGTTAAACAGACTAAAATAAAAAATAGGATAATTAGGGAGTTTAAAAGGTCCATTTGAAAAAATTTAAAGGAAAACACAGCCAGTACACCAGTACTTAGCAGTTAAAGGGAGAGGGAGGGGAAATTTCTTACCCAACCAGAAGATCAGAAGAAGACTGAGGGTTAGCTTTCCTCTTTGTGGTCAGCCATCTGTTAAGGCTAAAATTCTAGCTAGTCTGTCTAAAATATCTAATGAGTGGTCGCCAATAAATTATAAGCTTTAGCAAGAGTTAGACTTTTAAGCATTTATTAAGGAGAATAAGAATTTGGTAAAGAGAGAGAAAAAGGCCTAGATTCCTATCTATTAAAGGGAGAGCACATTTCTAGCTCCGCTCTCCACCAGAGTCCCAAGGAAAGAGAGTGAGACCAAGCGCCAGTCTCTTCCTTCCTCCTCCCACTAGTCCGCGTCACTTCCTGAAGCCTGGTCTTGCCCTCAAAGACCTTTGCTTCATGGGCAGAACTCTTCTACAGTAAGTCTCCAGCAGGTGGCGTCATTCCAATCGTTACACTCCACTAAAAAAAAAAAAAAAAAGGAAATTGAGAAGACCACATTAACTGTTCAGTTTTCCCTGTGAGAAAATAATGGGATTTGGCAGATACTCAAAAGGCCCACCTGGAGATTAATCTAAGCTGATTGAATTAAGTGAGAGTGACTGACTTTGTTGATTAGCCTACTTAAAGTTAATTAGATTGTAACCACACCTGGCTGGCCCTTAAGGAGATATTGTTCTCAGAAGCTAAGGACTTTGAACTCAACAAGAGACCACCTTCAAGTCCAGTGAACCAATGGATTTGGATGACTCTAGCCAATCAGCTTGAAGCAGTGTGTAAGGACCACCTCTGCTCTAAACCTATAAAAAGCTTCCACACCTAGTTTGCTGGAGGAGTTCATGATTGAATCAGACTCCTGGTGGAGGACTTGAGGAAGAACCAGACCAGGCTGGAACTCTAGGCTAGATAGGCCTTTTCTTAACTTTCTGAACTCCACGCTTTTTCTTTTTACTTTGTTTTGTTTTGTTTTGTTTTGTTTTGGCGTTTTTCTTTTTACTAATACCTAGTATGTGTTAATAAATGCTTAATGCCCAAAGACTGGTGCTAAAGCTTCTAATTTAAGGCAACCACACATTTAGATTTTAAACATCACATCCCCATCATGTTGTTGACTGATATGTGTGTTTTATATACAAATAAAATATACATATACTTATATACTTATGTACACACACACACATACATACATACCCCAAAGGTCTTTTTCACCTGAACCGTTAATTGTATCTTTTTTTTTTTCTCTCTCTCTCTCAGGGTCACACGGCTAGTAAGTGTCAAGTGTCTGAGGCTAGATTTGAACTCAGATCCTCCTGAATCTAGGGCTGGTGCTTTATCCACTGCGCCACCTAGCTGCCCCCTTATTGGATATTTATTTTTGTGTTACTGTGGACATTTGTCACCCGACAACTATAAGTATAATCCATTTTTCACAGTACTGTCTTCCTAATGTGTATGTCTGATCATTTCACTCCCCTACTCTAAAACCTTTGGTGGCTACCCATTACTTATTTATTTATTCGTTCATCCGTCCATCCATTTATTTATTTACTCATTCATTCATTCATTCATTTCTTTCTTTCTTTTTGCGGGGCAGTGAGGGTTAAGTGACTTGCCCAGGGTCACACAGCTAGTAAGGATCAAGTGTCTGAGGCTGGATTTGAACTCAGGTCCTCCTGAATCCAGGGCCGGTGCTTTATTCACTGCGCCACCTGGCTGCCCCCATTGCTTTTGCTCCAATGAACCCATCCCCATAACTAGAATGTATTTCCCTCCTTTCCCCTAGGGCTTCCAGCAGTTGGCACCTTCTTCTTTCAAAACGAGCATAGGTGTGATCTTTTCTATGAAGCCTTACCTGATACTCTCTCACACTTCCACTTGGAAGTGATCTCTTCGTTAAATCTTTCAAACCACTCTGTCTCTCCCTGTATACTAAATCATTTTCCAACTTGTTTAGTCCCGTTGGAAGGGTGTCTGAGTGGTCCTCATACAAAAAGTCAGGGTGTGTGAGCCTGTGTAGCAGCAGCCCCAGCCTACAATGTGGCATCACCAAGGTTCCCTTAGGTGAAAAGCAGCCTCAACCCCCACACTGCTCAGTTATCTGCTTGATTCCTTATAAGTCTCTCTTCTCTCCCCTTTATCTTTTTCCCTTCCTCCCCTCCCACCCTTTCCCTTTTCTTCTCCCTTTCCCCTGCCTGCACACTCCTAAAGGAAAAGCCTAAGGTATGATCTAAATAGACCTAGATGCACTCTGGGAATTATAAAAATAGCAGAAACTCTCTTTCATTGTCTTGATCACCCTCGCCCCAGCTTGTACTGAGGGAAAAAAAAGTCTCTCCCCTGTTGGGTTTTTCTCCACTCTTAACCTCTCTCTGCATTTCTCTAAGCAGACAAGATCATGGTAGGTAGTGGTTTCAAGTCACATAGAAAAGTGAATAAACAATTCAAAGGGCTTTTCAATACCAGCTGTCTTAGCCTTCATGAAGATGGTATAATCATGTTTCCTCCTTCCTCCCAAGCCCTGCTTACTGGTTGAAAGGAGAAAAGGGAAGGGAGTGCTTAGGTAAATAGAGAGTGGGTGGAGGGGGAGAAATGCGGGCATCTCACCAACCACATGTTCGTTGTTTGGGCCCAAGTTCTTCTCACAACCTCAGCTCCCATCCCTGTCCCTCTGCCCCTTGATACTTTCTGGTCGTGGCCTTAGGCCTGGTGCTAGTCTGGTTTCTACTGTCCTCCACAAGGCAAGTGACGACTGCTGGTCATTACTTCACTCCCCTCTGGTTGGTGCAAGATGGGGAGGAAAGCAAGTATGTCACACAGCTAGCTGCCTCCTCTTCCAGGGCAGTGGAGACTGGAAGGACCTGCCTGGGAACCTGGTCCTCTTGCATCTCCAACGTCTTTGGGACAAGTTATAGTTATTTGTGTACATGGCTCATCTCCTCCATGATTGTAAGATTCCTGTGGTTCGGGACTGTATAATATCCACAATGCCTTGGACATAGCAAATTGTTGCTGGTATAAAAGCTTGTACCATCTAGAAACAGTGTTGACACTGAGGAATGAACAGCTGAATAAGTTACAGTATATAATGGAATATTATTGCACAGTAAGAAATAAAAGGCATGATCATCTTTTTTTTTTTTTTTTCAGGGCAATGAGGGTTAAGTGACTTGCCCAGGGTCACACAGCTAGTTAAGTGTCAAGTGTCTGAGGCCAGATTTGAACTCAGGTCCTCCTGAATCCAGGGCCGGTGCTTTATCCACTGTGCCACCTAGCTGCCCCCTAGGCATGATCATCTTAATTTGAAAAATATCTTATTTTGAGTAAGCTCAATATGAGTAAACATTGATATGGAAGTAAAGAAAACTAACAACAACAACTATCATTTATATAGGTCTTTGCCCCAACTGATTTTTGAATGGTCTGAAATTGCCCCAGCTGGATGCCATGCTCCTTCCCTCAGGTCTGTCGGAATGCCGCACAGCTCCCCCACACCACCCATCCTTTCCTGGTTACCTTCCCCACTCCCTTTGTTTCTCAGTTCTCTGGCCCAGAACCTGTTTTCTCTGAGCACTGGCAGTTCAGAACTTTGTAGCACTGGTACTTCTGGGTTGCAGGCCCTGGCAAGCTTTTGCTCCTGAATGGTGGTGACCAAGCTGGCTGTCTGACCCCAAACCAGCAGCCTGCAGCTGGGGTCTCCATAGCACGGGAAAGAGGGAGAGGGGATTAGGATACCAGGGTGGGTTTTGATGTAGGCCTCTCTTGGGTCCTTGGGTCTGCTAGCAGAATGAGAGATGAGGGAGGGATGCCGAGGGAGCTCAGGGTCAGTAAGCTTCAGTTCCTGGGGTTTTGAACTTTTGTTTTTGCCTTCTTTTGAATTCTGGGTGATTTAGGCACGGAAACAGCTGAAGTTGCTTTATCTTTGGTGCATAATTTCTGTTATGGAGAGGCTGGAGAAAGGTCATGGGGATTGGAGAAAATGTCTAGTCTCCCATCTTGTTACTCTCATCCATTAGATCTCTTCTTTGTCTCTTTTCAGTTTTTGTGCTTCAGTAATACCAGCTTGCATGCTCTGTTGTTTTCCTTAGCTTCCTCTAAGATTAAAAGCACTTTTCCAACAGAAAATTGCTTCATAAACAAATGTGAGGGAGAATTATTATTCCCCATAGGGATTTAAGACAGTTCTAGGCCCTCCAATGCTTTTGTAAAGTTATTTATCCGCACTGTTTCAAAACTGTTTCAAAACACTAAAGTATTTTAGTGCATAGCACTTTTTATGAAACACATCAATTCCAAAAAGGGAAGCCTACATCAAAAATGCTAGGCTTGTAATTGCTACACTGCCAAAGAATAAATTACATTCTATGCTATAATTATGTATTTGGCTATGATGAATACAAGGAGAAAACAGCAAAGTAATAATAATTGTAACAATTACATTTGATTAGCTGGTATAAAAAGATATGATCATTTTATTACATCCTCACATGCCTATAAGAAGGCTGATGTTAAGATATCTGATCTTTGTTAGAGATTATATTCATACATTTTGCAAGTTTTTAAATAAAAAGCATTAGCAGTTAGACAATATTCACCAAGCTGTTAACTGAAGGAGACTGTGGGAAGCAATATTTACAATTTCATTGGATAAAATTTTATTTGGTTATACCCCTTTTTTAATATCAGTTCTAGCAAGTAGTATAATAGCATGGCACTTACCCTGGACTTAGGTGGTGAAATGGACAGTGTTAGACCCTGAATCAGGAAGTCCTGAGTTAAAATTCTACCTCAGCATTTTATTAGCTATGTGACCCTGTGCAAGCATTTGACCTCTGTCTGCCTTTGTTCCCTCATCTGTAAAATGGGGACAACAATAATATCTATTTTCCAGGGTTGTTATGAGAATAACATGAAATAATACGTATTTATAAAGTGCTTTACAAATCTTAAAACACTATGTAAATGTGAGCTGTTACTATGTAAAACAGAAACTATGTTCCTAGACAGCCTTCTGAACCAGAGGCTTGGTATTTTAACATGAGTGAGATGATGGATCTCTATTCTTTTTTAAAATTATAGACTTAATAAACATTCTATACTCTTTTTTAAAATTAAATTAAAACTTTTTTTCAATAAACAAGCAATTTTTTTCTTTTTCCACTCTCACTCCCCCAAACTGAGGAAAAAAGAAAAATGAAAAGAAAAATAAACTCTAGTAACAAATATGAATAGTCAAGCAAAATAAATTCCTTAATTGACCATGTTTAAAAAATGTATGTCGTATTCTGCACTCTGGTTGACTTACACCCGCTTCTTTGCAAACAGATATTGTTTCATTAATGGTTTTTGTATTCCCAGGGCCTAGCACAAGTGTCTTTTGCATAGTAGTTAATAAATAGTTGTTAATTGATTTATTATTTAAGCTTGTGTCTTATGCCTACCACAGTACTCTGTGGCTAAATTGAATCAACAAAGATAAGCATTATCTGGGATAAAATGAAGCCAAGAATTACAAAAAACATATAGTCTGTAAGGTACCAGAACAAACTTGATAATGTTTCTTTTCCTAAATTTTGGGAATACATAGGAGGCATCAATGCTGGGAAGTTCCCTGATTGTTTTGTGGCACCCTCTAGTGGTTATTATAAAGTCTATTCAGAACAACACTAAAGGAAGCTGTATACTAAAAAGAGTCATGTTTTCTAAGTTTCCTGAGTAAAGTAAAACCCCACCAATTTGAGCTAATCGTGCAAGAGATTTGCATTGGTGAAAAATGCAAGCAAGCTACAGGATATTTTAAGAGTAAGGAGATTTTATTACTTCTAAGTACATATAACATATGCCTATCCAAATATTGCTAAGTAGAGCTCCTTAGGGTCCACTGTAATGAGTGTTTGTTTGTTTGTTTGTTTTGTGGGGCAATGAGGGTTAAGTGAGTTGCCCAGGGTCACACAGCCAGTAAGTGTCTGAGGCCGGATTTGAACTCATCTCTTCCTGAATCCAGGGCCAGTGCTTTATCCACTGTGCTACCTACCTGCTCTCTGTAATGAGTATTTAAGGTCCAATTATAATTATAGGTTAAGTCCTATTACAGTTAGTATCTTTTACAAAGAATCCTATATGCCAAAACTATTTTCTTTGTTTTATCCACTAATATTTGCCATATTTGGGAGAACTTAGTCATAGAATGTTAAGCCTGGAAAGGACTTTAGGTAAAGATTGCCTAAGCATTTAACAACTTGAGACAAGGGATAGAGATTACAAAAGATAAAATAGGTAGTTTCAAATGACATAAAATTAAAAAGTTTTTGCATAAACAAAACATAATGTGAATTAGGTTAAGAAGGGAAGCAGTTAAATAAGGAGAAATATCTTTGTGTCAAATGGCTTTGATGAAGGTCTGATATCCAAGATGCATAGACCGTAAACTATTGTCTAAAGAAATATGAACAAAAATGTATAAAAATATATGAACAGTTCTCAAAAGTAGTATAAACTAGGGGCAGCTAGGTGGTGCAGTGGATAGAGCACTGGCCCATGATTCAGGAAGACCAGAGTTCAAATCTGGCCTCAGACACTTGACACTAGCTGTGTGACCCTGGGCAAGTCACTTAACTCCAATTGCCTCACCAAAACAAAACAACAACAAAAAAGTAGTACAAACTGTTAGTAACAATCTGAAAGAATTCATCAGATCACTAATAATAAGAGAAATGCAAATCAAAATGACTCTTGGGGTTTTACCTCATACCCAGAAGTTGACAAAGATGACAAGGGCAGGAAATAATCAGTGTTGGAGGAATTGCAGAAAGAGGGGTTCTTAGTCGATCTGTCGATCCATTTACACATTCTGGAAAGCTAAGAAAGTAACTGAAATGTCAGTAATCTTTGATGCAGAGAGTACAATGCTAGGCATATTCCCTAGGAAGTCAGAGACAAAAAGGAAATCTCCATATAGACAAGATTATTAACAAAAGCATTTTTTTTTGTAATAAATAGCAAAGACCTTACAAAGTAGATATCCATCAAGGATGTCCTTTTGTAAAAAGGGTTTACCATTAGCAGATGTCATATGAATGCTGTTATTAGACTTTTTGTTGTAGACTCTTAAATTGGTTAAACATGCTCTATTTCATTTTATTTTTTGAAGATCATGAAAAGAAAATTGGTTCTATACCAAGCTGAACTATTGGGAATTCTAAATAGAATATAACACAAGGTTTTGCTTTCCAGGAAGAATCCTATGTGAGGAGCTTTGGTTTATCTGAATTGTCTTCAAACCTCATTAAAATGGAAATTACTATTACCATGTACTTTAAATTTTTATTCAGATAAACCAGCTCAATACATTGTACATAGTAGGTAGTTATGTTTGTTAAATGTACATTGTATTTACAAAATAGAAAAGTGGAGATAATAATTTATAGACTGTTTTGTTTGCTTCAAAGCAGTGGTCCCAAGAGGCTGTTGCTATTCTCATGTGAATACGCTGTAAGATATTTCCTCAGCATTTAATCGATCAACCAACATTTATTAACACCTACTATGTGCTAGGCACTGGGGATATGTGTGTGTGTGTGTGTGTATAAAGAATGAAACAATCCCTACTCTCAAGGAGTTTATATTCTAAGAGGGAACATGAGATGTACAGATATAAATAAAGATAGATATATATATATGTGTGTGTGTGTGTGTGTGTGTGTGTGTGTGTGTGTGTGTGTGTGTGTGTGTTTGTGTGTGTGTGTAGTATAAATACAAAATAAAATACAAGATAGGAAGGGCAAGTTCAGTTGGGTTTTTTTTTTTGGGGGGGGGAGTTAGGAAAGGCATATTGCTGAAGGTAGTGCTTGAGCTGTGTCCGGAAGAGAGAGAAATTGTGAGGCAGAAGGGAGGAAGGAGTACATTCCAAGAATGAAGAACAGCCAGTGCAGACACAGAGATGGGTAACAAAGTATAATGTATGAGGAACACATAAAAGGCCAATTTGACTGGATCATAGAGCATGGAGAAGGAAATAAGACACAATGAGGTTGGGGCTAGGTTGTGAAAGGCCTTCTTTTTTTCAGATTTATATATGTATATATATATAATTTATTTTATTTTTTTGCAGGGCAGTGAGGGTTAAGTGACTTGCACAGGGTCACACAGATAGTGTCAAGTGTCTAAGGCCAAATTTGAACTCAGGTCCTCCTGAATCCAGGACTGGTGCTTTATCCATTGCACCACCTAGCTGCCTCCCTCTTTTTAAAAAATGTTTTATTCATCTTGAACTTAAATACAAAAAGATAAAAAAGGAACATTTGCACGTGCACAGCACAACATATTTTTTTTTGTTTGCAATAAACATTTATTTTATTTTTTCCAGTTACGTGTAAGGGTAGTTTTCCACATTTATTTTCATAAGATTTAGAGTTCCAAATTTTTCTCCCTCCCTCCCTTTCCTCCCTCCTCCACAAGATCACAACCAGGTTATATATGTACAATTCACAAGTGTTCTTTTTATCAGTTCTTTCTATGAGGGTGGATAGTAAGCTTCCTCATTAGTCCCTTGGGATTGTCTTGGATCATTGCATTGCTGGTAGTAGTGAAGTCATACACAATTGCTCATTGAACAATACTGCACAGCACAACATATAAAGAGAATTCAGTATAAAGTCATGAATCTCCATTTCCACAGTTTACTTTTTTTTGGGAAAACTATGTAATAATACATAATTTTCAAAGCTACCCTGCTTTTCCGTGCTTCCTTCTAAGTTTTCTTTTGTTCTCTGCTGTGCACTTTTTTTTTCTCCTTCCCTACCCTACCCTACAGAAGACTACCATTAGACACAAATAGGTATATGTGTGTGCATATATATATGTATGTAAAGCCATACCATACATACTTCTATTTGTCAGTTCTTCCTCTAGAGATGGCTAGCATCTTCCTTCATAGGTTCTTTTTAGTTGATTTAAGTATTTATAATACTCCAAATAACTTAGTTGTTCTAAGAACAATATTTCAGTTACTGTGTACAATGTTCTCTTGGTTCTGCTGATTTCGCTTTTCATTATTTCATGCAAATCTTTTATGTTTTATAGTATTTAAATTCTTTTCCTTTTTTCCCTAATCACTTTGGGAAACAGATCTAATAGTGGTATTCCTGGGTTAAATGATATACAAAGTTTTATAAACTCTTTGGGCATAATTCCAGATTCCTCTCCAAAATGTTCGAATCAGTTCACAGTTCCACCAACAGTGAATTAGTATCCCAATTTTTCCATATTCTCTCCAACATCTGTTACTTTCCCCTTCATTTTAGCCAATTTGATAGGTGTAAGCTGATATCTCAAAGTCGTTTTAATTTGCATTTCTCTAATGGATAGTTATTTAGAACATTTTTCATATAACTACATATAGTTTTGAATTCTTCATCAAAAAGTACAAAAAAGCAACATTTCCATTTATATACACATAACAGAACATAAAAGACGGCCGTATATGAAAACACGAGTCTCCACTTCATATTGCTTGATTTTTAAAAAATTTATGATAAACTCTACACATTACTTTCAAAATTGTCCTGTTTTTCTTGCTTTATGAACTTATTTCTTGGGGTTAGGGAGGGAGGGAGAAAATTTGGAACTCAAGATTTTATAAAAAAATGAATGTTAAAATTATTTTTACATGTAATTGTAAAAAGTAAATACTATTCTAAAAATAGTCTTGTATGATTGCACATATGTAACCTATATCTAATTACTATGGGAGGGGGGAATTTAGGGAGGGAAGGAGAAAAATTTGGAACTCAAAATTACATAAATAAATGAATATTAAAAGTTGTTTTTACATGTAATTGGAAAAAACAAAATAGTATTGAGCTTTTTTCTTTTCTGTACACTTTTTTCTGGTTAATAGTTCTGTATATATATATATTTTTTTTTGTGAGGCAATTGGGGTTAAGTCACTTGCCCAGGGTCACACAGCTAGTAAGTGTCAAGTGTCTGAGGCCGGATTTGAACTCAGGTCCTCCTGAATCCAAGGCCAGTGCTCTATCCACTGTGCCACCTAGCTGCCCCTGTATACTTTTTAAAATGCTATAACGGTCCCTTTCACCCCATCATGACTGATAGCCCCTCCACACCTTCTTTCTTCCTCCCAAATAAAAAAATAAAAGCCTTACAACAAATAAACATAGTCAAACAAAATTAATCCATGGATGTTCAAAAACATGTCTCTGAATCTTGTGTTCGTCACCTCTATCAGGAGGTGGGTAACATCAGATATTCTCTGGAGACATGGTTGGTCATTGCATTGATCAGAGTTCTTAAATCTTTCAAAGTGGTGCATTGGACAAGAGTTCTGGATTTGGAATTAGGAAGAGCTGAGTTCTACTCCCGCCTCAGAATCTGACTGGATGTGTGACCCTAGGCAAGTCACTTAACCTCTATTAGACTCAGTTTCCTCATCATACTAATAACACCCACTTCCCAAGGTGGTTGTGAGAATAAAATTAGATACCATGTGTACAGAACTTACAAACCTTAAAGTGCTCTATAAATACTAGCTATTGTTATAGTATCTGTGTTCTGATTCTGTTCACCTCTGTGTTCATATGCCCAGCATTCTTTGAAGTCATCTTTTGTCACTTCTTACACTGTGATAATATTCCATTACATTCATTTACCAATTGTCTAAGATCATTATAACATTGGAGAGAACAATTCCAGTCAAAAGATGGGGTAGGAAGCAGAATTGCTAGGGGTTGAGGAGGGAGTGAAAGGAAGTAGAAACTTGGCTGAGAAAGGAAGGAGACCTTAGAAGACAATAATTTGAGGGGATGATAGGGCCTAGTGAAGGTTTTGTAAGGCTGTGAGAAGGTAGTAGGAAAGGAATGGGTTGATAGGGAGATATTAAAGATTAGAGAGAAAAGGGATGGTAGAGGGGGCAGTCTGCTGGAGAAGTAGGCAGATTGGCAAGAGAGTTCAACTTATTATCAGAATGGAAGAAAGCAGATGTGGGGAATGATGTCATGGCGTTTTCACATGAAGAGAAGGAAAAGGTAATGGTGAATGGTCTTGGAAGTTCTCAGCAAATTGAGTGTGGATCAGGAGCGGAATGGAAATCTTGAAAAGAGTAAATGTTTGTAATTTCTTCTGTCTTGAGTGAGATTGAGAATCATTTATGGAGGAAGAAAAGGACAACTCTGCTGCATTAGAAAACAGATTTACATCGGACCCAGTCAGCACATTTGGACTTCCTCCAGCACGGCCCAGCCACACAATTATGAGGGGAGAGATGGAAGGTAAGTGATCTAACAATGGGAGTGGGCAAGGGATAAGTATTTGTAAGACAAAGGATCTAAGAGTGGTGGATGTTGTATTGTTGGACTGGTTAATTATATGTTCAAGATGGGGGAATAAAGAGAAATCAGAGTAAGGGCAACGACCTGGGAAAGTACTGAGGGATTGGAAATCATTTTGAGGACAGAGAGTGGTTTGAGGAAGGGCGAGGGGCAGGAAGAGAGGAAAAGGTTATGGTCAGACTGAGGAATGTCAGAGTTTTTGATCAAGAAAGTGAAACAGTTGTGAGCAATGGTGAGAACTATGATGCAACAATTCCCACGTGACTGAGATGAGGGTGGAGTAGATTGTGGGACTTAGAGGTTAGGCTGGTGAGATCACCAACATGAATGTTGAGGTCCTCTGATCCTGACATAAGGACAGGAAATAGGCAGAAGAAGAAGACAGTGGGCTGTCTGCTTAAAAGCCTTTAGAAAAGGAGAGAGAAGGACTTGGGGCCAGTATACAGTAGCCATCCTGGTATAGATAGGACCAGGCCTGCGATTTTATCGGCATGGAGAATTCTTATGTGACAAAATCCCCCAGTGCAGTCCTCTGCTTCGCCATGCTGCCTCTCATGACACGGATAGGGCGAGAAATTTGACTCAGTGAATGAAGGAGGCCAGGTTGCTGAATGATGGTAAATAAGGGGCAGTTCAGAATTAGCAGCAGGGCACAGGGGTGTTCCAGCTCCTCCTTCCAGAGGATTAGTAGGTTGTTTGAGAAGTGACGGCAGGTGCTGTAGAGGAGGGCCAGAGATGGAGCACCACTCGGAGGAAGCTGGGTCTCAGTGAGAACAAGTAGATGGAAAGAAAGTTCCAGAATGAAGGGAAGTTTGTTCCTCATGGAACTGGAGTTCCAGAGGGCACAGTGGTTAAGATCTGGGCAGAGGTGGAGTGGGACGTGGGAGGAGGGTTGAGGAGAGAATGAGAGAATGAGCAATGGGAATTAGAGAGAGGAGATCATTGACTCCTAAGCAGTCAGTGATTAAAGAATATAGAGAAAATAGGGAAATGAAAAGTAAAGGGTGGTAGGGATTTGATAGCTACATGGGGTAGCATTGGGTAGCAGATGAAATAGAACACGCCACAAGGTGATATGTTAGGCAAATGGCCAAGGACAGCCGGGGCAGCATGGGTGGTATTTATGGTGGAAGAAGACTGTGGGCGTTGGTCACCCCACTCACTCCTCTACCATATTCCCCAGGATATATTCTAACGGTCCACCAAGTAAGATAATCTCATAGGGGAACGTCTACATGATGATGTGGTAAAAAGATCATAGAATTCAGGGGTCAAAAGACCCTGGTTAGGGTCACACTCTGAACCTCACAAGCTGTCACTGAACCAGTCCAAACTTTTCTAAACTTTTTCTCATTTATAAAATGAGGATACCTAAACCTACAGAATTACTGTAGATCAAATGTGGTTTATAAGGTATTATAGATCTTCTACCCTGCCACACCTCTCCCCCATAAGCCATATTTGGAATGCCTTTGCCCTCTCTTTCCATATGTATAAATCCTGTTCTGCCAAAAACTTGTGACACTTAGGGTTTTTTTGTTTTGGGGGGGATGAGGCAATTGGGGTTAAGTGACTTGCCCAGGGTCACACAGCTAGTATATGTCAAGTGTCTGAGGCTGTATTTGAACTCAGGTCCTCCTGAATCCAGGGCCAGTGCTCCATCTACTGTGCCACCTAGCTGCCCCAACACTTAGTTTTTATTTGTAAAATACAGGAATTAGACAAAATGATTTTCATAAAATTCATTTTTATAAGTTTTTGGTGATGCCTTTTTTTTTACATCATCATAATTTCCCCCAACATTCCTCTCTCTTCTCCTCTCCAAGAGCCATCTCATTTAACAATATTTTTAAGCCAAAAAAGAAAAAGAGTGGTGGGGAGAAAGCTAGCTTAACTGGTCAATAGTTGAAAAAATCAGTAGATGATTTCTAAGGCTATAAACTTCCAGGGCTAAAATTTTTATATGACTACTCATAAGACTCCCTCTCTAAATTCCCAAGAGTATTTAGTACTTCACATTATTTCTCTCAGTGTATAGGCAGTGCAATAGAAAGTGCTGGGCTCTGACACTTATTAGCTGTATGAACATACATAATCTCCCATGTCTTGGTTTCCTTATCTGTAAAATGGAGACACTTGTAATACCTACCTCAAGAGGTACATAGCTTCAGGGGAGAGTCAGGAAGTCCTAGGTTGGAGACCTCCCCTCTGACACATACTAGAAATGTGGCCATGGACAACTCATTTAACTTCTCAGTGCCCTAGACACTTCTCCAACCAGACTATAAATTTAAATTACTGATTAGTTGCAGACTTAAATTGGGTGAAGAGGGTTTGGGGTTTAGAGCATAGAGACTTATACTTATGAAATCACCATTTTTTTTTTAAAGTTCCTATCTTTCAGAGCTGCGGCAAGAAATGTTGGCCATCATTATAACAATTCTTCCCAATGAGGCTGTATTTCAAGAGAATTCACTATTTTTCTAGTTGCCTGTGTCTCAAACAGTATTTACAAATAAATGCTTGATGAAGTCATTACTCAAATTGTTTCTCTTGGGAAGGAAGCTAATTAAAGCATATTTGCTAAATAAACTAGGGACGAAACATCAGACTATCTTTACTAGGTAACAACAGAAAAAAAATTTCAGATTCCTATATTATCGAAACATTTGGGGGGCAGCTAGGTGGCACAGTGGATAAAGCCCTAGAGTCAGGAGGACCTGAGCTCAAATCTGGCCTCAGATACTTAACACTTACTAGCTGTGTGACCCTGGGCAAGTCACTTAACCCCAATTGCCTCACTGAAAAAACAAAAACAAAAACAAAAAAAAACCCAAAACCCCAACACATTTGGTTTATTTTCTTGCTTTCCTATTCTCCAGAATTTAGAAGCTTAGTTGCACCAGCAAAACAAGGTACTTTATATCTAGCGCACCGGATGAAAAGGTATTTAAAAGTTGTTTTTGCCCCATTTGTCTCATAGTGTTGTATACTTGCACCGTCATTTCACGCATTGCTATTTAGAGCTAGTAGAGACCTTGGAGGTCATCCAGGACAGCCCCTGCTTTTTACAGATGAATAAACTAAGGTCTAGAGAAATGAAGTCATTTGCCCAGGGTCACACAGGTAGGGAGGGACAAGCAGGACTCCAGACTTTTGACTAAATTCAGTCTTGGGTTGTAACAGCCTGCTTATTATAAAGAAGCAGCAGTAACTAATTCACTTTTCAGGAAGCTGCAGGGTTTAGTAGAAACCCCTAATAGTTTAATTCATTGGTAAGGGAATTTCATAATAAATCTTTTGGTGAAAAACAAAGAGCTCAGTTGAGAATCAGATCTAGGATTTCAGTTTGTTTTTTAGGTGGAGGGGAAGGAAGACTGTATGTGGAATGTTACTTGTGTAAACTGTCAGAAACTTTCAGTGTTTTGTTGACTTTACTGAATTTTTTTTTAATTAAAAAACCAAATTTGTTATTGGTTTTCAACATTAATTTTTCTTTTTCTTTCTTTTTTTTTTTTGCAGGGCAATGGGGGTTAAATGACTTGCCCAGGGTCACACAGCTAGTAAGTGTCAAGTGTCTGAAGCCGGATTTGAACTCAGGTACTCCTGAATCCAGGGCCGGTGCTTTATCCACTGCGCCACCTAGCTGCCCCTCAACATTCATTTTTTTAAAATTTGAGTTCTGAATTCTCTCCTCCCCTTCCCTTCCCACTGAGAAAGCAAATTATACATGTTAAATTATGCAAAACATAGGAGCCAGGTTGCCAAAAAGGAAAAAAAGGCAAGAAAAATAAAGAAAAATTTAAAAATCATGCTCCAATCTGCACTCAGACTCCATCATTTCTCTTTCTGGAGGTGAATGATATTTTTCATAATAAATTCTTCAGAACTTGTATCATTGTATTGATCATAATAGCTAAGTCATTATAACATTGCTGTGACAGTGTTCTCCTGGTTCTGCTCACTTTACTCTGCATCACTTCATGTCTTCCCAGGTTTTTCTGAAACCATATTGGTCCTTATTTCTTATAACATAATAGTATTCCTAATGTAAATTTTTTTTTAAGAGCTGGAAAGGACCATGGGGATGTAGTCCAGCCTCTCACAATAGTATTCCATGAAAATCACAAGCTACAATTTGTTCAGCCATTCCCCAACTAATGGGCATCCCTTCAATTTTCAACTCTTTGCCACCACAAGAGGAACTGCTGTAAATATTTTTGTACATATGAGTCCTTTTCCTTTTCCTTTTTCTTGGATCTCTTGGAGATATAGAACAAGTAGTGGTATTGCTGGGTCACAGGCTATGTAAAGTTGTATAGCCCTTTTGGCATAGTTCCAAATTGTCCTCCAGAATGATTGGACCAGTTTACAATCCAACCAACAGTGCATTAGTGCCTCACTTTTTCCAATTCCCCTCAAGCATTTGTCATTTTCTTTTTCTATCATTTTAGCTAATCTGATATGTGAGATGATACCTCAGAGTTGTTTTAATTTGCACTTATTTAATCAATAGTGATTTAAAGCATTTTTATATGACTATAGATAGCTTTGATTACTACTTCTGAAAACTGCTTGTTCATATCCTTTGACCATTTATCAATTGGGGAATAAACTTGTATTTTTATAAATTTGACCCAGTTCCTTACATATTTGAGAAATGAGGCCTTTATCTGAGTTTGTAAAAAAGTTTTCCCCAAGTTTCTTGCTGTCTTAATCTTGGCTGCATTGACTTTGTTTGTACAAAACCTTTTAAAGTCAATGTAATCAAAATTATCCACTTTCTTGCCTGTTTTCCTATCTCATTTGGTCATAAACTCTTCCCTTATCCCGAGATCTGACAGGTAAAAATTTCTATGCTTCCCATAATTTCTCCAATCACCTTCTATGTCTAAATGACATACCCATTTTGACCTTATTTTGGTATATGATGTAAAATGTTGGTTTTAGCCAAATTGCTTTTCAGTTTTCCTAGCAATTTTTGTCAAATAGTAAATTCTTTTTCCTTTTATTTTTTTGTGTGAGGCAATTGGAGTTAAGTGACTTGCCCAGGGTCACACAGCCAGTAAGTGTTAAGTGTCTGAGGCCAGATTTGAACTCAGGTCCTCCTGACTTCAGGGCCAGTGCGTCATCTAGCAGCCCCCATAAATTCTTTTTCCAAAAGCTTAGATTTTTGGGTTTATGAAACACTAGATCACTATGGTTTTCTACAGTGTATTATGTACCTAATCAATTCCACTAATCTAGCAATCTATTTCTTAGCCAGTACCAGATTATTTTGATTACCAGTTTATAGTACCATTTGAGATCTGGTTGCTAGACCACCTTCCTTCACATTTTAAAAAATTGATTCCCTAGATATTTTTGATCTTTTGTTCTTACAGATGAATTTTATTATTATTTTTAGCTCTATAAAATGTTTTTGGTAGTTTGATTGGTATGTCACTGAATAAGTAAATTAATTCAGGTATAATTGTCATTTTTACTATATTGGTTCAACCTACTGATGAGCAATTAATATTTCTTCAATTGTCTTTATCTCTGTGATAAGTTTTCTAATTGTATTCAGATACTTTCTTGGTTTTGGCAGGTAAACTTCCCAAGTATTTTATATTGTCTGCAGTTATTTTAAATATTAATTTCTCTAACTCTTCTTGCTACAATTTTTTTGTAATATATAGAAATGCTGACAACATATGTGGGTTTATTTTGTATCCTGCAACTTTGCTAAAGTTAATTGTTTCAACTAGTTTAGTTGATTCTCTAGGATTATCTAAGTACTACCATCATATAATTTGCAGAGTGATAATTGTTTCTTCATTGCCTATTCCAATTTCTTCAAAAAAAATTTTTTTTTGGTCTTATTGCTATAGCTAGCATTTCTAGTACAATGCTGACTTATAGTGGTGATAATGGACATCCTTGCTTCAAGCTACTGAGAAGGCTTGTAGCTTGTCCCCATTATAGATAATGCTCACTAATGGTTTTATATAATACTCATCATTGTAAGGAAAGCTCCATTTATTCATATCCTTTCTAGTGTTTTTTGTTTTGTTTTTGTGGGGCAATGGGGGTTAAGTGACTTGCCTAGGGTCACACAGCTAGTAAGTGTCAAGTATCTGAGGCCAGATTTGAACTCAGGTCCTCCTGACTCCAGGGCCAGTGCTCTATCCACTGTGCCACCTAGCTGCTCCCTCTAGTGTTTTTTAATAATAATGAACGTTGTATTTTATCAAAAACTTCTTCTGCATCTACTGAGTTTATCATATGATTTTTGTTTTGTTATTGATATAGTTAATTATGTTAATATTTTTCTTAATATTAAACCAGCTTTACATTCCTGATATTTTACCTGGTCATAATGTATGATCTTCATGATGTATTGCTTTAATATCCTTGGTAATGTTATTTAAACTTTTTGCATCAATATTGATTAGAGAAATTGCTCCATAATTGTTTTTGCTCTTCCTGCTCCTTTCTTAGGTTATCAAAACTATATTTGTTTTGTAAAAGGACTTTCATAGGACAGTTGCTTTGCTTATTTTTCCAAATGGTTTATATAGTATTGGAATTAATTATTCTTTAAATATTTGGTAGTATACACTTGTGAATCTATCTTCTATCTGCTCCTGGGAATTTCTTCTCAGGGAGCTCTTTTATTGGCTTATTCATTTTCTTTTTCTAAGATTGGGTTAAGTATTCTATTTCCTCTTCTGTTAATCTGGACAATTTACATATTTGTAAATATTTGTCCATTTCACTGAAATTGTCAAACTGATTGACATATAATTGGGTAAAATAAATTCTAATAATTGCTTTAATTTCATCTTCATTGGAGATACATTTACCCTTTTCATTTTTGATACTAGGAATTTTTTCTTAAATCAAATTAATCAATGGTTTATCTACTTTATTAGTTTTTTTCATAAAACCAATTCCTGGTTTTATTATTTACTTTCAATTTTTTATTAATGTCTCCTTTGATTTTTCAGGATTTCTAATTTGGTGTTTAATTGGGGATTTCTAATTTGTTCTTTTTCTCATTTTTTAAATTGCATGCCCAATTCACTTAACTGTTCTTTCTTTTATTGATGTATTTATACAGAGAGAAATGTCCCTCTATGTACTGCTTCGGCTGTATCCTACATTTTGGTATGTTGTCTCATCGTCATTGTCTTTAATGAAATTGTTGATCTGAACTGTTTTTATTCCTTATTATCTTTACTGTAGGCTAGGGGAAAGGGGATATATATATATATTTAGAAATAATGTGATATAAAAAACAAAGGCATTATTATAATTCCCACTCAAATTCAAGTTATCAAAATTTTTTCAAGATGAAAATTTATTTGTCAAAAAAATATACAAATAGAATTAAATATAGTACAAAGAACCATTAATTCACACATTCTACACATTTCCTAAGTTTCTAATATATTTTTCTAAGCATTCGGCCAGGCTATTCAGGTCATCATCACTCCCTTAACAGGTTGTTACCATGATCTGAGGATCTTTCAACTTCCTGATGCCTAAGAATTCCTAAAATGCCCTCTTCTCCCTTCCCCGAAGTCCATTTTTTTTTTTTCAGAAATCCTGCTGGATGTTTTCTTTGTTTGCTTCCCCATGCTGTTGCTTGATTTGAAAGATTTCATTTTCTAGCTGTACAATAGTCCGTTCGATCTCATAATTTTTACTGACAAGGGAGACCCAACTAGAAAATACAGGCAGGAGAAAAAAACACAATAGCATCAGATTCAATGTTCTTTGAAGATTTTGCAGTACATTCACAATGATAGGATAATAGATTTAAAGCTGGAAAAGTCCTCGGAGAGCAATGAATCCAAGTCCTTATTATACAAATGAGAAAACTGAGTCAAAGAGAAATTAAAGGGCCTAGAGCCACTGAAAATAGATACACACCAATGGTGGACAAACCCTATGCTGGTAGCACCCCGTGACTAGCAGGGGTCGGCCTTCCCCTTAGTTTTTTTCTTTCTTTCTTTTTTTTTTTTTGCAGGGCAATGAGGGTTAAGAGACTTGCCCAGGGTTACACAGCCAGCAAGTGTCAAGTGTCTGAGGCTGGACTTGAACTCAGGTCCTCCCGAATCAAGGGCCAGTGCTTTACTGTGCCACCTAGCTGCCCCAGTTTCTTTCTTTTAAAAAAATTTTTTTTCTAAATTAAAAAAAAAAAATTTCTTCCCCATCGTTTCTATTGGCTACTGGCTCCCTTCTCTGTTACTGCTTCCCGCCCTTCCAAAGTATCCAGAAGTAGACAAAAAGGCTGGGACAGGAGAGGCTCAGGGCCTCAAGACGTAAAGTTGGCAAACGAGTCAACTCCTGAGGTCAGCTGGGCCATCTCATTTGAGAACTGATTTGAAGGTTATAGCAAAATGTTGTGAGGGAGTTTGGGACAAAGATGAAATCTAAGATACTTACGTTGACTCCATTTCTCGTAACTTAGACCCAGCAGTGAGTTGCATGTTCTTCCTCTGCCAGTTTAAGTCCTGGATATGCTTTCTGTTAAAAAGAAATGTAAATACTTGCTTTGCTTTTAGATCCCAATTTTGCTATTCAATCATCCTATACAAGAGCAACCAGTAAATTCTCTTACAGGATATTCAAGGCTCTGTGCGAACATGTCTTGGCAGCCTTTTTCCACACAATTCTTTCAGTAGTTAAACTGATTTGATAGCATCAATTTGCATGTTCCCTTCAGCAATGCAGACCATAACTCCTCTATGCCTACTTATCCGGGCCAGTTTTTATTCAAGTCCTCCTATGAGCTTACCACGGGAACCAACCACTATACTACAAATGCCAAGAAAGCATTCAGGCTATCCACTTGTCATCCCTCACCTTGCCACCTGACCAATACATCTTCTCTCTACTACTGTTCTTCAAAGCTCCTCATTAGTTCCATGTTGCACCTTGCTCACACCCATAGTACACCTTCCCATTGCCTTTCACGTAACATTAATTTAAAATCCTTAGAGACTGTTGTGCTTTGCTTCAGAGCCGTATGACAACGTTAATAAAATATTGATTTTTTTAAATGAGCCTTGGAATTTCCTGAAAGCACTTCAGCCTGTTCTTCTTAATTCTGGGCTCAACTCAATGTCCATTTGTCCTGTCTGTCCCGAATATATGTAATGATGGACAAGCTCTATAGGTTGTACATCTACCCCGTGTCATAAGTTATGCTTTATCACCTTTATTTTTACTGTGTAGGTGGTCAAGCCAAACTCTTCTGAGTGGGTACAGATCTTTTCTAAGAAGTTCTGAAATGTTCCAGGACTCAAAGTAACCAGCACAATGTCATCCACAAACAAAACATCTGAAAGCCCCTCGCCATCCACAGGGAATCTCCCATCAATTTAAATTCTCCTTTGGCTCTCTCCAATGAGAATGTTGGCAAGCATTTATTTTCCTGTTTTATACCTTGCCTCATGTTTATGACAGAGGGTAACTTGAATAAGGTACTGTTATATCTTTCAAGGAATACCAAATTATTTATTTATTTTGGTGAGGCAGTTGGAGTTCAATGACTTGCTCAGGGTCTCACAGCTAGTAAGTGTCTGAGGCAAGATTTGAACTCAGGAAGAAGAGTCTTCCTGACTCCAGGCCTGGCACTCTATCCACTGTGCCATCTAACTGTCCCAAAATAGTCTAAAAAAAATATTCTTACTGTGTTATGGCTAAGAAAACCTCCTTTTGTTAATGGCTGAATGACCCTTAAGTGTCTCCTATCATCCCAGCATTGAAACTAAACTAAAAGGGTACCTCTAAAACTCAACAAAGTAGGATGGCTGGTTATATGGTAAGTAAGACTTAGTGGAGCAAGGTGTAATTTTTGGAATGACTATCATCCTACAACATACTTCCCTGGAACACTGAGAATGTTCTTAGATAAAAATGAAACCAATGCAGGGAAAAAGTTACCTTAACTTCTGCAGCTCCTTCTGGGCTTGTTCAATCATATGAACTAGATTTCTCAAAGTGAAGAAAAACAAAATGGAAACACAAAGGTTAGGAGCAAGAGTTATATAAAACAGACTAAGTGTTCATGCTTTTACATTTTTATATACATCTGTATTAGCAAGAGTTAATTACCATGGTGAATGTTTTTCATACATTTGCTACCATTGTGAATTCATTGCTACATGCTGTCATTATATATGTTGGAATATGGTACACTGTTTCCACATAAAGTTGGCAATATGGTCACTAACAGTTTTCAAAGCAGTAGTCAGTAACAAAGAAATTGAACAGCACAGTATCATTAAATTTTTACTGTTAGAGCAAATTAAACCAAGTGGAAACACAACAGAATCTGTACAAAATGTAGGTGTAACTCATTTTTTAAATGTACCTAAATTATACAAACTCTGCAGAAGTAAGAGTACACAATGGCTCCCAAGAACAAAAGGCAGATGAAGCAGAGATTTTCCACCAGCAAAAAGATCAATACCAACCACGTGGTCAAAAGGCAGGTGACTGTGTTTGGGGCCTGGAATGGTCCCACGGTAGCACATTTCTTTGAAAGGTACAGATGCAAGAACTTCTTATTCTCATTTTTTTCAAAGCAACGTGAGCTCAACAATCTGGTTAAAAAGATATCATGCCTTAACAAGTTATTTTGCTGTGATAATGCCTGTCTATGTGTAACCTAAACAGCAAGGCTGAAATTTAAGATCCTGAAGTCTTCATTCTGGATTTCAGTTCTTAGGCTGCCTGATGTCCACCTGTTAACATTTCTAACTGTTAGGCCCAGTTGGGAATACAGTAAAAAGAAATGCCAATTCTGGAATGATACATTCAAAATAATACTATTCTTTGCCAAAAAACTTTTTCCTGGGGCAGCTAGGTAGTGCAGTGGATAAAGCACCCGCCCTGGATTCAGGAGGACCTGAGTTGAAATCTGACCTCAGACACTTAACACTTACTAGCTGTGTGACCCTGGGCAAGTCACTCAACCTTCACTGCCTCGCCCAAAAGAAAGAAAAAAAAAATTCCCCCCTCTGACTGAATCAAGCAGAAAATAAGAACTGCAGAGCAGGAACTCACCTGGTCGTCAGTGGTCTTGTAATCCACCTTGCTCTTAGTACATGATTACCATTTAAAAACCCCTGACAAATGGTTACTCAGCCTCTGCTGGAAAAACTCCAAAAATATGTAACTAGATGCTACTCCACGGACAGCTGTAACTACTAAGATTTTCTCTGTAGTTCATAAATAGTTAGACCTAGCATGATGGCAGGGACTTCAGAAGTTCTAGTCCAACTTCTCATTTTATACCTCAAATATACTAAGTGACTTACCCAAGTCACACGACTAATTAGAGCTGGGACTCAAAAACAGCGTGTCTTACTTTTAATTTGACTGTACCACAATCCTCATACTGAGCCAAAGTGTACATCCCTAGAATTTGCACTCACTGGCCTCACTTTTGCTTTTTGGTAGCCAAGCAGAAAGAGTCTTCTAAATAATAACCCTTCAAATAGTTGAAGACAATTTTTATGTCCCAAGTCTTCTTTTCTCTACCCCAAATCAAGCCACATATCGAAGTCTCCTATCCATCCACAATCCCAGTCTTCCTCCTTTTTTTTTTTTGGGTGAGGCGATTGGCGTTAAGTGACTTGCCCAGGGTCACACAGCTAGTAAGTGTCAAGTGTCTAAGGCCGGAATTGAACTCAGGTCCTCCTGAATCCAGGGCTGGTGCTTTATCCACTACACCACCTAGCTGCCCCCCAGTCTTCCTCTTTTGTACCAATTTGTCAAAGTTTCTCCTAAAATTTAGTGTATGAGTTGAATATGATATTTCAGATAAAGTCTGACTGGTAGAATATGTATGGCAGAATATTATCTTCAAACATGGCACCTGATTCTAAACCATTCTGTCAAACCTGACCTCAGATGGGAAGTAGGCTTAAAGGTGAACACAAAAAAAATTGCTGAAATAAATCTATCGAGATGCAGAGGTGATTACTCTAAAAAAAAGAGTACATTTCCATTTCTAGAATAAACTATTTTGATGTTTAAAGTCATCTAATTTGTTGGTTGCTTTGCACATATAAATTTACCACAGAAGTTAACCATCACTGTCTTTGTCAACTTTTACTGATCCCTTAAGACCTGAACAATCTTGTCTAAATTTAAGCTCTCTTGACCTCTCCCATCTTGTCGTAACTTCACTGAAAAGAAAAAGATCATCTAATAAGTATGCTCTCATTTAACTTCATCTTCACATCAAAACAATGCCTTATAATTTATTCCTATGTTTATCCCTTCTCTTCCTTTTCAAAGTGATCTAGAAAGGCAATAAGCAAAAAAGAGCACTGGAACAACAGCTGGGAGACTGGGATTCTAGTCCAGACTTTGCTATTAAAAACCTGTGACCTGAAGGCACTTAATGTTTCTGGGCTTTAATATTCTTCTCTTATAAAATGAACGTTGGATAAAAGATCTCCAAGATCTTCAAGTGAACTTGTTCGAAGTGTACACTACACCTTGAGATGTTAGCTAATGATGGCATGGAAGCCATCACGATTCTCAAGGTATCATTTCGTAAGAATAGCCAATAATGCACATCTTCCACTTAAATGTACCTATTTTTGAACTCAAGTACTCCTGACTCCAGGGCTGGTGCTCTATCCACTGTGCCACCTAGCTGCCCCAAATGTACCTACTTTTATGAGGCATCTTTATCATCTATGACAATCTTTAAAAATCAGGATCCAGATAAACTGAACTTAGAACCAAATCTTTTACTTGGAAGTGTTAAACCAAGAGTTTCACAAATAATGAAGCATATTCAATCTCAATACCCTATTTAAAAACATTTTTAGTGGATTTGTAAAAACCAACAATAAATGAAATCAAATAAAAATGAATGCTAAAATATTGCTTATTCTCATATTTCTTTCAAAAATTCTATTTAACAATCAGACTCAAATTTGGAAGAGCTACACAGGAATCTTAGCAGAGGACCACCTAAGAAATCATTAGCATGGATTCATGAGTACCCAGCTTTTGACATCCATGATCACTGTCCTACTTTTACAGCCATAACTTTTTGGGGTTTCCTGAGTAGCATGCTAGCTGCATTTCTACAGCTTTGCCAACTCCTGACAAATGCTTTTTAGCATCAGTTTCCTCATTTACTGATCTTGTGGGTTCCTTCTAATTCGAAATGATTCTTCTCTTGGCTACCCTGACACTGTCTTCTCTTGGTTATCCTCCTGACTACTCCTTCTCAGTCTCCTTTTATGAATCATCTTTTTACTTGCTCGCCCCCCCACCCCCAATCACGGATATTCCTTAAGGCTCCTTCCTGGACTGCCTTCTCTCTATATACTCTCCCTTGGTGATTTCACCTATTCCCCTGAGTTCAATTATTATTTGTACCCAGATGACACCCAAGCTAATATTTTCAGTCTTAATTTCTATCCTGAACTCTAGTCCCACATTACCAACTTTCCTGGATATCTTCTCCTATCTCAAATTCAATATATCTTCAATAGAACCCATTACTTTCTCCCCCTAAATCAACACATTCTTCTACTCGTTCAGTTTCCTGACCCCAATTAGCCTTATTTCTTCCCCCTTGATCATCCTTCATGTCCAGTTCTCAAATCTTGTCAATTTTATTCCCATATCTCTAAAATCCACCCCCCTCTCTACCTTTGGACACATAGGGATACTTTCCTAATTCCAAGCCTTGTCATCCCTTTCCTGACCTGCTTTTGTCATCTAATTGGAATCCCTGTTTCCATTCTTTCCGTCTCACTAGTTCATAGATTATACAGCTGCCAAAATCAAACCCAGCGCAATGTGTCATACATGATGGGAAACTTAACACTTACTGAATTTGAGTGACTTGATTGTGAAACTTAACCGTTTACCTAGCTTTTTAGTAATTAACTAGTTTAGTCTCTAAAAAAGACAGTCCATTAACAAGCCTTTTCCACCTTGATATGATTAATGAAATCATGTGTTCTCTCTGCCAACATAGTGTTTCAAAGAACTAGGGACACCTATTCACCATGATGAGATGTTAAGAATAGGATTTTAATGGACAACTTAATCCCAAATATAGATGGAGAAAATATATTAGCCAAGCATCCCTAGAATTCCTGAACCCACTGACTTCTGAAGGAAGCAGGGAAAAGGGTAAGGAAAAGGCTGAGTGGTAGATCCAATGGATAGGCACCTCTCATGGCAATGTAAACAGAAGGTTCATAAGAAAGAGTACAATGGGCTGAAAGAATGAGCTAGCAGCTCCCATAGGAAACTGATTCACTGTAAAGCAGGTCTCTGATGGAAGAAAACAACAGTAGAGAAAACATCTTAATCCATCTATATACAATGGCTCTTTTTAAGCACAGTGCTCACTTGATCTACTAGTACTTAATTTCATTCTGAATTCTTTTCTATAAAAATTTGGTTTTAAAAACATCAAGCCAGGCAGAAAGTGTTCTTACTTACTCATTATATACTTTCCAGGCATTGCAACCATGTTGTGACATCAACTCAAGGTTCTCAATCCGAACTGCTTGATGTTCCAGTTGGGCCATTGAATTGTTTACACATTCCTGCCATGCAGTGATATCATTTTTCTGTCCAGAGGAGGGAGCTGGAAGTTCATATCTGAAATTAAAGGGGAGGGGAATAAGACTTAGCCATCCAATATCAATGACATAGAATGAGGAAGACCAGTATTCAAATTCTGATACTACTTTTATAGGCAGGTCACTTAAGCTCTCTGAGCCTCAGTTTTCTCATCTGTAAAACAAGGATGATAATAATAGCATCTGTCTCACAGGACTGTTATGAGGATCAAATAAAAATGTACATAAAGTGCTTTGTAAGCCTTAAAATACAATAAAACATAAGCTATTGTTTTAAGACTAGAGAAAGCTTAAAACAAGACACAGACAACAAAATATCAACTAGTATTTTCTAATTCTAGACACTATTTTCTGCTAATGAATTGTGTTTAGAATTTTGGATTTTCTATTCTTTCCTCTTGATATATATATATATATACACACACACATATATATATAGCTCTTTTTAACACTAGGTAAAAAAAATATATCAATGTGGATGCTTTTTTTTTTTTGGTGGGGCAATGAGGGTTAAGTGATTTGTCCAGGTCACACAGCTAGTAAGTGTCAAGTGTCTGAGGCTGGATTTGAACTCAGGTCCTCCTGAATCCAGGGCCGGTGCTTTATGCACTGTGCCACTTAGCTACCCCCAATGTGGATGCTTTTTAAAGGCACCAGCATATTATAACTATGCATCCAATTTCATTTAATTACATTTACCAGATAAAGCTGAATCCTTGAGTTTAACTCAAGAATTTTACCTAAAACTATTTAATCAGAGGCTTTAAATTCATGTGGAATTGGGGAAGACGGACCTGGAACCAAGATTTAATCACCACATTTCATTTTTTAAAAATAGGACATCTAAACATATAATATAGTATAGTAATTATTACAACTTTACTTACTACTTAGAGAAAAGGCATTATTAGGAGATGACAGGGTACCAAAAATAGCAACCTTGTATTTCAGCCTTTTCTCCTCCCCAGACCAGACAGGATCTGTCTCTTTTTCAGAAAATGGGAGCCCAGAGAGAAAGGGATTAGGGAACAGATATACCCCATTACAACTCTACCATCCTGACCTAAAGTGTCTATGTCAAGCAAGTATTTCTTATATGCAGTCCACCAATTACAGGTAAGTTAAAAATATTTTGAATGTGCTTAAATTCATCTTAGTTAAAGAAGCCCCTCCTCTCCCCCTCCTTGAATATCTGCTCCACCTGAAATTACACAGAATAAAGAACACCTTCTCATAAATTATTTTGAATCAGATAACCCTACTGACTAACCTCTAAAATATAAGAATCAGAACTTAGATGGGAGTAAAGAGGAAATGTTACAGTATATACCACTTCTTAGGGAAGACAGCCTTGGATGGGGCACAAGAGTGAGTGGCATAAAAGAAGAAAGGGAGGTAGGTGGGAGTACATCACAGACAAACTCTAACTACTCAGCAATTTTACCTTAGGTTCTAGTGACTATTAACCACCCCATGAATCATGCTATTGTATACAGTGTGGAACAAGAAGGAGGGTATATACAAGTTAAAACAATGATCACATTATAAAAAACATACATGTAGAACGATATAATTGGAAACCACTACATATTTTTCCAGAGAAATCTGACAATGCATTATTATTTTAACACTAACCCCCCAAAAAACCTTACCGTTTCATGCTAAGCAATTCAATTGGTTGTCGGGCAGCCAGTCTTTCAAATTCATTTCTCATAATGTCAGTCTATAAATTAAGAAGAGAATTCTCTTTAGAGGACAGTTGCATATTGGATTCAACAACTAAACCAACCACAAATCAACAAAAAAAACTCAACCATTTATAATAAAACTTATTCATCCTCTTCTTTCGTCCTAATCTGCTCCAAAGAACAGGATAGGAAGCAGAGAGGTAATGCCAATTCTAAAGTCAGGTGCTAAGTAATCTGAGGATAGAGAAATAGTAAGACCTTTATATAACACTACTGCCCACCCTGAGAGAAAAAAATATATATATATCCTGTCCTATGTGATAGGAATGATAAGGGATAAATCTGGATATTAAATTTTAGTGCTGTATTCCACCCCCAACCTGCTGCATCTTCCTTTCTATTAATAACATTTTAATATTTACAGAATGCTCAAGTTCTGCCTTTTGGGGTGGGAAGATTGGGTAAAAAGAATAGGCAGCTTCCCTCTAAGGTGAACCTATAGGAATTGTTCTGGCATATTCTATTTATTTAACCTAATAAAAGAATACCATGATGATCTTTTTTTTTTAAATTCAGGCTGTTCATTTCTTTCAAAATTGTCGAATTTACATAAAAGGACTATATATGCACATGCATTATATCCTTATCTATACAATATATGTAAAAACAGATATATGTATATCCACATACTTACTATAGATATTTTCAAACCAATTAAAGTTACTCGGTACTCTTGAAAGTCTAATGTCACTATTTAGTCTCCAGATTCACACTCTTATCTTCTACAAAGTTTTGCTGATGATCCTTTTCTTTTTTTTTCTTTTTTTAGGGAGGCAATTGGGATTAAGTGATTTGCCCAGGGTCACACAGCTAGTTAAGTGTCTGAGGCCAGATTTGAACTCAGGTACTCCTGACTCCAGGGCCGGTGCTCTGTCCACTGCACCACCTAGCTGCCCCCTGATCCTTTTCTTTTATCACTGTCCTACAGACGTGTTAAATACTTGTCCAAAACTGAACTTGTTATCTTTTAACCAAACCCTCCCCTTTTCTGAATTTCCCTATACTACCATCCTCTTAGTCACCCAGACTCACAGGTAGGCATTATTATCCTCAATTCCTCCCTTTCTTACCATCTCATGTCCAATCTGTTGCTGTCCACTCCACCTTCACAATCTCTCTCCCATATACCCCCTTCTCTCCTCTGACATGGCCATCACCATGGTGCAGGCCCTTATCACCTCTTGCCTATAATACTGCAATAGCCTTCTGGTTTGTTTTCTGACTCAAGTCTCTCCCCAGCTGTCATCCTCCATTCCTACCAAAGTGATCTTCCTAACTTACAGGTTTAACGATGTCATTCTCCATTTGACCAGCTGTCAAATGCAGAAATGCAAGCTATAACAACCACATAGGAAAAAAAATGCTCCAAAACACTAATACAAGAAATGCAAACTAAAACACTTAAGACTCATCAGGTTGACAACGTTGACAAAATGTCAATTTGTCATTGGAGGAGCTGTGAGACAACAGTCATACTAATGCATTGCTGGTGAAGGTGTCTAAGGGTCCAACCGTTCTTTTTTGGGGGGCAGGGTGATGAGGGTTAAGTGACTTAACTTGCCCAGGGACACACAGCTACTAAGTGTAAAGTGTCTGAGGCCGAATTTGAACTCAAGTTCTCCTGACTGCAAAGCCGGTGCTTTATCCACTGCACCACCTAGCTGCCCCTTGGGTCCAACCATTCTTAAAAGTGCCCCAAAGGTCAGTAAACTGCATACTCTTTGACTCAGCAATACCATTATTAGATATATACTTTGAAGAGGTCAAAGATAGAACTAAGCAACACATACGTACAAAATATTGATAAAGACACTTTTTATTGTCCCAAAGAACTGGAAACAGAATGTGTGTGTCCAGTAACTGGGGGATGGCTGAACAAATTAGAGTATGTGAATATCATATTACTACACTGAAAGAAATGACAAGAGAGACAGTTGTGAAGAAACCTGAGATGACTTGTACAAACTCATGCAGACTAAACTATGCAGAAAGGAGGCAATTTCTACTCAGTGACCAAAATACCATAAGTAAAACAACTCTGAAATACTTCAGAACCTTGATTAATGCAGTGACTTAATACAACCCAGAAGGAAACATGCTTCCCACCTTTTGACAGGAAGTTGATGCATTAGAGGTGTGGAGAGATACATTTTCAGGTATGATGAGTGATTTCATTTGTTTTCTTTAAGTTACTAATTTCTTACAAAGGACTTCTATTAACAGGAAGAATCGGTGGCTACTGATTCAAAAGTTTCTACTGTTGATAAAAAGGGACCCCAATCCCAAATAC
The DNA here is from genome assembly GCF_019393635.1 of Dromiciops gliroides. Classification (NCBI taxonomy): domain Eukaryota; kingdom Metazoa; phylum Chordata; class Mammalia; order Microbiotheria; family Microbiotheriidae; genus Dromiciops; species Dromiciops gliroides. The sequence continues at coordinate 442,712,652 of NC_057864.1, forward strand.
ACTCTTTTGTGCTAAGCCCTTTTGTGCTATGCCTACTCTTCTTTCTGTTCTATCTTCCTGATATTTACAAACTGCTCCTGAAGTTCTGACCTTTGTGAAATCAATCACAAATGCCACACTCAGCTTTATTAGCTGAAAGCCACAAGTTACAATGACCAGCATGAGGAAACTCGGATCCTATCCCGTGCTCCCTAGAATTTTTCTCGATAGGAAGACAAAAAGTCCGCCCTCACCTCAAAGGCTGAGTAGTCCGGGGCAGGCAGGTAGCTCAGATAGTTCTTGGTTGGCCGGTACCGACGGGTTTCCTCCTCTACCAAGGCAGCAGCCTAAGAAAAATGGGAAGAATCTCAGGGCAGAGTATGTAGGGGGCAGAGATAAAGAGAAGGCAAGCGTTTCATTCGGCAGCAGGAAGCACACGAGATCGAACTGTCTGTTATTTAATAACTGTGCAGCTGTCGAAGTGCTTTTCTGCCCCGTCACCTGCTCTCCACCGCTCGCCTCTGTTCGGCTTTCAGAATCGTTCACACGCAAGCTCTAGCCCGGCACACACACCCCCTCCCCAGGGGTCCAGGCACAAGGGCCTTCTTGCTCCACTTCCGCTCCCCGGCCTTGGCACCGGCTCTCCCTTCAGGTCAGAGGGCAGGGTGCTTTCCCGCCTCTTGTGCTCCCTTCTCCCCCTCACCACCTTTCATTGCAGACGCCAGGGCCGTTCTTCTTATCCCCTCCTTTCTCCTACACTGTGCACAAAGGGACCCAGACTGAGCCTGGGATGTCATTAGTACGGGGCTCCAGCCGGGTGAGCAACCCCCCCCGCCCATATCAAATGACTAGGGACGGTCAAAGCTTCTTATGTGGGTCGTGACCCCATATGGGGAACTGAATGTGGGGGGGGGGTCATGAAAAATCTGGCAACAGTCAAAGGTTATGTGTGCCTATTTTATATACCCATATACCCGGGGGTCGTGTAAAGATTCCTGTCTTAAAGGGGTAGCCCGTGGAAGAAGTTTAAGAAGCCCCGGTCTAGAGCACTGAGTGGTCAAGCGACTGGTTCAGGTTCCCTAAGAGAGGGGCGGATTGGGAGCGAGGGCAGAGAGGTGGGGCGGGGCAAGGCTAGGCGGGACGTCTCACCCGGAAGATGAGGCGTGGCCCCGGAGCAAGGGGCGGGCGGAAGCCGTCGTAAGGCGGGGCCTAGGGGGCTTGGGCGCTTTGTAAATATGGGGAAACGAAGGACGTGGAGGGCGGGGGAGAAGTTGTACAGCCGTCCCGTACTTACCGCCTCCCGCACGCCGGGCGCTTCGTAACCCTGATCGAAGTACGGCAGGGCGTCCACCACCGCCTCCCCAGCCACGAGCCCGGTACCCGCCATCGTCTTAGCTTCACGCGGCGCGCGCCTCTAGGCTGAGCCGTTAGCGCTTGCGTCCGCACGCCGAGGCAGTCACCGATGGTGCGCGTGCGCAACTTTCTCGCGCGTGCTCAGATGCAGTTGTTGAATAACGGGTTAATCTTTATTCCGGAATTTTTCCCCCCGTTTTTTTCAGCCGGACTTTCTCGGGTTCATGTGAAGGGATGATACGGATTTTTCGAATCTCTTTGATTCAATATCTCCACTGAAAGTAAATCCGAGACGTAAAAAGACCGGAAGCCCCGCGCCTTCTGCAACGCCAACTACGTGACCCTACGTTTAGGTGAGGCGCTGGGACGCCAGCGCTCTTCCCAGCATGCTCCGCGGGAGGCGGGAACACCGGTGCAGTCAGAGAGCAAACCAGCCTCAGCGGAGTCTTTGCTCTATTCCTTCCCCGTTTTTTCCCCAGCACCCGCCCAGAGGGCGGGGCCGCCTCTCGAGGAGCACCGTGAGGTTTGCGTCAGAAAACTGACGATTAGTGTACTTTGGTGCCGCCTTGCTGTCTCGGTGCGTGTAAAGCCCTTCTTGAATCTCACTTGTCACGTGGAGACAGCTACCGGGGCGGGGCGGGGGTAGGGAGAGACACCGCCTAATAATCGGGTTTTTGTTTTGTTTTGTTTGTTTGGTAAAGCAATTGGGGTTAAGTGGCTTGCCCAGGGTCACACAACTAGTACGGGTCAAGTGTCTGAGGCGGATTTGAACTCAGGTCCTGACTCCAGGGTCGGTGTTCTTATCTACTGCGCCACCTAGCTGCCCCCCTAACAATCGTTTTAACATTGATTTTGTAAAATTTCGAGTTCCCAATTTCCTCTCTCCCCTAGTCCCTCCCCCAGCCATCGAGAAGGTAAACAGTACTAGATGAATTATACATGTGAAGTCAGGCAAACATTCCCATGTTAGCTATGTTGCAAAGAAAAAAGTAAGAAAAATAAATGAAAAAAGTATGCTTCAGTCGGCACTCCGTTCATCAGTTCTTCAGTCCATTGGAATTGAGAGACTTCTACTGTTAAGCACGTAATGTTGAAGGGGAAAAAATAATCTTGTTACCAATTTGATTGAATTGCTGCAGACTAACAAAACCAGACAATTGCCTACTACTTCCCCACCTAATAAAACTTGACTCCATCTGAAGATATAAAACCGTGTTGCAAACAGGACTCTACAAATATAGCATCTAGCAATTCCTACAGAGACTGTATCCAACCATTCTTTGATAGGTCGACTACTCTGACCTCCAGTCAAGTTGCAGAGCCGAAAAAGTCAAACCCATAGGGGCAGCAGTGTTAAAGCACCAGCTCTGGATTCAGGAGGACCCGAGTTCAAATCCAGCCTCAGACACTTGACACTTACTAGCTGTGAGTCCCTTAACCCTTATTGCCCCGTTTATAAAGAAAAAAGTCAAACCCATAGCCAGGCCTCGTGCCTCAGATCCAGTTCTCTTTCTATCATACCACGCTTGAAAGGGTATTCATTCATTCAACATTGTGCCAGCTGTGTAGAGCGTGGTTCTGGGCTGAGGTCAGTACAAGGCAGAGGTCCTATGTGCAGTAGGAAATGGTATTTGAGTAAGGAAATTTGCTCAGTGGAGGAGACTGACTGTATCAGGTATAGTGGAAAGAACTCTAAGCTTGAAGCAAGAGATCCTGGCTTTGGACTTTGTCTTTGTTACTACCTGTATGTATAAGCCTCAATTAAAGAAATTAGATTAAAAGAACTCTCAGGCTTTTTCCACTCCAAAAGCTGTGATCTTAGAAATAAGGCTTTGGACATTCCATGGCACAAGTACTTTATATTTAAATTAAAAAAAAACAACAACAAAACCACTTTCCAACAGCATGTGACTTTTATTCCATTCAAAGGAAAAAAATGGCTTTTTAAATGTTTTTATTCTTTGAAACATTATAAAATCTGTAAACAACTTTTTATACAAATCTTGAGCAATTCTGCTGTCACAGACGTACCCGCGATCCATAGTACTTTACAAAAATAAAATACAACAGCCCAAGGAATCATCCTCAGTTTATAGGGCATAAAGTTGCACCCCATCCCTGAGGCAGGGGGTCTCCTCACAGAGGGACCAACAGGATTCAGCCTGCTACATTTAACTTAGATTATTTCTTTCCCCCACCCTCACACCCACCATTTTATTAATACTTGGTTTTCCCATCAGAGATTCCTTTGGGAATAGATGGGGGGGGGAGGGATTCTAGAAGGGAACAACTAGACATGTTTAATCTAACAAGGGCCCTGTTGGGATAAGATGCTTACTATACATTTAAAAATAGACATAGGGCTAGCTCTCTCCTCTAGGCCCAGATTACAGGAATTATGTTACACAGCGTCAGCCACTGAATGGTTTCTGCTTCAGATTTATTTATACAGGTATAACTACCTGGTTGGGCTGTGAAGGCAGATCCTAATTTGCCAGAAAAACAAAACAACTGACACAAGCTCACTGCTTGTGAGAATGGCAATAAAATTTATTCTAACAGCCTGTAAGATTTTGTTAAGTTTGAACAGATATGTTTGTGCCGGTTAATTGCATCCACGTTGGATGGAGATTCCAGAGTCTGAAAATTAAACACAGTGCTACTAAATGGCACTGATCAGTCCCTCTTTCCAGAGACTAGCACTGCTTTGAGTGCCAAGGGTCCAGGTAGCTAAGGGGTACAACCCTAGAATGAGGTTACATTCTCATGAGGTTCAGCTCTTCCATAGCAAAAAACACAAGGTTTAAGGAGAAGCCCAAATTTTGTGTCATTCAGCTAGGTAAAGAGTCCCTTGTCCTGGAGGCTTAAAAGTGGCACTGTTTCATTTTCGTTTGATAGGAAACATCTCCAATAACCATAATCTCATAGACTAAATACCGATATGTCTGGAGAAATGGATTGTAAGATGCCTATCCTAAAAGAAAAGGCGTTGAAAAGTAGGACTTTATCCACCTGTGTGGGATCCCACAAAAAGAACATCAGGAAAAAAATGAAGATAACATTTAGTTTGGGCCAATCATCCCAATGTGTTAAAGCTGCCATAGAACTCAGTTTTAAGGACATTTTTCCACTATTCCCACTTAACACCCTAAAATTCAGCATGAGGCTCATGCTCACCTAATGTGTTCATTTTAATTGAACATTAACAAGTCTTTCTTGAGAAAAACAAATTCCCTATAGTCCAAGCACCAGAGAATTAGCCTAAATATGAAGGAGCAGAAATGTTTTCTTTCCAAAAAAATGGATATAAACTGAAGACAGCATTGATTTCAGACTGCCCTCAACAATTCTGCAGTGATTCCTAAGCCAGTATCTGGGTAAAATCCTCAGAATGACTGCTTCCTTGAATCTTTTCATCTTTTCCAAGGATTCTGTAGTCATAGTCAGTATATCCTGGCATCTGGACCTGGACAGCATTTCCTGTTCCATTTCAGGTATAGAAATTCAGGTTTTCATTTCTTCTGCAGAAATTTCATTTTATTTCCTAAAAGGAGAAGCATAGCATACTCTTAAATCACTCATTTTTATCTACTATAGATTATAAGGCTAATATTTTATTCACTTTTAGTTTTTCCAAATCCAGATGTAAGCTTGTCTGTAAATCCGCCAGTTGATCTGTATTCTTAGAACACAAATTCTAACATTTGCCCAGCTAAAGCACAGAATCAGAATTTTAGACCTGAGAGATTCTTGTAAATTCAAAGATTCTTAACCCAGGTCAGTGAAATTGTTTTTCAAAATACTTTGATAACTTTTTGGGGGTGAATAAGTTATATATATATATATATATATATATATATATATGTGTGTGTGTGTGTGTGTGTGTGTTTACATATATGTGTGTTCCTTTGTAATTTATTCATTTAAAAACATTCTGAAAAGGGGTCCATAGGTTTCACCACATTGCTAAAGGTATCCAAGACAAAAAAAAGCTTAACAACCCCTACTTTAGAAGGGAAGGGGGAAGGGAACAAACATCTTTATAGTGCCTACTATGTTCCAGACACTGTGCTAAGCACTTTTTACAAGAACTACTTTATTTAATTATCTAATCCACCTTGGTTAATAAAGGCAACTGAACACTAAAAAAGTTGTGACTTAAAGTATGTCTAATTAGTTCAGAGTAGAACTAGGTACATATTCCAAAGCAAAATAAAAATTATTTTGTGCAGGGGGTGGGGGGTGGGGTTAGGGAGAGAAAGGTGTGATTTAGTTTTTTGGTTTATCAATTCCATGTACACTCTTTGACAGATAGAGATAATTAAGAATTGACTACAAGCAACTAAGAATCTGAAAATAAAATTGTTTAGATTTAGAGACTAAGCTAGGATTCCTCTAGAAACAAGAATTTCTAGTCTGTGCTAGGTCCCTTCTGTACTCAGGGATGTTAATTCTTTGGTTTGTAAGGTAGAGCAAGACTAGCTTTCTGAAGTAGGTGACCCTAGAGAACCACCTTGGGAAGGGATTGACTGATCGAGGCCTGGGAGCGAAAAATTCACAACTACTTAGACATTTTTTCTACTGCAGGACTTGGGAATTAGGGTGTTGTCTCAACAGGATGACACAGTCATCAGCATGGCTTTTTTAGGTTATTAGCACTTAGACATTTTATGCATCTTAATATTTTATGGTACCTTTGGACTGTGTCATCATGAAGGTTTTCTTATCTACACTTAATACAAACATCATAACTCACCAAGACTTCGAAGAATCTTGTTAACCCCACTGGGTTCAGATTCTGGAATTGCTTCCAAGTACTGAAAGGCCCGGACTTCAAACAGGCCTATGAAGGAAATTCATACTGTTGAAACCAACTTACATCCAAACACTAAATTAATGCAAGAGAACTTAATTACCTTTCTTTGGACAAGCTAGAAAATGAAAAATCAGGCCTCCCCCTGTGTAATTTAAGATTCTAAATGTGGATTCTAATGTGTTCCCCCAGTTTGGGGAAAACTGACTAAAAATCACTGATAAAACGAGTTTAGGTTTTTAAGGGTTTATTGGAAAATAGAAAGAAAAAGATTGAGAACAGAATTCTAACAGCCTGGCATTCCTATCTTTCCTCAAATCTCCTGTGAAGTCCTCTGCCGCCACCACCATCAAGTCCGGAAGCCAAAAGGGCCCGCGCTCTCTGCACAGGCTCCCTTTCCTCCTTCCTGTCTCCTCCCAGACCATAGGAGGCTCCTCCAGTTGATTGGCTGGTAGACTTGATAGACAGCACCCATGAGCAAACGTCATTTCCTGACGCCAAGGAAAAGCCACAATGCCTCTGAGGCATTTTCCTCATGGTGGAGCTCTCCACAGCAAGTCTCCAGTAGGTGGCGTCATTCCAATCATTACACCCCCAAAACCAAATAAATCTCATACCATATAACCTTAGTTTTGGGTTAATAGGTTTCTCTACTATTCTGGTTGGGAGATTTTTATGCTTCATGAGTAGCTGGGCCAAAAAGTTTACTCAGCTTTCTAGTGATGAACCTTTCTCTACTTCATCAGACTGGTTCTTAGATTAGAGCTAGCTGCAATAAAAGCCTCTCAGTAGGATCTGCTAGGGATTAGAGTCAGCTGGCCTACCCTTCCAAAACCCTGAGTCAATTCCCTTCTATGATGGGGCAGTGTAGTAGGACATTAGCTGAGTACATATGTCTGTAGAAGATTTGGGGAAAACATGGACAAAAATCACACAGGACAGGAAGCGTTTGTTGGTGGAAAGAATGCCCTTACTGTAATGTTTTTTTAATGGTGATTTCATCCGTGTAGATCTCCCTTTCACCAACACAGATCACAACTCCTCCACACTTAATAAATGGTCTTCAGGAGCTGTGACCAAAAGAATCACCTGGTAACCAATATTGGAGAGGTAATGAGCCGTGGGATCAGCTAGGTGGCGCAGTGGACAGAGTGCAGGGCCTGGAGTTAGGAGAAGTTTTCCTGAGTTAAAAATCTGGCCTCAGACACTAGCTGTCTCGTGACTTAACAAGGGCAAGTCACTTAGCCCTGTTTGCCTCAGTTTCCTCATCTATAAAATGAGCTGGAGAAGGAAATGGCAAATCACTCCAGTATCTTTGCTGTGAGAAAATGATGGGATTCGGCAGATACTCAAAGGCTCACCTGGAAATTAATCTAAACTGATTGAATTGAGTGAGAGTGATTGACTTTGCTGATTAGCCTACTTCAAGTTAATTAGATTGTAACCACACCTGGCTGGCCCTTAAGGAGGGATTGTTCTCAGAAGCTAAGGACTTTGAATTCAATTCGAGACCACCTTCAAGTCCAGTGAACCAATGGATTTGGATGCTGCCTGCCAATCAGCTTGAAGCAGTGTGTGAGGACCGCCTCTGCTCCAGACCTATAAAAAGCTTCCAGACTCAGTTTGAGAAGAGTTCATGGTTGAAGCAGGCTCGAGATGGAGGACTTGAGGAAGAACCAGATCAGGCTGGAACTTTAGGCTAGATAGGCCTTTTCTTTTTCCTCTAATACCTGGTATGCTTTAATAAATGTTTAATGCCCAAAGACTGGTGCTAAAGCTTCCAATTTAAGGTGACACACATTTAGATTTTAAACATCACATTGCCAAAGAAAACCCCAAATGGGGTCACAGAGTCTAACACGGCTGAATAAGAACAATGAGCCTCTCCAAACTCAGCTAGACTAAATCTCACAAGCTACGTACAGTATTTTGCTATGCCTGTATCCAAAACCTTTTAAGGTAGCTGACTGGACAGCTTGTGCTCCCTTGTCATAGCCTTCAAAATCCCAAGGTCACCTTTATGCCACAATAAGACACTGGAGTAAAACTTTAGTGGAGGAAAGGGGGGATCCATATTAATAAAATCACAGATTTTTCCAAGTATTTTTCAAGCTTATCAAGTACTTCAAATGGACTAAGAAAGGGACTTTACTTGTAGAGACTGACCTTTCACCCCACTCTTACGAAGTTCCCTGTCCTGGATGAAGCCCGCAAACATTTGTGTCTCCATGAACAGATCCAGGAAGTGACGCACGCTCCGAGATGTATGAGACTTTCGGAAAGGCTCCCTCTGGAATACACGTTCTCCACGTTCTGTCACAGTCATGTTCAAAGAATAATGTCCTACCAGCTCCACAAAGAACCTGACAAAAGCTTCAGATACTAGGGTGTTGAGCGTCACATCTACTGCAAGATATAAAACAAGGATTTGGGTTGGTTTTTTTGTTTTGTTTTTTTGTGCTATTTGGATACAGAAACAGGCCTTTGTCAGGGGTAGGCAGTTTCGTCCTGAAAAAAAGTAATTATTAGAACTGGGAGCAAAGCTGTATAAGTTCTGATTTCCCTGTACTAAATCGAGAAGAGATAGAAGTCAGATTCCTTCAACAAGTGGTTTGTACCCACTGCTTTAATTTATCTCCCAACAACTTTGTTGTGGAATCTTGCAAACTACCTCTCCTGAAACTACTCTCTCAGAAGTCATCAATGACTCCTAGCCACATGCAGGGAGCTTTTTATGGTGATCATCTCATTCTTGAAACTCTCCTCATTGTCTTCTCACCTAGTCCTCTTCCTGGCCTCTACTTATAGTTGTCTGTAAAGAAAACACTTTGTGAATCATTTGAAAATGCTAGATGAACTTGCTATTATAATGGTTTCCTAATTACCTATCATATGATACCCAAACTACTTAATTGGCATTGAAGATCCTATCAACTGGCTCTAACTTATCTGCCCTACTTTTCCCATTATTCTCAAAGGGTTAAATGTTAAAAGGTCAATATAATTGTCATGAACCCTCTGTCCTTAACTAACATCCATTATGGTAAAATTTAAAAAAATTATCCACTAGATTATAAACGCACTGAGGGCTGGAGCTAAGTCTTAATCCTTTTTGTATATTCCACATTGGTTTTTCACCCAGGAGATTATCACCTGGACTTGCATGCCTTCCCAGTTTATCCATCCAATTTGGGGACTCCACTCTGGAGCTGAGCTGTCTTTATTAGTGGATATCAAGTAAAAACTCACCTAATCTCATCATACCTAGCTGGCCTTAGACCATTTATCATTCCATCCACCAATCTGCCAGAACACCATACCTTACCCTGCCTCAGTCAATAAACAAGCATTTATTAAGTGCCTGCCATGTGTCAGGCACAAAGCTAAATGCTGGAGATACAAATAGAGGCAAAAATACAGTCACTGTTCTTAAGGAGCTCACAGTTTAACAGGGGAGAAAACATGCAAACAATCTTGTATGAATAAAAATATATACATATATGTGTATAATACATTTATAATACACACATACATGAGAAACTGGAGGAAAGTTCAGAGTGATGGCTCAACAGCATTAAGAAGGAACAGGAGGGGCAGCTAGGTGGCGCAGTGGACAGAGCACCGGCCCTGGAGTTCAAATCCGGCCTCAGACACTTAACACTTACCAGCTGTGTGACCCTGGGCAAGTCACTTAACCCCAATTGCCTTATTAAAAAAACCCAAACAAACAAAAAAACCCAAGAAGGAACAGGAAAGGCTTCTTGTAAAAGATGGGGTTTTAGCTGGGACTTAAGAGAAGCCAGGAGATGGCACTGAAGGAAAGCTTTTTGGGCATGCGGAACAACCAGTGAGAATGCCTAGAGTTGGGGGAATGGAGTGGCCAGGAAGACACTGTCCCTAGGGAGGGTAAGGAGGCCAGTGTCACCAGACTCTGATGTATGTACTGGGGGATTGGGGGAGGTGGTGAGGAAGGTGTAGGAAGACTGGAAGGATAGGAGGGGCTGGGTTATAAGGCCTTTGACTATCAGAGCCCTTGGGCTTTATTAAGTGGGTGACTTGGTTGAACCTGCTCTTTAGGAAGATCCGATTTAACAACTGAGTAGAAGATGGAGTGAAGTGGGGAGAGACTTGAGGCAGGGAGATAAATCAATAAGCTATCACAGTAGTTCAGGCATGCAGTGATGAGGGCCTATACAAGGGTGGTGGCAATGTCAGAGGAGAAAAGAGGCCACATATGAGAGAGCCTGTAAAGGTAGAATCAACAGAGGTTTGGACGTTAGGAGTGAGAAGACAAGGAATGCACTTAGGTTTAGTTAGCCCAGGTGACTGGGAGAATGATAGTGCCCTTGACAGTAAGAGGAAACAATCAAATTAGTACTACCATTATTACTGGAAAGGTTCGGACAGTCTCCTGTTTGATGTCTCCTTTCACAATTTTTCTGACTGCCTACACCAAATTCCTCTTTCCTGGCCACTACTATCCTTTATGTGTTCTATTTTCCTATTAGAATGTAAGCCCCTTAAGAGTTAGGACCGTCTCACTTTTCTGTTTGCATACCCAGGACCTAGCACAATATCAAGCATATAGTAGTTTAATAAATGGTTGCTTGATTATTGAATGAATAGGACGCATTCCCCACTACTGTTCCCTAACCCAAATTCTACATTTTAAAGACAAGTTCAAGTCCTTGCCTGATCTGGAAAAGTCTTCCTTGATTATACCAGTCCACGTTGACCTTTTCCTTCCCTGAATTTCTTTAACCCTTTAGGCCTACCCCACAATCTGGCACTAGGTTCTGTGCTACTTCTTTTTGTTCTCCAGTTGTTTTATGTTATACACTTCTTTCATTTTACATTTCAACTTGACAATAACTTCTTTAGTGGCATGCCTCTGTCTTCTTTTTGTTTCCTTTGACATGTTGAATAGGGTGCAAAGGTTTAATTAAGTAAGCACTAACTAAACACCATTTGACTTGGAAGTTATAGAATCATATGATTCAGTCAACACACTTTCTTGTACCTTGTGGAGAACTCTGCTCTTGAGCCAAAATTTCATTTCTTTCTTCCAAAATCTGCACCAGAGCAGCCTGGAGTTTTGGTGGTAGAATTTCATCTTCATCAGAAACCTAAACAGACAACAATAGGATTGTTCATAGATTTATAAATTGTCTCCAACACTCACTATTGAGACCAAGAAAAAGCAAAGTGTTTTTTAAATTCTTTCCTGTATGGAAGACTATTTCCCCTAAACCAAGGATATTTAAAAACAAAATATTACATGACAACCAGTAACGTCAATCAGAAAACTCACCCAGTAAAATCACTTAATTTTTACTTTGTAAATAAGCTTCCATCTATGAGTCTCAGGTCTCTGTTGATCTGATGAAAAAAGATGTTCTCCAAATGAATGACGCTAAACTCTCAAATGCTGATTGGTTTTGAAATTGAGCCAGAACTATTAACTAATGCTCTGACTTTGTTTTATGCACTGTCAGAAACCTGACACAAATTATGTGTTATTCAGTAGACAGACATTAATTTATCTGGACTTAGAGAAAGGCAATGCAAGGAGCAGCTCCCTTCTTGAATATGGTATTTACATTGAAGTTTTCTTCCTTGTTTGGGTTAGATTCCTGCAAAGCAGATCCCTTTTCTTAAACTAGCTTTGTATGAAGGGCCATAACTCTTAAGGTTACTCGTAAATAAAACCGAATATATAGAGCTCAAAGTCTGAGTCAGTTCCTCTAAGAAAATTAGTTTTCTGCAAAAGATCCATTGAAAGCTGTCTCCCCAAACATTATTGTGTAATCTCTTGTGTCACTCACCTCCTGCAAGAACTTGTCTGCACAGAGATCAACAATCAGCACCTATTGGAGAAAGGCGTCAGGCAGGTTAAACTGGAGTCATTCACATAAAATTTGCTGAATCAAGTTGAGGGCTGTGGTTTTTACAAACAGTGGGAACAGTTTTCATGAAAGTGACTCAAAGTTCTGGCCTATTTAGAAGCCAACCCGTCGTATTTCTTAGGTTTGAGGCTGTTTCCTTTTTATCAAACCATCCTATTCATGTAACACAAGAACAAGTTTGACTCACTACAATAAATACGACACAATGTGTTATTTGCCTATGTTACAATATTCTTAGATTAGTATAATGTTTTTTCAATTGTGGGAGGAATATATTAAGAGTTTTCACATGTGTTGAACTTCGAACAATTTTTTCATCTTACCTCTTCGATGGGCAGATCCTGGAGCAATGGTAAGGAGCATGATAGGATACCAATAAGAAACGGGGTGGGTGAGCACACGATGTCAATCATGGAGACTGGCAAGACTGGGATATAGGTATGTTGCCAGGTGAAGGGATAGAGTGTGGCTACCACAGCATGGCCGCATTTAGACAAAGTGCTGGCAGAGGAGAAAGTAAACAGGGTCACACAGAGAGATGCATAGAGGCCCAGACAAGTATTACATAAAAAGAGAAGTTACAGTCGACTCCTTATTCTCACAGATCCATCTCTGATTTCTCATTTTTAATTGTGAATTAGATGGAATTACACACAGATTTGAACAATCTTTGAAATTAATTCAACTTATAATGGAATTCTTCATTTTAATTATTAATTAAATTCAAAATTAGTTTTAAGTTATAGACTCTATCAGTAAACCTGTAAAAAAGTTATATGCTCAGAGAATGCAAACTAATTTAAGTTACCTAAACAAAACTGATTAGAAAAACATGTCTACTGCAAAAAGAGAGCCTGTCAAAGCCGAACCCTAAATGACTTCTGTTTTATTCAGTGTTTTGGATCACCTAGTTCTCAAATAATTTAATTAGCTTGACTAACTGTATATACATACTTTCTTTTTGTGTGTGTGTTTTGTTTTGTATTTTTTTGTGGGGCAATGGGGGTTAAGTGACTTGCCCAGGGTCACACAGCTAGTAAGTGTCAAGTGTCTGAGGCCGGATTTGAACTCAAGTCCTCCTGAATCCAGGGCTGGTGCTTTATCCACTGCAGCACCACCTAGCTGCCCCTACATATTTTCTTGTAACAAGATGCCCAAATTAAAGAAAAAGAATAAAGCAAAAAAGAAATATAAAACTGAGCATTATATTAATTACCTACCTCAAATTGTTGGCAACAAATATAACCCTTCGCTCCAAAAGGAGCGAGGCACAGACTCGGATGAGGTGACATACGCTTAGACATTTAAATAGACACTCAAAATCAACGTGTTCAAGCCGAGAATCCAGTGGTCGGCAGAGTTCAATTGACTGTGAAGACAAGAAGATATTGGAAGAGATGATGCAAAAACATTTTAATTTTAATATGTCTACATTTATTAATAATACAAGAGATAAGTTTCTCTTGCAAGGCTTCCTGCCTTCGCTCCACAATCTATTACTTTATCTTCCTGCTCTAAGTCCATCTCTTCTTTCTGACAACTGGGAGGATTCTATCCAATTTTCATTTTCCATACTAAATCATTACATTATTTTAAAGACCTATAGAAATATGGAAGAGTGCTGCTGCTTTCTTGGGTCTAGAATTATGCTATGTCAGAGATCAGCCAAAGCATTTAGCCTCTTGAAGCAACATCCTATATATTTCCCCTCCTTTACGAAAGCCAATCTCTTGGAAAAGACCATCTACATTTTTTGTCTCCACTTTCTCACTTATCTTCTCAACCACCTGTGATATGATTTCCAGCTCCATTACTGCACTGAATTCACTGTCTTCAAGTTTGTATATAACGATGCTCTGGTTCCAGTAGAGTGTTTTTTCTGAATCCTCAAGGTTATTTTAAGGTCTACATTTGGAGCATAGGGATTTGCCATGTTATTTTATGAAAGATGATGAACTTATAATTATAGCCATCAGATCATGTTATTAGGCATTTGGCAGGTGGTAAGGTTTTGCAACCTGTAATGATGTGCTACATTATTTTTACCATTTACTTGCAAAATATACATTGATGAGTAAGTCAGGGCTCCTTAAAGATAACATTTTTCTAATTTCTGCTGGTGATAACCTGAGCCTGAACTGCCAACATAAACCTCTCCATTTTCATTTTTAAAATATGCATGATCATAGCTATTTGTTCCGCTCATTGTTGACATATTTTAATTGTGTTCATGTAGCTGTTGTCTATAGAGGGACTTTTGATTCCACATCTGGATTTTATCAATTTAATCAACTCTATTTGGTGGTAAATCTCTTGGTTACACTTCACAAATTCAATGGTATGTACCAATTGTCAGCCTTTACTCTCTAGTTTGGTAAAGTGATATCTGCTCCAGAAGTATTTCTGTCAGTTTTTAACCCGTTTATTTTGTTTTCTTTTGTTTTTGTGGGGCCATGAGGGTTAAGTGACTTGCCCAGGGTCACACAGCTAGTAAGTATCAAGTGTCTGAGGCCGGATTTGAACTCAGGTCCTCCTGAATCCAGGACTGGTGCTTTATCCAATTCACCACCTAGCTGCCCCCTAACCCATTTATTATGTGCTCTGAGAAAATCTATCCATCCTCCTCCTTTAAAAAAAAAATTGTTAATCTTTCTATAGCTTCCTTTGGTTTTTGTTTTTGTTTTTGTTTTTGTTTTTTGGATGAGGCAATTGGGGTTAAGTGACTTGCCCAGGGTCACACAGCTAGTAAGTGTTAAGTGTCTGAGGCCAGATTTGAACTCAGTTATTCCTGACTCCAGTGCCAGTGCTCTATCCACTGCGCCATCCAGCTGCCCATTATAGCTTCCTTTGGATGAAGGACTCTGTGTTTCATTAATATCAGATGTGTTTTTGTGAGAATATTTTCCAAATCTGTTATTGCATTTTACACTTACACTTCTAAAAGTATGTGTTTGGATGGTTATTGCTTAGGTGTTAATTGATTTTAAAATGTTTTCACATTAAATATTTCTTTCGAGGTGCTAGGAAGTCTCTTGAAATACGCAGGTACAACCTTTTCCTTTGATAGCTTATCATTATTATTCTATTTTCCCCACAAACCCAGTATTCCTTCAGAGGTCCCCGTTCCTCTTGAAGACACCACCATCCTTCTAAGTGTCAGCCTTGGAACCATCCTTGTCTCTTCTCTCTCCCTCATATTTTATCATTTGTCACATTTTCTGCATTCCACTGCTGCAATATCTTTTGCATACATCTGGAATTTTCTAATTACTATTTAATTGTTCGTTCTTCTTTGAGCTTCTACTCTCTCCAACCCATCTTCTACATCTGTCAAGATCAGGTCACTTGCCTGTTCAGAAATCTTCAGCACTCTTTGAGATAAAATCAAAACTTCTTCACTTGGCATTTAAAGCCCTTCATGATCTGACTCTAACTTATCTTTCCTGACTTATTTCACATTGCTTCCCCACATGGAATCTACATCCCAGCTAAACTGGCCAACACTGGCTTCCATCTCTGGCTTCCATGGCTTTGCTTAAGCCGTGCCCCAAGCCTAGAATCAAGTCTCCTCATTCCCACATCTTTAGCTTCCTTTAATACTTAACGTTGTGCTATTTTACATGGAAACCACTAGGTGGCGCCATAGTACAAAGAGCACTGGGCTTGAAGTAAAGACGACCTTAATTAAAATCTGGCCTCAGACACTTAGTCGTTGTATGGTGCTGGGCAAGTCACTTAACTGCTTTTTGCCTCAGTTTGTTCATCTGCAAAATGGGGGAAATAACAGCACCTACTTCTCGGAGTTGTTGTAAGGGTGAAATGAGATAATATTTGTAAAAAATGCTTAGCACAGTGCCTGGCACATAGTAGGAACTTTATAAATACTTCTTCCCTCCCCACCCCAACCCCCCACCTCCTGCCCCACGATTAATAAAGAAATATCTTCTAGTTTTTAATTCTCCTCAAATTATTGTACATTTATGTTTGAATTTTTTTATTCCTCAGTGGAATGCGAGCTCTTTAATGACAAGGTCTATTTCTGCTTTTGTCTTCACATTCCTCTCACCTACCAGTGCCTTGTACAGAGTGGGTGCTTAATACAAATTTATTGAACTGAATTTGTTCAGTAGGCTGTGGGAAGAACCTATATTGTCTATACTTTGTTAGAACAGGGAGAGAGAACATCTATGACTTGCTACATTTAGAAATAATTCTGCCTACCGGCAAAAAATTATGAGGATTTACCCCAGCTGCTCTCTCCTGGGCTGTCTTCTCTTCTCCTTCCATACTATACCACTTGGTAATCAGCTACCATAGATTCAATAATCATCTCATTTCTATTCAGATGACTCTCTATTCATAGGATACAACTAGGTGGCCCAATGGATGGAGTGCTGGGCCTGGAGTTGGGAAGACTTAAGTTCAAATGTGACCTCAGACACTTACTAGCTGTGTGACCCTGAGCAAGTCACTTAACCTCTGTTTGCCTCAGTTTCCCCAACCTAAAATGGGGTTCATAATAGCACCTACCTCACAAGGTTATTGTGAGGATCACATAAGATAATACTTGTGAAGAACCTAGCATATGCTAGGTGCTACACAATACTTTTTTTTTCTACCCTCTACCACTTCTCAGATCTATTTATCCACTTCTAACCTCTCTCCTGACTTGTAGTCTCATATCTCTAGCTGCCTAGTAAATATCTCAAATTGAATGTTTAAAGGTATCTTAAACTCAACATGTTCATAGCAGAACTCATTCTATTTCTTTTTTCTAAAGATAATTATGTCTATATTATTTTTATAATTCATACTAAATTTTTATAATTTATTCTATAGAATTTCTATATAATTTAATTTCTGCATTATTTTTACTATTGTCTTAAAGGTTTGAATGACTCTTTCTCTAAAGATCAAGGAAAAGTAAAAATAAATAATAGGTTTTTGTTATTTTATCAGCATAATCTTCTGTCACTTTGTTTTATGTTTGAAAATTTAAGATAAGGCAAAAACTAAAGCCTTTGAACAAAGATCAAATACCATCCCACAGGCGATTCTCTCTCATAAATTTCTCACAATTTTAAGTCAAGCTTTTTTGAGTTCCACAAGGCTCTCCCACAGGCTTTAGGATGGGTAAAAAAGACTGGTTTGTCATGTGCTCCTATTGGTCACTTAGAATACAGAACTTCTATGGCTTCCAATCAGTCAGAGCTCTTTCTATATCATTCAGTGCAGATAGGATGCATTCTTCCAGTACAGAAAGCCTTCAATTGGACATTCATTTCCCAATGGACACAGTAGTTCCAGCTTAGATTTCCAAGTTCCACAAAAACTACAGTAGAGTACTACCACTTCAGGAAGAGGGACCACCTCACTAAGCTAGGCCTCTAGCATAATTCTCATTAAAAACAAACAAACAAACAAAAAACTTGGCCATCTTCAAGTCAGCTACTACAACTGCTACCTGATTTAATCAATGCAGATTTTCCAAAGTGCTGAGGCCATTCTGAGACAAAGACTGTGGCTGTGAAGAGGTCAGAGACAGTTTGCAGGTGGGGGAAGCCTTCTTCAGGGGCAGCCCCTGCTGACAGCTCCTAGTCCACATTCTGCCTATGTGCCATCCTGACCTCATCATTTTTATCATGTTAGAAAATAATATCATTTTATTATTGGAACTGACATCGAAGAAGAAGCATTATCACCTGTTTTGCTAAAGCACCTTTTGGACTACAGGGCTTTCCCATCCAACATGCAGCTGAAACCTCCCTCATCAGAACGTGAGCTCCTCGAAAAAGGGACCAACTGATTTTTCTATTTGTATCCCTAGAGCTCAGTGCAATGCCTTGTACACAGTAAGCCTTTCATAAATCAATGCTTCGTTCATTCATCTTTCCTTCCTGTCTTCCTCACTTCCCTATTACTTTGAAGGACACTACCATCCTCTCAGTCACACCGAGCTGTCATCCTCTACTCCTCACTTTCTCAAACCCCGTGTCCAAACTGTAGCCAAGACATGAAGCCAAGACCTGACATTCTGCCTTTGCAACATCTTTCACATATTTCCCCCTTTCTCCTCTGACACTGACACTGCCCTGGTTGCAGGCCCTTGTCACTGCACACATGGACCATTGCAATAGTCTTCTGGTTGGTTTCCTTGCCTCAACTCTCTCTCCTCATCAGTTCATCCTCCCCATAGCTATCAAAGGGTTCTTCCTAAAGCACAGGTCTTACCATGTTATTCCCCTGTTTAATAAATTCCAGTGGTTCTTTATTGCCTCCAGGATCAACTATAAAATCCTGCTTGACTTGGCTCCTTCCTACTTTTCTTACACCTTACTTCTCTCCATGTCCTCTATGATCCAGTGACACTCACCTCCTTGCTATTTCTTGCATAAGACACTCATCTCCTGACTAGAGGTATTTTCTTTAGCTGTTCCTCATGCTTGCAACTCTCTCCCTCCTCATATAAAATAATACTTTCTGTGAGAAGCCTTTCCTAGTTCTCCTTAATGTTAGTGCCTTCACCCAGACAGAGATAATCTTTATCTTGCATATATTATTTATATATAGCTAGTGGCATACTGTGAGTTCCTTGAGAGCAGAAAAGGTTTCCCCCTTTTTTGTATCTCTAGCACTTAGTACAGGTACTGACACATTAGTAGGTCCTTAATAAGTGCTTACTGACTTGAAGAGTTATCAAACCCTTTAAGGACCAACCAACTTACCCCATCTCCGGCTCCCGGGAGGTAGCTCTTGACAGTGATGGTACGTCCAGGAGCAGGGAAAGGTGCTTCCATGACACTCCGCATGAAAGGATGTACAAGGGCTGGAGACATCTCTCTCCTCTTCTCCACTTCATCCAGAATCTGTAGAAAAAACTCCATTCAGTGGCTATTCTTTCAGAGTTAATTATCCTTTTCTGTAATGGTCCTATGTGAGAAAGAGATACCAGAACTGCCAGCCACTCTGTATGTAACATTCACACATTACCAAATCCCTAGTCTAAAATCATAAGTACCACCATATGAGCTCCCCCAGCCAACCAAATCCCTCCAAAGTATTATATTCCAGTCATCCCCTGGGAACAGAAACTCATTTATCTTTATCATTCTAGTGGAAGGATCAGAACTGAGTCAATCAACTAATCACCTTATTTCCCTAAAGTAATTACATTAATCAGTTGTAAATATCTGTACTGAATCAATAAGTCAAAGGTATTTTTCAAAATGTCCTTAATCAATCTGGAAGTCATTTGATGAGATGGAATGACATAACACAGGAAGTATATTAGGATTGGCTGAAGAGACCCAGTCATTTACATGGGTTATGGATGGAAGACACCAGTTTTGAACCTGGACTTTTGAGTGTCAAGCATTCTAGTAGAAAAAAAAATCTAGCCACATTCTGATCAGTAATTGCTTGGGGAAATAGGAAGGTTACAGCTTTAGTCTCCTCCCCTGCCTTGACCAGAAGATGATATTGTAAACGTTGAAAGGTGGGAAGATTTGGACTTCTTAGGGGCATGCCAGCAGTAACTCTGGAACAAACGATGATAATGTCTGCATAGGGAACCACGGAAAAATTAGATACTGAGGAAAGATGAATTCAAGACTGCAAGGAACCTGGCAGAAAACTACACCATGTCTAAGAGGAACAGAAGACCTCACAAATGGAAGAAAATGACTTCTAGCAACTGAGAGCTATGAGTTATCCCTTTGCCATATATGAGGTGGAAGCATGCGCCCACCTTCCCTTGGATGCTCCATGTACTTGTGAGAAAGTATGCCCCTAGTTTAAGGAGATGGTCATTGCACCATGTTTTTTCTATACCACCTTAGTAAATACATGGTTTTGTTTTGTTTGTTTGTTTGTTTTGGTGGGGCAATGGGGGTTAAGTGACTTGCCCAGGGTCACACAGCTAGTAAGTGTCAAGTGTCTGAGGCCAGATTTGAATTCAGGTCCTCCTGAATCCAGGGCTAGTGCTTTATCCACTGCGCCACCTAGCTGCCCCCAGTAAATACCTGTTTTTAAAAGCTAAGTAAGTCTGGATGGCTAATTGATATTAATTGATAATCATTGGGGGACACATACACCAGAAAAATTATTCCATAACTCCTCAAGGTTATCCCTAGAATGGTGAGGTGGAAGAACCTGCCACATTCTGGGGATTCAGCTTGCCAGCCAGAGTGAGCTTTGGGAACGTGAGCCCTGGAGCCCATGTTACACTGGAATAATATTAGTAACAGCAACAAGCATTAAAAATAGTTCAAACCCTATATACAGTAGGGTTTTGAGGTTTACAAAGCAGTTTCCACACAACCCTGTGAAGTAAGGAATATACATTTTATTCCTATTTTAGATAGTGGAACTAAGGCTCAGAGAGCTTAAAATGACTTCCTCAAGGTCACAAAGATGATTATTAGAATCAGGGCTTCAGTCCAAGTCTCCCAAATCTTAGGCAATGACAACAGCAAAAAACAATGATCTAGCATGTGTAGAGTGCTTTAAGGTTTGCAAAGTGCTTTACAAATATTTTTCATTTTATATTATATTATTATAGCTGACATTATATTAACATATTATAAGTACTTCTTTTTTCATTTTATCCTCACAGTCATGGGAGGTAGATTCCATTCTTTCTCAGCATTTTACAGATGAAGAAACTGAGGCAGAGGTTAAGTAACTTGCCCGGGGTCACATAGCTAGGACCACATGTATCCCCTACAGTAGGGCTTCTTAAATTTTTTCCACCCACGCCCCCTTTTTGCCCAAGAAATTTTTACATGACCCTGGGTATATAAGCATATAAAATAGGTTTATATAACCTTTTACTGTTGCCCAATTTTTTATGACCCCCCCCCCACATTCAGTTATACAACCCAACATGAGATCGCGACCTACAGTTTAAGAAGTATTGCTCTACAGAAAGGCTATATCAGCTTTTTGTGAGGAAACTTTCCTTTCCTTAAAACACTGAGATCACTAGGTCGAAATGGAGGGGATGATGTTCTGAAATGTATAGTCTTAGAGAGTTGCCTTTGGGCAGTGACAAGTAAAATATCTTGCCCAATGTCACACAGCCAGTAATGTGTCAGAGGTCAACCTTGAACCCAAGACCTAATTTAATAGGAATCAATATAAAGTCTTTTTGTGGTTGTTCAGTTGTTTTGGTTGTGTTCAACTCTTTGTGACCCTGTTTGGGGTTTTCTTGGCAAAGATACTGGAGTGGTTTGCCATTTCCTTCTCCAGCTTCTTTTACAGATGAGGAAATTGAGGCAAGTAGGATTAAGTGACTCTGTGTGTGTGTGTGTGTGTGTGTGTACATTGGTTCAAAGAAGTCTTGTGTAATGGATCAAATATCTCTACTAACCACACTTTCTCCTCAGCTAGAAATTCAACCAAGCCATAGAAGGTGGAAATCTTATCAGGTAAATGGTTCAGAATCTACTGATCATTGCTTAGCACAGTGCCTAGTATGTAGTAAGTTAGATAACTGACTGGTTATTTACCCCTGCTGTAAAGAAACATTTAATTCTGTGTCCATTCAGAAAATTCCTAAGAAACAACAAATAGCATCTTCAGAGCCCAGAGAGAATAACCATGGAAACAGCACACACACTTCACTCACCTTTTTTTTCCCCACTCACCTTTGAAAAGAGGTTGAAACAGCCCAACCGACTAACCATGCAATACACCTCAGGCAGTCTCTTTCCTTTGCCTTCTGGCTAAAATATAAGAAAACAGTGCAGAACATGATGTACTGTCAGTGCCCTAGGAGGACCAAGCTGGAGCCAAAGCCCTGTCCCTTCTTACAGAAGAATCCTGGGGAAATCTAGTACAATATATGCCCTAGATGGCCAGGGCTCACATGCAGAAAGATCTAGGGTGACCAGTGAGTAGCTGGTTGCTGCTTTACTCCTACCTATGTCTGTAATGGAATGAAGCGATGGTATCGGTAACTATTCTCTTCTAGTTGCTACCTGCCTGATCCCAATATAGTGTCAATATAGTGAACAGCCACTCTGTGGCTGACACGCTTCCCCCAGAGACCGTTCACCTCTGAAAGACCTGCCTCACCCCTACCCAGCATCACGCAAGTGATCACTGTTCTGGTAGGATCAGGACTTACCAAAAGCTTCTTGCAGTAACCAAACCACCGGCTCCCATCTTCACCCGTCAGCACAAAGGAGAAAGTTTCACTGTAAAGGAAGTCACCAATGGAGCTTTAGATGTCAAGCTTGAAGCAGGTGTGAAAACTATACAAGAGGCTGACTGGGAAAAGGGAATATATGTGTGTGTATGTGTATGCGTATGCGTATGCGTATGCGTATGTGTATGTGTATGCGTATGTGTATGTGTATGGATCTGGAGCCAGACGATGGGATGGCATCAACTCAGCTCTTATGTGGCCTTGGGCAATCCCTTCACCTCAGTTACCTCATCTATAAAACTGGTATGGACGGGAGGACCTATAAGCCCCTCTTCAGTTCCACAGTTATGACCTGGAGATTAGAGCAAGGCCATTCAATTTGGGGATAATATGGGGCTAAAGAGTGTAACCACTTAGCACGTAGGGCATGGGAATGTCAAGGTTTCCAGACTCAAAAAGGCGTCAGGGCCACCTCTGTATACCAAGAGCTATGCAGACATTGGCAGAATAGAGCAATCTACAGACACTGCTAGAACACTATCTCTTTCCCACAAAGGCTGGGTGGGATCCACCTGGTCACACCCTTCACACTAGTGCCTCCCTTAAAAGTTCTACAGAATAAATAACCTGGGCTGTGGTTCTTTCAAAAAGCCTGAGAGAAAAACAAGGTGGAGACACTTTTGATGCTGTCTCTAGATGCAGACCAAAACCCAAATCTCCTTCCTGCCGCTGGGGGGCGTTCCTGGCTTTGGGTCAACCAGAGAAGTAATTGTTAAGGCCTTTCTCAAATGCGTTTCCCTTCAGAGACTGAACTATTCCAGTGTTTTTCTTTTTTTTCCTGAGCTCCCACAGAGGGAAAGTTCTAATTCTGTTTCTTCCTTTCCTCCCACACCATCCTTCTTCATCAATGACGGCATTCACTTAAGTTCCATTCCCGCTCCTCTGAGGCACTCCACTTCCACTGTGCTAAACCACAGCAAATACCCAAGTTCAGGAGTCCACTCACCTCTTCAGTTCTGCTGTAGGTACCCAGTCGTTAGAATCAGGGAAACAGAAGCTGGGGATGACTTTGAGCCTCTCCTCAGTGTCTTTGGATTGCTTGAAGGGATGGTCAGCCTAAAAAAGGGCAACATTTTTGGTGATTAAAGCCCCACACCTTTCAAAAAGGGTACACAGACCCTCCCCCTGCCCCCAGCCAAGCCCCACTGAGAGACACATAATAAGCCTCTGCAGTCGTTTTGGTATTTATAAATGGGGATATGCATACAATATAGCTTGACAAAAATAAGAAAGCTGGTAATGACTAGCTATATTAATTAAGTTATAACAGAAATGAAGGATTCTCTCTTTTCATAGGACACCTTTGGAGATTTCATAATCCTCTGTCAGAGACATGAATGAAAATAATCAGTTTCTTACCTGGAGGCTGCTTCTTTACTCATTAGTCAAATAGATTAATTCAGAAGACAGATGTGGGAAGTATTGGGACCCAAAATGAATATAAACACATTCCCAATTATACTGACAAAAGTAGTGTCAATTTCTGTCAGTGATCAATAATCAAAGATATAACAACAGGAAGATAAAAAATATTATTTTGGGGGAAGAACTATTTTGGGAATCAAACCCATGTATAATCATTCCTTCTACCATATAATCTTGGCTGTGTAATTACTGGTTAGTTGTTTACTGTAAAATTTAGCATGAAAAGACTCTTTTATGCAAGTTTGGCATTATATTTAACAAAGTAGCCTAAGTTGAGAAAAATTAACATTTTAAAATCCATTAGTTTGGCTTGTTCTGCTACAATACCGAGCAGATAATGAACCTGATTATTACATTGCATCTTTGTAGCTATTAAAAATGATCTACCCGTACACTCCATTTTATCAGGAAAACATGTCATTCTGGGTCAGGTTCATCCTACAAAATGAATCCCGGGATTCAGTAACAAATATATTCTAGCTACAACTTCTATTTTTACCCTCCACCAACGTTCAGCTCTGAAGCCTCATTATAGCATGGAGGTGACCCTGGGTTCTTTTTCATTTTTTATATTTTTGATAGTATTTTGTTCCAATTATATGTAAAGACAATTTTTAGCATTCGTTTTTACAAAATTTTGAGTTCCAATTTTTTCTCCCTCCCTCTCTCCTTCCCTTCCCCTCTTCCTAAAATGATAAACAATTTGATATAGGTAATAAGAGTGAAAGTTCTAACAAGTCCTACCAAAATGGAAAAAGTATGGGTCTACCTAATGACCAGCCCAGCTGAGATCAGTAAGGCTCATCATCAATCAGGTCACCAGCTTATGACGTTTCTTAGTTGCAGCAACTTATAAAGACATCTCCTAAAGCCGAGAGGAGTTCCTCTCTGTGTCAGGAGGGAAGGATTATTCACACCAATGAAATCATAACTCTTGAAACTAATATCTTTATTGATGCAAAATGACTCCTGCTCCTCTTCATCATCCACCTCAGCTTTTTGTTTGTTTGTTTGTTTGTTTGTTTGTTTTGTGGGGCAATGAGGGTTAAGTGATTGCCCAGGGTCACACAGCTAGTAAGTGTCAAGTGTCTGAGGCTGGATTTGAACTCAGGTCCTCCTGAATCCAGGGCCGGTGCTCTATCCAAAGTCATTTCCTGGTTGGGTTCTGAACCCACTAATCTAGACTGTGCTGAAAATGTGCTCATCATTGAACTTTCTCACCTCCTAGAGCAGAACTGATTTTTCAAAAGTCCATAATTTGGTCTCCTTGTATGGAAGATTTCTTGTAACATTATGTCGATATATGCCTCTGGTGGTTCAGTGGAGTCAGGAAGATCTGAGTTCAAATAAGGCCTCAGACCCTTACTAGCTGTGTGACCCTGGGCAAGTCACTTAGCCCTGTTTGCCTCAATATCTATCAAATGAGTCGGAGAAGGAAAGGAGAAACTACTCTGGTATCTTTGCCAAGAAAACCCCAAATGAGCCCATGAAAAACAACTGAATGATAACAAAAAATATATCGCCCCTTTTAGGCAAAAGCTGATGGTGAAAAATGAAACAGATTGAATAAAAGTTGTAAGAACTACGCACACACAATCTCTCTCTCTCTCTCAGATAAACGGCTGAATGACCCATGGCCCTAGATCTCCGTCACGGAGTACCTTGCTGGGGAACTGCTGTATGACTTGAGGAGTATATGTTATTTCCAGTGGTTTCTTCTGCAGAGACACCACGACAAAGAGTTCAAATAACTGCTGTTCCTGGAGCTCAATGAGGTCCCGCTCCAGGGTCTGGTAGTGAGGGTTCCTCTTGGAGGCCTGTTGGAGCTGTGCTATTCGCTTGTGGCGATCTGTGAAGAGACGGAAGAACATTATTTTTCCTTTGCAGGGAGCCTTGCTTCCAGCATCTGTAGATCAAACCTAGCTTAAGGGACTTCCCAAAGAGTGTCTAATGAATGGGGACTGAATGGTGTCTGCTAGAGAGATGTAATACTTTGGACGATCACGCACAAATATGATATCAAGGTCCTTATGTTATCAACTCTTCAATGGCACACCAATAAATTCCTCTTAATTTTCTGTTCTCCCACCCAGGCCATCAAATCAGATGTAAAACCTATGCAAAAAAAGCTTTTGTTTTTGAAGAAAATTTGGTTAATGACGGAAGCCACTGTTAGGTCTGAGGTATCTGATATTTTAAAAGCACAGTCCTGAAAGTTATGGGGTCAGCTTTTAATAACCCCCCCCCCCCAAACCAAAATTCATATTCTCATCAAAGAAATCTTTTTCCTTTCCCTTTTTTTTCCATGACACACAGCGTTAAAAAAAATTCAATATCTGGGCAGCTAGGTGGCACAGTGGATAAAGCATTGGCCCTGTATTCAGGAGGACCTGAGTTCAAATCTGGCCTCAGACACTTGACACTTACTAGCTGTGTGACCCTGGGCAAGTCACTTAACCCTCAATGCCCTGAAAAAAAATTCAATATCTGCTTACATCAGTGATCTGGGATATGCCAAGCAGGAAAAACAGAGAAGAAAAAAAGACATTGTAAACTAATTATATCATGAAAGTACCTACATAAAAATCTAACATCCCAGGAATAGGTCTCTAATTTGGACCCAATAAGACTAGACATGTCTTGTGACTCATTTTTTGTGTGTTTAGAGTTACAGTTCATTCTGCTTCCATTCCACAAGTTAAGTTTCATTACAGATCAAAAGTTTCGCTATGGAAATTCATACAAGATGCCTCAAGGAATGAACAGCCCCACTGCTTCCAAATATCTTTCATAGTAGTATTCAGTAAATCCTGTGCTCTAGGCCAACTTCCATCCCAAAGGGCTGTTCTACTTCCAGCAAATTAGATATTCAGAGTCTGTTTCTCTGCACCAGCAACACTGAATTAGTCACACTATAACACATGCAGACTGAACTGGCCAGCATCTGAGTTTCACCCTCACCCAGGCAACCCAATGAAACTGCCTGAAGCAGCGTGGGCCAGTGGAGGAAGAAAGGGTTAAATGGACTTTAATAAAGATCCATGACCTGCTCTGATCTCTGATACTTCTAGATATGTCAACTTTTCTCTTGCTTGCCTGGATTCTTAATTTGTCACATGGCTTCACTTCTGTTTTAGGCCTAGTACAACATTAGATTTCTAAACTTGGAGTCTTTAAGTTAAAATCCCTAGTGGAACATATTTAATTTGCCATGAGGCTTCTTCAGAGCAATTTCTTTTCATTTTTGTATTTCCAGCACCTAGCACAAAGCTTTGCACACATTCTCATGCATATTCTGCGCTAAGTACTTAATAAATGTTGAATTAAATCAAATTCTGGGATTTGGTTGCTATACCTGAGACCTGCTCATACACAGCCCAAACTTTTCACCACCTCTACATTTCTAGCTATTATTCTATTAAGTAGAAACAAAATAATTTACCCTGAAGCAACCATGCGAAATTAAATTAAATGAAGTTGTAGAACACCCTCAAGGTCCTTGGAATAAATATGCCAGTGAGATGTCATCCCAGGTGTTCTAACTATGGGAAATAATTTCAAACAACAGGAAAATAAAAAGCAGCTAAAGGTAACCTTTCTGAACTGTGAGCTATCTAATTGACTTCAGTAAATCCATCTGAGTGCCTGAGTACTTGGGCCCTCACTGATAGATAACCAATTTCGATAATGATTCACCTGCTTTTCTTTGGATGCAGACTACAGCACATGACCACACAAGTATTCTGTGCCACTCCCATGGGCTGTCCCAACCCAACTGTCATATCTGATTGTCTTTCTCTGTTACATGAACTTTTTTAAAAATGAAAAGCATCCTGACAATGTACTACTGAACTGCCTAGAATCAATAGGTATTAGTAGTAAGGGGATAACCAGAAACATGAAACTCCATCTGATAAAAGTCTGCTTAATCACAACGCCACACCTCTAACCATGTTCATCACGAAAATAGAAAGCGCCCCACTGACTCACTCACTCTTTGGCAGATATTCCGCATCACTTTCGTTCCCGCTGGCTTCACCTGAAAGGACAGAAAAAGGGTTTTCATTTGTATACTGTACATAGTGATAGAAAGTTGAGGGAGTTATGGGGTAACTAAGGTCACCCTATCTAGGATAACTGACTGATGGGAAGTTCAGAGACTTTGAGACCCATCATAAAGACCAACATGTATACATTGCAGAACTACACCCAGCTTCTCTTTTCACCATCTCCAGCTGTCATCTTCTGTGCCTTCCAACATTTAATGGTAAAGACTAATGGGCTAAGAGAAGCAATAACAGACTAATCTAGCCTACTTCCCATCTCTCAATCCTAGGAAAAAGTTCAGTTCCAAGTCAATTCTAGAAATGTAAGTCTAGGTGAGAATGGACCTGGTTAGCCACCTTTTTGCCCTCTGCCATGTACAAAAATATGGGAAGGGTAGGATGAAGCCTAGTTAGAAAAAAGAAAGAAAGAAAGACCTGCATCGATAACTAAAAGATGAATGGAAATGGCCAAAAAAAAATAATAATAATAATAAAGAGTGAAAGTGGGCAAACTGCTAAGGAATTGATACAAAGAAATATCCAGCCTCCCCTGGGGCCTACATCATTCCCTTATCCTTAATCCGTTTATTTTACCCATATTGTTGTATGTGTTTGTATATGGGTATGAACCAGCATTGTATTCCCAAACTAAACTATAAGCCCCTTGAAGACAAAAGACCATTATCTTTTGTAACCACCATGTGGTCTGGCAATTCAGTTTAGTTAAATACACAGAATCTGTATCCAAAACAAATCTTGACCATGAAACAATGTGCCAAATCTCTAAAATGAAATTTAAGAGGAACAAGGATGAAATCTTGAATTTAGTTGGTTTTTTGGTGTGTGTTGGGTTTTTTTTTTTTTAAATCAATGGCACAATTATAAGATGTCAACCCAGAAGCTATTGAGTTTCTCATCCCTGGAAGTGTTTAAGTGAAGGATGGATGACCACTTCTTAGCATGCTATTTCCCGGAATGCCCATGAAATGATGATAATAATCCTGATCTTGCCTGGCTCATCTGATGACTGAATGGGTTCCAGGTAGATAGCTAGGTGTGGTAGAAAGGATAAGAGAACTCTTCATGAAAACGATTCCAAATCACTCTGGAACCCGTAGATCAGAATCTGGTATAACTCAGTCCACAAAATATCTCCCCCATCCTTACCTCAAGGTGTTCCTTCCACTGATTTGTAATTATCTTTTTGTACATGCTAACGACCTTGCTTATGTAGAAATGAAACATTTTCAAGGCCAAGTTGGAGCAGCAAGAGGTATGATAGAACAAAGAATACTTCTAATACAATCTACTTTTCCCATAGTAACAAAATGCCCATGAATGCTATGTATTTTGTAGTTCGAAAAAAAAAAAATGGAAAAGTTTGAGGCTGGCAGGAGGTGGTAGTAAATTCCTCTTGCTGTAGGCTTAAGAGCAATCTCAGAGAGCATTTGCTTTCTGTCTTTACTGGAAGGTGGGTTCTGAGTCTGTATCAGAGAAAGAATTATGTGTTTGTGTGTGTTTGTCGATTTCTGATACTTCCTGAGGGCTTAAGATCATAGAACAAGAGCCAGAAGGTTGTCTAGTTCATCCCTCTCCTTTGTGTGTGTGTGTGTGTGTGTGTGTGTGGCAATTGGGGTTAAGTGACTTGCCCAGGGTCACACAGCTAGTAAGTTTCAAGTGTCTGATGTCGAATTTGAACTCAGGTCTTCCTGACTCCAAGGTCAGTGCTCTATCCACTGCATCACCTAGCTGCCCCATCTCTCATAAATCTTAAGGTAATTCATCTCCCTTGTGTGTGCCTTCTCTGCCTGACTGTGATGTGTAAGAACTTGTTAAAGCCAAGTTCCCAAATTCAGCTAATATTTGTGAATCACCTACTACGTGTAAGGTACCATACAAAGTTCTTTAGGTATAGTAGTTGTGATTGAACAAACTCCCATGGTGATGAGCATCGATTTGCATACCTATCTTTAAACTTAAATTTCCCAACATTTAATTTAATCATTTCCTTAATAAACTATTCTTGTTTTCAAGGGAAATTTTGAGAGTGTCATCTTCCATGCTATACTATCGCCAAAGTTTAAAAAAAAAAATACATGTAAGGGCAGCTAGGTGGTGCAGCGGATAAAGCACCGGCCCTGGATTCAGGAGGACCTGAGTTTAAATTCGGCCTCAGACACTTGACACTGTGTGACCTTGGGCAAGTCACTTAACCCTCATTGCCCAGACCTCCCCCACAACAACAGAAAAAAATACATGTAGAAGCAGCAGGTGTCCACAGGGAAGTCAGGATTACAGTTCTGGGAGAAAATGCAGGTATAATCGAAAAACAAAAAACACAACCATCTTGCTACCAGCTCTGTCAGACAATTCAGGCATAGAATTAAAAACCACAGGATTCTTGATAACACACTGGTTGCCAATGTTGTGAACAGGGTTCATGCTTTAGGCAGAAATTTGATTAAAAGTGACCTCCGAGGTCCCTCCGAACTGTTCCATTCTATGATGAATGTGAGAGGAGAAATAAAAAACCAGCCCTGAGAGAGGATAGTCAATGATGCACTGCTTAATTCGAGGACAACTGATCAAAATATCTTCGTGAAGAAATATACAAAGGATGTCCAATAGGATTATAATGAATTGTCCAAGAAGTATTTACCAAACACTTCTAGTCACAATAGAGGCAGCGAGATGGTGAAACAGTGATTAATGCCAGGCCTCAAATCAGGAAAACCTGAATTCAAATCTAGACTCAGACACTAGTTATGGGACCTTGGGCAAGTCACTTAACCTCTGTCTGCCTCAGTTTCTTCAACTGTAAAATGGGGGTCATAATTCCTTGCAGGGTTATTGTTAGGATCAAATGAGATAACATTTTTGGGGGTGGGGCAATGAGGGTTAAGTGACTTGCCCAGGGTCACACAGCTAGTGTCAAGTGACTGAGGATGGATTTGAACTCAGGTCCTCCTGAATCCAGGGCCGGTGCTTTATCCACTGCGCCACCTAGCAGCCCCTGGATGTCATCCATGACCTTATTTTTAATTTTCAGTACCTAGGACATTAGGTATTGGGCAGAAGGTCCTCAAAATGTTTTCTTAGGGCTGCTAAGCCAGTGGAGTTTTCATCTCAGGCCTCTTAAGAACACACAACAATGGAGTTTATTCAGTGACCACATGCCAAGCATTATCCCTCAAACGGACACTGAATTGTGTTCAGCTGCCCTCTACTGCCTCTGCTGTTAGACACTGGTCCCACTGTAATCTGGAAGCCTCCCTGTCCAGAGCCGGATTCCCTAGACTCCAAAGGAAAGCCACTTTTATGACTTTGGAGCCAAAGTTGTCTTCATGTGGCAAATGGCACACTTTGCTTCTGCATCTCCTATCTCCCATCTCCCACTCAGGAGGCTGTGAGAAGCTGAGACAGAAAAAAACTCTTCCTACCTTTGGCAGGGGGTGTTTCCTTCCCAGTACAAGGATGCAATTTGACTCTCTTCTTTCCTCTCTTGGAATCAAAAATATCCTGTATTTTCAACACAAGCTGAAATCCCAAACACAAAAGTATAGGTTACAAGTGGTAGCCACACGCACCAAGACCTTGGGCTTTGTTCGAGAGTCTGGGGCCCCTCATTCTCAAAGGGCATCCTTTTGGTGTTTTGGGTGGGGGACTTTTAAACTCAGGAAATAAAAACTAAAGTTATGTCCTTTTGCTCAAGTGTCACCTGGTAGGGATGTGATTGTAACTGAAAGTGATGTCACTGGGGCAATGAAAGCACAGGGGAGTGCGCTTGTTTGCAGACTAGCTCTCTTGGAGGCCTTTGTGGGATCCCATGTCCCAGCATGTCCTTGAGGCTGGTGAGAGGAGCTCTATCCCAAGTGGGCTTTACCTGCTATGGCACTCAAGTTTCTTCTTGTCCCAAGTAGGAAGTGAAACATTCATTTACTCAGCAGGCAGGGTGGGGCTCAGTTATTTCTGTTCCCACCAATACCGTGCAAAGAAGAGAATAATCACGCTTTATAATCGTTTGCCAAATTGAACTCTCTACCCCTTTTGTCTAAATAACATTATAAGGCTACTTTTAGACATATCCAGCACCAGCATGAACACAAAAGGCCCTCATCATGTGTTCTTTCCTGAAGAATAAGAAGAGGCTAAGACACAACTCTTATCTTGCTTCTGCTTCTTCTTCTTCCTTTTTTTTTTTTTTTTTTGGTGGGGCATTGAGGATTAGGTGACTTGCCCAGGGTCACACAGATATTTTGTTTTGTTTTGGTTTTTTTAGTGAGGTAATTGGGGTTAAGTGACTTGCCCAGGGTCACACAGCTAGTAAGTATTGTGTCTGAGGCGGGATTTGAACTCGGGCACTCCTGACTCCAGGGCCGGTGCTCTATCCACTGTGCCACCTAGCTGCCCCAGGGTCACACAGATATTAAGGGTCAAGTGTCTGAGGCTAGATTTGAACTCAGGTCCTCCTGAATCCAGGGCCAGTGCTTTATCCACTGTACCACCGAGCTGCTCCCTTCTTATCTTGCTTCTTAAGGGCTGCTGCAAAAGATGGGGAGTTCCATGTCATGGGAGATTTTTTTTTTTTTAATCAAGCTTCCAGACCAGCTAGAGACAGAGTGCAGGCAAAATCAGCCAGGCCTTCTCTGGGGCAAATTTAGTTGTCCAGGGCAAGGGGAAAGTGGATGAGGGGTAGGAAAGAGGAGGCACAATGATGTGGGCATAGTCGCAGGTAGTACATAGTTGGGCTAGAAGGAGGTTGCCTGTCCTCCACCTATGTCCACAGGGCTGGTTGTGCCCCATGTCTCTGGAGGATCACTGGGCAAGGTTTGAAAAAAGCGATTGCCAAGGGCAGCAAACCTACTACTCCCATCCCCCCATATCAGCATCCTGGGAAACAGCCCCATCCATCCCACGCTAATTATGGCTCTGGTAAGCAGGCATAGATCAGTTGCCATGCTGGACTAGATGCCTTCTGAGCACACAGCTAAAGTCTGGGATTCCGTGAACATAGTTTGTAGTTCTAATTAGAGTTATAGAATCTTAGAGTCCGAAGCAAACTCAGAAGTCATCTAGTCCAAGTCCTATCCAAAACATAAATTCTTTCTTATACCAAACTGTACCTACATCTTGCCAACTGCCTGAACACTTTGGCACGGGAGTCATGCTTCTTTTATTATTTTAATCAATCTCAAGAGAATGCAACCCTGCCCATTCATTGTCAAAACTCTTGCCTAACTGCTTCTCTGCATTATTTGGGTGCGTCTTAGAATTAGGGATCTGCCCTTCTAAGCTGTTGGGAGAAGTTGCTGGAGAGGAGCAGAATGGAGAAAAAGGAAGGAGGAAGCAGGGATAATCAATAGATACCTTTATAAGAGAAATTTAGTTTTTAAAAGTTCCTCATGAATCAAATGTTCTTTTACTCTATTATAGATGCGATTGGGAGACCCCTGAGGGCAGGGACTGTCTTTTGCCTCTCTTTTCAACCCTAGTACATAGTACAATGTCTGGTCCACAGTAGGCATTTAATAAATGCTTGCTGACTGACATTATTAATCCATACTTGATACATTTAATACTAAGAATGTGAGCTATTGAGAGCATTAAATAAAAGTCCAGCCTCAAAATTGCTTGAGGAATATTCTAGTTGTTTATGGTCTTTTTCGTGTTTCTCCAACAATCTTGGCAACTGTAAAACTGTTGAATCATTTCAGAAAAAGAAAATAGCACATGCTTCCAATATGCATAATGTTCCCACATTTTTGGATCAGGCTGATTTTCTAAATTTTTTTTTTTAGTGGATATTCACAATAAAAGCAAAAAGTTGCTGTTCTTAAACCTCACTATAAAAACCACCACCACCACCACCACCAAACAGAAAACTCAGCAAAGCCATTTGTAGTGTAGCAGAAAAGGCACTAGACTTGGAGTCAGAAGACCTAGGTTCAAATCTTGACTTTGCTACTTGTTAGCCACGTGACCTAGTGGAAACCATGAATTTGTTTTCTCATCTGCAAAATAGGCATGAGGATACTTGTACTATATACTTCACAGGGATCTATTCAGATCACTCTTAAATGGGCATTCTTCACTTGAGACCAGTGTGCTTTTTTAAAAAATGCATATTTTGACAGCTGTTTTTCAATATGATTGATTTGTAATTCTATGTATTTTGTCTTCTGCACCTAAAAACATTCTTCTGCTAAGGGGTCTAGAGGTTGTATCAAACTGCCAAAACAAAAAAGTTTTAAGAACCCCTGCTTAGAAACCTCCATAGTAACAGGAGTAGTAATTCACATTTATTGGGCCCTTCAATAGTCACAGAATGCTCTGTTCACAACAAACTGGCATTATTTATCCCCATTTTACAAATGAGGAAACTGAGGCTCCTAGAAATGAAGAGACTTTTTCCTGGTCACACAACTAGTGACCGTAGGAGTCAGGATTTGCTCCCACATCTCTCTTGACTTCAAGCCCAGTACCCATCACCCTCTGAGTTTATCATACTCTTAAGCCTCTTAAAGGACTTAGAGAGAGAAACATATTTAAAAAGCTGAAAGGCCAACATGGAAATCATCGTAGGCTTTAAAGGACTTGATAAGAGTGAATTAATCTTAATAATAATAGCAGGGGGTAGCTAGGTGGCGCAGTGGATAGAGCACCGACCCTGGAGTCAGGAGAACCTGAGTTCAGATCCGACCTCAGACACTTAATACTTACTAGCTGTGTGACCCTGGGCAAGTCACTTAACCCCAATTGCCCTCACCAAAAAAAAATATTAATAAAATAATAATAATAATAATAATAATAATAATAATAGCAATAATAATGAACATTCCTATTGTGGATAAATAATGACTAAAGAACAAGGCCTTCAGGTAAAGGGTTAAAAAAACCGCAGCATAATCATTATTTACAAGCATCTGAGGGAGAAGAACTACTTTATTTTTGTACAAAGGTGAGAAGAGGTAATCAGATCATAAAAATTAGAATTTAAGTTAAAAGCCAAGAAGAGGAACCCATGCCCACCTTGAAAAAAGGAGTTTGTGTTTGGTAGAATATTCTCCCTAAGATATGATGGAAACCATTTTGCTCTAGATATTTGAACTGATAAACACTACAAAGCACTAGGAGATTTATTGTAGCAAATAATTCCAACTAGGCAGCCTTCTGATCCATAGCAAGCAAGAGGGAGGAAGGGTGGAGAAGAGGCATATGGACTCCATCAGTGACTTTCAAACTGGGAGGCTGGTTTCTCTTCCAGGGAAGGTTACAGTCAACACACCAAAAGCCATTCTTGTGGAATGCTGTTCTGAGAATGCTCCGAAGTCACAATCTCTGTTACACACAGAGCATCCTGAAAGGAGTCAGTCTCTAAGGTCCAGGTAGGACTATTAATCACCCACCTCTGTCTGACCTCTGAACACGAGCTAGCTAGGTGGTGCAGTCGATAGAGCACTGACCCTGAAGTCGGGAGGACCTGGTTCAAATGTGACCTCAGAAACTTACTAGCTGTGTGACCCTGGGCAAGTCACTTAACGGGATTGCCTTAAACATCCGAGGCCATCTCCAGTCGTCCTTATCTACACCTTATCTACACCTTGCCATTGGACCCAGATGGCTCTGGAGGAGAGAGTAAGGTTGGTGACTTTGCACAGCCCTGCCTCATTTAAAAATCCAATTCAATGCAAGTCACAACATTACCCTGATGTCCTGGTTCTCTTTGAGAACAAAAAAACAAACCACCAACAACCTTTGAACCCTGTTCTCCTCACTCCTACCTTTTCAAGAAAGTTTTCTGGTTAGGCCAAAGGAAGAATAACCTATACCTCTCCAGACAGAATAAAACTCAGTAAGCACAACCTAAATGTCATTGTCATAATGATTATTACTTATTAGGGGATCAACTGAGAGCAATGTAGAGGAGCATAAGAACCTGATAGGACTAGGGGTCCTCTCTAAATTCTACAGGCCAAGAGGGTGAAGCTGAAATGCCTTCACACATGAGGATTTCTGCTCTTCATCCGGTGAACACATGGATTTGGTGCTTCTGGCTTGTGTAGGAGCCCCCTTTGTTATCTCAGCATGGCGAACACACCAAGCAAAGATGTTTGCAAGGGTTCTTGGCACTCTCATTAAAGCCCTCAATTTACAAACATTTTTCAACATTTAAACAAGGGTGAAGAGCTTGAGAATATTCACTAAAAAAAGACCAAAATCCCCTCCCAACTCTGGGATTCTCCAAACCCTGTGTGTTCTTAACTCTTTCACATACTGAGGAGGGAGTGGCAGGAAACATCAGAAGAATTAAGGCAATTAGGAAACAAGACCATTCCCACTGAGCCAATCACAGGTCACTGAGCCAAGAAACAGCTGTTCTTTCTTTTTTTAAACATTAAAGTCAGCAATACAGATGAATATGCTAGATGACTTTCTAGAAAAGCCAGGGATGCTTCATTTTTTTTTTTTTTAGGTGAGGCAATTGGGGTTAAGTGACTTGCCCAGGGTCACACAGCTAGTAAGTGTTAAGTGTCTGAGGCCGGATTTGAACTCAGGTACTCCTGAATCCAGGGCCGGTGCTTTACCACTGCGCCATCTAGCTGCCCCTTTCATTTTTTTTTTGCTTCTTCTTTTTTTTTTTTTTTAGTGAGGCAATTGGGGCCAAGTGACTTGCCCAGGGTCACACAGCCAGCAAGTGCCAAGTGCCTGAGGCCGGATCCGAACTCAGGCACTCCTGACTCCAGGGCCGGCGCTCCATCCACTGAGCCACCCAGCTGCCCCGCTTCTTTTTTTTAATGTCACCCATGGACCCCTTCTCAAAATCATGTTTTTAGATAATTGAAGGAAGTGTTCAATTTGAGTTAGAGGCTAATGAAATAAAGATATAATTTTTTTCCCATTCAAGTTCACAGATCACCTGAAATTTATCCATAGATCCTTTAGGTGGGTCCAAGGACCCCAAGTTAAAAACTCCTGAACTAAAACTAGCTCACAGAGAATTAAGGCAACAAGCAAGTATTAAAGTGATCAGAATTCTGAGGTACTACATGGTTTTATAACAAAAACTTTAATTACAAATTTCAAAAGCATTGAGAAATTAAAAATGTTTGTAAAATAGAGTAACTTCTTATCACTTCCTATGTGAAGATATTTGTCCTATTGGTAACCTTTTTAGCCTTTCTTTTAAAGGCCCTGCTGGGAGCTGGGGCCTTATCACTGATATGCCAAGTGCCAGCATTCAGAGCAAGTCTGTTGTTGTCTGTCCTTAGTTCTTGAAGAGGACCATGGCATTGGAGTGATGTCATGACTTGCACTGAATTGGATTTAAGTGAGGAAGGTCTATGCAAGGTCACCAACTTCACTCTCTCCTCTAGAGCCTTCTGGGTCCAGTGGCAAGATATAGATCAGAATGACTGGAGATAGCCCCAGATGTTTAAGGCAATCAGGTTAAGTGACTTGCCCAGGATCACATAGCTGGTAGGTGTCTAAGGTCATATTTGAACTCATGTCCTCCCAACTTCAGGGCCAGTACTCTATCCACTGTACCACCTAGCAGTCTTGCCCTACTTTGGGGAATAACAAGAGAAATTAACAGAACAGGAACTAAATAAACACAGACTGATGTGTTTCTTTCTTTCCTTTTTTTTTCTTTTTGCAGGGCAATGGGGGTTAAGTGACTTGCCCAGGGTCACACAGCTAATAAGTGTCAAGTGTCTGAGGCCGGATTTGAACTCTGGTACTCCTGAATCCAGGGCCGGTGCTTTATCCACTGCGCCACCTAGCTGCCCCCGACTGATGTGTTTCTAATGTATGAGACTCCAAACTGAGATATAAAACTCTGGAAAGCCTCTGATTTCTATATAAATTGAGGTGATTAGAAGGAAAATCTGAGATTTAAAACATCTCAAACAATCCAGAACTGCCAAACACATAGAAGCAGCTTTACCAAAAGCCACTGATTTGACTCTCCAGCCTTGGCTCCAGGAGGTCAGCTCTAACCACTCTTCATTTTCAGAGTAAAGTGTGTTTGATTTTAGTCTTTCATAGAACAATGCTGGAGTGTTAAAGAAGAAGGAAGGTATTAGAATCCTCTTTACCCTTGGGAGGTTTTTTCTTTTCCTGTTTGCAGCTTCTCCAGCCCGGAATACTTTCCACTCTGTTAAAGTGACAGGCAAAGTTGTGTCCTTTGTAAGCTTTGAGCGGAAACAGGCTTGTGAATTCTTCAGCTCCATAGTCTTACGATAGAGGAATGGGGGTTTGGGAGGAAGCTAAAGAAAGGGAAGAAAGTTCATTGGTAAAGGGCATCAAATTTGAGTGTCTTCCATATGCCTAAAGTATTTCATAAAATGTAATCCAATCCTCTTTTAAATTTTCCAAAGCAGGAATTGCACAGTCTTTCTTGGAAGAAATAACCAATGTTTTATAACTCTTGGGAAGCCTCCCTCAGTTCTAACTGAGATCCCTCCTACTGCAATTTAAGTAGATTCCCTCCAAACCATGTCTCGTGGTCATACACACTAAAGACTCTCCTAACCCTTCTGTTTTTAAAGAGATGGTTCTCATGCTTCTTACTGGTAGTCAATCCAACCAAATGTGTTCACATACCTTGGGTGGCTTAAAAGTATTTTTGGAGGGTGGCAGCTTCCATGTTGAGGGAGCCCTCCACACGGGTATAGGAGTTACTTTGATATCCTCATATGTATTCTCCTTGGCAGAATCTTGAAAACACATGCAAAAAATTATAGAAAATAGTGATTAAATAAAAGCAAAGTCACCACAGCTAGCAAAGGCAATAATCCAAGCAACCCCACTCAACCCTATAAGCTACCCAGGAGTGAACACCTTCCAGACAAGGGTATACTGGTAAGCATTTAAGAACCAGCTTTGAGAGCTAGGAGTAGAAATGACATTTACCAGCATACCCTTGTTTACAGGTATTCACTCCTTGAAACTTCTAGGGTTGAGTGGAGTTGCTTATACATATAAGAAACATTATACATATACACACATGTGCGTATGTATCTATAATGCATTATATATAGACATATGTATATATGACTATATATAATATACACATACATGCAGATGTACATGGACACACAGAGGGCACATTTTAAAGTTTAATCTGCATTATTAATGTTTTCTTCATCACTTTTTTAAGTCTTTTTTTTGGGGGGGGTGAGGCAATTGGGGTTAAGTGACTTGCCCAGGGTCACACAGCTAGTAAGTGTCAAGTGTCTGAGGCTGGATTTGAACTCAGGTACTCCTGAATCCAGGGCCGGTGCTTATCCACTGCGCCATCTAGCTGCCCCACTTTCTTAAGTCTTAAAACAACAAATCAAGCCCTGATTTATAGTGTTTTCCAATTTGCAATGGGTCAATGCTCACACTGAAAATTTAACAATTGGCTCTTCAACGCTGGAATTGACTTTTAGGGCCTGATTCTCAGTGGGCTCCTGCATACCCCTACTACTGATAAATGTAAACAAGATACTGTACAAAGTTTATCAACATTCTATTTGAGCAGTCTACTAAGGCAGCTGTAAAAATCCAGTAGAAAGGGAAAAATTGCATTTGGGAGGTTCAGATTTTTTTCCTTTAGGGCAAGGAGTGACTGATTGTGAAAGAAACCACCACCCTACAGTTAAGGGCTTTGCCAAATTCATACTTATTAAATGTAACCAGACAGATTGTAGATACCTACATATAATATCCTCATAGATATTGTCCTCTGACTGTGTGTAATAAAGTGCTGATCCAGAGTTTCCTCCAAGTTCTTCATGGATCTTGGGTGAGTTCCGATTTCGAAAGTGCTGGATATCTTCAAACTCAAAGGATTTCCTAAAGAAGACATATTTCCCAATAATTTTTTGCCCAAATTTCACCTTCTGTCAGTATGGTAGAGATCAAAGAAAATATGAAATTAATAGAATCAAGCTTGATAGCAAAAGTGTTTTATTAGCAGATAGCTGTGTGTGACAGACTAAACTAGTTATATACCTTGGACGTACTGTGGGAGAATTTTTTTAAACTTTCAAAAAAATTTTATGCAACCGTATTCACTTAAAAAAAAAATAATGGTCCAAACCACAGTAAAAAAAAAGTTATTTAATTCTCCATATTCCACAAAGTGGGCTCGAGTATGTGTTTCAGCTACACCTTTTTAAAAGCCCAGAGCTACTAGCCTGTGCTGCTGTTCCCAAGCTAGTACGTTAGCTAGTTCCTGTCCTTCCACTTTTTCCTGTTCTACTTATTTTTTTTTCTCACGTAATTCAGTGTCAGTATGATCAGAACAGGACTGTAACCAACAGAAGGAAAATGGTACTGAGCCTGTTGTGAAGAGGAAAAAGGAGTTCCACAACTCTGCAAACACTAAATAAAAAAATCAGCAACACACAGCCTCTGGATTGGAAGGGATGACAGAGGCCATCTATTCCAACCCACAACACTTGTAATTATTTATAAAATGACAAGAGACAAACCTTTTAGATCTCCTTCTAATTTTTCCACCATATTTCTTTGTTTCAAGACCCAGAGTTGGGGGGACAGGGGGCTCTACAAACAATTTATCCAGTGGCTGCTTTTCACAGTACTCTCTTCTACAATTACTCTCTTTAAGTGGCATACCATCTGATTCGGATAAATATCTGAATGTCCTACGAGGCTTTGGCAGAGGGTTTATAGAAGGTCCAGCTTCTTGTCCCTCAGGATCAGAGTAAACATTTTCTAAACTCTTGGCTATTCCATTTGGCCTATCCAGAATGCTGAGATTCAGTTCTTTCGCTGGAGAACCACAGCTTTCTAAAGACAAATTCAAGCCTTTATCTGGAGGAAGGGCTTCCATTTTCTTCCATAATACTCTTGAGGTATAAAAGTTTCCAGGAGGCAACGTATTCTCTGGGTTCAAAACATCATCTTTCCAGCTTTCTATTTGTTTGACCTGAGAACACACCATGTTGGTTACTGCTTCATTGTGAAATAAACTTGAATCATCTTCATGCCTCTCATTTTCATCCTCACTTTGAACCTCTTCTTCCCTCAGATCCAGTCCCAGATTTGGAGAGTTGATAGGTCCCAACTTTTTACTCTTTCCCACAGAAGCAGCTGTTGTCTTAGAAAAAACATCCCGATTACAGTTATATCTCACTCCAAAGTCTTTCAGTTGCTGGTGTTCTGGATTAGACCCACCATTAGTCCTTCCTTCCCACTGAGAGATCTTTTGTTTGATGTTCTTGCAATGGCTTCTTGACAGTGTTTGGACAGCCGAACGAGAAAAGCCAAGCTCCATATTCCCTGTTGGGCGCATGTCAACTGACAATTTTTAGAAAGGTTTCATTGCAAGAACTGCTACAGGGTTATTAACCTCTTTCCCTTCAATTGTAATCCCAGTGATTGTATTATTTCCATTTCATCTGCAACCTGAGATAGCTTTAAAAAATCCTTTTGTAGAAAAGTGCCAAGAGTTCGATCTGGTGGTACAGTCCTATTCAAAAAGAAAAAAACAATGGAAAAAAATGATTTTAAGTTCCCAATTTTAACCACTTTGGTAGTGCCTTCACTAACGTCCTACTACGATAACTCATCATAGTATAGAGGTGACCTCTCATTGATTCTGTTCCAGCACATCCTACCAAGATGAAAATGCCTCCTGTTCAGACCTGACCACCCAAGGTTAACTATATCTGCTGCCCCAGGCCTAGCTAAGTCTGGAGAGGTCAATCATCACAAGGTATGCTGAGAGCAAGCAAATGATTTTGGCCATGGCAATTCATAAAGCCCATTTGCTATACTAAAGCAATGGGAGGAGTAGATGCACTGATAAAATCACAGATCTTTGGAAATACTGAAGCACACACCCCTAAATACTATACTTGCATTGCATGTGTAAAAATGTCCCAATTTCTTATGAAATACTACAACTCCTAAAAGGTATCCCTTGAAAGAGTGTGCCAACAGTATTAAGAGACCCTTACCTTTGGCATTTCCCAAAATGTTGAATATAGATCAGCATTAATTAAAATAAAAGGCCTTTGTAATTTACTATGCTTTTTCTTTCTTTTTTTTCTTTTCTTTTTTTTTTTGTGGGGCAATAAGGGTTAAGTGACTTGCCCAGGATCACACAGCTAGTAAGTGTCAAGTGTCTGAGGCTGGATTTGAACTCAAGTCTTCCTGAATCCAGGGCCGGTGCTTTATCCACTGCACCACCTAGCTGCCATATGCTTTTTTTTTTTTTTTGGTGGGGCAATGAGGGTTAAGTGATTTGCCCAAGGTCACACAGCTAGTGTCAAGTGTCTGAGGCTGGATTTGAACTCAGGTCCTCCTGAATCCAAGGCCAGTGCTTTATCCACTGTGTCACCTAGCTGCCCCCTATGCTTTTATAATATTAATCTGCTCAGCACTGTTTTATTGTACTCATTGTATACTGTTGGTTATTTATGTCTGTTACATTTCCCTCTTGTATAAACTCCATAAGGGCAGGAATATGTCTTACTTATCTTTTCATCTCTCCCAGAATCTAACATAGTGCTTTGCATCTGTATAAAGGGTTGTTGAATAAATGAAATTTTAATATCCTGAAGCAGGGCAGTCCCTCTTTTTTTTTAAAGCTGGTCATAAAAATCCACCCAATTAATTTTATCTGTAACTTTTTTTCTCCTAAAGGTTTTTCATATTATCATAGATTTGGGACTAAAAGGAGCCTTAGAAGTCATCCTGACCAAAACCCTCATTTTACACAGGAGATGACAAAACCCAGAGGTTAAATGACTTTAAGTGACAGAGCCAGCCCCAACCTATCACACCCAGGAAAGAAAAGGGAAAAAAATAGCTGTAAAAATACTTCTTAGTATTGGGGAAGGAAGGAAACAAGCATTTATTAAGCACCTGCTATATACCAGGTGATGTGCTAAGCAGTTTATAAATATTATCTCATGTAATCCTCACAACAACCCTGTGACAGAGGTCCTTTTACAGTGGAGGAAACTGAGGCAAACAGAAGTAGTAATAGTAATAATACCTAACATTTAAATAGCACTTGCTAGGTACCAGGCACTGAGCTAAGCACTTTACAAATATTATCTCCTTTGAGCCTCACAACCACCTTGGGAGGTGGGTATTATTTTTATTTCTTTTACAGGTGAGGAAACTGAAATAAACAGGGGTTAGGTGACTTGCCTAGCAAGGCGATGCTAGTAAGTGACAGACTCACAAGTCTTCCTGACTCAAGGTCTAGTGCTCTATACATTGGGCCACCTGGTTGCCTATGAGAAGAGTCAAATGAAGCAGGACAATCCAGGAGAAAGATCATTGTTATGAGGATCAGGAGATATCTGGGTCTGAGTTTTGGCTAGCTGTGTGGCTATGGGCAAATGACACAACCTCTTAAAGCTTCAAATTCCTCATCTGTAAAATGGATATAATAATAATAACAACAACAATAATAACGATAACAATGATAATAATAATACTTGTTTTCACGGCCTTTGTAAAGCTTTAAGTACTATATGAGTTATAAATGTCAGCTCTTATTTTATGAAAATAACTAGCTTAGAGGGTTTTGTCAAATGCTTTTTGGAATTCCTCCATTTCTTCCTCCCCTGCAATGGCTGTTGGTCCATCACCCTCTCCACAACTTCCCTTCCCCAAGTGACTATTTACTTGTCTGCGTACCTATCGCCCTTCCTGCCACCTCCCCAGTAGAACATACATTTCTTGAGGGAAGGCACTGTTTACATTTTTGCCTTTATAACCCCAATACCTTGTACCTAGTAGGCACTTAATAAATGCTTGTTGACTTGAATTGAAAATACATACATGGAAAGTATGTAGGCAGCCCAGTAAGGAGCTATTTTGGAAGTGGGCTCCCTGTCTGCCCCTCCCCTTTCCCCTTCTATGTTAAGATCACTTCAATACCCCATGAAGTTTTATTTCCGTTTTGCCACCAGA
This sequence comes from Dromiciops gliroides, assembly GCF_019393635.1. Classification (NCBI taxonomy): domain Eukaryota; kingdom Metazoa; phylum Chordata; class Mammalia; order Microbiotheria; family Microbiotheriidae; genus Dromiciops; species Dromiciops gliroides. The sequence continues at coordinate 442,756,329 of NC_057864.1, forward strand.
GTGCCACAGACAGAGCTGAAGATCCCGGTGCCCATTAACAGCCTTTCTTTGCCACAAACCTGAACTTCTCACCACACCGCTGCCACGCCTGTGACCCAAAACAGCAAACGAGGTGGAAAAATAATACTTACAATGACTGTCTCACATTCCTTCCTTTCACACGGAGGCCTCACTCAGTCAGGCCCATTAGCTGTTTCCTCACATGTTGGATTTGGCTGAAAACTTTCCCCTCCTATCCTGAATGGGGACCTAGGCTCCCCATCGACTGTACACGACATATAAATAGCAATTGACTCAAAACTTCCTGAGCCACGGGTCATCCTTCCTCCAGCTTTGTCTGTGCGGCCTTGATTAACGGGCAGGAAAGCGTCCTGGCCTCCCTTGTCAGTGCAGCTGACCACGATTGATAAAAGAACACAAAAACCCACTTGTCATTTTGTAGGCGCAGCAAACGCTGATGGGAAGGAATTGTAATCAACCTTCCTGCAGCCCATCCAGGGAAGCCTGGAGGAAAGATGGCACATGGCTCTGGGGAAGATGGGACACCACTAAAAATGCGTGGGTACAAGAGGGTGTGAAACAATCGCATCGGGGTGCAGTGGCGACAGTTCATCTCCACAGCTCTTTAAGAATGCCCTTCTTTGTCCCAGGGTTTTGGGTTGGGCTACTCTTGGAAATGAGGTTTTTCTTCACCACCTATCATTTTCATAGATGAGCATTTTCCCCTTTGTAGCTTGAGGACTTTTAATGGTCCAGAAACGTTTTAAAACATCCTGACTGGGGCAGCTAGGTGGTGCAGTGGCTAGAGTACTGGCCCTAGATTCAGGAGGACCTGAGTTCAAATCCAGCCTCAGACACTTAACACTTACTAGCTGTGTGACCCTAGGTAAGTCACTTAACCCCAATGTCCCGCCCCCCCAAACACACACACAAAAAACATTCTGACTCCTCCCCTTCACCTTTCTTCTTCTTTTTTATTTTTTTTGCACGGGGCAATGAGGGTTAAGTGACTTACCCAAGGTCACACTGCTAGTAAGTGTCAAGTGTCTGAGGCCAGATTGGAACTCAGGTCCTCCTGAATCCAGGACCGGTGCTTTATCCACTGCTTCACCTAACTGCGCCCCCCCCTCACCTTTCTGAGCCTCAGTTTCTTCATCTATAAAATGGGAACAATAATGCCTGCAGCATCTACTCCAAAGGGTTTTTCTAAGGTTGAAATGAGATAAAGTACCAAGGATACTTTGCTAACTTCACAACTCTGTAGATCCACATAGATGTATGTATTTTACATACAGCTGGCTCTAGATCAGGTAAGAGAAAAAGGCAAATAAAATAACTCTTTAGGTTGCCCTAAGAAGAAAAGAATTTTAACTTAAAAATAACCAGAAAATAGCAGTCCAGGCAACTCCCATAGAAACCGAAATCTGGCTCTAGTAATTTATCTCATATTCTCATCTGGGGCCCCCAGCCAAACCCTAGAAGAAACAAGTAAATGGTAGAGAGTTTTCAACTACTTTATCATAAGAAAGTCAAGACAGGGTGTTGCTGAGGATAGTGTGCTAGACTTGGGGGCATGGAGACCTGGGTTCAAATCTCACTTCTGTCACTTAATAGAAGTTCCCCCTTGTTAAGTCATTTAACTCCTATGTGACTAAAGCAACTCTCTAGGATTTATTGGCACTACTTCATTCCAAACCCATTTACATCTGAATCAAGGGAAAGGGTTTTTTGCCAGCAGGTTTCCGTCACTTATTCTTGTATTCTCTGGGAATCTTATCGATAAATCTAAGTTGCCTGTACTAATGTGTCATACTGAGAGGTTACTTTTATAAAGTTTATTGTTTTATGAGTTGAAGAAAAAAAGTACATACCGCCTTTTCTCATAAGTTGTTTTTGGTTTTTTGGCCAACCTGGTATAGGGAATTTTTTTTTTTTTTAGTGAGGCAATTGGGGTTAAGTGACTTGCCCAGGGTCACACAGCTAGTAAGTGTTAAGTGTCTGAGGCTGGATTTGAACTCAGGTACTCCAGACTCCAGGGCTGGTGCTCTATCCACTGTGCCACCTAGCTGCCCCTGGTATAGGGAATTTTTAAAGCAAAAACTCTCTCCACCAATGTAGAATGACATTTTCTTTGCAATTGATAATCTTAAAGAGCTGTCGCTTGGGAGACAGAGAGGTTAAGTGATCTGTTCACGGTCTCACTAGCTAGGATATGACAGAGGCTACATTCACACCCAAGTATTTCTGCCTCCAAGGTCAGTTTTATATCTGTTCTGTTACCTCGGCTTTCTCTTTAAATAAGAGCTAAATCATTACTTGATGGTAAAGTGGAAGTATAGGATAGTTTAAAAAGCAGCTGACCAAAAAACCAAGAGACTAGATTTCTAGTCCTAGCCCTGGTGTTAATTGGTGGTAAAGCCTTAGGCGAGCCACTTAGATTCTTGGGGTGTGAAGATGGTTGGTTGGTTGGTTTTATTACATATAAAATGAGATTACTGGTCCTCAGATTTTTTCTCAGTGGGTTTTCAGTCATTCGAACAAAAGTTCAGTGGAGCCCTAGAAAGTCTTTGAAAATAAATTTATTTAAATGTCTACTATCAATGTTACCAGATAACAGTTTTTTAAAAAATTATTTTCAGGGGCAGCTAGGTAGCACAGTGGATAAAGCACCAGCCCTGGATTCAGGAGTACCTGAGTTCAAATCCAGCCTCAGACACTTACTAGCTGTGTGACCCTGGGCAAGTCACTTAACCCCCATTGCCCCACCAAAAAAACAAAACAAAACAAAAAAATTATTTTCAGATCAATTCTATTCTGTAAATATTTCTATTTACAAGAAATTTACTGATTGAAGACTGGATCGATCAATCAATCAATCGACCAGAATTTGTTAAGTACTGACTATGTGCCAGTTGGAGGCAACTAGGTGGCTCAGTAGATAGCATGCTGGGCCTGGAGTCAGGAAGACCTGAGTTCAAATGTGGCCTCAGACACTTACTAGCTGTTTGACCCTGGAAAAGTCACTTAACCTCTATTTGCCTTGATCCACTGGAGAAGGAAATGGTCAACCACTCCAGTATCTTTACCAAGAAAACCCCATGGAGAGTGTTGTCATGGTCCGTGAAGTCACAGAGAGTCATACGTGACTGAACAAGTGAACAACAAAAACAAATATGCCGCTGTGCTAGGAAATGGAGATAAAGAAGAAAAAAGATAAAACATCCTGCCTTCAAGGAATTGACATTCTCAAGGGGGAATGGACATATACATATAAACTATATACAAAATGTGTCCAAAGCAGATACGAGGCTTCGAGAAGGAGAATTCAAAAGCAATCAGGAGACCAGGCAGAAAGGCCTGAAGAAGGCTGACCCATATTCTGGAATTTAATAAAGAACCAATGAAATAAGCCAATATCCACAAATTCTATGGCTTCAGAATTACCTGCAAGATTGTAGGTTTCTTAAGGGCAGAAACACAGGGGAACGTTTACTTCAGGAAAGAGAAAAAAATAGAGTATTTTCCCACGGTGGCCTTGCAATCGAGCAAAAATAACATGTGCATGTAAAATTACTTGAGAACACTAATAAGCCACAAATCAAGAAGTGTCAAATGATTCAGAAAGGGGGAATGTGTCAGAGCTAGAGGCATGTAGAAAATGACAGTTAAGATTCGGAAGGCTGGACCTAACACTGGGCAGGATAAGATGTAATAGGGATGAATGTCAAGGTTTACATTCACTTTTGGAAATCAACTTTGCAAATACAAGATGGGGTGGGGTGGCGGATTGTAGCTACAGAGCAGTACATCTGTGGGGAGGGGGGGAATTTTTGTTTATTTATTTATTTATTTACTTACTTACTTATTTTTTGCTGGACTCACAAGCAAGCTTGGTGAGTCAACAGCTGAGGTGGAATCCAAAAAAAGCAAATGCAATCTTAGGGGCACAGTTAGGATCCAGGACTAGGCAGGTGAGAGTCTGATACTCTGATCTGGTCAGACCACATCTGGAGTTCCGGGTGACACATTTCAGAAAGGATGAGCTGCATGCAGGACCATAATTAGGAATGATTTCTTCTGGGAAAAAGGCTGAGTGAGATCAGCATTGGGGAAGGGAGGGGTGCAGTCAGAGGACAGTCCAACCACAGGTGATGTCACGCCAGGACATGAGGGTAGGGGTTGGGGGAGGGGTGTGTGGCAGGCAGCCCATAGAGAAAAACACCATGTCTGTGGGACACAGTAGTGTCCCAAGGTCACAGAAGTGAACATCCAGAAGTGCTTGCTCTGCTTAGTGGTGTGGACTTGCTCAAGAGCTGGAAGGGAATGCATGGGAATGGGAAGAGAGGCCCCTTAGATGTCGGTGCCCTGGGACAAAGCCCCATCCAGCCCGAGCTGAGTTTTGTCATTTTAGTGGCAGGGAGTTCAGCAATTGGGGAGGGGGGAGTGGGTAGGAAAGATGTTACAAGCCTCAGCAGCTTTCCACAGTCCTATTCAGTCTCCTTCCCAAGCTGATTTGCATGGTAACCAGGGGTATTATGGGGGTTGAAAAGAAACTTCACTCTGACACCTCTGACTCTTCACACCCAGATCCTTTTCAGTATTTGCTCAAGACTTGGGGGTGACCCAAGGGTAGTTTAAAGGAATTACAGACCGTGATTTAGATAAGAGTTTGGATGGAGAGAGTCAGAGATGGTGGGAGATCTGTTGAATGTTGAAAGGACTTGTGCTCCGGCCGCAAGTGCTCCCTGGTCATTCTCGATCTCGACAAGTATTTGGCCATTCCTATGCACGTACCTCCTCTGTGCACATCCTCTCGTCCTGCATGTTGCTCGTGTATTTCCCTCCTGCACTCATCCCGTGCCAAAAATCACTATTGTTGTTGTTTCAGTCATTTTCAGTCGCATGTGACTCTTTGCGACCCGTTTGGAATTTTCTTGGCAGAGATACTGGAGACTTTTGCCATTTCCTTCTCCGGCTCATTTTACAGATAAGGAAACTGAGGCAAACAATTTGAACTCTGGAAGATGAGTATTCCCTCTTCCAGGGCTGCAGTTCTATCCACTGCACCACCCAGCTGCCCTAACGCTCTATACAATACCAGACACCATCAAGCAGACAAGCAACAAGCATTTATTAAGCATCAACTATGTGCCAGGGACTGTTCTATGGTACTGATGGATGGCCCAAATATTTTTTAATATTGCAATTTAGAGAAAAAAGGACTTATCTGATTAGTGGAGAAAAGAAAAATCATTCTTTTATCAGAGACAAAAGAATCTGATTTTTTAAAGATTCATACAAAAAAAGCACTAATTTGGGGGCAGATAGGTGGTGCAGTGGATAAAGCATTGGCCCTGGATTCAGGAGGACCTGAGTTCAAATTTGGTCTTAGACGTTTGACACTTACTAGCTGTGTGACCCTGGGCAAGTCACTTAATCCTCATTGCCCCCAGGGAAGGGGGAGGGGAGCACAAATTAATCTGGTTAAAAGTAAAGGGGTTAAAAAAAACCTCAAACAGTAAAGGGGTTTTACATACACAAAATTAAAAGTGTATCCAAAATAAAAAGGAAAAAAAGCAAAGTAGGGGAAATGCTTGCAGTCATTATTCTAGGGGAAAAAATCTGATATGCAGAATCTAAAAGAAACTGATACAAATTTGTGCATTATCTCTCTGAGTATATCAATAGACATGTTTAGGGATTACAAATTATTAGTAATCACTTGAAAAATTCTTCAAACTCTTTAATAATCAGAGAAATACAAATCAGAACTGTGATACCACCTTATTATACCCATGAAATAAAATTAATAAAGAGTTCAAAACAATTAACTTTAATATTGTCAGGGCTGTGGGAAACAGGAATGTTATTAAGTTGTTGGTGGAGCTGTGAACTCAGTTTAACAAGCATTTATTATGGAGTCATAGACTGGGAACTAGAAGATATCTTAGAGGTCATATATTCCAATGCCCTAATTTTACAGATGAAGAAATCCAACCCTGGAGGTGCTGAGTGATTTATCCATATAAGTGGTAAGTGGCAAAATCAGAATTTGAACTCAGGTCCTGTTTCCTAATCTAACAAGTTTATCCCTATAACACTAATCCAATTTTTTTAAAAATGCACATTTTATTAGCTTATTATCAACTTGACAGCTGTCATACAAAACTGTAGGTTCATTGATTATTAGATGCAAAGCAATTTAAAAGTATACAGTGAGAGGGGCAGCTAGGTGGCGCAGTGGATAGAGCACCGGCCCTGGATTCAGCAGTACCTGAGTTCAAATCCGACCTCAGACACTTAACACTTACTAGCTGTGTGACCCTGGGCAAGTCACTTAACCCCAATTGCCTCACTAAAAAAAAAAAAAAAAAAAAAAGTATACAGTGAGAGTTTAAGGCAGCTATATGACACAGTAGATAGAGCATTGGGCTTGGACTCAGGAAGACATCTTTGAGAGTTCAAATGCAGCTTCAGACACTTATTAGCTGTGTGACCCTGAGCAAGTCACTTAACCTTACAGTTACTTCATCTGTAAAATGAGCTGGAGAAGGAAATGACAAACCATTCCAATATGTTTGCCAAGAAAACTCCAAAAGAGATCACGAAGTGTCAGACACAACTAAAAAATGATCCAACAACAAAGTGAGTTCCCAAACTAAACATATCTCTTAACTGAGTAATCCCACTACTAGGCCTAAATATTAGGATACTTGTCTAGATACAAGTGCTTGTCATAGCACCTTTATTTGTAAAAGCAAAGGACCCCAAATGATTTGCATCCAACAATTGAAACAGTAGGATAAATAGTGGCATGTTGGTTTGTAATGACTATCAGATATAGAAGAATTATATAAAATGATATAGTCATTTATTCAACATGCATTTATTAAGTACTTACTGTATACAAGGAACCATGTCAGATACTATACATACAAAGTTACATTGGACACATCTTAAAGGAGCTTATAACCCAATACAGAAAAACGTGTACACAGATGAGAGAGAGACAGACAGTCAGACAGAGAGACAGAGGTAGAGGGGAAAATGAGAGATCCAGGGCAGAGTGTTATGAGCAATTTGAGGAGGCAGTAACTGGAGGTTTCATGGCGAGGCCTGCACTGGAAATGGCCTTTGAAGCAAGGGAGAAGTTTTAAAAGAAGCCCATGGGGAAAGAGGTCTATTCAGGCACAAGAGAGAAGAGACAGCTGAGAGGCCACAAAGGGCAGAATGAGAGCAGGGGTGGAGAGTAACATAATTTGGCTGGAATGTCGGGGGACAGTGTGAGATCATGCTGGGAAGGTAGGCTGACATCAGATTGTGGAGGGCTTTGAATGTCAGAATCAGTTTATAGAATTTCTTGAGTAGGCAATGGAAATGAAAAAGAATCAGGACCATATATGTAGTTACTAAAGTTATCTAAATAAAAGACGCCTGACCCCAGCAAACTGGCAGAGATGACAAAAGATGGAAATGGTCAAGGTGGGAGGAGCTATGGAAGACAGGCTTAATATCACCCTACTGGTGAAGTAGTCAATTGGTCCAGCCATTTAGGAAAGCGATTTGGAATTATGCTAAGAGGCTGACCAAACTCTTCACATCCTTTGACCTGGGGAATTCCACTGCTATGCACATACTCCAAGGAGATCAAAGATAGAAAGTCCCAATACGTGCTAAAATATAGCAATTTTTTTTGTCTTATCCATTGGGGAAAGACCAATCTTAGTACACAGTACATATCACAGTGTCTGGCACGTAGTAGGCACTTCATAAAGGTGTATTGATTATCGATTGAGTGATTGATGAATAAAATGGCATATTACCAGGATGCCTTATGACCTCAAATGAGATGATGGATGTAAAGCACTTTGCAAACCTTAAAGTGCTATATAATACCAGTCCTTGTTATCATCTTACAGCCACAAGATCTCCTGTCAAGTGAAGTTTTCATTCCCCAAGAATTCTATTGCATTACTGATGACCTCAAGCAATGTTTACAGGAGTGTGCTACTAAATGTTTAACAACCAGGCTCTCAAAAAAAGAGTATAAACACATTTTTAAGTTTAATCTGTATCATTAACATTTTCTTACATCTAGACAATCAACAATACAATAAATCAAGCTCTGATTTGTAGCCAATTGCTGATTTCTAAGGTGCAAATGCTTACACTTAAATTTTAACAATCAGGCTTGAGCCTTTTAGAGAACCCCTGAGTATTACTGTGCTATAAGACAAAGGCTCTTAAACTGTAGATCTTAACCCCATATGGAGTCATGTAACTGAATGTGGGGGTCTCGAAAAATTTGGCAACAGTGAAAGGTTATGTATACCTATGTTATATACCTATATACCAGGGGTCATATAAAAATTTCTCAGGTGATAAGGGGTCATTAGTGGAAGAAATTTAAGAAGCCCTGCTATAACAAACAATGAATATAAAGAATGCAGAGAAGTGTAAGAAGATTTATATGAACTGATGTAAAGTAAGCAGAAACAAGAAAATAGTATGTACAACATACTATGACTAAATGATGTACAATGAAATGGAACAAAAAAAATGAAACAGCAAACATAATTATAATAAGTAAGCTGGGCCTCAGAAGAGGCCCATGAGAAAACATACCTTTTTCCCCATCCCCTTTTTTAAACAGAAATGGGGGGCATCTATTGTGTGGAATACTACATTTACTGTCAGACCTAACTGATGTTTTTGTTAGAAGGGATGGCTTTTGGATAGTTAATGGAAGAGAGATACATTTGGAACTGACGTTGATACAAAAAGAAAAGAAATTAATAAAAATGTTAAAACTGAAGAAAGCCAGAAAGAAAAAAAAAGCAAGAAAGGAAGGAAGGAAAAAAAGAAAGAAAAAAACTTTTAGAAAAGCAGTGGGGGGGGCATCCCATGAGCATGGTCAGAACTACCTTTCTCAGTTCTCTGTTGAATGGGGGATGAAAGATCTCAGGGAAACCATGGTCCTGCCCCCCGCCCCAACATGAGCTTGATTCCTCAGTGCCTATACCCCTTGCAGACTGCTAAGAATGGATTCCCCTGTGATATTGTCCTTCCCTGGCATTTTGTCTTGCTCCAGAACAGACAGTTCATTTATTCATTTACTCTTGTGCATTCTTTTATCTACTCTAATCTATCTAATCAATTTCTTTCTTTTTATGTTTTGGTTTGTTTTTGGTTTTTGGTGAGGCAATTGGGGTTAAGTGACTTGCCCAGGGTCACACAGCTAGTAAGTGTCAAGTGTCTGAGGTCATATTTGAACTCAGGTCCTCCTGAATCCAGGGCTGGTGCTCTATCCACTGCACAACCTAGCTGCCCCAATTTCTTTCTTTTTTCTTTCTTTCTTTCTTTTTTTTTTTGGTAAGGCAATGAGGGTTAAGTGACTTGCCCAGGGTCAGACCACAGCTAGTTAAGTGTCAAGTGTCTGAGGCTGGATTTGAACTCAGGTCCTCCTGAATCCAAGGCCAGTGCTTTATCCACTGCGCCACCTAGCTGCCCCCAACTTCTTTTTACTATTTATTCTGACAAATGGTGTGTGTGTGTGTGTGTGTGTGTGTGTGTGTGTGTGTGTGTGTGTACCAAGAATTTTATAAGAGGTAAGTAAGCTGGTGAATGAAAGCTGTTACCATTCCCTTTAGATTGATAAGGGAATGTAGAATTTATTCTGAACCCCTAAAAAGGGAAATTCATATCCCTAGATTACAAATATTTTGAGGTATAATAGTTATATCTAATTCTAGCCCAAGAGAATGAAGGTATGAATGTCTGGTTGTGGCTCTCCCTGTATTCTCCAAAGGCAGGAACTGCGGTGTCCCTGAGAGACGGGGTGGTGGGTCAGATCCCAGATCACATCTAAATATATCTATGACACACATAGGCCAGTCATTCTGTATCAGAGGACCCACCTATCTATATTACTTATAAGACTTAGAACCATGATAATCCAATATAATAAGCACATACTTAGAAGCCCACAATAATTCACTTTTTGACTGAGAGGAATCATCCCAATGAAAGAAATACCAAGAACCAAGTGGGCAAAGAGTTATTCTTAAGTGTCAAAATGAACTAAAAGTTTTTTACTACAAAGAATACATTGAAAATAATAAAGTTTCCAGCAAAGGGCCTTTTTTTTTTTTTTCTGTTTCTCTCAGAAGTTACACTGGGTTGCATAAAAGGTCTTTCTATTCACTTCCATTAACTTTTTCTAATGTTCTTCTGGAATATAAATTTACACCAGAAAAACACTAGGAGCAATTCATCATTGGTTGACTGTTTATGATCAACCTTTTAGGAGTCTTGAAGTTTACTTAACAGGGAAACAGAACCAATCTCAGTCCATTCTAAGCATACACAAACACCACAATGAGATTCTCTCACAGAAGAAGAAACAATCTTAATGATTAATTTTCTAATCCAAATCTTACACCATCAGAGAAAGTTTCTTCTCAACATGGTATTTTTTTTTTCTTTCTTTTTTTTTTTTTTGCGGGGCAATGGGGGTTAAGTGACTTGCCCAGGGTCACACAGCTAGTAAGTGTCAAGTGTCTGAGGCCGGATTTGAACTCAGGTACTCCTGAATCCAGGGCCGGTGCTTTATCCACTGCGCCACCTAGCCACCCCTAACACGGTATTTTTAATCCAATGAATATTTAACTTAGTGTGGAAAAATCTGATATTTGATTCCCCAAAGTGAAAGGTAAATAAACTTTTTAATTTAATTTTTTTTTAGTGGGGCAATTGGGGTTAAGTGACATGCCCAGTGTCACACAGCTAGTAAGTGTTAAGTGTCTGAGGCCGGATTTGAACTCAGGTACTCCTGACTCCAGGGCCGGTGCTCTATCCACTGCGCCACCTAGCTACCCTCTTAATTTTTTAAAATAAGGCTTTATTGATTTTTTTTTTACATCACTATACTTTCTGCTGGACACCTAAGAGGAGCAGTGGATGGAGCACTGGCCCTGGAGTCAAGAGGACCTGAGTTAAAATCTCACCTCAGACACTTATTACCTGTGTGACCCTGGGCAAGTCACTTAACCCCAATTGCCTTAAACATCTGGGACCATCTCTAGTCATCCTGATAGATATCTTGCCACTGGAACCAGATGGCTCTGGAGGAGAGTGCAGTTGGTGACCTTGCACTGCCTCCCTTACTTAAAAATCCAATTCTGTTCAAGTCATGACATCACCCCAATGTCATGGTCCTCTTCGAGAATGAAGGACAAATAACAACTTTCTGCAAGTATCCTTCCTCTTCCCCTTCCCTCTCCCAAAGAACCATCTCATGTATTAAATAGTATATTTTTAAAGACATCAATCTATAGAAAAAGCCTGAAAATATGTACAGTACACTACACTTGTAGACCACCCACCTCTAAAAAGGGGTGGGGCAAGGACATCTTTTCATATCTCTTCTTTTGAGCCATGCTTATTCTTTGTAATTTTACAACATTCACGTTTCATTTTTTTCAGTGGTTGTTCTTTCCATCTGCATTATTGTAGTCATTGTTCATATTGTTTCTTGGATCTGCTCACATCACTCTGCATCATTTCACTTGGATCTTTTCATGCTGCTCTATGCTCATCACATTTGTCACTGTACAGTAACGATCCATTTCATTCATGGGTCTCCATTTGTCTAATCATTCCATCAACTCTGTTTCTAATTGTTAGCTATCACCAAAGTGCTGCTAAAAGTATTTTGAAACTTTTAGATTTTAGATGACTCAGATTTGTTCATTTTAAATGTGATAATTAATGTTAATGAGATATCCATAAGACTAACAAAAATCTGTGGAGTCTCTTTGTTAAATGCTAACAATTGTGATGATCAATTTCAATTTGGTTTCACTTTATCAAAGCCTGAGAGTCTTGCAAGCATTTTTCAATTAAAAAAATCCAATTAGGACTTCCTTTTCTGAGGCCAAGGGTTCAAAGAGAAAATAATACCAGTATTATTTGAATAATCCAATATTTTTCACTGTTTGGAACAAGCCTACCTTATTTGTACCTTGGATTAAGAACTCACCAGGACTGGTATTTGTGACTACATATTCATGGATGATCTGATGCTAAAAAATAGAGACCAAACAATAAAAAGAGTCTTACTTTTGGGGTCTTGTTAACCATCCATAGAAAATCTTTTACTTTGCTTTCAAATATATTAGTTACATATATTATAATATGGTGTTATTCAGTAGTTTCAGTCGCATCTGACTCTCTATGACCCTATTTGGGATTTTCTTGGCAAAGATACTAGAGTGGTTTACCATTTCTTTCTCCAGCAAACAGGGTGAAGTGCCTTGCCCAGGATCACACAGCTAGTAAACAAGATGAGTCTTCTTGACTTCCAGCCTAGTGCTCTATCCACTGTACCACCTAGCTGCCCATATTATAACATAACACATAACATAATGTATAAATTGCTTGATGGATTTCAAGGACTTGAGAGAACCCCATATCTGTGATGAATTTCAGGCCTCTTGCTTGTCAAGGAGTGATTAAAGCTTGGTAAAGGTATCTAAATTATGTTCCTCCTCCTTAAGCCAAACCAACATTCGGGGCTGGCCACCATAGGACTAATCATCCTTCTTGGAACAAGTTTTAGGTCCTGTGATGTAGAGCAGGTTGTCACACACTGACATTCTAACACATCTGATCAATCTGTTATCTTCTATAGTGAGAGGAGAAATATTCCATTGTAGATTTGCATCAAAACCAGTTTCAAGTTTGGTGCCAGGATGTTTATCAGAAGTAAATATGGACTGGTGGGATTCCAACTATTCTGCTGTTGAAAGGACCTCAGCAAAATGGAACTGGGAAACTGCCATAGCTAGCATTTCTACAAAGCTCTAAGCCTTACAAGGCACTTGATAAATATTATCTCATTTCATGTTCTTAACAAACCTGTGAGGGAAGGGCTATTATTATCCCCATTTTCCAGATGAGGAAATCGAGGCAGACAGAGATGAAATCACACAGGTAGCTAGTAAGTGTCTGAGGCTACATTTGAACTTAGGTCTTTTTGACTCCAAGCCTGGTGCTCTATCCATGACTATTAGTGTCATCAGGACAGAAATAACACTGAAATTAAAATTTTATATAAAAGATGGCTAAAGATCTCCATGGAAAAATCCCAAATCTTTGTAAAATATAAAGGGTCATTACCACTCAAATATTGTCCCCTGAATAGAAAGGGTCTTTTTCCACATCCTATAGGAATATCATTAGCCCCCCTCTCATTGAGAGGAACATTAAAATTGTATGCAAATTTACATACAATGTCATGATGAATTAGCGATTATGTCTGCACTTACTTTACATACAGTTTCATATAAGTATGGTCATCTAATTCTCCCATCCACAGCAGATTAGAAGTAATAGGTGAGGGACAGCTAGGTGGCACAGTAGATAGAGCACAGTAGATTCAGGAGGACCTGAGCTCAAATCTGGCCTCAGACACTTAACATTTACTAGCTGTGTGACCCTGGGCAAGTCACTTAACTCCAATTGCCTCACCCCCCCCCAAAAAAAAAAGAAGTAGTAAGTGATAGATGGGAAAGAGGAAATTGCACAGGCAATAAATACAATAAAACCCCGGCTATCTGGGACACGCCTCCAGGTATAGTGTTGTGGAAAGTTCAATTTTCCAGGTAGCTAGATGGAGACATGGTCTAGTAGAAGGAGTGATGAACTTGGAATCACAGGAGATCTGAATCTGAAGTACGCCCTTGATCCTAGCTATGTGGCCCTGGACAAGTCCCAACCTCTTTTAGTCTCAATTTCCTTACCTATAAAATGGGGACAATGTCTGTGGTACTTACCTTACTAGGTTGTTGTGGGGATCAAATGAGACCAGGTCTGTAAAGGGCTTGGAAAAATCTAAAAGCATGATATGAGTGCCAACTATTATTACACCTCAAAACTTATTAAGCACCAAAGCTTTCAAGAATCTTAACTGTTCTAGGTGGGCACTGTTCTAAAATATGTCACACCATTTCCCTGTCTTCTTAAATAGTGTCATTTGGTCTTATCTTTATGATCCAGAATCATCATTATGAACATCAATTACTATCCTGTGCTTCAAAGGTAGTGATGCCCTCAGCACTTTAGTGAAATATATGTGTGTATGTGTATAATGCATGTGTATACATATCTATTTATACATACCATACAATATAGATATATGTGCTGCTGCTGCTGTTTAGTAATTTCAATCATTTCCGACTCTCTGTGACCCCATTTGGGACTTTATTGGCAGAAACACTGAAGTGGTTTTCCATTTCTTTCTCCAGTTCATTTGATAGATGAGGAAACTGAGGTAAACAGGGTTAATTGACTTGCCCAGTCACACAGCTAGTAAATGTCTGAGGATGGATTTGAACTCAGGCCTTCTTGACTCCAGGTCTGACACTCTATTATCCACTGTGTCACCTAGCTTGAGCCCCCATAAATATGTATGCATGCATGCATGTATGTATATTTAGGTGTATAGGCAGGTACATATATATGTACATGTGTGTATATGTCTATATACATATATGTGTGTATATGTAGAGAGTCTAAAACAATAACGTATAGTATACTGTGTATAAATCCATAAGCTATATAGTATGTATAAGTAGATATGTATACACACATATACATATACATTTACATGTGTGTGCATATTTATCTATTACTATACTAAATGGCCTGAGCCTTCTATGCAGTTTTTTTTTTTAATTTTTTTTAGTGAGGCAATTGGGGTTAAGTGACTTGCCCAGGGTCACACAGCTAGTAAGTGTTAAGTGTCTGAGGCTGGATTTGAACTCAGGTACTCCTGACTCCAGGGCCGGTGCTCTATCCACTGCGCCACCTAGCTGCCCCTCTATGCAGTTTTGAATCCCTATGTGTGCCTTTTCCGGTTTCTTCTGTGTCTTCCTTTACCATCTGTAAGCTGCCACTTCTGCCCCGAGGTAGCATCCATCCCCACTCTCTAATTTACCGTTTCTAATTTGCTATGGGTTGTGCTGCCAGCTAATCAGTCTTGCTAAAGATGTGTGTAAGATCAGAATCCATAGGTTCTTTGTGAGGACCTGAGGGATCCATCTCCTTCCATCTTTGACACTGATTTTTAATTTCAGTATAATTTTTATCCAGTGATGAGCATAGTACCCTATCATGCAGGGGTCACTTAATAAATGCTGGTTGGTTTCACGATTGGAGAGATCAAAAGAAAGTGCAGCAGCTTTTAGCGGATGAACTAGAACACCTATGTTGGTGGCCGAAAGGCCTTTTTTTGCATACTGCATGATTCATGCAGCAAATACGTATTGAGAATCTGTGATGTTCGAGGCACTGCACCAGGCATAGTAGAGGATACATAAGCCATTTTCTCTTGGATTTTACCATCTGAAAAATAACTCATCTTCATGTAGGGATAAGCCTGGGCTTTTTAAAGGCTTACTGAGAGCCAGGAAAACACGAGTAAAAAGAACTTTTGGCCTAGGTTTGGTGCTGCCTTAGACAATCTGGTGACCAAGAACCATTCTAGCAATTTAAACAAAGACTCTTTCTCAATCCTGTGTAATCCCCTTCCTCTTCTCCAGTGATGGTCAAAGTAAAAAATAAGTTAGAAGAAAAAGCAAGGACGAGAAGAAAATCCTCCAACCGAATCTAATTTTAAAAATGTTCAACTCAAAAAGGAAGGGGAACTGAGTCAATAACCATTCATTTGCCACAGAGGTCACAGAAATAGCCCAGAAACTGCCTCAGTCAGGAAATATGATTTCCTATCCAAGCAGAGAGAAATGAAGGCAAAGGGACAATACAACTGTTGATTTACAACTGGAAGAATGACATGATTTTAGGGTACAAACTCATCTGCAAAACATTACAGAGGGGGGCAGCTAGGTGGCACAGTGGATGAAGCACCAGCCCTGGATTCAGGAGTACCTGAGTTCAAATCTGGCCGCAGACACTTGACACTTACTAGCTGTGTGACCCTGGGCAAGTCACTTAACCCCCATTGCCCCTCAAAAAAAAAAAATCACAGAGGAGAATCCGAGTGTATGAACAATACTGTATCACAAAACTGTGAAAAGCAGATGAAGAGACATTTTGCCTGTTGAAAAGCTTGGTGTGATTCATGATCTGGCTAAGCCAGATTACCAGAAGATGATTTGCAGATGAAACCAGAAGGACAACCTATAAATGTTAATTGGAACGGATCTGTCAGCATTTTCCCAGTGTTCTATCTACTCTCATCGACAATCATGGTGAAACCACTGCATTTGGATTTTGCCATCTTTGTTCCTGACCAGCTACATGAAGAAGCTCCTAACCAGAAGACTAATGAGTTCTGTTTTGTATACATTGAGTTTAAGATGTCTTTGGGACAGGGGCAGCTAGGTGGCGCAGTGGATAGAGCACTGGCCCTGGAGTCAGGAAGACCTGAGTTCAAATCCGGCCTCAGACACTTAACACTTACTAGCTGTGTGACCGTGGGCAAGTCACTTAACCCTAACTGCCTCACAAAAAAAAACAAACAAACAAACAAACAAAAAAAGAAGTTAAGTGACTTGTTCAAGATCACATAGATAGTAAGCATCTGAGGTAAGATCTGAACCCAGGTCTTTCCAAGTCTGAGTCCATTGCTATCCATTACACCATGCTCATACAGTTGGGTGGATTGAGAAATAGTCAAAATGCTGAATCCAAAGAGTATTCCTTAATGGTTCAATGTCAACTTGGAAGGAAGTGACTAATGGAGTATTCCAGAATCTGCACCTTTCGTGCTGTTGAATGAATAATGTTGCAGAGACTCAGTGAGACATCAGTTGTTTCCAAGAAGATCTGGGAATTTTAGTGGGCTGTAAACTCAATATGAGTCAGCAGTGTGATGGAGCAGCCATAAAATGTAGTGTGATCTTCCAAGAAGAGGGAGGTGATAATCCAACTGTACTCTGCCCTCTTAACCCTTAATCTGGAGTGCGCAGCCATCGATAAGGTGGAAAGTTTTCAGAGGACAGTGTGACTCAGAACTTATTCTTTGCTAGACCTGGGGTTTGCTTTCTGGTGTTTTGGGTTTTATCCGCTAGTGCCCTTACTCTAGAAATTACTTGGATATATATTTTGTATTTAATTTTCTGTGTTCATGCTGTTTCCCCCTTAATAGAAAGGAAGCTCCCTGAGGGCAGAAATAGCAAAATTAGAGGGCTGACTAGGTTTTTTTGGGGGGGGGAGAATGATACGGTCAGTTTTAGATATGTTGAGTTTCAGGTACTCGCGGGACATCCGAATAAAGATGGTCAATAGGCCATGGGAGATGTGGGTCTAGAACTCAGAAAAAAAGAGCTCAGAAATAGAGATGAAGATTTAGGAGTTATCTGCACAAAGGTCATAACTGAAGCCATGAAAATGCCACAGTTCTCTGTAGAGAGACAGACCCTTGTTGGTATGGGGAGGGAGGGACAAATGGGAGGCCTCCAAAAAGTTAAAACCCAGATGGGGGGGGGCAGCTAGGTGGCACAGTGCATAAATTACCAGTCCTGGATTCAGGAGGACCTGAGTTCAAATCTGACCTCAGACACTTGACACTAGCTGTGTGACCCTGGGCAAGTCACTTAACCCTCATTGCCCCACACAAATTATTAAAAAACAACAACAACAACAACAACCCAGGTAGTCTAGTGCTACTGGATGTGTTGATGGCTCAAACTCAAGTGTAGGCGTTCACTGTCCAAAGTGGGGTAATCTTTAGTCTCTGCTCTATGTTGAGCTGTGAGTTTCATATTTTAGGAAGCATATTGGCAAGCTAAAAACCAACCAGAATGGTCAGGTGACTGGAAGCCATTCATTCCACTGAAGGCAGTACAGATGTTTGGCCTGAAGAAGAGAAGGCTGAAAGGGAGAGGAGAGCAATGACAGTGATCTCCCAGTATCTGAAGGAACATGATATTCAACATTTCTGTCAAAGTTCTGTAAGGCAGAGATTATACAATTTGCAGAAAGGATCAAGCTAGGAGAGCAGAATCAAGATCTGGAAGGACTGATCATCTAGTTCATCTCTATCTTGTCTACCTGGTTTGTCAAATGCCTTTCTGAAACCTGGGTATGTTATATCTATGGCAAATGAGGTTAGTCTGGCATGACTTGTTCTCGATATGCAGTCATGCTAGTTTGAAGAAACTACCTTCTTCCCTTTTGTGAGAATTGGGACATTTGCTCAATTCCAGTCCTATGGCGCCTTTCTCCTTCTCCATGAATGACAAACACCTATCCATACATAACCTAGAACTGGATGCATATTGTATATTGTAATATGTCTCCTTACAGGAGCCTTCATATGAACAAAAATACAACATAGATTATGTGGATTGCCTTTTCCACTTGGATGAGAAGCCCTTTCCCCAAAATCTTTCTAAGGAGAGTTCTACAGGGGAGGGAGGAAAAAAAAAAACAAAGGAGTTTATATTTCACTGAAATTTAGACACAGAGAAGAGAAAAAATGCATCTCTTCTGTTGAACCTTTTTAAAGAAAAGTATCTCCATTTCTGGGAAATGACTGGCTCAGTTAATCCACTCTACTGAATAATGCTCCAGTGACTATAATAGTAATTTCAGCGACTGCTTCCACTTTGATTACAACAATCCTTAAATGTAAAACTCGATGTCTGTTTCCTATACAAAATGATATCGAGCCCTGCACTGAAACCATCTGAATACTTCATGAGCTCGTTGTTCATTCTTAAGAGGCCAGTGAAGGGTGCTAAGTTTGTCTTAACTCTCAAACTCAAGACCTGAAGGCTTATTTAATATCGAAAAAGTTTCTCAGAGATAAATTATTAGCAAAAGCAACCTCAGGCATGATCCACCTGAGGGATCTATGGGGAGCCAAGCACTCTGTAACATTTACCACATGAATATTAACCAGGAGGAGAAACGAAGAGGAAGAGTGGAAGGAGGAGGGAACCAATTTTAGGTTATGCTGTTGTTTTTTAATTTGAACCTCCTACCCATCAATTAATCCCCAAAACTAATTACCCTAGGATTCTGGTATTACATTAAGAAATGGGAATTCCATTTGACTACAGATGAAAGCTAATGGTTAGTTTCCTGAAGAATTTTTTCTAGAGCAAAAATGGACATCAGTTTTAAAAAGCAAGTTGAGGAGCAGCCAGGTGGTGCAGTGGATAGAGCACCGGCCCTGGAGTCAGGAGGACCTGAGTTCAAATCCTACCTCAGGCACTTGACACTCACTAGCTGTGTGACCCTGGGCAAGCCACTTAACCCCAATTGCCTCGACAAAAAAACAAACCAAAACAAAAAGCAAGTTGAACTTTGAAATGATAATAAATGAGACAAAAGTCTAACTGTAAACAGCAACTACAAAACATTGCCTTATGTTTTGCTTCCATTGGCTATGGCCAATGCCTTCATTCCTCCCTCCTCCCCACCGAGTACCTACAATGCTAATGTAACTCTTGTGTCATAGGTGTCTGCCTGATTAAAAAAAAAAGTTGACATTTACTCATTTGTTCCTCACATCAACCTTGTGAGGGAGGTATTATTTTACCATTTTACATATAAGGAAGCTGAGATTGAGAGGGGTTAAGTGACCTATTCCTGGTGACAAAGCTAGTAAGCATTGGAGACAGAATCCCAAGCCTGGACTCCCTCAAGTCTAGTATCCTTTATGCCATATAATGCATGGGGGACAGAGTCTGTGTATGTTTTAAGGAATCTCTCACAAAAATCTCTGGCTCATCTGTCCCCAATAAAGACATAACTAGAAACATTAGCATACAATATTTCACAAAACAGTGACCATCAGCAACCATTACAAGTACTCTGGTTCACAAGGTATCAAACACAGAACAGGTTTTATTGACAAAATAAAGAATACAGAAAGGACTAACACTTAGGTTTCAATCAAGAAACCCCATGCCATTTCTTATGGGCCTCTGTCTTCTTCCCAGGGACCCATATATTCCTTGTTAAGAGGACTTCCCTAGGTAAGCTTTCCCACAAAGAGAAAACACTTGCATTCTCTGGAGAGTCAATCAGTCCTCAATTCTAGTGGGTCTCTCCAAAGACATACTTGTAATACTGTTCTAGGTGAGACCCGGGCAAAGGGCAATGCCTTTTGTGAGCTCCTCCACATCCATCAATGCTGCCCTTTGGCCATTCCCAAACATGGCTCTGCCTCCGAGTCATCACTCCCTGGCTCACCACTCTCCTAGCCATCTTCTCTCCCATCCTCAAACCATCCTTTTGTTACCACTGTCCTCAGACTGGCTTTCCTGCTACTGCTCACCGATGTGAATTAGCTTCTCTCTCCCCGTGGTGCTTCCACTCTAATGCCAATGTGCTCACTACTACAGCCACACCTGTCATCATAGAGACACTACACTGGAAATGGAATCACTCTTAAATCAGCCTTCTGGAGCCAGAATGGCTCCTATTTGCTCTGTACCAACTCCTCAAGGAATCTACCTTACACATAGGGTCTCTTCAGACAAATCTGACTCTTCCCTCTACATGGCTATTTCGCTAAATTTCCATTTTTTTCTCCTGAATTAGGGCGAGACCTCTCATGTGCCCCCTCCTCCTCCAGCTCCAGGATAGCATAGCCCAGCATCTCCTACTGAATTTCTGCCCCCATCTCCACCTTCCTGGTGGGTTACTAAGCCAAGACATACAAATCCATCTGGTCCTCTCTGCTGTTCTTTATAAAGGCACTTGATTTTCCATCTTGTGTCTTTGCATTGATAGTTCCCCATGCTTGGAATGGATTCCTTTCTCATTTCCACACATTTATTCACTCACTCATTCATTCATCCACCAGCCATTTAGAAACATTCTCATTTGATTAATTTAGAAGGGCAGGATGGAGCCAAATTTGAAGGGCTTAAGGAGTTTGGTGGCAATGGGGAACCTATAACAGAGCCATAAGTTAGTAAGATCCAGCTGGCAAAGGTTTGGAGGAGTTATTGGAGGGGGAAAGAAATGAAAAGATAGGGGGCCAATCAATGCTCGGTAAAGACATAAATGATCACAATTAATAACTGTATTAGAGAAGAATTTTTAACTACATGTTAGTAGCAAACTTAGTTTTTACTTTTTTATTAACACCAGTCTACTGACCAATAAAAACCCATGCCCTATAAACCCCCCTAACCCTGAATCTATTAAACCTCTAATCCTAACCCTACAAACCGACCATATTGTTTCCGGAATAATATTCTTTCACATAGATCCATGAACAATTACACAGTATTTGTGCAGAGCATTCTCAGTCCAAGTAAGTGCCAAGAAGAGTATGTTCCAAGTTCTCCTTTAAACTAATTGCTTAAACATTCTTATGTTTAAGCTACACCTGCTGCACAGCAATAAACCTACTCCCTCAGTGGTATTTAAATGCATGGCTTTCAACCCAACAATCAATGACACAAATTGTCAAAACAGGTTTATGATAAAATGACATTTAACTTACTTGTTCTCTAGCCATAAGAGGTACACATGCATTTGTATGTGCATATCTTAATAGACAATGTGCTTCAGATATTGTCAGTATAGTAACTGCCAACATTACATAAAACTTTCAAGACTGCAAAATACACTTCATTTGATGCTCACAACAACCCTGGGGTACATACTGTTATTACTTCATCTTATAGATGAGGACGCTGAGGCTCAGGTAGAGTGAATCACTTGCTCATGGTCAATAATGATGGATCCCAATTAGTGCAAATAAGGAGTCCCATTAAGTAGCTGAATTATTCTAATGTAGAATGCGTATTTCCAATGGCCTGGAACCAATGACCAAATTTTGAATAATTATCATTTTAGATAGTGGGAATTAAAAAACACACAACCACTCCATGGGATTCATTATCCCTACTAATAGGGATCTTGCAGTTTCAGAAGTGGGATTTGAACTCTGATCTTCCTGAGTCCAAGACCAAAATTCTTCCTTATATATCATGCTTATCTTTCTTCCCAGGAAAGAAAGGAATCAGCTGCCTACACAAAGTATCAATTCTAGAACTTCACCAGCTACTAAGAGATGAGTATAGCCTAACTCAGTGGAGACAGAACACCATCAAATCGCAAGGTATCTGAGCCAAGGCTTGTAATTCTTTTTTTTTTTTTTTTCAAGGCTTGTAATTCTACAAAAGGCAAACAGAACTGCATCCCTAATCAATGACTATGCATCCATTAAACTATTACCTAACATTCAGGTTAAGAAACAATTTCACCTATGTGTTTTTTTTTTTTTTTTTTTGCGGGGCAATGGGGGTTAAGTGACTTGCCCAGGGTCACACAGCTAGTAAGTGTCAAGTGTCTGAGGCCGGATTTGAATTCAGGTACTCCTGAATCCAGGGCCAGTGCTCTATCCACTGCACCACCTAGCCGCCCCCCCCCACCTATGTGTTCTTAAAACCAAGTTTAAAAATTTGATACTTTAGCTATTCCAAAGTATACTATTTCTTCTGGGTCAAGGTCAGAGATATGATTTAGAATTTTTGTTTGTTTGTTTGTTTTTTGTGGGGCAATGAGGGTTAAGCGACTTACCCAGGGTCACGCAGCTAGTAAGGGTCAAGTATCCAAGGTCAGATTTGAACTCAGGTCCTTCTGAATCCAGGGTCAGTGTTTTATCCACTGCGCCACCTAGCTGCCCCCACGATTTAGAATTTTAACAGACTTCACTGAATTCGGGAATAACTGGAATTCATAGATGGCTTATCCTGCTTCCCCAAAATGTGACATTAAAAGTACTGAAGTGGGGGGCAGCTAGGTGGAGCAGTGGATGGAGCTCCAGCCCTGGAGTCAGGAGTACCTGAGTTCAAATCCGGCCTCAGACACTTGACATTTACTGGCTGTGTGACCCTGGGCAAGTCACTTAAGCCCAATTGCCTCACTAAAATTAAAAAAAAAAAAGTACTGAAGTGGTCTGTAGTCAGCTATGAACTGAGTGATATGACTCATCTGCAACAGTTGGCCTGAGTAGCTCTTTGCTGTGTAAATAGAGAGAGCTGGTCTCTTAATATAGCAATGTCTTCTGGTCTATTTTCATGTAATTTCTATGAAAGCAGATTGTTTAGAAATGATGTTTAATAAAAGCATGAGAGCATTTTCTATCACCATGAATTCTACTCTTATAGCTCAATGCCAGTGTTTTTTCATTGAGCCCTAAAGCTTCCCTAGGTTATAAAAGATAAGCATTAGTGTAAATGAAGCTATAAAGCTAGAATTTAGGAAGGCAGGTCTTAGTTTAGATCTAACCAGTGCGACCTGATTCAAACACTAGGAACTGAGCACCAAGAGCCACCACCGAGAGCCTCCATGAGCCAAAACAGGAATCACAAAGTCTGTGGACTATAAGGCAATGACACTTTACTCAAAGGAATAAACAGTCAAAATATAGACAAACTAGCTCATTGGCTTTCGCCCTAAGCCCGCATCCTTTTCTGACTTCCATATTTCTGTCTCTGTCACCACCTTCACCCTGTCTCCCATGTTAGTAACCTTGGAGTCATGTATGACTCTTCCCTCTCCCAATATCTTGGACATACAAGTAGCAAATCCTACACATATGACCTCCACAACATCGTCATATCTTCTCCCTCCTCTCTGTTCCCACTGCCACTAAAATAGGTTATTCTATTAAGAGTCAGAAGGGAAGTCTTTTGCTCAGTTGTTTCAGTCGTGTCTGACTCTTTATTGAACCTATTTGGAGTTTTCTTGGAAAAGATACTGGAGTGGTCTGCCATTTCCTTCTCTAGCTCATTTTTACAGATGAGGAAAGTGAGGCAAACAGAGTTAAGTGACTTGCCCAGGGTCACACAGCTAGTGTCTATGGCCAGATTTGAATTCAGGCCTTCCTGACTCCAGGCCTGGTACTCCATCCATTGTACCACTGAGATGCCACAAAAGGAAGTAAGAGAACATCTGATCCAATCCCCTCATTTTAGAGATGAGGAAACTGAGTCTCAGATTAGTGAAGTGACTTGCTCCAGGTCACATATCTGAACCCATGTGCTTCAACTCCAAACTCATTGTTCTTTGTGCCACATCACCTGTAGTATAGACTCTCATTGCCATTGACCAGGAGTGTACAATAGGTCTCCAAACAGGTATTCTCTTCTCCACTTCTAATTCATCCTTCTAACAATCTCAGAGGAATATTTTACACAGATCTGGTCCTGTTATTTCTCTGCTCAAAAATTTCCAGTGGTTCCCTGTTGCCTATCAACTCCTGAGATCAATCAGAGGATTGGGAAAGCTACTTCAAACATGTCTAAGCTTGCCAAACGTGTCTGGGAATAGACACAGGCAGCTGGGAGGAGATGGCCAAGGACTGCGCCCGATGGAGTTCAGTACTCAGGAGCAGCTTGCGCGCAGCTGAGATGGGCCTCCAAGCTCTGGAGGAAGAAAAACGAATGAGACGCAGGAACTGACGGGCAACAAAGAGCACAGTTTTCCAATGTCCTTGGTGCAGCATGAGCTGTGACTCCCGTATTGGTCTGCACAGCCACACTGTGTCCTGTGGCTCTTCAAGGCGCTGATCCATGGTCATCCACGACTGGCAGAAGCCTATCAACTCACGTGATTGACTGATATTCAAAGCCCCCCTCAATCAGACAGGAGGCTGTCTTTCTAGAGTTATCATCTGTTACTACCTGCTATGCACTCCATACAAGTAGTATGTGTGTCTGAGGCAGGATTTGAACTTAGGCCTTCCTGGCTTCTCTTTATTCCTGTAAGCTATGGCTCTTCTATTGCAGCCCAAGATCACTTTGGTTCTTTTGGCTTTCTGCCCTCAAAAAATATACTTTAATCTCCCCTGGCTTTGCTCTTGATATTTCCTATGCCTGGGTCAAATTCTTCACATTTTTTTTTTTTTTGGTGAGGCAATTGGGGTTAAGTGACTTGCCCAGGGTCACACAGCTAGAGTTTGAACTCAGGTCCTCCTGACTCCAGGACCAGTACTCTAGCCACTGCATCACCTAGTTGCCCCCTCCTATCCTTCACATTTTTAATTCCTTTTTTTTTTTCTTTGGTGAGGGAATTGGGGTTAAGTGACTTGCCCAGGGTCACCCAGCTAGTAAGTGTCAAGTGTCTGAGGCCAGATTTGAACTCAGGTACTCCTGAATCCAGGGCCAGTGCTTTATCCATTTCTACTTTTTTTTTTTTTTTTTACATTTTTAATTCCTTTTAAAGCCCAACTGAAATAACACCTGTATGAAGCTTTCCCCAATCCTCTCACTCAACAACCTTGTTCTTCAGATTTCATAAGGTGCTTCGGCTACAACATTAATGCACTTGTGATACTGTGTATTCTATCATAAGTGACTTCTAAACTTTATCTCCATGCCCTGCCCCCATGCTCTGCACACTGTAGGTATTTAGCAAATGGCTGCTTAATTTGTTAAAGAAAAATTCCTCAGAAGAGACCTCAAGGTCAATCCTTCTCACTTTAAATCTAAATTCATATATATATATTTAAACTTAAACAGAAATCTAACAAACAGTTTATCTTAGATCTTACCCCACAAAAGACTAGAAGCAGCTAATTAGAAATGGAGAGAAGGGGGTAAGTACATAGTCATACTGAGACAAGCAAGAAAAGATGGTTCATAGTGGAAGGAGAGACATCAAAAAAGAAGAAAAATGATTAAAAATAGACACAAAGGCTTAAAAAGCATAGCTGCGAAGAGCCATGTATTCCAGAACCCAATAGCCTTTTACCGTAATAGTACATCTCTATATTCAGCACAGAATAATAACTTTTATTCATAATGATGGGGTCTGGGCCATCAAGAAAACGCTAACGTGCTCAGCACAGACTGCTCGAGAAAGCAAGAAAATGAAAGAGGAAATGCGTAAAATTTTCCATCAATCATTATTAAAGAATAGAAGGGACAAATTATCACAATCACAGCATATTAGAGTTAGAAGGGATCTTGGAGGTTATTTAGCCCAAAGGAAACCCCTCCATAACAAACCCGACAAGTGGTTTATCCAGTCTTTGCTTGAAGGCCTACAGTGAGACAGAAGCCAGTCTCCCAATGCAGCCCTTTCCAATTCCAGCAGCCCTGCCTCTTTAATCCTCTACCCATGGCTTTCAATTCCACCCTCCAGCTTAACAGTCTCTGTCCCACCAGACAGTGTTTCAGATAACAATCATCTTCCCCAGGAGTTTCCTCTTTTCCATGCTAAACATCTCTAGTCCTCCAAGGGGGCAGCTAGATGGCGCAGTGGATAGAGAGCACTGGCTTGGAATTGGAAGGACCTAAGTTCAAATCTCATCCAGATGGTTCTGGAGGAGAGTGAGGTTGCTGACTTTGCACAGCCCTCACTCACTTAAATCCAGTTCACTGCAAGTCATGACATCACCTCCCAATATCATGGTCCTCTTCAAGAAGGAAGGGCAGGAGGGGCAGCTAGGTGGTGCAGTGGATAAAGCACCAGCCCTGGATTCAGGATGACCTGAGTTCAAATTTGGCCTTAGACATTTGACACTTACTAGCTGTGTGACCCTGGGCAAGTCACTTAACCCCCATTGCCCTGCAAAAAAATAAAAATAAAATAAAATAAAAAGAAGGAAGGGCAGGAGGGCCGGTAGGTGGTGGAGTGGATAAAGCACCGACCCTAGATTCAGGAGGACCTGAGTTCAAATCCAGCCTCAGACACTTGACACTTACTAGCTGTGTGACCCTGGGCAAGTCACTTAACCCCCATTGCCTCAAAAAAAAAAAAAAGAAGGAAGGGCAAACAATAACAACAAGTTCCTTCAACCAATACTGCTACGGCCAGAACTCCAGGCTCTTTACCATTCTGGTCACCTTTGAATACCATCCAACTTATCAATGTCCTACCTAAAATGTGGTGCCCAGAATTTAACACTATACTTCATATATGGTCTGAACAGAGCAAGGTAGAGGGGTGATAATGACGATGATGATAACAACAATAATAAGGGCTAGAATTTATATAGTTTTAAGGGATCTAAAATACTCTTATATGTTCACTCATTTGATCCTTAAAATAATTCCCAGAGGGAGGTGCTACTTTTTAGGTACAGCAAGTTGGCACAGTGGGTAGAACTCTGGGCCTGGAGTAAGGAACACTCATCTTCATGAGTTCAAATCCTCAGAGACTTTCTAGCTGTGTAATCCTGGGCAAGTCACTTCACCCTGTTTGCCTCAGTTTCCTCATCTGTACAACTAGCTGGAGAAGGGAATAGCAAACAACTCCAGTATCTTTGTCAAGAAAACCCCAAATGGGATCACAAAGAATCAGACATGACTGAAACAACAACAAAGGTGCTATTTTTTATCACCATTTTATGGATAAGGAAACTGAGACAGAGATTAAATGACTTGCCCAGAATCACACAGCTACTAAGTGTCTGAGGCAGGATTTGAACTCAGGACTTCCTGACTCCTCTTTATTTCTATAAGCTAAAAAAACCCATAACCTTTCTTATTGCAGCTCAAGTTTGCATTGACTTTTTTGGCTACCATATCCCATCCTATGTATTCTATTATTGAGCTTGTAGTACACCAAAACCCCTAGATCTTTTTTAGAAAAAGTCCTATGCAGTCTTAGCTTTGCACTGTCATACTTGTAAAGTTAATTTGTATCTAAAATAGCAGAACATTACATTTATCCCTATGGCATTTCCTCTTAACACATTCAGCCCAATGTTCTAGATTGCCAAGATCTTTTTGGATCCTGATGATTCGAACCACTGTCTTAAATATTCTTTCTAAAACTATCATGTGAAAATTGGGGAGACACGCCTACATCATTAGCCTAGTCATGGGGAAAAAAATAAGAGCGCATCGTCGCAAATCGTGGACGGGCCATTTCCTCCCAGACTGATGACAAGTCATTAATAACTACTTCCAAATCTACCTACCACTGCTATCATCCCATGCCTCTTCATTTTTTCCACAAAAATACCATGATAAACTTTGATCAATGCATCACTGAAATGTGGGTAAACCATATCTACACCATCTCCTGATTTACCGGTTTAGCAAAGGTGTCAAAAAAGGAAACAGGAGCTGTTTGACAAGACCTGTTCTTGATAAAGCTCTACTAGTTCTCTGTGGTCACCACACTTCCTTCTCTAAACGTTTGCTAACTATCGCTTCCCTTTTTTTGGAAGCTGAGACAAGATTTGTCCTTCTCCATTCCGGGGTTAGTTCTTTCATTATCCACAATCTTTCAAACATCAGGGCTCAGCAGTTACATCACATCCACCAGTTGTCTCAATACCCGAAGATGCAATTTATCAGGTGACCCGAAGCCATGGAGAGCATCTTACCATCACTGATTTTCTTGGGTAGCAGCTCTATTTTTGTTCTTTCCTTTACAGTTCTAAGATCTTTCTCTTTGGCATAAAAAACATGACCATTGACTAACCCTGCCTTCTCTCTGCCACCAGTCCTATCCCTTTTTTTGGCCGTCTCTTTTCCCTGATAAAACAAAAGTTTTGATACTGAAAGGAATATGTATCCTCATGAGTCAGGAATTCAAATCCTGCTTCTAATTACTGTCTGTGTGGCAAGTCATTTAATCTCTGTGGGTTTTAGGCAAAATCCCAAGAATCTCCTTAGATCTGTGATCTATGAAATTCGCAAAGATGGCTCTCACGTCCTTCCTTCTCTAGACCAGAACTTCTTTTTGCGGGGCAATGAGGGTTAAGTGACTTGCCCAGGGTCACACAAGCTAGTACGTGTCAAGTGTCTGAGATCATATTTGAACTCAGGTCCTCCTGAATCCAGGGCCGCTGCTCTATCCACTGTGCCACCTAGCTGTTCCCTTAGACCAGAACTTCTTAAACTTTTTCTACTGGTGACCCCATTTTGCCTGAGAAAGTTTTACATGACCCCGGTTATATAGGCATATAAAATAGGTACACATGATCTTTTACTCTTGCCAAATTTTTCATGACCCCCACATTCAGTTTCACGACCCCATATGGGGTCTCAACCCATAGTTTAAGAAGCCAGGCTCTAGACTAAACGTTCCTCCATCCGGTCCTCACATGACATAGGCTCAAGGCCTCTGGACGTTCTGTTTTCCCTATTCTGTTGTATCATCCTGGTTCATTATGAAAACCAAAGGGGGTGGGGGCAACTCTGCAGACGGTTCAATACAGCCAGAACTGTAGAAAACCAGTGCCAAGGCAGAAAACAAAGGGGACAAAATAGACTCGAAAATGGCTTGTTTCTAAGACTTTCTGGCTGTCCCTTTAATACCACATCTTCAAAGCAAATACATACAGGATATCAGTCTCTTATCCCATCCCTATCAGAGGAAACAGGCTTACAGGTAGCAGAAAATGGTTCCTAAAATAGCAGAGGAACTTTTTTTTTTCTCTCTATGGGAAAAAAAAAGTTCTTGTCTTGGTTAACAATACACAATAAACGCTACTTAAGCGGCCAGTGAACTGTAATGCATAATAAGTAATATCCTCTCCAAAAAATGAATTGTGGGTCAGTTATTGCAAATGTTAGACCTTTTCTTGCTGAAGGCTTCTGAAGGTTTTAAAAGCAGAATGAAGGAAAAAATGCTAGCTGATTTCATGCTATCAGATTTATAATCAGGATTTTAGCATGCCAAGTCAAGAAAGCAAAATAAAGCTAGCCTTGTGCCTCAACTCTCACTGTAGCTCAGTGGCTTAACCCCACCCGTGGTCCGCAAAACCATGTCTTTACATGACAGCATCCAAATATCTACAATTCCTCTTTGTCTCACAAAAATAGCTGCCTTATTCTATTCTGTTCAGGAGACAGATTGACTATGGAGTCATCTGGCAGTGAAACTGACCAAGATGACAGGAGACTAGAGGGAAGGATGGTTAGGGAAACCAACCCTAAGTTACTGTTGTAAGGTCTCTGTGCTTTAATTCTGCCCCATTTGTGGAATGGAAAACATGATAACTGGCAAGGAACCTAAAGGAACAATAAGGCTGAAACCCCAACAATTTGAAATTTTCAAAAATCTCAAAAGAATAGAGCAGGAGCCTCAATTATTTCATTTTCACTTAAAAACCAGATGACTATGAAGAGATAGGATCTTGTTGTGAGAAGGTAATACCTACATACAGTCTAACACACTCCTTTGCAAGTGGGCATATCAAAAACATTTCTCCAACAACATTTGTGCTTGCTAATGAAAAATATTGAAGACTCAGGAGTTTACTGCATAAGTAATCCTGATGGTACAACAGCAAAGTAGATCCTTCTGAGATACAAAAAATTCAGTTAGGCACTCACTCACAAGAAACGATGAATATTTTCTGTCAGATCTCCAAGTAGAAACAGGATAGTACATGCCCACTGGTTATATTAATATCTGCTTAGTCTCGGGTCAATGGGCAACTTAGTTAAGTTCTCCTGCCAAGAAAGCATAAGTTAAGACCAGACAGAGCAAGAAGAAGGACCCCTACATTCCAAAGATGATTTATAGCTTTAATTAAGGAGCCAAATAGGATTCCATTCATAAAGTTTGTGAATAATCGTAATTATGAATATTATAAACAATCAAATCATGAATTTAATATTATGAATAATTAATGTGAACAATCCATTATGAATAATTCATTATTAGTATTAGAATATCACGAGGCAGCAATAGCAGATGAAGAATCAGTATCGTATAATGAATTGAGGGGTTGGTCTTGGAGTCAGGAAGACCTGGGTTTAAAAACCTTTGAAACATACTAGTTGTGTGACCATGGGTGAATAACTTTACCTCTCAGTGCTCCAAGTAATACTTAATTTAAATTATAATAGAGTAAACACTATATTGGTAGAAAGGGATTCCATAATGGGAATTTCCTAAAGAAATAACAGGTCTGGATAACCCCCTAATCTTCCTCTCCCCAAAGCAGCAGCTGATATTTATGTAAAGTTTTAAGATTTTCCAAGAATTTTTTCATATCTCATTCGACCCTCACAACAAGCCTGTGAGGTAGGTTCAGCAGGTATGATCATTCCCGGTCAATCAAACAGCATTTATTAAGCCCCTACCGTGTTTCAGGCACCGTGCTAAGTCCTGAGGATATAAATAAAGGAAAAAAGACAGTTCCTAAACACTAGGAATTCATAATCAAATCCCATTTTATAGACAAGGGAACTGAAATGGCTACTTTTTCTTGGGGGCTGACAAGTCAATTTTTTTTTCTTTTTCAATTTTGTCTTTGAATTTTTCTTTATTGAGAAAACTAAGAAACAAATATGTTTTAATAATAATAAAAAAAAAAAAGGAAGCATGATTCAGTGTAGAGAGGGCTGGGGCTTGGAGGCAGGACAACAATGGCTCCTTGGGAAGGTTCTTCAATCTCCTGAGCCCAAGTTTCCTCATCCGTAAAATGGAGAAATAATAATGCTTTCGCTACCTCACAGACCTGATCTGAGGAGAGTGCTTTGCAAACCTTAAAGTTAGTTTATAAGAGGGTGAGCTATTATCTGTCTCTCAGTGTTATTGTGAGGATTAAAATAGACAATGCAAGGAAGGAGTTTGCTTGTCTCAAGTTGCTGCTGGTAAACAATATAAATGCTCTTGAATGCTTCTTATAAAATATAATGTACTAGACTATTATGAGCTAATAAAATAGTATTCCATTATCAAATGCTTCTTTGAGGTAATTTCTTATTTGTGAATACAACCATGTTGCTGGCCCAGCAAATACAGGGTGTCTCAAAAGTCACAGTGCAATTTGAAGTTTGAATAACCTAATGTGCACTAAGACCTTTGGGACACCCTGTGTATGTATACATACACACACATACATAACATGTATATCTGTATATACATATATATACATATACATATATGTATGTGTTTTTCTTACTTAAGAACTTATACTTTAAACATTTTTTTTTAAAAAAGAACTTACACTTGATAAAATTAAGATATTAGGGGGAGAGGGGTTGGATTGCAGCACTTCCCGTGGAGATGGCTTGTTCTGGTGGCACTTGACACGTATTCTGGTTCATTGTATTTTTGGTTCATTGTTAAAAGACAAGGAGCGGGGGCAGGGAGAAAGCATGCTGGGAAATGAGACTACATCAAAGATGATTGACAACTGCACCAGGAAGTACAGCCTGGGCTCTATGGAGTAGCAAGATATGGGTTCCAGTCTCCTTCTTTTGGGGTGGCCCCACCTCTTTGTTGGACACGGCCAATGGCGGCTCTCCGTGAGAGGTAGGGACCAATCTGATCATGCATGTCCTTTGTCCTGTAGCAAGGGGCCAGAGCACAGGTGTCACAGGAAGAGGCTCAGCCTAGAGCATCCATAGAAATCTCCAAACCACTCTCCCATTCCCCTACTACATTCAAAATTGCTATAAAAGTGAGATGAAATTAACTTCAGACCTCTGCAGCCACATATCCCATCGTCAGCAGAAAACTTCACTTCCACCAAAAGTTAGGTAGTTACTTGAAGATCACTACCACTGAGCCCCTCAGACTGTCTTTTTCCTGCATACTACATGTTTCTTGACAGAGTTTCAAATGAAATCATATCCACCAATAAAAAACTTAAGAGGATCAGACAACTCCTCCCTGAAGGAAAAGGGAGCCAAGATTCAGGCTTTCCTAGGAGCAGGGGTATGGCGCCTGACATTTCTTATTGTTCGTCCTGCGTTCTCAAGGACCAATGACATCGAGAGGGTGATGCCTTGACTTGCGCATGTACCGTTGACATGCAGAACTGGCAACAGGAGAGGAGGAAGTGAATTGGGAAAACAATTAATTTCGATCTAAATACCATCAGGGCCAGAGATCACAATAAGAGTGCTGTTCCATCTAAATATACTTACCGTAAGCACCACCACATCGCACAAAGTAATCAACATAATTTAACTTTATCCTAAACTGCACATGTCATTTAACTAAAGAGCTTCACTGACTTATCTCAAAAAACAACTGGCCAAAGGTTCCTTTAAAAAAAACTACAACCCCAAACCCTCAGATTTCTCAGCAATGGAAACAAAAACCACAGCTGCTGTCTGAGCCGTCCTTCCCACAGGGCTGCGTGAGGTACTTAGCTGACTGCTAGTCTCCCAACAGCTAAATTCTGATGGGATGATGCAGCCATTGGGTCAAGTCAGATGGTGATGTGTTTGGACGTGGGGTCACTCAGGGCAGAGAGAGGTAGAAACAGACTCCATAACCCTAGAGATTCTCCTGTTCCTCTGGAAGCTGTGGGAGAATTCCCAACCTGTAATCAATTCCCAGGTGATAATGGAAGGACCTCCTGAGACCAGGAATTCTTCATCTCCAGCTAAATGGATCAGAACAGGAGAGGGGTCTGTCCAGGTGAAGAAACCCCGCCTATTTCCTAATGTCTTTCCTGTAATATCCTACCTTAGGATACTGAGTGGACAAACGTTCATTTGCATTCCAGTGGTGGGCTACGATAGGGTCTTCAGGATGGACATTTATTGCTTGGAAATCAGCAAAAGCTGTAAATCGGGGCTTGATTTGTTTTGTTGATTGTCTCAACTTAAGAACATGACAGAGAAAATGTTAATAATGCATATTAAACCTACAAGTATGGGGGCAGCTAGGTGGTGCAGTGGATAGAGCACCGGCCCCAGATTCAGGAGGACCTGAGTTCAAATCTGGCCTCAGACACTTAACACTTACTAACTGTGTGACCCTGGGCAAGTCACTTAACCCCAATTGCCTCCCTAAAAAAAAAACCTAAAATATGTCATGGATACATTTTTCCTCCCCAGAGACCTGGTTGTTAAACATTTACCAGTAGACCCCTGAACAAAACATAGCAAATGGGGCAGCTAGGTGTCGAAGTAGATAAAGCAACAGCCCTGGATTCAGAAGGACTTGAGTTCAAAGCCAGACTCAGACACTTGACACTTACTAGCTGTATGACCTTGGGCAAGTCACTTAACCCTCATTGTCCTGCCCCCTCCAAAAAAAAAAAGAAAAAGAAAGGGAAAAAAAAGCAGTAATGAAAGCAAAACACAGCAGACTCAGTAGTCTGTCTCAGCAGTGCATATTCTTATTCTGCTGTGCCTCTCTCCTTAGCACATGCTTTCTCTTCCCTTTTATTCACCCCCAGACAGACACTACAGACCACAAGGACGGATGTGAAATGAGAAGATCCCAAAAGGATACAAATTATCAAAAGTCTATAAAAGAACTAAAAAAGAAATCACACAGAAGGCAGTGTAAAAGCACGTGGCAGACATAATCAGGCTGCAACCCATAACTGATGGGGAACTCTGAGGAGCTCCCGTAAATGATGTCATAGGGAACTGTATTACAGAAAGAGAGAAAGGCCAGGTCATCCTAGAGACAGGAAGGAGGATGAGGGGATGACTCGAGGGTTCCAGTGGTACCCTCCAGATATCGGAAGAAAGAGGAGGCTCCTAGAACATCAGATGGATACCCTGTACTGAACTTTCAGGAGGACATGGGCAAAAGTCACACAACAGAAAGGCTGGCGCAGAACAGGTGCAAACTGCCTCGTTGGATAAAATTCCTGAACCGAAGTTCACAAATCCATCTGAGTCTGGGGTATATAAAAGAGATCTCATGTAAACTGAATAATCCCATCCCAGCTATCTTGAGATAATTAAGGTTACTTTGGCTAAATTCTTACTCCCATGATTATTCTTATTCTCTCTCTCTCTCTCTCTCTCTCTCTCTCTCTCTCTCTCTGTCTCTCTGTGTCTCTGTCCCTCTCTCTGTGTCTCTCTGTCTCTCGCTGTCTCTGTCTCTCTGTCTCTCTCTTTGTGTGTGTCTCTGTCTCTGTGTGTGTGTCTCTCTGTCTCTGTCTCTTCTTCCTCCTTTTCCCTCCCTCTGTCTCTCCTTCCTCTCCCCGTCTCCATCTCTCTCTCTTTTCCAGATAGACAGACACTTGACACTTACTAGCTGTGTGACCCTGGGCAAGTCACTTAAGCCTCATTGCCCTGCAAAAATTTAAAAAAAAAGGAGTAATGGGGCTGCCTTTCTAATAATCCCAGCTATGTCTCACACAATAGTCCCACTATAACCCCTCAGGCACTCCCTCAGGATATACAGTCACCCTTTAAATGGGGGGGGGGCAATATCCCCAGCAAAAGGTCATCAACTGTGGAAAGTATGGCATCAGTTAGAATGAAAAGAAATAGAGGATAGTTTCTCTTAGCAGATCTGCCCTGAAAAGAGGAAAGCAGTTTGTCTTGAGTTCCGGGATAAGAACTAATAACCAATTTTCTCTAATCCACTTATATATTATCCATTTTGTAGAAACGCATGAAAATCCTTAGTGCTGCACTGGTTTCGCCCCATCACCCCGTTGGATTATGAGTCATCTACCACTGCTATTACACAGATGATGTTTGCTACAGGAATGTGATCTGATTTTTATATAATAGAATCCTTGTTAGAACATGTTTGTTATTACCTAGATGAAATCATATCCCTGGGCAGAAATATAACTATTTTTATTGTTCCGTCGTGTCCAACTTTTTATGACCCCAATTGGGGTTTTCTTGGCAGAGATACCATTTCCTTCTCTGGCTCATTTTATAGAAGAGGAAACTGAGGACAAAAGGGTTAAGTGACTCGGCTAAGGTCACACAGCCAGTAAAAGTCTGAGGACAGATTTGAACTCATAAAGATGAGTCTTCCTGACTTCTGGCCTGGCACATCTTATTCCCTGGCACATACTTTTCATTCCAGTGGCACTGGTCTTCTGGCTGTTCAATGAACAAGACACTCCAACCGTGGCCTTTCTCTCTGGCTCTCCCCCATGCTTGGAACACTCCCTCCTCCGCATCATCTACTGACCTCCCTAGCCACTTACCTGCCCCATTTCCATCTCTAGCACATTTTTAACAGATGAGGAAACTGAGGCCAACAGGGTTAAGTGACTTGCCCAGGGTCACACAGCTAGTAAGTGTCTGAGAACGACACACTTTTAGGTTTAATTTGCATTATTTTCTCGATCACTTTCTAAACTCTAGACAATCAAATAAACAATAAATCAAGCCCTGATTTGTAGTCTTTGCTGATTTCCAAGGTATAAATGCTCACACTGAAATTTAACGATCAGCTCAGAGCCAATGGGACACATTCCTGCATATCCCTATCAATATCAGTATTATATCAACAGCATGCCATAATGGAAAACTGAGTTAGGATGCCTACATCAGAATCCTGGTTCTGACATTAAACTAGCTGTGTGACCACAGGCAAGCAACAAATTTCCCAAGTTTTCATTTTCTTATCTATAAAGTTGGAATAATAATGCTTAACTATTTTCTTCTCAGACATCTAGGTGACAATGGATAGAGTGCAGAGCCTGGAGTCAGGAAGACCTGAGTTCAAATCTGGTATCACATACTTCCTAGCTGTGTGATCCTGGGCAAGTCATTTAACCCTGTTTGCCTCAGTTTCCTCATCTGTCAAATGAGCTGGAGAAGGGAATGGCAAACAACTCCAGGATCTTTGCCAAGAAAACCCCAAATGAAGGTATGAAGAATCAGACATGACTGAAACCGACTGAACAAAAAACGTTCCTCACAGTACTACTGTTGAAAAGAAGGTACTCTGTGAAATCATAAGCAGTAGGTATAAGTGTGAGCCATTTTGTCAAATGAAACAAAAAAAAAACATTCTTAGGAAGGTAAATCAATCAAAAGTAAACTTATATACTATATCCCACCCAAAGCTAGAGAGTATTTTTATTCACTTGATACTACATAATATGTAATATCCACATGATAATATGCTATGAAACAAACAAACAAACAAACAAAAAAGAAAGTGAGAAAGATCTATGGGGCAGCTAGGTGGCACAGTGGATAGAGCACCGGCCCTGGATTCAGGAGTACCTGAGTTCAAATCCAGACTCAGACACTTGACACTTACTAGCTGTGTGACCCTGGGCAAGTCACTTAACCCCCATTGCCCTGCAAAAAAACAAACAAAACAAAAAAAGAAAGTGAGATAACATACTATGATAATATCCACACCATCATAAACAAAGCACTAATGCTATGATTACTACAATCGAACAAAGCAGAAAAAAAGTAACTTCCCTCCTATGCCAAGTCGATTTTTATATCTTTCTGATCACAAATATAAAGCAATTCTCTCCCCAGAGGAAACAGACTGCAGAGGGGAAAATCTATTAGGTACAAGGCAGGGAATTATGAAAGAAATATAGGCTTTGTAGGGGATGAACTGTCTAGTGATCGTGATTGGCTTCCATTTCCAGCTTAACAAGTGGCTTGTTTACTCCCAAAATATACCTTTATAATAAATATTTAAATGTTTAAAGGGTCAG
Organism: Dromiciops gliroides; assembly: GCF_019393635.1. NCBI lineage: Eukaryota > Metazoa > Chordata > Mammalia > Microbiotheria > Microbiotheriidae > Dromiciops > Dromiciops gliroides. The sequence goes on from NC_057864.1 coordinate 442,793,653, forward strand.
TGTATTTCCTCCACCTCCACCAACACCAATCACGGCTTCTTTTTCCCTCCTTTAAAAAAAATAACTTTTGGGGGAACAGCTAGGTGGCGCAGTAGATAAAGCACTGGCCTTGGATTCAGGAGGACCTGAGTTCAAATCCAGCCTCAGACACTTGACACTTAACTAGCTGTGTGACCCTGGGCAAGTCACTTAATCCTCATTGCCCTGCAAAAACAAAAACAAAAACAAAAAAATAACTTTTAATTGACGTCTCTTGTTTTGTATATCATCATAGTTTTCCCCAATATTTCTCCCCTTCCTCTTCCCAGAGGGCTACTCTATATAACAAATAGTATTTTTTAAAGATGGGGGGGGAGAAAAAGAGGGGAAAATTAACACAACTGGTCATTACACTGGAAAAAGTCAGAAAACATGCAATCACACCTTCTTGGTGAATTAGGAGGTGGTCTTTGAGAATTTCCGTAAGTGAAAACAATGATCATTATGAGGCCCAGTTAGTCCTTGGACAGGCAGTCCATTGCTGCTCATACTTGATGCCTTTCCAGCTTGGCAGCACCCAGAAGAGTTTATGCTTGAGAATCCAGGGTCAGCCCCATGCCGTGACCAGACACTGGACTAGGACTCTAGCAGGGTGTTTCAGTAAAACTTTTTAAATTCAGGTAACCATCCCTAATCAAATTTATCCTCAGTAGCTGCTTTTAAGCTGAGCAGTTTACACAATGCTATGTGATTTCAAGTCACAACCTCAGGAGAATCAAAATGACAGGTATTGCATAGCACATGGCAAGGCTTGCATAGTGGGTGTTGAAGGATGCCACACATTACCAACGATGAGTTAAATGAGAGGAATTGTGTAAAAGACACGATCAAGACATAATCAAGAGTGGAAACTGATATCCTGTAGTGGGAACAAGGGCTAAACAGGTGGGCAGCCTCAGTCCTCCCAGGGTATCCACAAAAGATGAAAAGAATCAGAGGAAATCTCCCAGTGTGTTGAGGTGATCCCCCATGGAGGAGTTACAGAGAGGCTAGAATAAGGGAAGGCACCAAAGGGTTTTGACTTATATGGGGAGTAGCCAGCCAACTCCTAAACCAATAGTTAAATTTTGAGTGTGAGCATTAACACCTCTGCAAATCAGGGCTTGATTTATTGTTTTGCTGATTGTCTAGACTTAAGAAAGTGATGAAGAAAAATCAAATGATACGGGGCAGCTAGATGGCATAGTGGATAGAGCACCGGCCCTGGAGTCAGGAGGACTTGAGTTCAAATCTAGCCTCAGACACTTGACACTTACTTGCTGTGTGACCCTGGGCAAGTCACTTAACCCCAATTGCCTCACCAAAAAAAAAAAAAAGGTAAATGATACGTTTTAAACTTTAAAGTATGTCCTACAGGTTTTCTGAGAGCTGGTTGTTAAACGTTTACCAGCATACCCCTACATGTATTAGCTCTGCACTTGGAAGGAGTAACAATAATAATAACCAGGACAAGACATTTATATATCAAGGTTTCCAAAGTATTTTACATATATTATCTCACAACAAGTCTCTGGGGTGGCTACTATGGATATTCCCCTTTTACAGATGAGGAAACTGAGTCTCAATTGCCCAAGACCACATGGTGAATAAGTAACAGAATAATTTGAACCCAAGCCCCTCCTGCCTCTATGTCCAGCACTCTTTGCACTATACCACACAGACCCACATTATCTAAGAATGGTTTACATGAAATACTTTTTTTTTTCATCACTCTTATAGTCTTAAGGCACTGGGAAGACAAAAAAAAAAAAAAGAGAAGTTCGATATTCAGTCTTAAAGTCTGGCCCAGGACAAAAAGGCAACTCAATAGTTTCATTGTGAAAGGGAGTTGTCAAGACGCCATGTGCAAAAAGTTATATTCTAAAATAACTTTAATTATAGCATGCCACCTCAGCGGAGTTCAAACTCATTAATTAGCATCCACATAATTAATTGAAATTTTATCTTATCCTGGATAGTGTCCCTAATTATTATTTTCTTCAGTGCTTTGTTCTGTAAAGCAAAAACTGACTGTCCCCAAACCAGTCCCAAGCCAGACAATCGGCTCCCAAACAGCTCTTCCTGCTGAGGTTTAGGAGACAGAGACACACAGAGAGACACAGAGACACAGAGACACAGAGACAGAGCTCTCTGCTGCTTCCCTCCAGGGCAGACTGTTCAGAAATGAAAGGAGCACAGTGCTTATTCTAAAGTGTTTTGAGCTTCACTTTTCCAGACAACACTGAAAGAACCAGTTTGAGAGTCAGTGAATATAGACAGTAGACAGTGGACAGTAAAAAATCAGGCCCTTCTTCTTCTGCCTTTCCTGAGGCCACGGCCCTCCTGCCCCTCTTCATGAACTCTTATCTGATTCTAAAGCACCGATGTTTAAATCACACTCCAAAAAGTGTTCATTCCCTTCATTATTTTGGGGGTGGTTAGGTAACTCAGTGGCTAAAGCACTGGGCCTGGCGTCGGAAAGATCTGAGTTTAATTCTGGTCTCACACACTTATTAGCTGTGTGACCCTGGGCAAGTCACTTCACCCTGTTTGCTTCGGTTTCCTCATCTGTAAAATGAGCTGGAGAAGGAAATGGTAAACCACTCCAGTATCTCTGCCAAGAAAGCCCCCCAAATGGAGTCAACCAAGAGTCAGAACAACAGAACAACAGACCTTATCTTTGTAACTGTAAGAAACAATAGGGGCAGAGCATTTTCTTGTACAATAGTTCTCAAAAGGGGGCAGCTAGGTGGCGCAGTAGATAGAGCACCAGCCCTGGATTCAGGAGGACCTGAGTTCAAATTCAGACGCAAACACTTAACACTAGCTGTGTGACCCTGGGCAAGTCACTTAACCCCAATTGCCTCACCAAAAAAAAAAAAAGAAAGAAAGAAAGAAAGAAACCCAAGTTGGAAAACAATAGTTCTCAAAAGCACATAAATAAAAGTTATCGAAAGCCCCCAGATTGTCTCTCGTCATCTTGTCTGTCCCAGTTCTTCTGGCTGTCTCTGCTGCATATGACCTTGCTGTCAACCCTCCCCTCCTGGGTACGTTCTTCTAGCTGAGAGACCCTGCTCTCTCCCATTCCTCCTTCTGCCTCTCAGACCATTCTTTCTCAGTGTCCTTTGCTGGTTCATTTGTTCTATTACAGCTTCTGAGTGTGGGTGAAGGGTCAGTCTTAGTCTTCCTCTAGACTGTCTCTGCATAATCCCATCAGATCCCATGAGTTTATCTATTCAGATGGGCCCAGATCTATCTATCTATCTATATATTTAACCCTCCTTTCTCCACTGACTTTCAGGCCCCTATCGGCAATGAATGGACATTTCAAACCAGGTATACCAGACAGCTGGAACTCAACATGCCCCAAAATGAACCGATCATCTCACCCACCCCTGTTTGCCATCTTCTGTCCTTCCAAACTTCACTTCTTCTGTGAAAGGCACATCTATCCTGTCTGTCTTTCCCCTTTGTAACCTTGGCATTATCTTCAGCTCCTCACTATACCTTGTCTCACACGTTTAAATAGCTGTCACATCTTGCTGTTCTACCTTCATAATCTCCCTTGCTTTTGACCCCTTCCCTCCACTCCTCCACTCACACAACTAGTACCTTAATTCAGATCCTTATCACCCCTCTCCTAAAAGATTACAAAAGCCTCCTCCAGGCTCAAGTCTCTCCTCACTCTAGTCCATCCTTCACACAGATGACTCCCCGATTCCCCTCCTCATCAACTCCAGTGGTTACTAGGATAAAATATAAAAATTCCCCTCTTTAGTTTTCAAAGCCCAGCATGACCTGGTTCCCAACCTGTCTTTCTAGTCTCATTAGATATTCCTCCCTTTCCCATACTCCATGACCCAACCAGACTGACCCTTCCTCTTTCCCTCATCCAAGAAACTCCACCTCCCTTTGCCATTTCTGTATCTTTGCATGTGTTTGGAATATTTGTTGCTCAGTCGTTCGGTTTTTTTTTTTTTTCAGTCGAGTCTGACTCTTCATGACCCCATTTGGGGTTTCCTTGGCAAATATACTGGAGTGATTTGCTATTTCCTTCTCCAGCTCATTTGACAGATGAGGAAACTGAGGCAAACAGAGTGAAGTGACTTGCCCAGGGCCACACAGCTAATAGGTTTCTGAGGCCAGGTGAGAGAATTCAGGAAGATGAGTCTTCCTGACTCCAGGCCTGGCACTCTATCTGCTATACCACCTAGCTGCCCTTAGATACTTTACCTTGTAGAGTCTCTCTCTTCCTATAAAATGCAGCTCAAGCACCATATTCTGCAGGAACCCTTTCCTAATCCCCCCAAAATTACTGCCCTTCCTCCCAAACCACTACATGCACACATATGTATATATGTGTGGGTGTATGTATATGTATGTATGTGTCTATGTATGTGCATACACACAAAGAAAATTTTGTACATATTTGTATTTGTTATCTCATTTGGGCCTCATAGCAACTCTGGAAGCTAGGTGCTGTTATAATGCTCATTTTATAGTAGAAGAAACTGAGGCAAGCAGAGGTGGGATGAACTATCCAGGATCGCACAGCTAGAAAATGCTTGAGGTCGAATTTGAACTCAGGTCTTCCTGATTCCAGCCCACTTGCACTACCCAGCTGCCTCTTGTATTTATATTTATTAACTTTATGATACTGATATATAAGTGTGTGTATATACATATAAATATACACACATATATACATACATGAATACATATGTATGTGTATGTAAATGGATATAGGTATAGGTCTATCTATATGTATGTATACACAGAGAGAGAGTTGAATGTGACTGAACAACAACTTAACAAATGGACCTGGTATTTTATTGGCACAGGGAACTCCTATGTGAGTAAACTCCTCACACCAATGAAGTTGGGCACTTTCTCTGACATCTCCAGTTTTAGAATTGCTGATAGCATTCAGAAGTTAAGGGACTTGTCCAAGGTCACACAGATAGTATGTTTCAGAGGCAAGAAATGATCCCAGATACTCCACTTATCATCATCATTGTCATTGTCATTGTCGTCATCGCCATTGTCACTGTCATTGTGGTCAGGTTCCAGATCTCCAGTGATTTTGTTGCTGTAGGAAATCCCTAAAGAATAACACCACCCCTTCTGAACCTATGTGCATTAGCAACTGTTCTGCAATTTGCATATCTAAAACTACCATGTGTACTAACTGTATAGCACTTTGAGGTTTGCAAAGTGCTTTACAAATATTATCTATTTTATCCTGCCAACAACCCTGGGAGGGAGATGCCATTATTATCCTCATTTTGCAGGGGAAGAAACTGAGGTAAACAGAGACAAAGTGACTTGACAAGGTTCACACAGCTAGTAAATGGCTGAGACTGGATTTGAACTCAGGTTATGAATCACTGAAAGGTTAAATGACTCACCCAATAGTGACCCAGCCAGTACATAGCAGAGGGGACTTCGACCAAGTTCTTCTGACACAAGACCTGCTCTCTATGCAATGAAACACTGTCTTGCCCAAAGATAAAATACAATAAGCTGTCAGATTCAATTGGAAAGGTCCTGAGAGATCCACTTTATTTTTTTGAGATCTACTTTAAACACCTCATTTTACAAAAGGATTGAAAGGTGAACTGTCTTATAATTAGCTAAGAATAATTACAGCCGCTATATATATATATATTTATACATATTAATATATACACATACAGCTGACAGTCACACACATTTAAGACTTTCAAAGCACTTTATATCCAATATCACATCTGAACCTCTGAACAATCCTGTGAAGTAGATATTCCAGGCATTAATACCCCGCAAGAGACCCTACTCCTTGAGAGCTAGAACCGTTCCTTGCCTTTCTTTTGCATTACCAGCACTTAGCACAGCATTGACATGCAGTAGGTGCTTCATAAATGCTTCCTGATTTTTTTTTTTTGGTGGGCAATAAGTTAAGTGACTTGCCCAGGGTCACACAGCTAGTAAGTGTCAAGTGTCTGAGGCCAGATTTGAACCCAGGTCCTCCTGAATCCAGGGCCAGTGTTTTATCCACTGTGCCACCTGCCCCCAAATGCTTCCTGACTGACCTGACTTCTTGGTGCTCCAGACAAATTAATTGAAGACCATGAGTTAGAGGTGCAGAGAAGGTGCTGACTTAGGTTGATAGAATGGAGTTTCCTCACCAGGAAGTTCCTTATGAAATCACAGGGCTAGTGTCTAACCCTCCTCTATTTTATAGAGGAAGAAACTGAGGTTCAGAGAGGTTCAGCAACTTTCCCACGGTTGCTGAATGAAGGGTTTGAACCCACTCCCAATCCATCTACTTCATCCACTATATCACATTCTCTCCCATATAAAATACAAACATGAAACCACAAGTAACCTTTAATTTCTTTTCTTTTTGAATAGACTTTTATTTTCCAAAACATATGTAAAAACAAAATTTTAACATCAATTTTTTTAACCTTTAATTTCAAAATGATTTTTCAGCTCAATTCAGCTAGAACAACTTCTTTCTTCCTCCCTTCCTCCCTTTCTTTTTTTCTTTTTTCCCCCACGGGGCAATGAGGGTTAAGTGACTTGCCCAGGGTCACACAGCTATTGGGTGTCAAGTGTCAGACTAGATTTGAACTCAGGTCCTCCTGAATCCAGGGCCGGTGCTTTATCCACTGCGCCACCTAGCTGCCCCTTAGAACACTTTTTTATAATGAATTCAATTCACCCTGATGCCACCCACCCCTTCTTGAGAGCAAGCAAATGGCTCTCACTATAATCCCATTCTCTATCTAATCTTCAGTGTCTCCGTATCTACTGCCTACAATTCCTACTGCCCCTGCCTCCCCCACCCTTAATAAAACAACCCCCCAAACTTCTCGTTTCATCCTATCATCCCTACTAGCGATTGTCCTCTGTCTCTCCTCCCCTTCTCAGCAAAACTCCTTGAGAAGTCCATCCAGGGAAAGAGCCTCCACTTCTCCCACTCACTTCTAAACCCTCTGCTGTCTGGCTTCCAGCCTAGAATCATCACTCAATTGAAATTGCTTTCTCTTGAGTTAACAATGAGCCCTTAATTGCCAGCTGTAATGGCCTTTTTCCCAAATCCTTCCAAACCCTTCTAGAGCATCTGGCACTGGTATTCACCTCTGGGATACTTTCTCCTCTCTCTGTTTTCATTGCACCCTCCTGATTCCTCTCCTATCTCTCCGACTGTCCCTTCTCAGGATCCTATGCTGGTTCTTCATCCATGTCACAAGCATAGACTGTGGACATCCCCCAAGACTCTTTCCTGGGGCTCTTCTGCACAGGCATATATTTGAAAATAAGAAAAATTGCCATAACTGACAAAAATGCTACGTTTCTAGACCTAACACATCACCTATTGGCAATACTCTCTGACACAGAAAAGTCTCATAAAAAAATTAAACATATATAAATATATACATATTTACCCCCAAATATGTCAACTCTCTATGTGGTTTTATTTATTTATTTGCAGGGCAATGAAGATTAAATGACTTGCTCAGGGTCACACAGCTAGTAAGTGTCAAGTGTCTGAGGTCGAATTTGAACTCAGGTCCTCCTGAACCCAGGGCCAATGCTTTATCTACTGTGTCCCCTAGCTGCCCCCCTTCTATGTAGAATAAATACACACATAAATTATATGTTATTTTATGTATTTTAAATATTACATTTATAATTTTTTTTGGTGGGGCAATTGGGGTTAAGTGACTTGCCCAGGGTCACACAGCTAGTAAGTGTTAAGTGTCTGAGGCTGGATTTGAACTCAGGTCCTCCTGAATCCAGGGCCGGTGCTCTATCCACTGCACCACTTTGCTGTCCCCTTACATTTGTACATTTTAAAAGGAGGTACCACCTAGAATTGAAAAGGAAGAGAAGGATGAATTGCATTCCAGACATTGTATAACACCTCTAGCAATCCTGAACTGCCCTTTGAAAAAAACAAACAAAAACCAAAAAACAGGGGGCAGCAAGGTGGCGCAGTGGATAAAGCACCGGCCCTGGATTCAGGAGGACCGGAGTTCAAATGCAGCCTCAAACATTTGACACTTACTAGCTGTGTGACCCTGGGAAAGTCACTTAACCCTCACTGCCCCACAAACACACACATGTGTGCACACACACACACACACACACACACTGAAAAACCCCTAAAACAAAAGATATATTTTTATCAGCAGTTTTCCCAGTGATGCTATATGCTTACAAATGGTGGTGCACCATAATTACCAAAGACTCTAAATTTCAGGTGATGAAAAGACTCCAGGTGGATGCAGGTACCTGATCAATGACTACCTCAGGAAGTGGTGGAAAAGATAATATCCAAGAAATACGCAATCCAAAAAAGAAGTGAGTCAGACATAATGAGAGGAAACTGTGACAGTCAGATAACCCAGATGCCAAAATGGTACCCATGAAATTTTTTTTTAAATCTAAAGAATTTGGATCTATGTGCTTTTATTTTTTAAAGTCAAATATATTATCAAGAGTTACACAAAATAGGTTAAGATCAGGAGGGAATAACCAAATTCGAGAAGTCACAGATCTATCTATCAGATTACCCACCTATAAAAACATTTACTCCACATGTTCTTTGTGACCAAAGCAAAGTATAAATAATAAGAAGTACTAGTAGAAAAGATTGATGTGTTTTTTTCTTTATGCAAGGTTGATATTCTTGGCCTTTTTCTTTTCCAGGATATGTTTAAAGTCAGTTTTCAAAGATTAAAAACAGGCTTTTTATACACTGGAAAATGGAAGATTTGGGATCAGGAGGGCCCACAGCACAAGCTGCCAAGAACAAAACTGCTGCACATTTGTCTGCAAAAGCCAAACAATGACTGTTGTACTGAAAATTCATCTTCACGAGACAGCTGTGGTTGGCTCCACCAAAGCAGATACTCGATGACTTTCAGCCCTGTTAAAATTGAGTCATTCGATGACTGACAGGCATTGCTTTATTCCAAGGCAATAGTTTGACTCAATGTCCTCAATGATTAATGTGACTTTTATGACCCAGAAAAAAGATGGAATCATACAGTTTTATTTTTTGTTTTATTTTTATGTTTTTAGTTTTTAGTAAGGCAATTGGGGTTAAGTGACTTGCCCAGGGTCACACAGCTAGTAAGTGTTAAGTGTTTGAGGCTGGATTTGAACTCAGGTCCTCCTGACTCCAGGGCTGGTGCTCTATCCACTGTGCCACCTAGCTGCCCCAAATCATATGGTTTTAGAAAGAGAGATAATAGAAGGCAATTTATAGTCTGACCAAGGCTGTTTCACAGTAGTATCATTAATACATTGTAACTTTCAGTACGTTGTAAACTCCAATGGTAACATTCCTCCACTAATGGTCCATCTAGTAGAATATTATTTCTGTTGAAAGTTCTCTGTATCCTCACCCTACACTCATGAATTCAGTCCCTATCCTAGCCCTCACGCCTTGCACATAGATAGAACTTCGAAGGTGCTTGGATGAAAGTTAAATTGGAATGCTATGTTAGCAGCAGGAATCTTCAAATTAAAATTTGTGGGTCCTGATCCCTCCTACTTTAGACTTCTTGTGCAGAAACTCAAATAATAAAGATCACTCTCTTTTAAAAAAAAGTGCACCTTTCTGAACTAAATCACATTCTCACTTGTGTAAAGTCATTTTTGTATTTTTTTTTTGGCAAGGCATTGAGGGTTAAGTGACTTGCCCAGGATCACACAGCTAGTGTCAAGTGTCTGAGGCCGGATTTGAACTCAGGTCCTCCTGAATCCAGGGCCGGTGCTTTATCCACTGTGCCACCGAGCTGCTCCCCATTTTTGTATTTTAAAGTAATTTGTTTAGCCTTTTTCCTAAATTGTACATTCATGGGGGGGGGGGCGGGAATGTACAATCATCTTTTTCATCTTTTTATGAAAAAAACAAGTTGTAGGCCTGGCACACAGTAGGTGTTTAATAAGTGTTTGTGGCACTGAATTGACAAATGCAGAGAAAAGGGGAGAGAAAGGTAAGATGAAGAGGCTTTCCTATTTTGTAACTTTACTCTGTAAACTATTGCCAAGTATTAATTTATGATGATATTAGAACTTGGGCTGGAGGAGAAGGATTGGACAGTTGGAGAGAAAATCTCTAAGAGCCACTGAGGCATGAAGTCGATGAGGCTGAATATTATACTTTAGACAGCAGAGCAGGACAGTTGAAGTTGGCCCAAGTTATTTAGTAGTATGTCAGATCGTTAAAGTTTTACATTTTCTTCCCAAACCAATCCATTTTGAAGAAGTACAGAAGGTGTACTGGAGGAGTGATAGAAGAGTTTGGGACTTGGTTCAATGATAAGCCCCGTAAATCAATGGGGCCAACATTGAGAGTCAGTGAAGGCAACAATGAACAAATACCTACGGAGACTATAGGTACTGAGAATGAGAACTAGTGGGAGGGGGGAGCAGCTAGGTGGTCCAATGGATAGAGCACTGGCCCTGGATTCAGGAGGACCTGAGTTCAAATCCAGCCTCAGACACTTGACACTTACTAGCTGTGTGACCCTGGGCAAGTCACTTAACCCCAAATTGCCTCACCAAAAAAAAGAAAGAAAGAAAAGAAAAAGAACTAGTAGGGGGTCAGTTGTTGTGAAGCAGGAAAAGATTAAAAAGCACTACAGGATTTTAGAAGGGTAAAGAATCGTAGAACTCATCTTGTCTAACTCCCCATGAATAGAGGAGCTGGAGGATAAACATGTGGGTCTAAGGGAAAGGGAGATGACAGGTAAGAAGATCGTGTCCTATAGGGTGACTGTGCAAACTTACAGACAGGGAAGAGGGGAAACTGATGTAAGAGAAGAGTAAATGATAAGCAGCAGGAGATGTAAGGAGGTGGGGAAACTTTAATCCATTTCACAGGCTGTCTTCCTTGTCTGGGATTCACTCCTCAACTGTTAGTTTATTTTTTGTATCCCCCAACATTTAACACAGTGCCTGGCATACAGTAGGCATCTACTAAATGCTTGTCACTTGACTGACAGGTCAGAATGGATGGCAGACAGGCACAGACAAATCCCCTCTGGATCCCAGAAACATCCAGCAAATGGAATCCTGGCTATCTGTGGCCTGCATAGTAGAAGAGGGAGGGGAGAATGCCTTGATGTTGATGAGGATCCCAAATGAAGCCGACCTCTCTCAGACCATAAATCCATGCCTTTGATTTTAAGTTGTCTTATCAGTGGCATTCAAGCGATTCCTGCTAAATGAATATTTTATAACTACTGCTTTGGTTTTGCAAGGAAGAGAGTTGAGGGAGGGGGATCAAATCTATCCACATTTATTAAGCATTTCCAACATGCCAAAGCACTGTGCTAAGCACTGGAGCTACAAATGAAGGCAAAAAGACAGTCCCTGTCCTCAAGGAGCTCACAGTCTAACGGGGGAGACAACATGAACAACCCATGGATAAATTAACTAGAGACAGGTTAAAGTGGAGGAAGTCTCAGAGGAAAGACATTAACCTATAAGGTGGATGAGGAAAGGCTTTTTGCAGAATGTGGTACTTGAAGGGAAACAGGAGGTGGAAGTCAGGAAGGAGAGAATTCCAGGCATGAGAGAAAGCCAGAGAAAATGCATGTCATTGGGGGATGGAGGGAGGGTCTTGTGTAAAGTATAGCAAGGAGGCCAAGGTCACTGGATCACAGAGTGTGTAGACCGGAGTAAAGTCTTCTTATGAAGACTGAAAAGGTAGGAGGGCGCTAGGTTATGAAGGGCTTTAAAAGCCAGACAGAACATTTTCTATTGGATCCTAGAGGTCATAGGTTCATCGATGACAGGGCTACATGGCCAGACGATGGCTTTGAAGCAATGGATAAAACAGTAGAGGTCGAATCAAGTCTCCAAAACTGACATAGCCAAATGATCTCATCCATATGAATGCTCCCTCCCATGATACCAACTCTAAGCCATCCTGTGTAACTTTTGTCCCAAGAGTTTGACACAGAGCATCCACCCAACGCACCAAGGCCTTCCTACTTTCTCATGAAGTTGTGAGGGTGCCTGTGAACTCTACACTCTAACCACCCCATCTCCTCTTCCTATTATACCTCTCCTAAATAGTTCAGTTGTAGCATATTGTTTCAATGCCTACCACCACTACCACCCCCAGTTTAGAAACAAAAGAAAACCAGTCACTCAACAGAGAAAATATCCTTATACCTATAAAGTATAATTAAGTTGTAGCTTGGACAAGTCCTAACCTACAGTCTGGTAATACCAGTTTCTTTCAAAGACAAGTACTTTACCACCCTCCTCACTAGTGGAATAAAGGCAATGAGAGAAACCAGAGAGAGAGCAGCACCAAACACCTTTGGGTAAAGTAAACAAACTCCAAATCACAGCAGAATTTATAGAAGGGGATAAGAGTTTACAACTAGTGTTACCTCCAAAGATCTGTGAGTCCCAGATGTGGCTGCTCTCTCCACTGACACAGATGACAACCCCTCCACCCTTTAGTGTACCATCTTTGTCATCAGCCTTTATGCACTTAAGCAGGCTTGCCTTCAAAGGAAGAGACCTCTCCTGCACTCTCTTGGCCCAGCTTTTGGAAACCCCAGCTGCCTCCACTTCCTGATGAGGCACAAGAGTAAGTCTTTGGTGGAGTGTTATTAACTGGATTAGCTGCTAATTGATGTCATCAGAACTTTCATCCTCCATTAGATATTTCCAAAATTCTTTTTAAAAAAAATACACTAAAACATTTAAAGCTTTACAAAAACAACCATTTGCCAAGAATTTTACCACCATTCTCTCAGTGTGAATGAGACAAACGATTCCTATGTATAACACATTTTTTTCCTTAGGGTTCCTCCCCACACAAAATTCTCCAGGAATCCTTTTAAAAGAAAATTTAATATCCGTTCCTTTGTTTCTATATTTAAGCATTTCTACTGTGACATCACAAAAATTAATATTTCTTCCTTAGTTTCTTCTGTTTTGAAAAAATTCTATTGTGTCCAGTGAACGAAATAATGAAAGGTCATTAGACACAATTATTGTGTTTCCTGGTTTCTGCCTCTGAAACTGCTTCAGAACACATCCACAAATGTCCCTGATAAAAGTCCACTACAAACTTCCACTCCCTTCTTGAGTTTTCTTTCTAGCAGCATAGATCACAAATGCAGAGACGATCCAAAACATGTTGCCACCCTTGGGTTTTTGGTTCTGTTTTGATTTTTGACAGAACTCTACTCTATACACAGCCCCTCTGAGCATACAAATGTCTTCCCAGATCTGATGTAAGGATCTTTGCTTATCTTTTAACTCCCAGGGCTTCTTAAACTTTTTCCACTCTCAACCCCTTTTTCTCCGAGAAACTTTTACATGACCCTGGGTATACAGGTATATAAAAGAGGTATACATAACCTTTTATTGTTGCCAAATTTTTCTGGACCCCCACATTCTGTTACTCAACCCCATATGGGGTCATGACCCACAGTTTAAGAAGCTTTGTACTAACCTACAACTCTTTATCCACAGCAGAGTGACCTTATAGTTGGGACATCCAATCTTGGAGTCAGGGATACCTGGGCCCAGTCTCTGCCTCTGACACCTTCTATCTTCGTGACCATGGACAAATCAACCCAGACTTTCTGAACATTAGCTCTCCTGTTTGGGGATTCTCAGTGACATTTCAATGGGATTAAAGCACCTTCTAAATGTCAATTTTTAAATTGTTGGCATGTACCATGACAACTGGCTAGAGTGAACAACTAATGGAATACCAATAAGCACTTGCTTATTGGTTATCCAGGGATCTCCTAAACCTATTAGAATGGGCCACATCTCAAGTAAAGGTGACTACTGTATATGGCATATATACAGTATATATAGATATAAATATAGAAAAAGCTGTGTGTATGTATGTGTGTATGCAGTATATATGTATGTGTATATATATAGGCAGTATATATGTATGTGTATATATATATATGTCATACATACATACAATAGCCCATATTCATAATGTATTTCCAGGAAAACCAGAGAATGGGGAATATACCTTCCAAATGAAGCAGCTAAGTCCTGGCTTGACAGCAATGGTATCAAATTTAAGTAGAATGGGAGGGGGGCACTAACTCTACATGACAATCCCTGTGGGGCCTAGAAAACCATATATTAACATTATCTGTGTTCCATTGTATTTTTATTTATCTTGTTAAATGTTTCCCAATTTCATTTTAAGCCCGTTGGGATGTCTGACTCCTCTGGAAAGAGGCACGCTGTGGGAAAGGTGTGGTTTAGAACTGAAAAGAGCGGCATGCTCCTTTATAGACACGATTTTTATGCAAAAACTTGCCAACTGGCAGGATATAAAGGGGGCGGGGGGGGGGGGGGAGCTGCACTCTTTGCATTCTATTGCCTTGCTAGCTTCTGTTAAGATCTCCAAACCAACAGCTTCCAAATGCTATCTGGATTACCAGGTCAAGAGTAAAATGTTGCCAAGTTAAGTTGCTTTGTTCTGCAGCATTGCAGGGTAAGAAAAGCCTCACCCCCTCTTTTTCCCTCCTCCTCCGAGGGCCGACCTGGTTCAGTCCCCCCGGTCCCAGACCTGGTCCTGTCATCTCCCTCACCCAGCAGCGCTTTGACAAAGGAGGTCCGGCCGCTCAGGCCGTTTGCTGAACCTCCCTGTGAGGAAACAGAGAACTTTGCAGGGTCGCGCCCACCTCTTGCAAGGATCGGGGAACAAAAGGCAAACGGCGCATCCGTCAGCAAGGAACGGGCTGTTTTCTCTGTCTGGTTCCCAACTCGGCTCAGGGGCCGGGGCAGCAACACCGATGGGGGGGTGGAGGGGAAAGAGACAGCGAGGAGGGAGATGGGCAACAGGCTGAGGCGCCCGCGTACAAACAACCGGTAGTCGGACGGCCCGAAGAGCGAGTTCTAAGGCTCCTGGGCCGGGAGGAAGGGCGCGCACCGGACCGGACCGGCGCGATGCTGCTTTTCCGGAGCTCGCGGGCAGGGGCAGGGGCAGGGGCAGGGGCAGGCAGGGGATCGGGGAGCCCACATCCGTCCAGCTGCCACGCTTGGCCCAGAGTCCCAGACAGCGCGACTCATCCATCCCCGAACCACTTAGAGTCCCTTCTACTGCGACCCCCGCTCCGTCCTACCTGTCCTCGGCCGCGGGACTGCCAGGCTCCGCTCGGGTCTCGGGCTGCTGCGGGTCCCCGCTCCCCGACTGGAGCTGGCACATCGGCCTCTCCAGCCCCCGCCCTACCCCCCACCCCCGCCAGTTCTGCCCCGGCCGGGCTCCAGGTCCCGCCCTGTCCCGCCCCAGCTGGGTGGCTCCGGCCCCCGCCTCTCCGCCCTGCCTCCGCCTCTCAGGGATCACCGCCGGCCGGCGGGCTGGAGGTTTCGGGGTCCGCAGCTGCTCTGCACTGGGGGAAGGGGTTGACCCAACCTCTTTCCTGTTCTCGCGCCCCCAGGGCCCCCCACCCGCGGCGCCTCATCCTAGCCAAGGAACCCCAACAACCGGACATTGAATGACCCAAAGCACGCAGTAGTGCCCCTTTGCCCAAGGGCGCTTTAAAGTTTGCAAAGCGTTTGACAAACGTTGGCTCATCTGTTAATAATAATATTAACATTAGCCACCATTTGTATCACGCTTACCAGTGTGCTAAGCGAGTTACAATTCTTTTCTCATTTGATCTTCACAACACTCTTTAAGAGCTACTTCACAAAATTAAGGAAAGTGCTTCGTAAAACTGGAAACCCATATGAATGTGGCGTTATAAAATGTTTGTTGTATTGAATTCTAATTCCTCTGGTTGCACTTCACCGAGCAAACGTGGAGTCTTCTGCAAACTTGAGAAATCGAGGAGATTCAAAGTAACTAACACCTTAGGCTTGGGATCCCTGAGAGCGGGAGGCCGGAAGGAACCTTTGATACTCCCAGCACCTAGATTCTATAGCCCTCGCCCATCAGCGTGACACACTTCCATAATGACTCTGCCTGGAGTTAGGAGAGAGTCATACTTAGGTATGTAACGTGGCACCGTGCCCAAAGCCAGCAATAGCCCAGTTTCACTATAGGATTAGGGCCAAAGATGAGTTTAGCATGCGTCCCAGGAAAGCTGTTCTCTCCGGAGGCTCCCCAGGGACACGGAACTGCCCCCCCCCCCACTCCTCTCCCAGCTCACTCACATCTGTTCACACTGAGGCACCAAAACAGAGCAAGGCCAGAAGGAAAGGTGTTTGGTTTACAATTAACAGATGGCTGTCACATTACAGCCCGCAAAGCAAGAACAGCAGGGGGTAGGGAACTGTTGAGAAGACCAGGAGTGATATTTCTAAAAATAAAGTTGGCCCATTTATCACAGCCCCAAAACAGTCCCAGCATCAACGTCAGCAGTTTAATGAAATTCATTTGTTCCTTCTTCATAAAAAGCTGCACCGTAGTGGCAAGTCTCCCTTAAGAAGTGCAAGCTAATCTTTAGGACATTAATACAAACAAAATCTTGGATAAGATGCTGTTGGAATTTTCCTCTAGTGTCATCTAAAGGAAAGTTTGCACCAAAATAGTTTGCCTTGGAATCTACTCATTGAGCTTTGAATTCAGGAAGTTTATTTGGCGAAGGGGAGATCGAATGTCAGATACCTATGGAAGATTAATCTCTCTGGACCTCAGTTTCTTCTTCTAAAGATGAGATGAGCACTAAAGTTCCCGGCAGCTCCAAGTTCTGTGATCCTAAGAGACATAGGATGGGGGCTCTGGGCAGGCAAAGGTGTTTGCATGTGTCCTCTACTGCCCTCTCTTGGGTAAAACAGAGACATTCATAGCTAGGAAAATAGATACTCCTCTTTAAGCCTAAATTTGGAATATTTCATTTGTGGCAAGTTGTATTAGTTCAGATACTAAAAGAAGCTTTGATATAAATAAGTCTCCAGGATGAAGAAAATCACCTTCTCTAAGGGGGAATAGCAAAGCTAACCCTGCCGGTCACTATGATGTCAGACACCGCATGGAGGAATACTACCAGCAGGACCTTCTAAAAAGGAGGAGAAGGGGGCAGCTAGATGGCGCATCCGGCCTCAGATACTTGACACTTACTAGCTGTGTGACCCTGGGCAAGTCACTTAACCCCCATTGCCTGCAAAAAATAAAAAATAAATAAAAAATAAAAAGGAGGGGAAGGGGGCCCCACCTATGCTTGGGGTTTCTGCAGAGTCTGGAGAAAGAGGTAAGAATTTCTTCTTCATTGTTTTCCATCAGAAATGCCTTTATATCCTGAGATGAAGTTCTCATTTTGGAGTTAGCCAATTTGTCAAAGCTGTGTCTTACATTATAGAAATAGCCAGAGGATTTCTACAACAAAATATAATAAATTAAACACAGGAAAATAGTAGAATCGGACAAATGGATGTGACAAACAAGTGGTAAGAGTTGACTACCCAAATTTGTTTTAAAAATTGATTTTGAAAAATGTAAGGTACTGTTAGCCAAAACAATCAAAACCAAATGCTGTGGCATTCTAATTGATTCCAAAGAAGAGACATGTAAAGGAACCTGTACCCTTCTTTGAAGAGGTGTGGGATTTATGAGTATAGAACTGCATGTGATGTTAGACTTTTTCAATGTGCAGGTTAGCTGTGTTACTTTTTTCCCCATTAAGTGACCTCCTTAAGGACAATGACTGGTTTTGCCTTTATTTGTATCACTGGCATTTTAGCGAGCTGCCTGGAACTTAGCAGGCACTTCATAAAATGTATGTTGACTTATGAACCATTCCCCCACCCACTTTTAAATTGTTTGTTATAAGAGATGGCTGTGGGAGGCTGTTATATTGGAAAACATAGGTGATATGAAGACTAAAATTGCAACAGAATGTATTTTGTTGGTCAGTCATATCTAACTCTTCATTGACCCTATTTGGAGTTTTCTTGGCAAAGATATTGGAGTGGTTCGCCATTTCCTTCTCCAGCTCATTTGACAGATGAGGAAACTGAGGCAAATAGGATAAAGTGACTTGTCCAGGTCATGTGCCAGGAAGTGTCTGAGGATAGATTTGAACTCAGGAAGATATCTTCCTGACTCCAGGCCCAGCACTCTATCTACTGTGTCCCTTAACTGCCCAAATAAAATATATGGAAAGCATAAAATTAAATTTTTTAAAAAGGGATTGCCAAAGGAGAAGAGCTGCTTGTTCAGGAGCAAATAAATGTAGAAATCACCTGGTAGAAAACGCATGATCCCTTAAGAGTGAAAGAAAGGCAAGTTGAAACAACTTCAAGGTACTGCTTTATACATGTTAAATGAAGAAAAGTAAATGAAAATGGCTGTGGGGAGACAGATTTATTTATACTTGACACCAAAAATTGGTTCAGTCTCTAGTCATTTACTAACATGAAATTGATTTTTTAAAATATATTTACGTGCCCCTTTGACATGAGAATTCCACTTTGGGAAAGTGTATGGGATTGCCAGTCTCTGGTATTTTGTAAGGCATAATGAAGGAAAGTGATTTATCAAGAACCACACAGACATTTAAATGTCAGGAGGAAGGTGTGTGTGTGTGTGTGTGTGTGTGTGTGTGTGTGTGTGTGTGTGTGTGTGTGTATAATGGTTCATCTGGATCTGTGATTTTCATAGGTATGGGCATCATGCAATGTGAACCGTGCCCACACCATACAAACTTTCAATTCACCTTTAACTTACAATTTGACAGTAAAAAGTGACTTGTCCGTGGAAATACAGCAATTGTATATCAGAGGCAGGATCTGAACATAGGTCTTCCTGAGTCTAAGGCCAGTGCCTTAAACACCACACTGCTTGTCTTTTTTTCTCATTCCAAAAAGGGTAGCAGGTTGTACAAAATGATTATACCTGAATCAAAAAAAAAACTGGAATCTAACCAAATAACCAGCTGAGTATATTAACAAAATGAAGAACCACATAGCCATGGAAAATACAAGGATGTGGGCTATGCTAATACATGGAAGTATATCTGTGAAATAATGTTAAGGGGAAAAAAAGTAGCTGGGTGTGGTACCATTTGCTTGTAATCCCTCTTCCAAAGAGAGGCTTTGATTGGTAGATTGATGGCACCCCAGAGTTCCAGGATGGCAGCAGGCTAAAGTCAATCAGGTATCTGTACCGAGTACCATATTGATGTGTCAGCCACCAGGCTGCCTAAATTGAGGCAAACCAGCCCCAGTGGGAAATGGAGCAGGTCGAAACTGCTGGGCTTTTCAGTGGTACAGTCCAATCTATGAGTGGCCATTGTATTTCCAACCAGGATAAGATAGGGAGACCGAGGCTCAGAAGAAAAGAAAAGGAAGAAGGGGAAAGAAAAGAAAAAACCAGAATAAGGCTAGGACAATAGGATCATACACTATCCAAACCTGTTGTTTTGTTTTGTTTTTTGCAGGGCAATGGGGGTTAAGTGACTTGCCCAGGGTCACACAGCCAGTAAGTGTCTGAGGCTGGATTTGAACTCAGGAACTCCTGAATCCAGGGCCGGTACTTTATCCACTGAGCCACCTAGCCGCCCCCTTTTTAACACAAATTAGCAAAGACTGGAAGGATGTTTGTAGCAAGTTCAATAGAATTTAAGATCGATTAGTAGTCTTTCCATAGAATCACAAAATTGCAGAAGCAAAACAAATGAAAAATTGCTTAGGAAAGAAAAAAAAATTCTTTAGCCTCTGCTCATCTTGGGTTTGGTCTGTTTTTCTGACAATTGTACTCAGACAAAAGTATCCATCTGACCAGTAGAGGGCAACACACTTGTATGTGTGCAAAGGTAGTTACGGAAATAGTAAACAAAAGTGCTTCCCCTAGTTTCTAAAAGTTTCCTGTAGCCTTAATTTTGTTAACTAAATAATTTTTGGTGTATCAATATAGAGGTCACTGTCACTACTGAAAGAGAACCTGTGGTGACTTAAAAAAACCCAACAATAAAATTTTACCCTTTGTGAAGTAAATGGACACCCTAATTACTTTTTTTTTAAACAGGGCAATGAGGGTTAAGTGACTTGCTCAGGGTCATACAGCTAGTAAGTGTCAAGTGTCTGAAGTCATATTTGAACTCAAGCCCTCCTGAATCCAGGGCTGGTGCTTGATCCACTGCGCCACCTAGCTGCCCCCCTAATTACTTTTTATAATAATTACAAATATTTCTTTTGTAAGTTCAGATTTTTGCTCACTGGATTTTCTTAAAGTAAGGACACACCCACATTGCACTACACAACCTGTCTGTGAGACCAGCCCTGACAACCTGTCAAAAAGATGACTTTTCCAGTATGCTACAGGGATGGGTGGGGTATCCTTGAGCATGTTTCCTTGTCAATGAATAGAAAACAGAATTAAGAAAGAACTTTTCTTCCCAGTTATAAATTACTTTTCAAGGCTTGTTTCTTATTTTTCTAGAGAAGGAGTAGGCAACTTCCACACCAAACCTAAGAGCTTCTACAAGAGAAATGATGATCTGAACAGAAGAGTTGCTATATTGATTTTAATCTGTTGCCTTTAGACCCTCTGCAATTAGGTTGAGTTCATAACACCAGGTTTCAAAGCGATAGGCCATTCGGATCTGGGCCACGTTGGTTTTCCGGATGTCATTTCCATGAGGGCCTTCCTCAAGGTAATTGTCTCCGAGAAACTTAGCTTTCTCCTAAAAGACAAAAGGAAGCAGAATGATCATTGTTTATTAGCCCCTCGATATTACTGTGTAATAATTACTTCCTCTACAAAATCCCTTCCTTATGCCATCCCCTGGCAACAGGAAAAAATAAACCTTTAAAAGGACTCATCCAGGACTTCAATGAGTAGCGTCTGATGAAAAGTCTTTACTCCTGGCCAAAAGGCATGTCCAGACAGACAAAACAAAGCCTTCCACTCCCTGCATGCAGTGAGTGGTTCTACAGGATTTACTGGGCCATTCCTTCCCTTGTTACATCAACCCATTTATGTCATCTTCCTTAAGAGACTTCAGCACCCTCCTTAATGACCTAACACCCTGTCCTCCTAGCTTCTTGAACTCTGCTGCTCCTATGACCTCCATCTCTACTGTGCTTTTAGCCAAGGTCACAGGTTACAATGCCCAGCCATCACTCAACCCTTTAAGATTCTGAACTCTGAGATTTCCTTCTCTGACCCTAATCTTCTGTCTTTCCACCTCTCTCACTCCTTTCCTCCTTCCATTTCTGTTATATGTTTTTCATTGTGACCCTCGGGATTTTTCTTCCTCCTTGTTTTCTCAATCTATTAACCCTGTTCTGGCCTAACTTCATTTCCTAAATCAGTCTTGACCCTATCTATGGTCAGCCATTTCAATAATGACCCCAACCTCCACCTTTGAATCTCCCTTAAATTTCTGTTGATCTCACTACACTGACCTTAAATTGTGAGTAAATCCTGTCAGCTGCTTCTTTGGTCTCTAATCTTGATGGAAGAAATCAAGAAACCATGTTGACTGTGTTCAATACAAATTTATCTGATTTAACTTTAGCTGAGATATAAGTACTACAGGGCAGTCCTTTTTATTCATGTCTTATTAATATATGCCGCACAATTCCCATAATCCACCAACAAGTTTATTAAGCACCTACTATGTGTCAGAGACACTGGGGATACAAATACAACAGGTGCTTCCAACCTTCTTTTCTCAAGGTCCCAACTCCCTACACAATAAGGTTGAAGAACATTGGATGTTGAGGCTGGGGACCTGAGTTCAAATCCCACCTCTGCTGTAATATGAGATGGGGCATTTCACCTCTCTAAAATTGAGTATTCTAATCTTTAAAATGAGAGGATGAGGGGCAGCTAGGTGGCGCAGTGGATAGAGCACCGGCCTTGGAGTCAGGAGTACCTGAGTTCAAGTCTGGCCTCAGACACTTAACACTTATTAGCTGTGTGACCCTGGGCAAGTCACTTAACCCCAATTGCCTCACTAAAAAAAAAAAAAGAGAGAGGATGAGACTAGATGATCTCTCATTTTCCTTTTACCTCTAAACCTGTCATCCTTCTCCCTCACTCAGTAGGTAACTTTACCTCTGCCTTTATTGAAATGAAGACCATCTGATTTAAACTCCCTGAACTCTCCACCTCCATTACTCTAACACTCTTAAAGTCCTCATGGAGCCATTTGGCCTTCCTTCCTCCTGTAACCTAGAACCCACCTTCTCCCTCTTCCATGATCTTGCTCCATCAGCTCTCTCTCGGGCATCTTCAATCATTCGCTCTTTCCCTTATACTATAAACCTGCTTAGGTTTCCCATCTCTATCTCCCAAACAACCCCTTCCACCATCTCTCAAGTCACCATCTTATCTCTTTCCTCCTAGTCCCTATCAAACTTCTAGAAAGAGTAGTTAGTGAATGCTCCCTGTCTACATGGCTCACCAGTCATGTCCCAGCTCCTTGCAGTCTGGCTTCTATCCCACCATTCCAATGAAAGACAAGCTCTCTCCAAGGTCACTAGTGGCTTCCTTCTCTCTAAAGAATAGGGATTTCCCTCAACCTTAACATCAACAGCATCAGACACCACTGATGGTAGGGCTGTGGATGGACTGTTGAAATTGGAGTAGGAAAGATATCTGCCTCATTCATTCATTCATTCATTCATTCATTCATTCATTCATTCATTCATTCATTCATTCATTCATTCATTTATTTATTTATTTATTTATTTATTTATTTATTTATTTATTTATTTATTTATTTATTTATTTGCAGGGCAATGGGGGTTAAGTGACTTGCCCAGAGTCACACAGCTAGTAAGTGTAAAGTGTCTGAAGCCAGATTTGAACTCAGGTACTCCTGAGTCCAAGGCCAGTGTCTTATCCACTGTGCCACCTAGCTGCCCCCAGCCTCAGTCATTTCTAAAGCAACATAAGAGCCCTTGAGCATAGAGTGTGAGTTACAAGGTGGTAGGTTACGGGAGCTGCTTCAGTGAAAGGATCAGTGTGGATTGGGTAGGGGCTGAGCTTGACTGAGCCTGAGTGCCAAACATTATTATATTTAGGCAAGAATCAGTAGGTAAAGGTAAAAGCGGATGAGGGCAGAGTATCACAGGGCTTGATATAAGGCTTCTGCAGGATCACAGGGGTAAGGGGAATGTCCTTTGTGTAGCATATACCAAGAGGAATGACTAATGGTGCAGTAGGGGATAGCATTCTGTAAAGGGTAGATGATCAGGGTTCAAATGCTGTCTCTGACTCTTACTAACTGGGGGACCATGGGCAAGTCACTTAATCTCTCTGTGCCTCAGTCTTCTCATTTGTAAAATAGGAATAAAAATAATACCCAGGGCAGCTAGGTGGTGCAATGGATAGAGCACCGACCCTGGATTCAGGAGGACCTGAATTCAAATCTGGCCTCAGACACTTGATACGTACTAGCTGTGTGACCTTGGGCAAGTCACTTAACCCCAATTGCCTCACCAAAAAAAGAAATAAATACCCATAGTAAGGGTGCTTGTGAAGCTTAAATGAGATTGTATAACTGTTAACTTTAAAGTGCTATGTAAATGTCAGTTCTTATTATTTCATTATTGGTGAAAGGTCAGTTTTTTGTCACCAACTTAAATGAATCTTGAGTGGCTGAGTTTGCCTTTTAATTTCTGTTTCAGAAGATTGACTGGGGTTGGGCTTAGGGGCAGTAGGCACCTTAGAATGTTCTGATCTGGACTGATCATCCCTTCAAACTTGCATTTCTCCCAACTTTCTTATTTCTGTTGTTGATACCACCAAGTATCACCCAGTCACCCAAAGTCACCTTTGATTTTTCTATCTTTTTCATCTTGTACATCCAATCAGCTGCCAAGTTTTATAGATTCCAGCTCAGTAATATCTGTTCCCTCCTTGGGACTGTTGTATTTCAGGCCTTTATCTTTTTGGTTTTGTTTTTGTTTTTCAGGGCAGTGAGGGTTAAGTGACTTGCCCAGGGTCACACAGCTAGTAAGTGTCAAGTGTCTGAGACCAGATTTGAACTCAGGTCCTCCTGAATCCAGGGCTGACGCTTTATCCACTGTGCCATCTAGCTGTCCCCCTTTATCTTTTCTTACCTAGATCATTATACCAACCTCCTAACTTGTTCTCTGGTCTCCATCTATCTCCCGTGCAATCAGTCATCTTCCTAACATCCTGCTCTGATCCTATCATTCCTCTACTTGAAGTCTTCTGTGACCCTGCTCTCTACTTTGCCTATGAACTCCTGATTCTGGCACTCAAGACCCTCCACAATCAGGCTCCAATAAGCCTTTCTAGCCATATCTTATCTACTCCCTTCATGCATTGTTCTTGCTCTGCCTTCTTCTACCTCCATTCCCCCATGCCTGGAATGGTCACCCTACTCTCTCCATATGTTGAATCTATTCAGGGGTGGCAAATGTTTTTCAGTGCTGGTAAATGTTTAACAAATGGCTTTGTGGGGGGGGAGTATGTATGACCCACTTTTAAGTTCAATCTCCATTATTAACGTGTTCTCGATTATTTTCTTAAGTCTAGACAACTGACGAAACAATAAATCAAACCCTGACTTGTAGTATTTCTGATTTCTTAGATACAAATACTCACACTGAACATTTAACAATCAGGACTCACAGATTCAAGCTGGCTCCACCACATCTTTGAATATAATGGAGGAAGCCAAAAGGGACCATGAGAAAGGTGCTGGGCCCAAAACTAGGAAACACCTAGTTTCAAATCCTTCCTTTAACACTTCCTAGCTGTGTGACCCTGGGCAACTTACTTAACTTCTCTATTCCCTGGTTTCCTCACCTGTAAAATGGAAATAATCATACTTGTAAAACTTCCCAAGGTTGTTGTGAGAGTCAAATGAGATAATGGATGTTATGCACTTTGCACGCCTTAAAGTGAGAGAAATGTCTATGGTGGTGGCGGTGATGATGGTGGTGGTGGTAAAAGTTCCTCCTTCTCTTAAAAGGTGTAGCTCAGCTGCTACCTCCTCCATGAAACTTCTTTGATTCTTTCTCCCTCCCCTCCACCCCTAACCCCCCAGTGGCCTGTCCTTATTTACAAATTCCGTACACATTGCTTGGACCTTCTTTTGAATTCATATCTTCTCTTGTAGTATCATTATTTATGTACGTGTCTTTTCTCTCCCTGTTTGATTGTAAGCTCATTGTGATGAAGACCTACATCTGTATCCCCAGAGCCTTGCATCACTTCTCCCACAAATCAATCACTTAATACGTATCTGGTGAATTAAATGGAATTTTCTATCATACACAAATCACCAGCCACGTGCATAGAAGTGGGGACTCCTGAAAGACAAGCAAACCTACCACGTGGGACATGCCACACTGCAGGACACTATTTCTCGCCACTTCACACATGTCACAAGTGCTCAGTTTGAAGACCTGGGCAGCAATAGCATATTCTTCCATCAAGGGTTCCTGAAATAATTTTCACACATGAAACAATTGCACAGATTAGCAAAAGACATGAGCAGAAATAAACCCTGCACAGAAAGAAGAAAAATAGGTCAATGTCAAGATTTTGTGGACAGGTACGGGGCATAGCCCCTTTCTTCGGTAGACATTTTGGTTACTCTTTTTAAAGGGGTAGAAAAACAAGTGTAGATTTTTTCGAGTCTTGTAAGTTAGACATGAGTTATTACTCATGAGGAGGCCCTGATTTGAGGCATTAGAAGCCAGAGAGAGGGATGACCAGATACGGATAGGAAAAGAAGCTGAGCACAGGATAAATCAGACAACCCTAAGAGGGTGTAAAGGGCCAGGCCTGGAGTCAGAAAGGCCTGTGTTCAAATCAGACTTCAGAAACTTAATGACTTGTGTGATTCTGGGCAAGTCATTTAATCTTTGCCTCTGTTTCCTCATCTGTATAATGGACCCTACCTCCAGAGTTGTTAGGAGGATCAAACGAGATATTTGTAAAATGTAGCACAATGATTGGCACAGAGGGGGCACTACATAGATGGTGGTGGGAGTGGTGATGATGCTGCTGCTGCTGGCGGTGGTGATGATGGTGGTGGTGGTGGTGATGGTGGTGGTGGTGATGATGTCAGAACTTCATTGCATCTGTCATCTCACTGAAGAGATACTGAATCAGGAGAAACGTTTGCTTGGTTGTGTGATCATGGATGAGCCACTAAGCCATGACCATCTTTTGTGTAAAATGGAGATGATAATATGTTGGTCCATATTTCACAGGGCTGTGGTGAGGTTCAAATAGAATTATAAAATGCTTTGCAAACTTTTAAGAACCACCTAAGTGTCTAAGTAGCATTGCTTGGTGGTTAGAACAAAGGACCTATAGAGTCAGGGAGCCCCAGGTGCACATCTCACTGTCAGATACATACACACACACACACACACACACACACACACACACACACACACACACACACACACACACACCAGCTATGTGATTGTGGACAAGTCATTTCTCTGCATCTCAGTTTCCTTATCTGTCAAATGAAGCTAGTAATAATAACTACCTCACCCTACCTTAACACAGTTTACACAACAGGCACTGACTAAATGGTTATTGACTGACTCACAGAGTTTTTGGAAATTCAAATGAATAATGTAACAAAGTATTTTTCATGTCAGCTAATAATGTAATAATATCATTCTTTTATCTTTTTTAATATAAGTTCAGATAAAAGTGGTCTTGGGAAAAGTGACTAGGCTGCTATTTTTCTTTTAGAAATGACATTCTATAGGCTATTACCCAGTTGAAAAAATAATTGCTTTTTGTAAATAAAAGTTTGGGGATGTAAACTCAACTTCTACAAGTTCATTTATAAATATTATCTGTAAGTGATAGATATTAATAAAGTGCTTAGTACAGTGCATGGTACATAGTAGGTGTTTAATAAATGCTTATTTCCTTCCCCCTTCCACATACAGAGGTCATTTTTAGGACAACTCCAGTAGCAGATAGGACCATGAGGATGATATGTACCTCATGCTGGTTCTACATGATTTTGATTTCTTTCTATTTGAAGGCTTTTTATTCTGTGTAGTTTTGAGATTATAAATAATGGATATAATCATATTTATTAAAAATTGTGTTCTTAAGTTTCTATGGATGAATGTTATATCTAGGCAATTGTGGGCAACAGTTTTGTCTGGGATTATGTTCCAGTTTCAGTACAATTTAGTTGTTGATTTCTCTGGAATCATTTTTAGTCTATATTGATAAGAATAGATATTTATAATTTGTTGGCTTATTAAAGAAAGAAAGCTTCTTATGTAGAAATCTAGCCACCAGATTGTGCCTTGGCAGGTGCAAAATCTTCACAACCTGTAGTGATGTACTGCATAATTTCTATGTCTTTCTCTTGCATGACATAAACTAATCAATGTCAGGTCTCCTTAGAGATAAGCCTTCTGTAATTTCTGGTGGCTAGGACCTGATCTTGAATTACTATTAAAAATCATTCTGTGTCTATGCACAGATGTGCATGACAGCCATTGGTTCAATGTCTCTTTTGATGTGTTGTGTTCATGTGCATTTTACCCATGGAGGGGCTTTTGATTCTACTCTTGGATTGTAGCCTTTTCATAGGCTCCATTCAAAGGTAAATAATTTTTTGGTTACACTCTACAAATCCAGAACCATGTACGTATTATCAGCCTACACTGTTGGGGAAGGGTGGAGGGGAAAGGGAAGGAGGGACAAGCATTTGTTAAGTGCCTACTATGAGCCAGTCACTGTGCTATTCAAATATTATCTCATCTGATCCTCATTTGATATTGCTCCATGAAGGGATGTCTGTTCCAAAAGTATTTCTCTACATTTTAAGCTATCATCATCATTATTATTGCTATTATCTGTCACATGTTCTGAGAACATACAACTTCCAATGAAGTATTAATATTTCTATAGCTTCCTTAGGGTAATGGATCATGTGTTTTATCATCATCGAAAAATCATTTTCATCTTGTTCGATGGGATTCAGATAAAAGTATCCTTGGATACTTTTGTATATTTGGGACAAGTCATTATCTTGCTGCATTCCTTTTATATTTAATCTTCTGCAACTTGCTACACAGATATATAACTGCTTTTTATGGTTGGATAAAATTATCGTCATGATTAATGTGGATATTCCCTTTGATCTTGCAGAATGCAACTCACCCATACTTTCTTTTTTTTTTTTTAAGAATAAGGTGGTAGTTTATTTTGGGGCAGAGGAAGGGAAAGGGAAGGGAAGGGAAACCATGAAAGAAGTCCTTGGACTTCTCATGGGGATATAGGCATGGCACAGAAAGTGGCTCTGAGATACCAATCTCCTCACCCATACTTTCTTAACCTATCTTATCCACGTTTCTGGATGCCTCCCTGTAGGGCATTTGACATTTTTGGAGGTTCTAGTGTACCTTGCGAAAATTTATTAATAATAAGCCTCTTCATATTTAGCTGGGTTGGTCCCAGGTGGTGCTGTGAAATGGCATTTAACTTGAGTTGAATGGCACAAATAGCAAAAAATATCTATCTATATCTATATCTATATCTCAATATTGGCAGGGCTGCAGGGAAGTAGGCACTTTAATACATTGTTGGTAGAACTGCAGATTGGCATAAATATTTGGGAGGGCAATATGTCAAGATGTAATAAGAGGAACAAAACTGATCGTATCCTTTGCCAGGAGGTTCCTTTAAGCTCTTTGTATAGGGCCTTGTGTTCTTATGACTTCAGTTAAATTCAAGAAGCATTTATTATACTAAAAATGTCAAAAAAAGACATATATAAAAAAATACTCAGAGCTACAAAAATCTGGAAGCAATTTATATATTTAACCAATTGAAAATGACTAAATAAATTATGGCATGTTAATGAATATTGTGATATTATAAAAATTATACATGAATATGAGAAGTATCTGTAATCGCACCAATGTAGGGAACTCCTGGTATAGGAACTTCTTCCACAAACCTATCTATGACTTTTTAGATAAATCCCAGGGATTGATCTGAAGCATCTAGCAGTTTATAATAAAAGGTAACATTAATGTAGTGCTTTAAGGTTTGCAAAATGTTTTATATTTATTATTTCATTTGAATTAAGTGACTTGCCCATGGTCAGAGGCAAGATCTGAACCCCAGTGGGTTTGAGAGGCAGCATGGCATAGGACTTGGAGCCAGGCCTCTGGACTCAAGAGTCAGGGAGACTATGTGACCCTGAACAAGTTACATCATTTCCCTCAGTCTTAGGTTTCTCATATGTAAGATGGGAAAAGCGCACTTACCTTAGAGTAATGTCATAAGGATCACTGAGACAGTGTATGAAAAGCACTTTGTAGATGTCAGGGTGCTACATGAATGTGAGCTTATTTTTAACCCAGGTGTTTCTAACTCTAAGACCAGCAATCCACTTACTACATCGTATTAATTACCTCTATAAAAATGTAAAAGTGATAAATGTGAAAAAATCAAGGAAATATGGGGAAATCGACATGAAATGATGCCAAGTAGGGTCAGTAGAACCATAAATGTATACATAAGGACTACAAGCACCTGGGGAGGGAGGAAGGAAGAAAGAAAAAAGAAAGGAAGGAAAAAAGGAAGAGAAAAATAAGGAAAGGAGAAAAGAAAGAAGAAAGGAAGAAAAAAGAAGGAATAAAGAAAGAGAAAGAAAAAAGCTTGAAAGAGGAAGTATTGTTGTTTGTCCTTTGTTCTTGAAGAGGACTACAACATGGGGAGGTGATGTCATGACTTGCAATGAATCGGATTTAAGTGAGAAAGGGCTGTGCTAAGTTACCAGCCTCACTCTCATCTCCCAGAAAGAGGAAGGAAGAGAAGAAAGAGAAAAAGAAAGAAGGAAAAAAGGAAGGAAGGGTAGAAGAAAAAGAGAGAAAGAAGAGAAAAGATAAAAAAGGCGGGGGAGTTCAATGGCAGTTAATTTCAGAGAGTCTTGAGAGGGACCACAAAGGAAACACATTTTTTGTTTCTTATTGACTATTAATTAATTTGTCTGGTTCTTCACTATTAAATGTTAAGGATTTCATTCCTTATTTTACATGTGTGTTTCTGATGATAGACTTCTGGGACAAAGCCAAGATGGCGGAGGAAAGGCAGTGAGCTCCCGAACTCATGACACTAATCACTCCAAAAAACATTCAAATAATGCCACAGGACAATTCCTGGAGCAGCAAAACCCACAGAAGAATGTGCTGAAATCATCTTCCAACTAAGAACAGCTTGGAAGGTTGGAAGGAGGGAGCTGCTGTGTTGAGACAGGAGAAGAGCCCAACCCCACAGTCACCCTGACACAGATCCAGTCCCAGGAAGGCCTTGCCAGAGAGAGACCTCCCCCCTGCCCCCCCCCACCTCCGCCCCCAGAGCCTCTGAATCAGCTGCAGCACCAGTGTCATCTGGAACTAAGCTCACAGTCTGGTGAGAGGGCTGAGCCCTGGGCAGGGGGGAGACTACAGGGGTCTATGTTGGTGCTGAGGCAGAACTTGGGTTTTTCACCCCTGCTGGGAACCAAGAGGTAGGTTTGCGTAGCAGTGATCCAGGTCGGGGAGGGGCACAGGCTCCTCAGAGCTGACAACCACAACACACAAAGCTGGTTGATCAGCAAGTTGATCTGGGATCATCTACAGACCAGGGAACAGGTCAGGCAAGTGAAGAATCTGCTCCTCCTTAAATCATACCACCTGGGACTTCTGAAGCTTGGGATAGTGAAGCCTGGAAACAGTGATCCACTTAAGGAGCTAAAAGTCAAGTCAAAGAAAGGCAAGATGAGCAGACAGAGAAAGGTGAGGACCATAGAAAGTTTCTTTAGTGACAAGGAAGACCGAGGTGCACCCTCAGAGGAGGATGTCAACATCAGGGCTCCTATTTCTAAATCTTCCAAGAAAAATATGAATTGGTCTCAGGTCATACAGGTGTTCAAAAAGGACTTTGAAGATAAAGTGAGAGAGGTAGAGGAAAAAATGGAAAGAGAAATGACAGTGATGAAGGAAAGACATGAGAAAAAAGTCAACAGCTTGAAAAGCCAAATTGGCCAAATGGAAAAGGAGGTACAAAAGCTCTCTGGTGAAAATAATTGCCTAAGGATTAGGATTGAACAAATGGAAGCTAGTGACTGTATGAGAAACCAAGACACAATAAAGCAAATCCAAATGAATAAAAAAAATAGAGGGCAATGTGAAATATCTTCTTGGGAAAACTGCTGACCTGGAAAATAGGTCCAGGAGAGATAATTTGAAAATTATTGGTCTACCTGAAAACCATGATCAAGGAAAGAGCTTAGACATCATCTTCCAAGAACTTGTCAGGGAAAATTGCCCTGATATTCTAGAAGCAGAAGGTAAAATAGAAATTGAAAGAATCCACCAATCACCTCCTGAAAGAGATCCCAAAAGAAAAACTCCTAGGAATATTATAGACAAATTCCAGAGCTCTCAGGTCAAGGAGAAAATATTGCAAGCTCCCAAAAGAAAGAATTCAAGTACTGTGAAGCCCCAATTAGGATAGCACAAGATCTAGCAGCTTCTACATTAAAGGACCGGAAGGCATGGAATATGATATTCCAGGGGGCAAAGGAATTGGGATTACAACCAAGAATCATGTATCCAGCAAAACTGAACATAACCTTTCAGAGGAAAAAATGGGACTTCAATAAAAAAGAGAACTTTCAGGTATTCATGATGAAAAGACCTGAACTAAATGGCAAATTTGACTTTCAAATACAAGACCCTAGAGAACCATAAAAAATTGGTGTTGGGGGACATACCGGGGGTCATGTAGTGGGTGATTGTCTTGTGCCTGAGGCCAGGTTTTGGCTGGGATCCCCCTAGGTCCAGGGTGGATGCTTTGTCCACTGTGTCACGTAGCTGCCTCATGATGACATCTTTAGGGTTAAATTGGGGGGTAAGGGGAATGCACTGGGAGAGGGGGAAGGGCATAGGTAGCATGTGGTGAAATCCTACATGAAAGAGACTGGGAAGGGTTTATGGAGTGGGGGAAGAGATGGGGGAGGAGCAGGGCAGTAAATGAGTTTTACACTCATCAGAAAAGGCTCAAAGACCTTAAATTCATCAGAGTTGCCTCAAGGAGGGACTAATACACACACCCAATTGGATGGAGTAATCTATTTAATCTGGGCAGTAAATGAGCCTAACACTCATCAGAATTGGCTCAAAGACCTCAATCTCATCAGAATTGGCTCCAGGAGGAAATAACATACACACTCAATTGGGTGGAGTAATCTATCTAACCCTGAAGGAAAATAAGAAGGGAAGGGGAGAAAGAGAGAGGGGCAAAAGAAGGGAGGGCAGATTGGGGGAGGGGACAGACAGAAGCAAATCCCTTTTGAAGAGGAATAGGATGAAAGAAGATGGATAATAGAGTAAATATGGGGAAGGGAATAGGATGGAGGGAAACAGTTAACAATAGTAATCATGAAAAAGAGAAAAGGGGGGAAAATTGTACAAAAAATATTTATAGCAACTCTTGGTGGTGGCTAAGAATTGGGAGTCAAGGGAATGTTCATCAATTGAGGAATGACTGAAGAGACTGTGGTATATGATTGTGGTGGAATGGTCTTGTGCTATGGGAAATGTCAAATAGGATGATCCCAGAAAAACCTGGAAAGACTCATGAACTGACGTATAGTGAAGTGAGCAGAGCTGGGAGGACGTTGTGCATAGTGACAGCAGTACTGTTCAATGAGCAATCGTGAATGACTTAACTACTCTCAGCAATGCAATGATCCGAGACAATCCCAAGGGACTGATGATGAAGCCTACAATCCACCCCCATAGAAAGAACTGATAAAAAGAGCACTTGTGAATTGTACATCTATAACCTGTCTTGTGGAGGGAGGAGGAAAGGGAGGGAGGGAGGGAGGAAGAAAAATCTAGAACTCTCAATCTTATGAAAATTAATGTTGAAAACTCGCCTTACATGTAACTGTTTCTGATGATAGTTGTTCCTGTGATTAAGATTTTAAAACATTCTGTGTGTGATACTGTAGAAAGAACACTAGCTCTGTAAGGAGGGGGCCTGAGTCCAGATCCCACCTCTGTCACAGGGCAAGTGACACTGGGTAAGTCATCCAGCTCCCCCCTGTGCCTTAGTTTCTCCATTTGTAGTAGGAGGGAGTTGGCCTGGATGCCTCTTGAGATCTCTCCCAGCTCTAGATGGAGGATTTCGGACCAGACAACAAAATGACATGGCGGTGGCTGCCAGCAGCCCGGGGCTCTACCTTGGTGAAGTGGAACTGCATGGGGTCGTCTGTAGAGAGTGAGACCCTCAGCCCTTTCTGGAGGAAGTCCAGAAAAGGGTTATTGGCGTACTCTAGAAAAAGGCTGTTGTTACTTAGTGGAGACATAGCGATGGGGATCTGGGCCAGGAAAAACAGATATTCCAGCACAGGACTCTAAAAAAAAAAAAAAAAGTCAAAAAGACATCTGAGTATAAAAGGGGGGAAAATAAAAACAACATAGATTTTTGTTTAAAACCTAAAGCCCGCTTTCAGTAAAATGACCACCTACTACTTCCAATTCCCTAGTAAAGAAAAAGGTTGGATTTCTCTTTCTCTTTCTGGAAACACCTTTCACAATAAAGTAACTTTGGCAAAACACTTCGCACAGTGTCAGGCACATCATAAGCAATTAATAGGTGCTCATTCCTCCCCAGCCCCACCCCCACCTTCTGGGCATTTAATGAATTATCAAGTCAAACTGCGTTGGATATTGGGAAATAATTCTCTTATGTAGGTTTCCTGAGCCAAGCAGATGGCTCAGATACATTTTTTGCCCCACACAGGAAGGCTCTGACTCCCAGAAGAAGGTATGTTAATGCATGCCACAACAGGAAATAATGGCAAAAATTAGACTAGAGCATGTGAAAGGTCTTTCAAATTCCCAGTAATGGTACCTGCTTGGGACGCTATGGTAAAAAAAATATATATTTCTGCAATTCCCCTGTAAAAATCAGCAGTTACCCCAGAAAGGCACCTTCAGCTCACCTTTTTTAAGTTTAGGCCATGAGAGATGTTATCTGCTGTCATGAATGCTGTCATGAGGTGTGTGAGAGCCCCCGCCTCCCCACAGTGAGGCCGAAACAGAAACGTGTTCATCCCTCTGGCCCTAGAGAGAGAGAATTGGGGTCTGGATTGTGGGCGAGTGAGTGGACATCATCAGAATCACAACTACGGCGGGGTGGTGGGACTTTTGTTCTAGATCCCCAAGTTGAGGGGAGGAGTGTTCTTCCCCTTGGCAGTGGTCCCTGTGGTTGAACCTGTCTCTGGCCTGAACCCTTAGGGGTCGAGGGGCAGAGAAAGTCATGCCTGGGGAGAGGGGGGAGGGAGAAGAATTAGGAGGGGGAGAAGGGTTGCCTCATCTCCTAGAACAATTGCACAGAAGGCCAACCAAAGTGACCACTGCCCCTAAATGAAATTGTCCCAGCTGTCAAGATTCCTACTTAGGGATCTGCAAATTGTTTCGTTTTTCTCTTTATTTCTGGTTGGGCAGGGCACATAGTAGGTGTTTAATAAATGCTTATTGTTAGATTGATTGATTGGTAACCTGACTGGGCAATCAACAAGCATTTATTAAGCACCTAGTATGTTCCAGGCTCTGGGCTAAGTCCTAGGGATACAAAGAGAGGCAAAGAGCAGTACCTACTTTCATGAAGTATAAATTCTAATGGGTCCTAACAAATCCTTGTTGTAAATTGGGCTGGGTACAGTGTGATTTATAGTAAAAACAAACAAACAAACAAAAAACTAGAGAAAATAAGAAGGATGGGGATAATTGAAGACCTCAGTGAAGTCCAGTTATCACAAATCATAACCTTAATTCCTATGCTTCTTCATATATACTTTTTTTTTTAAATGAGGCAATGAGGGTTAAGTGACTTGCCCAAGGTCACACAGCTAGTAAGTGTTAAGTGTCTGAGGCCGGATTTGAATTCAGGTCCTCCTGATTCCAGGACCCGGTGCTCTGTCCACTGCACCACCCAGCTGCCCCCCATATATACTTTTAAAAACTTCTTAGAGGAAGTAGGATTAGGAGGGAATTCAAGATTTGAAAAACAACAACAACAACAAAAATTGAAGAACAAACCAGAAGGAACTTCCTTCTCAACATTATCTTCCACCCTCTTTCCAAACCTTTTAGAGGAAAAGGCATTTTCAGAAAGTGTGAAATCTTATTATAACATTCCTCAATCTACTCTTTATCCACATAAAAACATTTGAGAAGATGACTTCTCATGGAAAGCTTTTCAAGGAAATTTCAATTGGGCTTTAATTTTTTCCTAACCTTCCAAAGAAGAAACATTTATAGGGTCCTTGAAAGTTTCTCAGGGCTTGAAAATCTAGATTCCTGTTCCAAAGCAGATGAAGAGAATAAAGAAAGAAATCACAAGAATATCTCCACATTGTGACCCCTGGAGACAGCTCAGACCAGGAGGAAGGTCCTGGGCCAACCTGGGACTTCAGAGGACGCAGAAATGAAAATCTGCAAGGACCATCCATCCCCCCAGCCTCACCCCTCCTTCACTCACTTCCTCAAGTTGTTGAGCACCATGAGGTTCGCATACATGTAGTAGGCATAGTATGTGTAGGATGGGTTACTTTCCATTGTCCAGTCCTGGGGTTTAGGACTTTTAGAAGAGAACATGTGGCCACTGTGTTTGGACTCATCATCAACACTGTCGAAGCCTGTGATCTGTCAGGACCAATACATACTAAGTCATTAAGTATTTAGGCATCTATTATATACCAAGAGTCAGGGATCTAAAGCAAAAGCCAAAATATAATCCCTGCCCACCTTCTGGGGGAAGCAACATGCACAAAGTATATGCCAAGTAATGGTGGGGAAAGGAACTGGGGGGAATCAAGAAAGGCCTTGTATGAGCACTTGAGAAGAGATTCGAAGAGAGCACGAACAGCTGGACATGAGGAGGGAGTGAATTCCAGGCATGAGGGACAGCCTGGCCAAGGGCATGGAAATGGGAGATGGAATGTTAGGGGCAGAGAACAGTGTAGATAGAGGCCACATGACTATAATTCACAGGGTTGGAGTAGATGCCAAGGGACAATATTCATAAAGCTCCCCCAAAACAGACTGGAAGCTGATTGTGAAGGGCTTTAAAGGCCAAACAGAGGGGCTTCTATGCAATGGATTCGGTCTGGCCACAGTGCATCTGTCAACCTCTAGGGTGGGGACTTCTCTCTTTAGCTCCAGAGAGAATGAGCAGGCAGACAGTATTTGGAATTCACCACCTAGGGTGGGAGACCAGGACCTGGCCCAGTTTGGGGGACTTCAGGGGACAGGCTTACACGCTTGAGAAAGATGCTGAGATCTGGGTGAGCCTGAGGGTTGACAGTTGCCTCAAACACAGGCAGGAAGATATTTTCCAGCATCTTCCCAAAGTTTGGAAGGAAATTCTTAGACCGGAACACATCACTGCAGATAAAATTATTTAGAAGCGATGAGTATTTTAGCACTGGACTCAGTGGTCCTACTGAGGGAAAACCAGAGAACCACTGATCTGCAGACAGGAAAGAAAGCATAAGTATTTCCATGCTGGATTCGTCTTGCAGGCATGCACCTGTTACCACACACAGGGGATTGGAGGCACTGTGAGGGAACACTTAAAGCATTATGAGAGGTATGGGTTTTTCACAGAGCTACATGCTCCCACCTCTTCTCTCTCTCTTTTTTGTTTTTAGTGAGGCAGCTGGAGTTAAGTGGCTTGCCCAGGGTCACATAGCTAGGAAGTGTTAAGTGTCTGAGGCCGGATTTGAACTCAGGTCCTCCTGACTCCAGGGCCGGTGCTCTATCCACTGTGCCACCTAGCTGCCCCCCACCCCCCTCTTCTCATGAACTTGCTGAAGGAAAATACAATGATTTGGGAGATGAGGCAAGGATTAGAAGAAGGAACATGTGGTGACTAGCTGGGAATTAGTTTGAAGACGGTCATTTGGATTGATTCTCCATTCAGTCCAACTTTAGGCAGGCAAGGTGGGTAGATGTATCAGAAGGGGCAAAAGCAGCCTTTGACAGTTGTGATTGGGCAGACACATACTAGATCCTGGGAACCTGAATCATCCAGGTCATGTTGGGACAGTGGATGCGGTTGCTGACAAACCAGGAGGAGAGCTTGGTCCATTCGTCTGGGCTGCGGCCATAAATGGAGAGCCGGGGCTCTGCGTGCTGGTATTTGGCATCCTCCAGGTCAGTACCTACTTCCTGCAAGGCCAAAATCCAGGTTACTAACTTGGGGCAAAAAGCGAGGGTTGTGATCCAAGACTTCCCACCAACATCTTCAGGGCTTAGCTGCTAAGATGGGGAAAAGGGAGACTAAGGAAAACTGAAGATGGAAAGGGAGACCTAGGAGACCTTGGGGACTTCAATGTCAAGGGTAGAAAAGGTAGGATTGATGGGAGTAGGAGTGGAGGGTGATAGAGAACAGATGAAGACCTGCAATTTCAACTCTAGATTTAAGATTCCATAAACCTAAGTGACTTAGGAAGCCTGAGGAGTATGAGAAATCAAGAAGTCTGAGAGTAAAACCCAACTTCCTGGAACCCCCTGAAGCCTTGAAACTCCTTTAAATCTGATTAACCCGCCTTCATTACTACTTCCTGATGTATGGCTATCATGACAGTAAGGAAAGAGACTGATCCTGCCTCTTGGACTTTCCCCTCCCAGTTCCTGAAAGGACATGTATCCAGGTCCACACCCACCCCTGAACACTTTGAGAAGGATTTCCTCATGCTTCCAAAGGGAAGGTTCAGAAGAATCTCAGGCCCTGGGGGCTTCTGCCTTTTGAGAGAGCCAGAATGGCATCCTGAAAAGAGGTAGAGACTTAGAGGGAGAGAAGGCCTGCATATGCGCCTTCCTTGGCCCATTTATTAGCTGTGTGGCTGTGGACATGATTCTCGACTGCTCTGAGCCCCACTTGGTGGGTGGATCAGAGGGAGAGAATGAACCTGGCAGCGTTTTGTAAACTATAAAGTATTATATACATGCAAAGTATTATTATTCATGGTTCTAAGGGTTAGTTATTATTATTATAATTATAATTCTTAATAAGAGTCATTGATATTATCCTTTCCTTCATTCTTCCTCTGCACTGGGCTTTGGCCATCTGTGTGGACTATATGAGTCATCATCTTCCTATAGGCCTGGTTACCTCTTTCTCACCTTGATGATGGTAGCGAAATATTCTCCATTAATATGATTGTCTGTCTTCAGGTAAAGATCCCTTAGTTCACTGGCCCCTACAGGATTGTATTTATCATTGAACTTGTCAAAACGCTGGAAGGTCTGACGTCCCTGCATTAGAAATAGGAGTGACATTCGCCTATGGGCGCACGAAAATACACAGGGGTTCATTCCTGAGAGGTGTGGCAAGGGCAAAGATTGGGTCAGTGGGCTTCTACCAAGCAACCCAGAACACTTGGGGCTGAGGATGAGCCACCCCAGATGTGGTTCCCAACCCTATGGACCAAGGATGGCCAAGGATCAAGAGGGTCCTGGGTAAGATGGATTTAGAAAGAAATGTGTCAGGGGCGGCTAGGTGGTGCAGTGGATAAAGCACCGGCCCTGGATTCAGGAGTACCTGAGTTCAAATCTGGCCTCAGACACTTGACACTTACTAGCTGTGTGACCCTGGGCAAGTCACTTAACCCCCATTGCCCCGCAAAAAAAAAAAAAAAGAAAGAGAGAAATGTGTTCATGTCAAGGCAGAGTTACCCTTCCCAACTTACAGCGTGAACATCCAGAGAGTCAACCGTCAGGTCATAGGGGTGCATGTTTAGTTTAGTGAAAAGTTCCTTTAAGGTCAAATTTTTCTCCTTGGTGCTATAGACCACTCGGTCAGCATCCACTTGGTAAGATTTCTTAATGAAGCGCAGCAGATGTTTCTGGTTCATACAGGCAGCAGCATGGATATGAGTGTCTACCTAGAGAGAGAGAGAGAGAAAAGAAAAAATAACCATCATCCTCTGGGCAAATCTAGTTAGCAGTAATAATAATAATAATAAGCATTAGATTCTGCTTTAGGTTTTGTTATTTCACTTGATCCTCATTATAACCCTGTGAGGTGGGTACTATAATTATCCTCATTTTACAGATGGAGAAGTGCAGCTAGGTGGTGCCATAGTGCATAGCACTCTGGGCAGGAAGACAGCTTCCTGAGTTCAAATCCAGACTCAGACACTTACTAGAGCTACATGACTCTGGGTAAGTCACCTCATCCCATTTGCCTTAGTTTACTTATCTGTCAAATGAGCCGTAGAAGGAAATGGCAAACCACTCCAGTATCTCTGCCAAGAAAACCCTAAGAGCTGGGCACAACTGAAACTGAATGACAATTAAAACATTCAATGGAGAGTACAGAAGGGTTTGCCAAATTCCAGTGGGTGCAGAGGGTGTCCCTTCCAGCTCCAAGTCGATGATCTCAAGTTCTCTTCCACTTGATTTTTTTCTTGTCTTTGTGTTTCCTTTCCTTCCTTAATTCTACTTCGTGCCCCCACTTCCTAAGAGGCCTGTGAATCAGAAGTGTCAGACATACAGCACACAACACTCCCAATTGCAGCCTGAACCAGATTAAAATGTAATCTGGAAGTGTTTGACAAAATAAATAAAAATGCAAGAGAACATAGAGAATATTACGTTCTAAAACTAAGTCAATCTGTGCTCTACAGGGATCCTTCTGCAGGAAATAGTGACTTCTAGTTTCTATCTGAATTCGACACCATTGCTCTTAATGGTCCTATTCTAAAACCTTAGAAATCTGTCTAGTTGATAAAAAGGCTATGCCTCAATGACCACTGAGATTAAGATTCAGAATGACATTTTAACCTTCTAGTCTATTCACTGTTGCTAATATCTTTTTTCCCCCTCAACATGGGCCTACTGAATTCCCAGTTCGGTTGGTTTTTTGGGAGGCAGTTGGGGTTAAGTAACTTGCCCAGGGTCACACAGCTACTATCTGAGGCTAGATTTGAACTCAGGTCCTCCTGACCCTAGAGTTAGTGCTCTATCTACTGTGCCACCTAGCTGCCCCCTCAGTTCAGTTCTAATACCAAGAGTTCTTGAGTGTTTTGTTTTGGGTGGTTTTTTTTTGAAAGTTGGAGGGGCCATTGGCTCAGTCTCTAGACTCTGAAGTCAGCTTCTGAGACCCTTCCCTACTTTACCTTCCTGCAGTTATAGAAGTCCCGATGGGGGTTGTTCTTTAGTTCCTTTAACTCATCCATCTCATTGAGCATTTCATGGACCTGAAACTTGGATGACAGGAACTTCAGGCGTCGGTGGGCATAGGTTTTGCTAACAGAAACAAAAACGACAAAATTATTATTAATTAAAATTTTCAATCCAGCATACTCGGATATTTAAAATCTTCAAGAATGTAATGGAATTTATTAATTTGATCATTGACAATGCTATGCTAAGGTTTAGTAAAAATACAGCAATTCAAACAGTTAAAGAAGAGAATCCAGCTTTCCAGACCAGAGTCCAGAATCCAGTTTTTCCAGACCAGAATCCAGACCAGAGTCCAGAATCCAGTTTCCTCCTGATGACATCTTACCACTTCAAGAAGACAAGAGAACTCAGAGACTTTATATGTTTTGTTAGTTTTTACTATCTCCTTTCTGTTATAATATACACTATCTGTAACATGTACTCTCTGCAGAGGCTCTCCCTTTGCAAGACTAATGTCAAAGCGTCGGTTCATGAGGACAAAAAAATCGCCCCTATGGACAAAACTTTCCTCTCTTCCTTTTCTATATTGTTGTTCACATATTATTAGTTAGCAATAGTTATTATATTCTTTTTACTGTTCCGTCAAGGAAATATTTTGTTTCTTGAGGAACAAAAGGGGGGAATGTGGTAAAAAGTTTTAACAGTCGGTTAGATAATGGAGAGACGCCAGTTTTTTTTAGGACCACCCTTTTGGGGAGGAGACCAACAGCATGAGCTACGCACACCAGTCCGCCTGCAATGCACGCCAGATTGCCTGCTGAGCACTCGACTTCCAGGGTGCGAGCTTAAAAGGCAAGGAGAGAACAGAAGTGGGGCCTTTTTCCTGCTCTGCTGGTCTCCTGGCTGCGCTGCACAGACAGACGCGGACTGGAGTTTGACTTGGCCCGGCTCTCCGTTAACAGCACGCGCTTGACTCGGTCTCTCTCCCCAAAGGTGGCCTTCAGCTTTTGGTGAGTTTTATACGGAATATAGACTAAGCCTAGACTTAAGACAATTTGTATTGTATTTCTACTTTCCTATCCTTCTAATCAACATCACCTTGTGACTACCATACAATAAAAGCTCTATCTAGAAAACCAGAAGCTTCTTCCATTTACTAGTCTGGGAGATAAATTAAGGGAAAGGTT
Organism: Dromiciops gliroides; assembly: GCF_019393635.1. NCBI lineage: Eukaryota > Metazoa > Chordata > Mammalia > Microbiotheria > Microbiotheriidae > Dromiciops > Dromiciops gliroides. The sequence continues at coordinate 442,834,983 of NC_057864.1, forward strand.
AAGTAGGGTAGATTTATGATCTAATATCCAATTTTAATCTCACAAGACCTAAATCATGAATAAGTGAGAAATAAACATTTTAAAAGACATTTCCGTTTATGCTACAGTTCCCTTCATTGGAGGTATTAGCATGGTTGGAGCATGATGCTAATGACACCGAGGTCATAGATTTGGGCCTTTGTCTGATAGCTCCCTGCCTTCTGAGAAGCAGCATGGTACAGTGATCTGGTTGCAAATTATCTGTGACAGGGGAAGCTAGGTGGCACAGTGGATAGATCACTGGCCCTGGAGTCAGGAGGACTCAAGTTCAAATCTGGCATCAAACACTAACTAGCTGTGTGACCCTGGGCAAGTCACTTAACCCCAATTGCCTCACCAAAAAAAAAAAAAAGATTAGATGACCTGCCCAGACACATGGTCACTATATGTCAGAAGTTGGACTTGAACCTAGGTCTTCTTGACTCAGAGTCAGGCTCTCTATCCATTGCCCACATTGACTTTCTAGCACCTAGTTAGTAAAAAATAATTGGATAAGACAGGAAGTTACCAGATGCTGGAATGAACTCGTTACCTGAGCCACCTGTCTCTAGCCTCTTGCTTGTCTCCCTTGCAATGGAGAATGCTTCCTACCGCAGGGAAGTGTACTTACTTACTTTTCTTTGTCCCTCAGTGGAGGGCAGCTTGTGCTACTGGCCCTGGTTACAATTTGTGGAACTTCCCAAAGGAAAAGATTCCTAGTTATAGCTCTGATGAGACAGTTAAGTAGAATTTATTTATGGGCTAGACACTGTGTTAAGTGCTGGGAATACAAAAAACAGATAGGAGTTGGGGAAGATTTTTGTGATCAGTAGATGTTTAGGTGTATAACACTTACACAGGTCCTTGAGCAATTAAAGCAAGTAAAAAATTCATATCATCTAAGAAACTGTCCAAATTCAGATAAGGGAGAGGCACAGGCTCCTCTTTGTCAACAGCAGCTTCATTAGCATAGCAGTAAATGATACCATCCTTCATCTTGAAATGATAACCCAGGTTTTCAGGGAGATCATCTTTTCGGAAAGGGTCTTCTCCTTTCTTCGGGAGAGGAATAAACACTTTTTTCAAGAAACACATAAAAATATACCATCAGCATTAATGACCATGTAAGAAAGAGTCATAAAATGAAATATAGTAAAACCTCCTTTATATGGACCTCATTTACTCAAAATTTGGAAGCATTCAGATCAAAGCTGGGTAAAGATGACATTCAACTCGGTGTGGGGAAAAGGTGAACAAAATGACAATTTTTAAAAATTTAAAATATTGTATTTTACCTACCTAGTACAAACTTTTTTTTCATGCAACTTCAGGAGGACCCATTTGTATATAATCACTGATATGTTCATTACAAATAATTTCTATCTATTCATCAGGACATGTCACCAAAGGACCAGTTTTTTGTTATCCTATCAATTCTTTGAATATACTTGAAATGAAAACCACCTTCTTGAAAATTATGTAATTCAGATTTTTTTTAAACTTTTTCTAACTGGTCTTTCTCCATCTTGGTTTAAATTAGTGAAGTTTTAGTTAAAAGGTAAATCTTATAACTCTTCTAGTTATGTTATCTATAAACATCTCTTCTCTTTTAGCAGATGCTTTATTACTGAAAATGAGGGGAAGAAAATGTGACTATGGAGGGATTATGTGAGCCAACTGTTCCTGCTAACTCTCCTGACACAGTGAAACCAAAGACCTCAGAACAGTAACCAAAAGGAGAATCAATCAATGAGCATTTATTGTGTCTACTATATTCCAGGCACCGTGTTGGACACTGGGGATACAAACCCCAAAGTGAAATAGTCACTTCCTTCGAATAACTTACATTTCTATCTAACTGGGCAGGGGAGAGCACTAGCAATTGTAGGATCAGGAAATGTTTTATGCAGAAGATGGCACTGGAGTAGAGTCCTTAAAAATAAACAAAACCCCCCTGGAGATTCTAAGTGGTGGGCAGGGAGTTAAGTAGAATCCCCTCCCTGGCTCTGCCTCTGACCCTCTCAAGGACTTTGACACCAAGTCCCTGGTTGTTTACCTCCCCTCCCTCACTCCCTACTTTTCAGCTCCTTTTTATGTTATCTTTCCCCATTAGAATGTAAGATCCTCAAGGGCAGGGACTGGTTTTCTTTTTGCTTGTATTTGTATCTGGAGTGCTTAGCATCATGCACTCCAAAAAACAAATAAAGAAAGAAAGAAAAGAAAAAGCTTTTTGCCTGCCTAGATTCCAAGCATGGGGGATAGATGTAGCTATATACATGTACTGACCCCGGAAAGAGAATATCCATCCACCTAGATTTCAGTCACCATTGCTAAAAATATGATTCCCTGCTGTTGATCCTCTGAAGAGTTGGTGAGAGTAATTAACCATGTGAGAAGGGATTTGTGATTCCATCAGCATGGGAAAAGCTTGGTGTGAAATCTGACTGGAGAAGTCAGAGTGAGTTGCCAAGACACATAGAAAGTAAGTGATTTTATCAGGGTCAAAAAGCAAATGAGTATCAGAGGCTAGATTTGAATACATGTCTTCCTTGACTTCAAGCCTAGCACTATGTCAACTACCATAGTTGCTGTTGTTCAGCTGTTCCGTTGTGTCAAACTCTATGTAACCCCAGGTTTGTCTATTGGGTTTTCTTGGCAAAGGTACTGGAGATATTTGCCATTTCCTTCTCCAGTGTGTCCCCATTTTACAGAAGAGGAACTGAGGCAAATAGGGGTTAGGGGATTTGAACTTGAACTCAGGTCCTCCTGACTCCAGGTCAGCACTCTATCCACTAAAGGGAGGTACAAGGTAACATTTTTTTTAACATAAGCTATTCATTCAGTTTTCAAAAGCCCATCCATATATATATATTTGGGGAGGGGGGACAGCAACAAGGGTTAAGTGACTTGCCCTGGGTGACACACTTAGTAAGTATCAAGTGTCTGAGGCCTCATTTGAACTCAGGTCCATCTTTTTTTGGTGGGGCAATAAGGGTTAAATGACTTGCCCGGGGTCACACAGCTAGTAAGTGTCAAGTGTCTGAGGCCAAATTTGAACTCAGGTCCTCCTGAATCCAGGGCTGGTGCTTTATCCACTATGCTACCTAGCTGCCCCCTAAGATCTAGTTTCAATACTGATATTTTGATTCATATGAATTTATGATTAGCATCAGCTAAACCCGGTGGCCTTCTCCTTCCCTATTCCAATGAATCTTTGACAGTATAGGAGATAGAGCTCTGGACTTGGGGTGAGGAAGAACTGGAATCGAATCCTGATTCTGACACTTACTATGTGAGACCATGGTCAAGTGAGTAAAGCTCTCTGAGCCTCAAGCAATTCTCCCAACCTTAACTATATGAAGTTATAGATAGCTTTCAATCTGCTTGTGGAGAGGGGGAATTCCATATTGAGCACATCATAAATCCATGACATGTTGACATTTAGGAGAACTGATTACCTGGGTATAAGTTTTCATCCGCTTTCCAAGGACTCCCTTCAATGTTCCGTAAGTACTTGGAAGGAGTCTTAGGGAACCTCTGAAATGACTTCTGCATGTATTTTTCCCGTATACATAGTGCCCGGTATAGACCTCTGCAGACTTCTTCAAAATCTTCTACTGTAACCTAAAGACAAAGCTTCTTAGTATTTGAGTCAAGCCCCGACCCGTTCATATAGTGAAGTGGCCCCGAGTGGGGGCTAGCAAATGTTTAACCACCAACTTGGGGGTGGGGAGGAATTACATATCACACACTTTTAAGTTTAATTTGCAATATTAAAATTTTCTCCATCAGTTTCTTAAGTCTGGACAATCAATAACACAATAAATCAGGCTGTGGTTCATAGCATTTGCTGATTTCCAAGGTGTGAATGCTCATGGTGACAGTGTAACAGCTCTTTCAGAAGAATAGGTTCCAGCACACCCCTGGATGTGTGTAATGTAATGTTCATTGTCCGACCTTTTTTTTTTTTTTTTGGCCGGGCAATGAGGGTTAAGTGACTTGCCCAGGGTCACACAGCTAGTAAGTGTCAAGTGTCTAAGGTCGAATTTGAACTCAGGTCCTCCTGAATACAGGACTGGTGTTTTATCCAACTCACCACCTATATGCCCCCCTATTTTCCTACTTTGATTCTCTCTCTGGGGTCTCAATGCTGACCTGGCTACACTCCACCTTCCATCTTATCTCCCAATGCCATAATCCACCTGTGCTTGCCTTCTTCAGGCATGCTTTGTACCTTTCCCAATCATTTCCATTCCCCTGGCAATCAACTAGTGGATAGTGTATGATCTAAGTCAGGCGGACTTGAGATAAATTCAGCCTCAGATACTTACTAGCCATGTGACATTGGGCAAGTCATTTAACTGCTGCCTGCCTCGGTTTCCCCATCTGGGTTGTTTTTGAGGATAAAATGAGTTGATATTTGTGAAGCGCTATACAAAATTTAAAGTGCTCTATAATGCTAGCTCTCATTATTATTATGTTGATGCCCAGTGTCCTTTTCTGTGCAAAGATAATCTGAGGGAACAGTCCATGCCAACAAAGACGTAATATTAACATGGTCTGGTACAGTCAGTGAGAGTGTTGAACCTGGAGTCAGGAAGACCTGGGTTCTGATCCAACTCCTGACACTTCATCGTTGTGAGACCGTGGAAGAATCACCGTAAATCTGTGATGCCTCAGTTTTGTCATCGGTAAATGCCTATAGGACCTACCTCCCAGGTTGTTGGGAAGTTCAACTGAGATGATGCATGTAAAACAACTTGCAAACCTCAAAACACTAGGTAAAAATCGATGATGTTGAGGGTGACGGTGATGACGGTGGTGACATTGTAGTCAGTATCTTCCTTCTTCCCACACAGCATACGTGCATTTTAATTGTGGCCTTCTGGAGGTGAAACCTGAACTTAAAGGGATACCTCTAATATGAATTTCAGGATTACAAATATCAGGTCATAGAAGATATTTGGGAACAGGTAAAGACTCCTTGAGTCCTTGAAATCATATCACAGAAGCTGGGTGTACTGCATGTTTGAAAAGGCCCAGATCTGGTTAAAATCAGGACTCTGGGATTCAGAAGTCATAGATTTTTTTTTTCTGCTCTTGATCTATAGCTATAAAAGGCAATGAGTGTCACAGGAGACGTGCTGTTGGGTAAAAAATGTAAGGGATTGGGGCAGCTAGGTGGCACAGTGGATAGAGCACTGGCCTTGGATTCAGGAGGACCTGAGTTCAAATCCAACCTCAGACCCTTGACACTTACCAGCTGTGTGACCCTGGGCAAGTCACTTAATCCCAATTGCCTCACCAAAAAAAAAAAACACGTCAGGGATTTCTTAGTAGCAGCCTGGTATAATAGAGCTTTAGATGTAAAATCTAAGAAGGCCTGGGTTCAGATCCAGCCTGTTTTTAGCCACATGAACCTGGGTAATTCATTTAAACACTCTGAATATGTTTTCTCATCTGTAAAATAAGAGTGAGAATAGCACATGGTGTCAAGGATTAAATGATCTCATATATGAAAAATAATTTGCAAACTTTAAAATGCCATAAAAATGGGAATTCTTTATTTAGTTGGCTCATATCCCAGGGGAAACTCCAATGGATCCCATTATTCTGCAAAGAAAAGTAGCTCCCCAGTCCTAAGCAGAAATTGCTGAATGTTTAATTATTGAAGTCTAACAAGTTGAGCCTTATCGGACTTACCTAGGGGCCAAAGCAGGTTCCCAGAAGGTAACCAGGGGTCCAGGCCTTTATCCAAGTCAGTTTCATTTTTGTTAGTTCGGACTCATCTGACTTGAAGAAAGAGGATTTGGGCAAAGGTTGGTGTTACTACCACCCCCAGGCATAGATAAGTCCTCTTCTTGGAGGACACAGGCTTGAGAACTTGGTCCCTCCCTCTTTAGTTCTCACACTTGGGTCCCCTCCGTTCTCCTCTTGAATATAACAGGGCAATCAAGGAGGTGTTCTTGGGCCAGATTTGGAGAATTCACCCAAGTTGCTTGACCACAGAGTAGGAGGCACAATGAACATTAATAGAACAATACAGAAGGATCTCTTTCCAGCTTTGTTCAGGGTAGGCATTGCCATATAGAGAGCACTTTCAGTTTTGGATCCTTTTGTCCTATCCAGCCACCTGAGTCTGGCACATCCTTAAATCAGACCTTTGGCTATTGACCAGCCAAGAAAATCCCATCTTCTTTTTAGCTCTACCCTGTTTCACCCTTCAATCCACCCTACATTGTTTTCTCTTCTCCCTCTCTCCTTTCATCCCCTTCTCTTCTGTTCCCCAACTTCTTTCCTTTCTGTCTCTCTCCCTCTCTCCTCATCTCTTTTTCTATCTCCTTCTCTCTTTTCTCTCTCTTTCCCTCTTTTCTCTCCCTCTCTCCATCTGTCTCTGCCTTTGTCTCTGTCTCTCCCTTTCTCCTCCTCTTCTATCTCTTCTTTATTGATTACAAAATTAAGACAAGTGCCTCTGTCCTAATTCTCTAATATCCCACAGTGGTTTGAATGGAACAGTTGCTCAATCAACTAACACACATTTATTAAGTACTTGTAATATGCCAGGTACTGTGCTAGGCCTGGAGTGAGACACTCCCTGCCATCCAGTAGCTTACATTCTACATTCCTATTTTCCAAGTGCAGTGTGCTCTTTCCCCCATATTATTCTTTTTTTGTATCTTTTATTTGGGGGGGAGGGGCAATGAGGGTTAAGTGACTCACCCAGGGACACACAGCTAGTAAGTGTCAAGTGTCTGAGGCCAGATTTGAACTCAGGTCCTCTGAATCCAGGGCCAGTGATTTATCAGCAACAAGCATTTATTTTATTTTCCATTTACATGTAAGGGTACTTTTCAACATTCATTTTCATAAGAATTAGAGTTCCAAATTTTTTCCCCCACTCTCCTCCCCCCTCCACAAGATTGCAACCAGATTATATATGTACAATCCACAAGTGTTCTTTTTATCAGTTCTTTCTACAGGGGTGCATAATCATCATCAGTCCCTTGGGATTGTCTTGGATCATTGCATTGCTGAGAGTAGTCAAGTCATTCACAGTTGCTCATTGAACAATACTGCAGCACCGGCCCTGGATTCAGGAGTTCCTAAGTTCAAATCCAGCCTCAGACACTTGACACTTACTGGCTGTGTGACCCTGGGCAAGTCACTTAACCCCATTGCCCCGTAAAACAAAACAAAACAAAAAAAAAACCCCAAAAAACAAAACAATACTGCTGTCACTATGCACAATGTCCTCCCAGCTCTGCTCACTTCACTATATATCGATGTTCATTAGTCTTTCCAGGTTTTTCTGGGATCATCCTGTTTGACATTTCCCATAGCACAAGACCATTCCACCACAATCATATACCACAGTCTCTTCAGTCATTCCTCAATTGATGGAAATTCCCTTGATTCTCAATTCTTAGCCTCCACCAAGAGTTGCTATAAATATTTTTTGTACAATTTCCCCCCCTTTTCTCTTTTTCATGATTACTATTGTTAACTGTTTCCCTTCCATCCTATTCCCTTCCCCATGATATTTATTCTATTATCCATCTTCTTTCATCCTATCACTCTTCAAAAGGGATTTGCTTCTGCCTGTCCCTTCCCCCACTCTGCCTTTCCTTCTTTTGCCCCTCTCTTCCAGTGCTTTATCCACTGTGCCACCTAGCTGCCCCCCTTTTTTGATTTTTTAAATTTTAAATTTTTTTTGTTTTTTGTTTTTTGGGGTTTTTTTTTCAGGGCAATGAAGGTTAAGTGACTTGCCCAGGGTCACACAGCTAGTAAGTGTCAAGTGTCTGAGGCTAGATTTGAACTCAAGTCCTCCTGAATCCAGGGCCGGTGCTTTATCCACTGCACCACCTAGCTGCCCCGCTGCCTCCCTTTTTTGGGTAACTTTTGTTTTGGGGGGGGCAATGAGGGTTAAGTGACTTTCCCAGGATAAGTGTCAAGTGTCCCCCATATTATTCTGATTATCCAGGCCAGATGTGGTTTATTAAGTCTCAGACATAGGTCTCTAGGTCTCTAGCTTCTGTACTCTTTTCATTTTTCCCACTAATCCATCCTCACACTTTCTCCTTCCTGCCTTCTTCTCTGGTTATTCCTATTCTCCCTTGTTGAAGACACCTGCTTCTAAGTTTACGGGATTACAGTATCATAGCTTTGGAACAGTAAAGGATCTTGGTCATCCAGTCTAACCTTCTCATTTTACAAATAAGCAAACCAAGGCTGGGAAGTTACACAATTTGCCCAAGATCACCCAAGATGCCTTTCATTTTATTTTCCATTTAGCTGAACTCTGGAGATTTTAAGTTGTAGGATCCCTGCTTCCCTAAAGCCAATCTACTCTTAACCACTTCATTCCATTTAATCATCCCACAAGAATAAGAGCATCCTTTCTCTCCAACCCTCCTCCCACCTAGGAACAAGCAGTTAAGAGCTATATAAGACCCACCATACAATGGGGTGTGTATCATCATTAGGACTCCTGAGTGTCTTTTAAGTCTGCTCGCTTGACCATAATAATCAACAGTTACATGAGAAGAGACTGTGGGGCTGGTCACAAAAACTATATTTAGAGAGGACACTGGTTGCTGAACTTTAGTTTCATCAATTTGCTGACGGTGATCCTCTGAGTTTAAGCAGCAGAGATTTATTAGTTGAACAACTGTTCTGGGCTGCAGAAGTAGGTCAGGTTCCTTAAGCCAAGAATTCACCAGCTCTCACAACATATTAGAATCTGTTCCAAGTAGCAAAGTACCCTAAGCATCTCCAGTGAAGCGAGGGAGGACTTTCTGTCAAGGAACACCAGCTTCTATTCTCTCGCTGTCCCTGTTATTCTTTCTGTCCTCGTCTCGTCCCACATCCCTGTTTTGTTTGAATGGTTCTATAAAGTGACCTATATTCAGAAGTCCCAGTGCTTGGAGCAAGGACTACAAAGTGTACTCAGAATAAGCAAGTTCAATGGAAGGAGAGGGAGAGCTCAGGGAGGGAGCTTGTACCTTGGATCATAAGTCCCATGAAAGAGAGACAACACGACACCACCTCAAAGTAGGGAGAAAGGAAAGGAAGAGGAAGAGAATAAGCGTTCATTAAGTGTTTGCTATGTGTCAGCCACTGTGCTGAACATTTTGCAAATATTATCTCATTTGATTTGGGTTTTGGACAAGATCCAAGAATGCGTGTGCCTCCTGTTTGTGGGGAGTCATGACTGGGTGGGGAGCCAGCCAAACAACTCACTCACCTGTGGTCAGTCGTCTCAACCTACCTCTGGTCCCAAATCCCTGTGCTGCCCACTCCTATGACCTACATTTCTGCATCATGGCTCCTTGGTGGAGTCAGGTTGCCTGCTGCTCCTGGGGTCTGTGTATAGCCTTCTGTCAGTCCATTCCATAAGCCTTCTCTTCCCCAGTATTCTCCAAGCCAATGAGTGAAGGCATGTGAAGTGTTTTGAAAAGTATAAGATGGTACACAACTCTAAACAATACCATACTATCATGACCCAGATGCAGAGCATTAGGACAGAAAGGAAGCCAAAATATTAGGGACAGTAAGGAGAGGGGAGCTGGGAGAGAAGAGCCAAGGATCCTATGAGAAAAGATCAGCTCACCCCAGAGGCATAGTCTCCTGTGATCTGTACTCTCTGGAAGTCTGGCACAGTTTGATAGACAGGAGATGAGGATATGTACTCATCAATATGGGACAGTTTAGTTGATGATGTTTCACTCTGTGGAACAGCCAAATTAACTGTCTTCCGGCTCTGGAAACGCCTTTTCCTATTGTTGGAAGAAAAAAAAAGATTTCATCTCTCTCCTTTCAGCAGAAGCCCCACTGTGTCAAGTCTGGGTTTCTCTACAAATATTCATTTTGAGGCAAAAATCATAAAACTTAAAATGTGGGAATGAAGTTAGTTTAGTGGTTACTAGCTCTCTAACTACTCTTTCTCCAGCTACTTAGCTCGCTCTTCATTTTCTTCCTAACTCCTTAGGCTTTGTCTTTGACACTCTTCTTGTCTCATTCCTTTTATGATTTCATTTAATCCTATGGGTTTCAATTAATTAGTTAATCTACAAGAATTCATTAAGCACCTACTATGTGCATAGCACTGTGCTAATTGCTGGGAATATAAAGAAAGGCAAAAGATAGTCCCTGCCTTTAAAGACCTCATAATCTAATGGGGAAGACAATATACAAACAAATATGTACAAACGAGCCACATATAGGATTCAGAGAAAAAGAGCTCACCTGCATATTGAAGAAAGACTGACAGAGACAGATAATGATGCAGAAAATTTTAATACTCATGATGAAGATGAATTAGCCCCAAATATATCTTGGTCACATTTCAGCTGATGTGATAGGATTAAACCTAGAAGCAACTCCATTTTACCCTGACATCCCAGTTGTATGTTTGGGACAGGATGTACTCAAAAGGGACACATAGCTAGCCTAAGCTATTTAAGAACTCAAAGTTACCTTTAAATGACACTGATAATCAATAATCTAGATAGAAACTCAGGCTAAAAATGTCAGAACTATTAAGCCAGTGATTAGCCTTACATGCATGAAGTAAAAGAGGAGAGATGATTGCTCATAGACCCAAACAGTTTTGTGATGGCATATAAATATCATGTGCAACTACATTTTGCTCTGCTTTTTTATACTATTAATTATTGCTATTGAAATGCATGTTTGGGGGGCAGCTAGGTGGCTCAGTGGATAATGCACCAGTGCTGGATTCAGGAGGACCTGAGTTCAAATCCAGCCCTAGACACTTGACACTTACTAGCTCTATGACTCTGGGCAAATCACTTAACCTTCATTGCCCTGCAAAAAAACCCAAAACAACAACAACAACCACCCAACAATAACAATAACAACAACAACAACAACAACAAAAGAAATGCATGTTTTAACTGTTTACAAAATGTGTATGTGTGTATATATACTGTTATGTAATCTGTACCCTATATTGCATATATATATATACATATACATATATATATATATATATAAAATTTTTTTTTTTTTGGTGAGGCAGTTGCAGTTAAGTGACTTGCCCAGGGTCACACAGCTAGTAAGTGTCAAGTGTCTGAGGACAGATTTGAACTCAGGTCCTCCTGAATCCAGGGCTGGTGCTCTATCTACTGCACCACCTAGCTGCCCCTTGCTTCCATATTTTGATGTACTTGCATTTACAGATGTACTTGCATTTTATAGATGTACTTGCCTATACAGAATTATAACATATGAATTATAAATGTGGTTGCTTTAATAATATATAATTGCATGTATTCATTGTTGTGAATAATATTTACTTTTCCTGATAAAATTGTGTATATATATTGATTGTTATGAATGAAGGTTTTTTTGACTATGTAATTAATGGTCTTGAATGAGAACATTTTATTTTGTTTTAATCTAACATACAGTAGATAAAACACTGGGTTTACAATTAGGAAGACTCATCTTCATCAGTTCAAATCTGGCCTCAGACACTTACTAGCTGTATAACCCTGGGCAAATCACTTAAAGCTGTTTGCCTCAATTCTTAATCTGTAAAATGACCTGGAGAAGGAAATGGCAAACCACTCCAGCTTCTCTGCCAAGAAAACCCCAAATGGGGTCATGAAAAGTCAGACAACTGAAATGACTGAACAACAACAGCTGTTGCAAAATATATTGATTATGTAAAATGTTTGACATGTAGATTCATTTTAATTTTCAGAGGACTTCAAATGTTGCTGGGGGTTGAGGAGAGGATATAGGATACTGCTCTTTTCTTAAATGGACATTTCGCTTGCCGAAAGGGGCAGGAATAGGGCATCTGTGTAACAAATATTGATAAAATAAGTTTGAGAAGAAACATGGCACCCCAGATAAAAGTCTTTCAGGAAAGACAAAAAATGTTTTCAGAACCTGAAAGAAGATGGCCCTTCACATATATGTATTGAGAAGACTGAAGACAAAACATTGACTTAAAGATAGTCATAGTGAATTGTGAGCTATCAGCTCATTTACATAAGACTGGTTTCAGAACTTTGAAGGTTATAGCTAATAAACTATAAATCAAATAACTGTTTGGTATGGTTGTATGGTTTGGTATGATTTATTTGGTATAATATGGTATGATTATATAAGGACTGTTGGGGTCATGCCTGAAAGAAAGGTAGCATTTTTGAGTTTCACATTGTAAGTTAGATATTGGTCACTGTTTATGAGAAAGCTCTGACTTGAAGCATTGGTGGCTGTGAGAAATGACTAGATGAAGACAGAATATGAGAAAAAAGCTGAGTGCAGGATGATTCAAAAGAAGCCAGTGACAGAAGATGCAGAAGGAGATGAAAGAAGCTGTTTACAGAAGACAGAAGTTGATAGACAGGCTTTTCAGTCCCTTTGCTGGGAGCTAAATGGATTGGATAGGAGACATTGCTTTGCTGAGAGCTGATTGATTGCAGAAAGCCTGAGTCATTTGAGAGAGCTGACTGAAATCAGATTGGCTTTGCAACTGCTAGAAACTCACTGGAAGAGAGTTGAACTCTGTTGCTACATGAAGAACTGTTTGAGCTTATTTCTTTCTAGCACTATTTATGGCCTGAAAGAGGGAAACCTCTCAGGGATAGCTGTTACCTTATACTGTTCGCTATAGATTATAAGAGGGAGAAGGGGAAAGAAGGCTTTATAATTCTCTGAGAGCTATGTTTACACACACACATAATATACATAGTAAGACATACACCTAGTAATATATATTATATGCTATGCATACTATATAATGTATATTAATATATAATATATAGTGTATATTACTCAAAGAGTACAACATTTTCTCAGTACCCTGCCAATTATGTCTAGGTGGCACAGTGGATAAAGCACTGGCCCTGAATTCAGGAGGGCCTGAGTTCAAATCCAGCCACAAGCACTTGACACTTACTAGCTGTGTAACCCTGGGCAAGTCACTTAACCCTCATTGCCCTGCCCTGCCAAAAATAGATTCAGGAGAGATAATTTAAGAATTTGGACTACCTGAAAGCCATGATAAAAAAAAAAAAAGATCCTGGGCAGCAGTTTTCAAGGAATTATCAAGGAAAACTACTGTGATAACCTAGAACCATAGGAGAAAATAGTCATTGAAAGAATCCACTGATCATCTCCCAAATGAAAACTCCAAGGAATAGTGTAGCCAAATTCCAGAATGATCAGGTCAAGGAGAAAATAGTGCAAGCAACCAGAAAGAAACAATTCAAATATCAAGGAACCACAGTCAGGATTACACAAGACATAGCAGCTTCTAAATTAAAGGATTGAAGAGCTTGGAATATGATATTCCAGAAGGCAAAGGAGCTTGGATTACAACCAAGAATCAACTATCCAGCAAAATTGAACATTATAAATAAACATTCAATGAAATAGGGGGTTTTCATACTTTCCTGATGAAAAAATCAGAGCTGAACAAAAAATTTGATCTTCAAATAAAAGACTCAAGAGAAACATAAAAAGGCAAACAGGAAAGAAAAAAACCAACATGTTATTCAATAAGGTTAAACTATTTGCATCCCTACACAGGAAGATGATACTTGTAACTCTTGAGAACTCTATCTCTATTAGGGCAGTTAAAAGGAGTTATACATAGAGGCTGTGCGTATAAGATGACTTTGATGTGATGATATAAAAAGTCAAGGGGTTGAAAAAAAAGTATTGTACTGGGAGAGGAGGAAAGGGAGAGGCAGAATAATGTAAATTACATCACATGAAGAGGTAAAAAAGACCTATTACAGTAGAGGGAAAGAAGGGAGGGGGTGAGCATTGTTTGAACCTTTTTCTCATCAGATTTGACTAAAAGAGGGAATAACATACACACTCAGTTGGGTATAGAAATTTATCACCCTATAGGGAAGTAGGAGGGGAAAGGGGAAAGAAAAGGGGAGGCTGATGGAAGGGAGGGCAGATTGAGAGAGGCAGTGGTCAGAAACAAAACACTGGTGAGGAGGACTGGATGAGAGGAGAGAAAAGTATAAATGGGGAAAAATAACACAGAGTCATAACTGTGAATGTGAATGGGATGAACTCTTCCATAAAACAGAAGTGTATAGCAGAGTGGATTAAAAACCAGAATCCTACATGTTATTTACAAGAAACATATTTGCAGCAGATAAACAGAGAAGAAAGGTAAAAGACTGGAGAAGAATATATTATGCTTCAGCTGAAGTTAAAAAAACCACAACCAAAAAACCAAAAAACAAAACAGGGGTAGCAATCCTGATTTCAGACAAAGCAAAAGCAAAAATAGACCTAATTAAAAGAGATAGGGAAGTAAACTATATCTTGCTAAAAGGTACCATAGGCAATGAAATAATATCAATACTAAATATATATGCAGCAAATGGTGTTGTATCCAAATTCTGAGAGGAGAATTTAAATGAGTTACAGGAAGAAATAGACAGCAAAACTATACTAGTGGAGGACCTCAACCTCTCCCCCTCCAAACTAGATAAATCTATCCACAAAATAAACAAGAGAGAAGGTAAGAAGGCGAATAGGGGGACAGCTAGGTGGTGTAATGGATAAAGTACTGGCCCTGGATTTAGGAGGACCTGAGTTCAAATCTGGACTCAGACACTTGACACTTACTGGCTGTGTGAACCTGGACAAGTTACTTAACCCTTATTGCTCCCCCCTCCCCCCCAACAAATAAAAAGGAAAGAAAAGAAAGAAAAAAAGAAGGTGAATAGAATTTTAGAAAAGTTAGATATGATAGACCTCAAACTGAATGGGAATAGAAAGGAATATATATTTTTCTTAGTGGTACCTGGCACCCACACAAAAATTTACCATGTATTAAGACATAAAAATCACAATCAAATGCAGAAAGGCTGATATAATAAATGCATCCTTTCCAGATCATGTTGCAATAAAAATTATGTGTAATAAAGGGAAAGGTAGTTTAAAAATTAACTAGAAACTAAATAATCCAATCCTAAAGAATGAGTGGGTGATAGAACAACTCATAGAAATACTCAATAATTTCACCAAAGAGAATGGCAATAATGAATACCAAAATTTATGGGATACAACAAAAGCAGGTCTTAGGGAAAATTTTATATCTCTAAATGCTTACATGAATAAAATAGAGAAAGCTGATCAATGAATTGGGAATACAACAAAAAAGGCTAGAAATAGAACAAATTTAAAACCCCCAATTAAATAACAAATTAGAAATTTTGAAAATCAAAGGAGAGATTAATAAAATTGAAAGAAAGAAAACTATTGAACTAATAAATAAAACTAAGGCTTTGTTTAATGAAAAAAAGATTAGATAAATCTTTGGTTAATTTGATTTTAAAAAAGAAGGAAGAAAACCAAATTATCAGTATCAAACATGAAAAGAGTGAATTTACCACCAAGGAAGAGGAAATAAAAATAATAATTAGGAGCTATTTTGCCCAATTGTATGCCAATAAATCTGATAATCTAAGTGAAATAGATGAATATTTACAAAAATAGAAATTACCCAGATTAATAGAAGAGGAAGTAAAGTATTTAAATAACCTCATTTTAGAAAAAGAAATTAAACAAGCCATCAATTAACTCTCTAATAAAAATCTCCAGCGTCACATGGTTTTACAAATGAATTCTACCATTCAATAAATAGTTCATTCCAATACTATATAAATTATTTGGAAAAATAGGTGAAGACAGAGTTCTACCAAATTCCTTTTATGACCCAAATATGGTGCTGATACCTAAACCAGGAAGAGCTTAAACATAGAAAGAAAATTATAGAACAATTTTTGTAATGAATATTGATGTAAAAATTTTAAATAAAACATTAGCAAAGAGATTACAGCAATTTATAATGAGGATGATACACTATTACCAGGTGGGATTTATACCAGGAATGGAGTACTGGTTCAATATTAGGAAAACTATCAGCATAATTGACTATATCAATAACAAAACAAACAGAAATTATATGATTCTTTCTTTCTTTCTTTCTTTCTTTCTTTCTTTCTTTCTTTCTTTTTTTTTGGTGAGGCAATTGGGGTTAAGTGACTTGCCTAGGGTCACACAGCTAGTAAGTGTTAAGTGTTTGAGGCCAGATTTGAACTCAGGTCCTCCTGACTCCAGGGCCAGTGCTCTATCCACTGTGCCACCTAGCTGCCCTATGATTATTTCAATAGATGCAGAAAAAATTTTTTACAAAATAATAGCATCCATTCCTATTTTTTTTAATTCCTATTTTTTAAAAATGGTAGAGGGCATAAGAATAAATGGAGTTTTCCTTAAAATGAAGCAGTATATCTAAAACCATCAGGAAGAATTACATGTAATGGGGATAAGCTAGAACCTTTTCCAAAAAGATCAGGGGTGAAACAAGGATGCCCATTACCACCACTGTTATTCAATATTATACTTGAAATGTTAGCTTTAGCAACAAGTGAAGAATAAGATATTGAAGGAATTAGAATAGGCAAGGAAGAAACAAAACTATCAATCTCTGTAAATGATATGATGTCATACTTGGAAACTTCTAAAGAAGCAACTAAGAAACATTTGAAATAATCAACAACTTTAGCAAAGTTTCAAGATATAAAATTAACCCACACAAATCATCAGCATTTCTATATATTACCAAAAAAGCCCAGCAGCAAGAGATTGAAAGAGAAATTCCATTTAAAATAACTGGAGACTGGGCCAGCTAGGTGGCACAGTGGATAAAGTACCAGCCCTGGATTCAGGAGGACTTGAGTTCAAATCTGGCCTCAAACACTTAACACTTACTAGCTGTGTGACCCTGGGCAAGTCACTTAACCCCCATTTCCCGCAAAAAAAAACAAAAACAAAACAAAATAACTGGTGACAATATAAAATATTTGGGAGTCTACTTGCCAAGACAAACCCAAGAACTGTATGAACACAATTATACAACCCCTTTTACACAAATAAAGTCAGATCTAAACAATTGGAAAAGTATAAATTGTTCATGGGTAGGTTGAGCTGATGTAATAAAAATTAGAATTCTATGTAAATTAATTTACTTATTCAGTGCTATACTAATCAAACTACCAAAAAGTATTTTTTAGACCTAGAAAAAATAATAACAAAATTCATCTGGAATAACAAAAGGTCAAGAATATCAAGGGAGTTAATGAAAAAAAAAATGCAAAGGAAAGTGGCCTAGCTGTACCAGATCTAAAACTATATTGTAAAGTAGCAATCATCAAAACTATTTGGTACTGGCTAAGAAATAGAGTGGTGGATCAGTGGAATCGATTAGGCAAGACACAGTAGTAAATGACTATAGTAATCTACTGTTTGATAAACCCAAAGACTCCAGCTTCTGGGATAAGAATTTACTATTTGACAAAAACTGCTGGAAACTGTGATTCTATATCTGCTAATGAGGAGTCTCCAAGCTCCCTTCCTTGCATTTAAGGCCCTTCACAATGACCAATCGCCCTCCTTTCTCTGTATTATCTTATCCCTTCCACAGATTCTATGCTTCAGTTAACTTGAACTTTGTCTATGATGCTTCCTATGTCTTGAAGGCTCTCCATCCCTCTCCTTACTTATCAAATGCTTATCCATCCTTCAAAACCCTACTCAAATGGCAACTTCTCCAGGAAGCCCTCTTCTGTCACCCCATTTGTCCATGACACTTCCCCTCATAGAGTACCCTCTGAAATGGACTTACTGTAAAATTGTATATTACAGCTACCTTTGTTTCTGCATTTATCCTTCCTAGGCAACAAACTACACAAGATCAGAGACCATGTCTTGGCTAAATTTGGCATTTTCTCCAACTTTAGCACAATATTCTGCATAGAAGAAGTGCTAATAAATTTTTATTTTTGTTGTCATTGATAGCCTCTGTGGAAGAAGGAAATGAACTCAAAGATATTGTCCCTGCCCTCAAAAAGCTTAAAACCTAGTTGAGGAAACATCTACCTATATTAGTATGTATGTGTATAAAACTAAATGATCAATATTAAATGCCTGTTTTGTTCAAGGAGATCTGCTAAGTACTCAGAATACAAATTTAATTTGAAAAACAATCCTTGCCTTCTAGCAGTTTACATTCAACTGAATTCAATGAAATGCTCTGGCATTTGATAAAGGCAACAAATCCATCCATTCATCAAATATTTATTAAGCACCTATAGTGTGCAAACCACATTTTACCTCTTCCCTTCAGTGGTGATGGATAAGGTCTCCAGATGGAATATGTGTTCTTGCATCTCCCTTAGAGAAATTGGGCAGGCCTCATCCACATCAAATGGTGAAAGCTCATGTCGTCTTCCCTCATCTTTGACTTCGGAAGCAAAAACTTTTTCTGCAAAGCTTCGTGTTGCTTCATCCATTGCTTTAAAAGAAGTGTTCATATATTAGTGCTGCATTCTCTCATCAATCTCTACCATTGATTGACTGTCTACATGTGGATGTCAGGGTCAGGGCTATAACTAGGAATTCTTACACTTGGAGCAAATTCATTGGCATTGGGGAGAGGAGTGGGTTGGTGTCTAAGGCATGTATTTGGTTGAGATAAAGTGGGGCCACATAGGTCATGAGTCTTACTAAGATCAAAGAACTAGGAGGTCAGAGTGTTTGAAAGGGGAAGAGGTTGGAGTGAAGAAAAAAATTAAAAGGCAGCCTTTCAGGGGAGGACAAATAACCTGCATGTCCCCAGATGATAGTAACAAAGATCGGGACAGCAGGGAGTGAACTTTATAGGAGGAGAAGCTGTTGCTGAGTAATGGTAGTAGAGGGAGGAACTGAAGGTAGCAGTGAGAAGCAAGAAGTTTCTCCTTCTAGCCCTCTTGGTCAGTGGGGATGAGAATGGGTACCAGCCTAGGAGAGAGTGCCAAGAGATGTGATGTCTTCTGAAAAAAGCTTTTTTGGTGAGTTTCATAAAATAAAAACGATATGAGGGGAAAAGATCTAGGATTATGCGATCAGACATTTAGAACTGGAAGGGACTTTGGAGGTCATGTCGTTTTATATCATTTTGAAAATGGGGAAACTGAGGACAAGGGAATTGAAATGTTTTTGAGCCAGGGTTCAAACACTCTTCCTCAAATCCTCATTCCTTCGTGTTCCCACCCCCTTCTGTACCAAGCTAGAGGAAGGCTCTAGAAGGCCCCAGAGAAAGGAAAGAAAAAGGAACACAGTGGTGGGGAGGGCTAAGGTTGTTTAATCTGGGGGAAGGGTACAAAGGCAGCTGGAGCATCTAACAGGGAACCCCTTCCTTTCTGATCCCTGGGCCAGGAGGCACCTGGGAAATGAGAAGTGAGCTGGGTACACTCTGCCCTGCCAAAGTGGGAAGGTGCTCTGGGAGAGAGGCATGACAGCCATGGAAACTTAGGGGGTGAGGTTGGGAGCAATTAGGAGGAGGTGGTGGGTGGGAAGCTGATGGGGAAGGGAAAAGGGATGCTTCTCCCTCAGGTTGGGAAGCAGTACCCCAACATATACTTCCAAACTGGAGGATTCGTGCAACCCCCTTCCCATCACCCCTGTGGGCATCTGGGACACATTCCTAAACACATCCCGTCCTAGTTGCAGGTCTGCTCATGGTACAAGGCAAGGGATTTGTTACAAGAGTTTGACAGCTTCCCACCTGGGGCCTAAGAACACAGAAGAACTCAACTTTTATCATTCATCAATCCTTTTAAAACTGATGTGTTTTCCTATGCAACCTAATTCATAGGCTTTTAAATCTGGAAGGGGCCTAAGAACTTATCTAATTCAATCTTCCCATTTTACAGATAACCTAATGAAGGCCCAGAGAAATAAAGTTTTGGCCCAAATGCCAGTCAGTGAATGACAGAGATAGGGCTTGAATCCTCTGATTTCAAGGCAGTATATGCTTAAGTTCCCCGGAGTCCTTAGTCCTAAAGTGTCTCCTCCACTGAGAAAGGTTTGAAAGTCACTGATCAGAGCTCTCCTTGGCAATTAAATTTGGTCCCTTCTCCCTCTTGATCCATATGGGGCACTCCTGGCATTCCTCAGATCTCAGCACACCAGGGATGGGCTGAGTTCAAGATCAGAGCCAACTTCCCTATATTGGGCACAGATCATAGGGAAGCACAGAGTTGGAGCTTTATGCTAATTTTCTCATGTGTGACCTTTGACAAGTCAATTCCCTCATGGGAGTCTTGCTTTCCTCATTCTTTTTTTTTTTTTTTAGTGAGGCAATTGGGGTTAAGTGACTTGCCCAGGGTCACACAGCTAGTAAGTGTTAAGTGTCTGAGGCCAGATTTGAACTCAGGTACTCCTGACTCCAGGGCCGGTGCTCCATCCACTGCGCCACCTAGCTGCCCCTTTTCTCATTCTTAAAATAGGGAGAGGGGCATAACTTTGCAAAGGATAAAGCCAAGATCCTAAGAATCATGCTTTCTGATGGCTAGAGGGTCCCACTAGATGTTGATACAGGCCATCTGTACTAACTGTCCTCTAAAGGCCTCTTGGCCTGTATTGCTCTAAATAGACAATTGACTCCTTTTGTAGTCGTACATTTAGAGCAGTATACTCAATGTACATTGTTACACATTCAGAGCAGTATACTCAAAGGAGGCTTTAGAGATCAGTCCAGCTCTCTCATTTTACAGAAGAGGAAACTGAACACCATAGCAGTGACACACTTAGTCCAAGGTCACACAGGTACAGTGGCAAAGTTGGGATTGGAACACAGGTCCTTCGGTTTCAAATCCAAATCCCTCTATCTACCTCCCTTCAATTTTATTCATCCCGCTAATAGTTCATCAATGGCCAAGGACCTCACTGTCTAAAGGACTCTATGTCGAGTCCTCCTTCAGAACACCTTCACTCAATTGCTGTTCCAGATAGTAGTGATAAGGATGACAGATGGGGAGTTAGCTGTTATAATGACAGATTATGGAGATATAACCCTTAGGATGAGTGAGCAAATCATATAAATAGCCAAGGAGGCATACCCCCTAGCAATGTCTACACAGCCGTTAAGGAAGTTATAGCAAGAGAGCCCAGCAATATTATATAAAAAGCCTACTTATCATCTGCTTTTCCACTTTTGCAGGTTTCTTTGTTCATTAGCTTTAGTTATCACATTCAAATCATATTCAAATGAATGAGGGAAATGATGTATTTTGGGTAGCAGTAGGCAACTTCCATGGAAGGTATCAGAAGAAGAACGGGTCCATGACATGATAGTAATCAAATTTAGCTTCACTTATATTTATTTACACTCAGTTTTAACCTGCCCTGTTGTCATGGCCAAGTTAACAAAACAACTGAGTGTTTTGGCTACATTCCTGTAGTCTATTTATCTCATTTCTTTTTTCTTTTTGGTTTGAACCTATGATTTTATTTTTGTAGGGAAATCCCAATGTAGAAACTCTCTCCCCTGATATAGATAAAGCAACTCCTCTATAATTTATGGTTGCCTATGGGCACTAAGAGGATAAGTGACTTGTCCATGGTCACACAAACAATATGTATCAGAAGTATGAGCTGAACCCAGGTCTTCCTGACTCTGGGGCTGACTTTCTATCCATTACAATTGCCTCTTTTTTTTTTCTCTCTCTCTCTCTCTCTCTAAAGTTTAGCATTTTTTTGGCACTGAAAAAGTTTCCATGAATCCAAGCACAGCATTCAGAAATCCCCAAACAAGAAGACAGCTTGCAATTTTGTTCAACTCTCAGAGAACACAAAAGATATTCAAAGGTCAAAAGGGAGATTTAATGAGAAAAGAGAATTTCCAACAGGTTTTCCCAGGACAAAGCAAGTCCTACCTTAGCTTTGCAAGCACATGCAACTTGAGGGGAGGAGTTGAGCAGGAAGTTAATAGATATCATGGATGCAGCATGGGGCAAATGGGAAAAAAGTCAGTTAGTAATGTTGGTGTAGATGGTATCTCATGCTGGAGCAGTGCCTTTTCAACAGAATTTCCTGACATAGCAGAAGTGGACCCTGTACATGTGTCAGATACCAACCTATACTTTGGGTAGTTGTTCATTCATCTCACATAGTCAACTATTCCCTGACAGCTATACTTATAAAAATGTTTCAAGTTCAAGGAGTATTTTATACATCTATATCCATGGGACGATACTCTAGTCTCTGAAAATATGAGAAACAACTAACCTACTGGCAACCACTAGAACCCCCAAAATGTGATTTAATTGATAATTTTTTCATGAACTCAATTCAATGTTTTAGTGTATTGTAGACATTATCATAGCCTGGTTCTGTATTCAATAGTTTTGCCTTCCTTCCAGGAATAATTCTAGGAGAGGGAGCACACTGGCTATAATATCCCTGGAGAAGGGGGAACATGCTTGATTCAGCATCCAACACCAATGATCTCTACAAATTCAGGATGGTATGGCTATTTTTTCAGCAGTGGTTATAAGCCAATTAGTGAAATTAACATGAAATATGGCAGAGTTCTGAATCTATCATTTTAGAGTCAGAAGAGACTTTGGTGATCACTTAGCCCAACCCCCTCTTTTTACAGATGACAAAAATGGAGGTCCAGAGAGGTCAAGTGAAGTGATTTGCCCAACATCACTCAGTTAGGTGGCAAAGCCAGGATTAGAACCTAGATCTTTTGACTCTCAGGCCAGTGTTCTTCTCACCATGCCATGTATCTCTTAGCCTGAGAGACTGAAATTGCAGTACTACCACCTGTATGGAAATCCTTAACTTGGGAGTAGTCACTAATGGTTCAAAGTCAATTTGGAAGGAGGTTTCCAGTGAAGTACTCCAGGAATCTGTCCTTGGCCCTGTTGGATATTGATTTTGTAATCAATAACTTGGGTAAATGCAGATGCGACGCACAACAGATTTGCAAATGATTCCAAACTAGGAGATATAGGGTGACAGTCTGGTTAAGCTTCAGAATGATCTCCTTAACAGACTAGAGCACTGGGCTGACTGCGACAAGGTGAAATTGAATAGGGATAAATTTAAAATCATTCACTTAGGCTAAAAGAAAACCAACTCCATGAACATACGATGGAATTAGATAACAGTTTGTCTGACAAAGAGTTGGGGAAAGGGAGTGGGGAGTGAATAGACGGCAGACTCAATGAGTAAGCAGCGTGATGCATTAACTAAAAAAGCTCATATGCTCTTGGGCTGTGTTAAGATGGGCAGAGCTTCCTGGGACAAGGAGGGAAGATACCCTTTCTGTACTTTGTCCTGTTAAGACCACACTAGGAGTTTTATATTCAGTTAGAGGGCCACAGTCTAAGGACATTGATGAACTCGAGGGTCTATGGAGAATGGCAATCAGGATGGTGAAAGGCCTTGCATCCATCTCACATGAGGATTAGTTGCAGGTATTGAGTGTGTTAAGCCTGGAGAAAAGAATATCCAGAGGCACCTGATAGTTGTGTCTTTGAAGGAGGAACAATTAAACCTGTCCTGTTGGCCACTGGGGGGCAGCACCAGCAGCAATGGGTGGAAATGGCCAAGAGGCAAATTTAGCCTTGCTATTGGGGAAAAGTTCCCCAAAATTAGATCTATCCAGAGACTGGATGGCCTGCTTCAGAAAGTAGTGTATTCCTTCTCTTCCGAAGCCTTCGAAAAGAGCTTAGATGATTCTTTATCATGACAAATAAGAAAAGAGTGGAAAAGGAACCTTTGTTCACTTCATAAAGTAGATCGAATTAAATCAATTTGCAACTGATATTAGGGGAGAATTAATTAAGATGGGACCCAATCCACCCGCTTTATGTCTCTGATTTCAGGTGAAGATGGTTTTACTTCACAATATTAAATCCATCCCCAAGGAGATTCACTTAAAATTTTGCATTTTAAGTCACTTGCAAACTATCAGAACATTGAGATTATTCGCCATAATCTGTAATGGTTATTATCCTTAGCAAAACCTGCCAGTTGCTAATATTTTAGTTAGTACTCATGTAACACTGCTGAAAAAACTTCCATGTTCCTGAATCAAGAGCTAGCACACAGCTCATTCATCCTGTTGGGACTTCAGCAAGTCACACAGAAGGGGAAAACAATTCACAGTACTCACGTTTTTCTTTAGCTGTTAGAAATAAAATAAACAAACAAAACAAGTAGGTATGATCAAGTCATAGAAGTCATAACCAGAGTGATCAGTCATTTCTTTGGAACAGAAATGTGTCGTTTGGTACAGGGAAGAATAGCAGCATTCACTTTGCTATCTCTGTTTGTTGCCAGATTCCTACCTCTAGACAAGTCTCTCCCCACCAGGTCTTACTCAGATGCCTCTGTGCAGCACAGAAGGAGCCCTGAGTTCTGAAAGGTTATGCCAGAGAGTGTGAGCTCCAGCAGATGCTGCTAAGCTAGAAAGGCTTCGGGTATGTTCCGGTAGCAGAAGGCTTCTGCCTTTGGAGCACCAGCTTTCTAAGTGAGGAGGGAGGCAGGCTAGCCCCTTGTGATGAATTCATTGGCTGCGGTGACTCATGAAACAAAGAACAACATTAACTGATTAGCGAGTCCCCTCTGAGCATGGCCATTACAGAGCTGCCCATCATCATTCATCATTCTTCCTCCCTAATTCATCTCTTTAAACTACTCTTTTCAGATCCCAGGATGAAAGCTCCAGGCTAATTTTTCCACTACCACCACCCTCAACTTTCAGCCACTTGTAGCACCAAAGACATAGGTCATAGGTTGAGAGCTGGAATGGGCCAAGGAGGCCCTTGTCCTAACTCCTTATTTTACAGATCATTAGAATTATAGGTTTACTATATCAGATTACCTGCTGTCTAGGGGAGGGGGGAGGGAGGGGAGGGAGGGAGAAAAATCTGAAATTGTAAAGCATGTATAAACAAAAGTTGAGAACTATCTTTACATGTAACAGAAAAAATAAAATACCTCATACATTAAAAAAAAAAAAAAAGAATTATAGGTTTAGAGCTACAAAGGGCTGTAGGGATCATCTAGTCCAATTTCCTCATTTTACAGATGAGGAAATGAAAGCCCAGAGAAATTAAGTGACTTATTTGATGTCCTCCAGCAATTAAGTGGCAGATACAAGAGTCAAACTCAGGTCTCATGTTGCCAAATTCAGCACTCTTTATAGCACACCGTTTTCTTTGAACTCGGGCATCACACAAACCTGCGTAGGACACCTGGTACCCAATCCAGCTCTCACTCTGGGATTCTCAATCCCTCTTTGTTCACACTTGGGGCACATGCCGGAGTCCTCTTTCAAGGACTTGTTTGCCCTTGCAGTCTACATTATCAAATTGATCGTTGAGCACCCAAGTAGAAGGTTATGAGAACTATCACGAACAAGAAATGGAAGATTTAAAACCTTACATCAATACAAAGCAGATTCCTCAGGGTGCCTTGGCTCACCTACCTGGAATTTTGAACAGTGGCATTGTTGCTGGGGACCCTGATTCCTGGTTAGCACTAGAGAAAGGCACAGGAAATGTGGGGAGGACAGACTGAACCCTTTAAATATCCTGACATCCATTTTATTATTTTGTTTTGCCTCCTGTAACCTGACCCTCCGCTGCTAAAAGAAGAGGGATGAGATCTGGGCCTATTTAAAGAGTCAGGCAATTGACAGAGAAACAGGTGAAGGAGGAGGGTCTCTCTTAACTTGACTCTGGTGCCTGTGAGCGGCCAAAAATTAGGTTTGGCTTTAGAGTACAAACCTACATGTGTCTTCCCACTGTTTGAATGTGGTTCAAATGTAGTTTTCTTGCCTTTTCTGAGTATTTTTCTAAAAATTGATTCTTTCACATTTCTGAAAAATTTGAGGTAACAAAATTCAGTTCATCATGTGCTGATCTGTATGTGTGTGTGTGTGTGTGTGTGTGTGTGAGAGAGAGGGGGGGGGAGGGAGGGGGAGAGAGAGAGAGAACATTCACTTAAAATGCAGTAGGCTCTCATAGATGTTTCTATCTTGGAGGAAATTCACTTAGCAAAATGTTCAATGTGAGGAAAAAATTCACTCTAATAAATAGTATTTCCCAAATGGATAGAATCTTTTCTGCTATAAGACCTAAGAAAGAGTGCTCAGCTTGGCCGACGACTTTGTTAAATACTCAGTTCAATTCGATTCACATTTTTTAAACATCTACTATTAGACACATTGCTGGGAGCTAATAATTGACTTTTATGTAGCCCTTTAAGGACTTTAAAGTGCTTTACTTTCAATCTCTTTTGATCCACACAACCATCCTGTGAAATAAATGCTAACAGATTGATTCCTCCATTTTACAGATGAGGAACTGAGGATCAGAGAGCAGAAGGGATTTGCCCAGAGTCACATTCAACCCCGGGTGCCCCTGACACCAAGTCCAGTGCTCTTTCTTCCCTATGACAGACAGATGCAGCACTTTGCCAAAATGATCAGATAGCTATTACATAGAAACTCTACACTGAAGTTAACCACTAAGTGGAAGACAAAATATGCAAACTAGGCACAATCTACTAATTTGTTGGTTGCTATCAGACATTAAATATTTGTTGGACACCAAGTCTTTTTTTTCTGAATAATAATAACCATTTTTATTTAAAGTTTTGAGTTCCAAATTCTATCCCTCCTTCCCTCCTTTCCCTTCCCACTCCCTGAGGCAGTAAGCAATCAGATAAAGGTTATACATGTACAATCATGTAAAAAATTACCATATTAGTCATTTTGTATAAGAAAACTTGAATAAAAAAGATGAAAGTGAAAAATAGCACACTTCAATCTGTGTTGAGTCAATATGGGTTCTTTCTTTGGAGGTGGATAGTATGAGTCATCATTAGTCCATTGGGACAATTCTTAGTGGACACCAGGGTAAGCCATAGCATTACATACTGTACACACTTATTTCCTGTCCAAAACTGAAGTCATTATCTTTCCCCTCAAACCCTGCCCCCTCCTACCTTCCCTCTTATTGTAGAGCCTAGCTTCTTAAACTATGGGTTGAGACCCCTTATGGGGTTGTGTAACTGAATGTGGGGGCAACTGTCAAAGGTTATGTATACCTATCTTATGTACCTATACACCCGGGGTCATGTGAAAGTTTCTCTGGCAAAAAGGAGTCTCGAATGGAAAAAGTTGAACAAGGCTTGCTGTAGAGGACACTGCCCCCCTCCTCGCCCCCCAGGCTCACAGCCTAGGAGTCACCCTGTACCCCTCACTATCTCTCACTCCCCCATATCCAATATGATACCAGTGCCCATGATACCAATATGATTTGATTTCACCTTTGTAACATCTTTCAGATATGTTTCCTTCTCCCCTTGATTCTATCACCACCCTGGTGCAGAACCCCATCACTTTGCACCTGGTCTATTGCAATAGCTGCGTGAACCCGGGCAAGTTGTTTAACTCTGTTTGCTTCAGTTTGCTCATCTGTAAAATGAGCTGGAGAAGGAAACGGCAAAACACTCCAGTATCTTTGCCAAGAAAACCCCATATGAAGTCATGAATAGTTAGATATGACTGAATCGACAGTACAACAAAAGAGTTCCTATCTCAGGTCTCTTCCCCACTCCAATTTATCTTTCATTCAGCCACCAAAGTGAATTTCCTAAAGCACAGTCACCATGTTACATTCCCCGCCCCCCCCCCCCCCATCAATAACAAGCCAGTGGCTGCCTGTCACTTCCAGGATCAAATTCTTAAATCCTCTGTTTGGTGTTCAAATCCCCCTCCTTCCTATACAATCTTTTTATACCTTATTTCCCAATACATACTCTGATCCAGTGACACTGGTCTCATGATATTCCTTGAACAAGATGCTCCACCTGTACCAAAGGGCAAAGTTCACATTTTAACTTCTCTACGTTGTGGCTCAGTCCCCTGCTGCTCTTAAATTTCCAGGCTGAGATTCCTCTCTTGGAAATTCTGCCCAAGAATTCCTCCTTCACCCTCTAGAAGGCTGGATTCCCCAACTCCCCAGGAAGTCAACATTACTAAAAGATATTCCTTCTTTTTTTTTTTCCCCAGGGCAATGAAGGTTAAGTGACTTGCCCAGGGTCACACAGCTAGTAAGTGTGAAGTGTCTAGGGCTGGATTTGAACTCAGGTCCTCCTGAATCTAGGGCCGGTGCTTTATCCGCTGAGCCACCTCAATGCCCCACCCCTAATTACATGTTAAAACAATTTAACATTTGTCTTTTTAAAAAAAGTATTGAGTTCCGAATTCTATTCTTTCCTCCCTCTTTCCTGGCCCTCCCCACTCCCTGAGACAATAAGCAATCAGATAGGTTATAATGTGCAATGATGTAAAACATTACCATATTAGTCATTTTGTACAAAAAGAATCAAATAAAAGAAAAAGAAAGTGAAAAATATCATGCTTCAGCCTGTATTCAAACAATATCAGTTCTTTCTCTGGAGGCAGATAGTACGCTTCATCATTAGTCCTTTGAGATTGTCTTAGATCATTGCATTGCTGAGAATAGCTAAGTCATTCACAGTTCTTCATCAAACAATATTGCTGTCACTGTGTAGAATGTCCTCCTGGTTCTGTTCATTTCACTTTGTATCAGTTCATGTAAATCTTTCCAGGTTTTTCTGAAATCATCCTGCTTGCCATTTCTTATAGCACAATTATATACCCAATCATATACCACAGTTTGTTTAGCCATTCCCCAATTGATGGGCATCCCTTTAATTTCCAATTCTTAGCCACCACAAAAAGGAGCAAAGGTCTTTTGAGTTATAAAGACCTAGGTTCTGATTCTGCCTCTAACCTTTACTTGTTGTATGACTGTGGACAAATCACTTAAATCCCCTGAACCTCAGTGTCCTTATCTATAAAACGGGGAAAACTTCACTCGCAGTACCTACTTCACACAGCAGCTGGAGGGCTCAAAGTAAATAATGTCTGATAAATGTTGTGTAAACATCACAGTGCTAAACATAGGTTATTATTCTTTCAGGCACCTGTGCTTATAACTAAGCCCAGGAGAAACATCTGAGGTCAGTCTGAAATTCCCGGACCAGAATCTGACCTCAGTTCACAAAGCTCGGCTCACAAAGTGTGCTCAAAGGGTGTTTGTTCCTCTCTCCCTGTCACAGTTAAGTTTGTCTTGGTTCTTGAAATTTCAGATACCCAAGGCCATTCCACTGATGTTCGGAGCAGTTTATGTAGCAAAGAAACAAATGGTTGCCAGGCCAAGCCAAAACAGAGATATGATAGAACAAAGAAAGGACACTTCTAACATATTTCTCCCACAGGAAAGTTGGGGGTTTCAACAACATGTGCTTTGCTATTTGAGAGATATGTGTCTAACTCAAGCATAGCAGCAGTTTTCCTTTCTCCCCACCCACACCTGACAACTCTGGCTTGGAGAAGGGGTCAGAGGGCGCTTATTGTTCCTGTCTCTGTCTGGGAATTATTGTAGTCCTCCCACAAGGTTTTGCTTTTCTTCCTTCTTGCCCTGTCTCCTTATTTGTGATGACAATCCCTCATCACTAGCATAGCATTTAATACGAATTCAAACTTCTGACCTATGTACTCAAGCCTAGCTCCTGGGGCTTGGGGTCCCATGGAAAATGGAGTTCTGTGTTTATCACCCAGCACATTGGCAAGTGAAGCCTTCCCCTCATCTGATCGCTGTTACTACATATTTACACTCTGGCTTTCAAAGAAGGGCCTCTGAGATTCAGTGGGTGTATTGTGCTAAAACTTCCTATTGCCAAAGATAAAAGAGTTGTGGTCGGGGAGGGTACCATTATAAGAGAGATCTCACATCTCACTGCTTTCATGCTCAGCCTCCTCATATGTAGAAAGAGGGAGTCAGGAGGGGCAGCTAGGTGGCGAAGTGGATAGAGCACTGGCCCTGGAGTCAGGAGGACCTGAGTTCAAATCCGGCCTCAGACACTTAACACTTACTAGCTGTGTGATCCTGGGCAAGTCACCTAACCCCAACTGCCTCACTAAAAATAAAAAAATAAAAATAAAAAAAAAAGAAAGAGGGAGTCAGACTCCATGCTATCTCAGGCTACTTCCAAGTTTAATATTCACATTTTGTACTCATAGATGTCTTCTTGTGTCCTCAACTCCTACAAGTCCTCCTGGAACTTAACATTCACTTTTCAACCTCTTGCAATTTGTTTTCCAATCCCTTCCCTTGATTGAAACAATGGTTTCACAAGTTACCAGTGATCTCCAGCTGAATTTTGAGTCTTGTGATACAGGTTTGAATCCCAGCTCTGTGACTACCTGTGTGACCTTGGCCAAGTCACTTAGCTTCTCTAGGACTCAGTTTCTTCATCTGTTAAATGGGGGAAAACCACTGAATTACTCCAAAGGTCCTTTTTAGCTCAAATTCTACAACCTTACAGCAATCAGTAAACACTTATTAAAAATGTACTATGTGAGGGCAGCTAGATGGCGCAGTGGATAGAGCACTGGCTCTGGAGTCAGGAGGACCTGAGTTCAAATCCGACCTCAGACACTTGACACTTACTAGCTGTGTGACCCTGGGCAAGTCACTTAACCCCAATTGCCTCACCCAAATCTCCGCCCCCCCCCCCACCTCCCTTCGCAAAAGTACCATGTGGAAAAAAAAGTACTATGTGCTAGGCACTGTACTAAAGCTGGGGATACAATAAAAGGCAAAAGACAGTCCCTGCCCTCAAGGAACTCACAATCTAATGGGAGAGACAAGCAAACAAATATGTGGGAACAAGCTACAAACAGGATAAATAGGAAATAATCAATGGAGGGAAGGCATTAGAATGAAAGGGGGCTGGAAAATGCTTCCTGGAGAAGATGGGATTTTAGTGGGGACAAAGGAAAACAGGGAAGCTAGTAAGTGGAGATGAGGGGGTAGAGTGTTCCAGGCATGGTGGACAGCCAGAGAATAGCCAGGAGCAGAGAGATAGAGAGTCCCATTTGTGGTCAGTGTCACTGGATCGAAGAGTATGTCTTGGGGAGGAAGGTGTAAGAACACTGCAAAGTTCAGAGGGGGCTGGGTTCCGAAGGGCTTTGAATACCTAATGGGGAATTTAGAGATTTGATCCTGGAGGTGATCCGGAGCCACTGGAGTTTATTAAGTGTATGTGGGGGTATGGGCTGTGGGGGGAGTGACATGATCAGACCTTTGCTGTAGAAATCAGTCTGGTGGCTAAATGGAGAACAGATCGGAGTGGGGAGAGAGTTGAGGCAGGCAGACCCACCGGCAGGTATTGCAATAGTCCAGGCACAAGGTTGTGAGGGTCTATACTCAGGTGGAGGCAGTATCAGAGGAGAGAAGGGGGCATATTTGAGAGACATTGCAAAGGTGAAAGCAATAGGTCTTAGCAACAGCTTGAATAGGAAGGAGTCCAGCGTGACTCCCAGTTGTGAGCCTGAAGGACTGGGAGGAAGGTGTTGTCCTGAACAGTAATAGAGAAGTTAGGAAGGGACATAGCGAGTCATCTACTGGCCATCTAGTTGAGATGTCTGAAAGGCAAGTTTGAGATGCAAGACTGGAGGTCAGTGGAGACATTGTGGCAGGATATACTTCTGAGAATCTTCAGTATAGAGATGGTCATTCCATCCATGGGAGCTGATGAGATCACCACATGAAGAAGTAAAAAGAGAGAAGCAAAGAGGGTCTGGGACAGAACCCTGAGGAGGATTCAGCAAAGGAGACCGAGGAGTGCTCTGATAGGTCGGAGAACCGAGGGAGAAGAGACTCTGAAGAAAAGGGTGATAAACAATGTCACTGGCTGCAGAAAGGTCAAGAAGAATAAGAATTGAGAAAAGGCCATTGGATGTGGCAATTAAGAAATCACTGTTAACTTTGCAGAGAACAGTTTTGGTACAATGATGAGCTCAGGAGCTGGATTCTAAGGAGTTAAAAAGTAAATGATTCAAATGTGGCCATAGACACTTGGCACTTACTAGCTGTGTGACCCTGGGCAAGTCATTTAACCCCAATTGCCTCACCAAACAAACAAACAAACAAAAAAAAGTGAGTGAAAGGAAAGTGGAGGCACCTATTATAAAGGGCCCTTTCAAGGAGTTTAGCCACAAAGGGCTAAGGAAATTTAGAATGATAGTAACTGGGGATGAAAGGACCAAATGAATTTTTTTTTTTTTTAGGATAAGAAAGAAAGACATGTTTGTAGGCAGAAAGGAAGAAGCTAGTAGATAGGAAAAATTGGAAAAAAGTGAAAGAGTGGGGATGACAGAAGGGGAGATGGGATGGAATGGCATCTATTTACTTGGTAAAGAGTAAGGTTGGGGCAGCTAGCTGGCACAGTGGATAGAGCACTGGCCCTGGATTCAGGAGTACCTGAGTTCAAATCTGGCCTCAGACACTTGACACTTACTAGCTGTATGACCCTGGGCAAGTCACTAAACCCCCATTGCCCTACCAAAAAAAAAAAAAGTAAGGCTACCTCTTCCTGTGAAATGGAGTGAAGGAAGAGAGTGGCAGAAGGAATCTGAGTTATATGAGGGGAGGAAGAGGGGAGAAGGAGCTCACAGTGAGTAGCCTCACTTTTTTTTCTGTAAAATATGAAGCAGAGTTCTTAGCTGAGAGGATGGTGAGGAGGGATATACATGGGAGGTTTGAGGAAGGATGAAAATATTTGGAAGAGCCACTATGGAGAACGGGATAATGAGTTGATGAGGTTTGTATAGAAGGATTGTCAGTGTCAGTGAGGACCCAGTTGAGGTTGTGTAGCATACATTTATAGTGTATCTGGTAAGAAGAGTTGTGTGATTTTCTCCACCCATATTCAGCAGCAGGAGTAAAGGTGGTAGATGGTGGGAGTCATCCAAGGTTGAGGCTTAGCAGGGCACCATTAGAAACATGGTAAAAGACTCAAGAGAAAAGGGCAGAGTAAACTGGTTCACCAAGGGGTAAAGTTAGGGGAAAGAGGAGAGAATGACTAGTATAGGGAAGATGGCCTGAGAGAGAACTGAGGGGTCAAAGAATTGGTGGTCTTGGTGTGGGTGAAGAGTAAGGTTTGGTAAGAGAAGGCAGAGTGAGGGATAGAAAACTAATCGATTACGGTCAGATAAAGGGATTTGGGAATTCGTGAACATGGGGGTGGTGTATTTGTGAGTGATGGTAAGATCAAAGGTATGATCATTTTTGTGTGTGACTGAGATGGGATGGAGGAGGTCATGAAAAATGATTAAGATGAGGCACTGAGTGTTAGGGTGTTTGAGGAAGAGTCACTATAAATGGGCAGGAGTCGGGGAGAGAAAAAATTTGAACCAATTATTGACCTTGTTGAGGAAAGGAGTTACTTAGAGGTCAGTAGACAACAGCTGTCGGGATCTTGTTTGGGTGGCATTTATGAATACAAAGGACCTGAAAGGAGGAGAGATTACTAGTGTTGCGGTGGAAGCAAGTAAGTAGTATTCCAATTCCCTTGTCTTGACCAGTGAGCCAAGGGGAATGAGTGAAGGTACAGCTAGTAGTGGAAAGAGTGCCCAGGAAGGCTACATCTTCAGGAGAGAGACAGGTTTCAGTGAGTGCTAGAAAATGGAAGGAGTGGGAGAGGAATATATTTAGGATGAAGAGAAGTTTGTTGCCTATGGAACCGGCATTCCAGGGGGCACAATGGAAGGGTGTTTGATGGGAACTTTGGAGTGGGAGGATTGAGGAGTGGGATAAAGAATTGGGAGTTGGGGGATGAGAAATGGGGAAACAAAGGTTTGGTTGGGGGATTGAGTTGTCTTGTGTTGGTGCAGAGGGAAGTCTCAGCACTGGCCCCTAGTAGTCTTCTCCAAGAGGAAGGTCTTACTCTCT
Source organism: Dromiciops gliroides (assembly GCF_019393635.1). Classification (NCBI taxonomy): domain Eukaryota; kingdom Metazoa; phylum Chordata; class Mammalia; order Microbiotheria; family Microbiotheriidae; genus Dromiciops; species Dromiciops gliroides. Next base: position 442,868,684 of record NC_057864.1, read on the forward strand.
TATTATCTAATGGCTAAATCTCATGTCTCTTCCTTAGTCCTCATCCTCACTGATCCCTCTGCAGCAATAGGATTCCCTCCTACTGGGTCTTTCTTCTATTGATTCTCCCTCTACTTGTTTGATGGCTCTATCTCAGTTTTTACAGGATTATCATGAAAGACAGGCCCCAAACATGAGTGCCCTGTGATATTCTGTTCTGGGCTTTTGTCTTTTCTCTCTATAACCTCTTGGAAATATCATCAGCTTTCCTAAGTTTAATAGTCATCTCTCTGCAGATAACCCCTTGATTTTAACTGATCCTAATATAAAAAGGCCTAATTGTTGAGCTTCAGTATCACATCACCATCTGCCTATTGGACATCTCCAACCGGATGTTCCATAGATGTCTCAAACTCAATACATCCAAAACAGAACTCATTAAGAATTAGATGAAAATTATTCAAAGGTCCATTGGTTTGGTACTCCTGTCAATCACTATAAATCAGTGACACAGAGATAATGAACTGCAGTTTTATTACCCTCAGATCACAGGCTCAACTAATGATATATGAGGAGTGAGCCCAGAACATCAACTTCAGCAACCTTATATAGGATGTGAACATAGAAGCAGCAGAGAAAAATGGAATTTTACAGAAAGTAGGAGGGAAAGATAAGAGTATACACAACTGGAAACAAGTAACAGAAGGGGAAATACAAGCACACTTGCCAGGTGGTCAAAAACGGAACTGTGGCTTCTTTCTCAAACTTGATTGTGCAGGTGCTATGACCTTCTAGTTTTCAGGAACAATGTCTGGAAGCTCAAAATAGAAAATGGAACAGTGTCTTCTTATCATAGTGTTGTCAAGAAGTCTGAGCCAGAAATTCTTGTCATATATATATATATATATATAGGGGGTGGGTGGGACAAAGACGGTTAAGTGACTTGCCCAGGGTCACACAGCTGGTAAGTGTCAAGTGTTTGAGGTCAGTTGTCATATAGATTTTCTCCCAAAGTTACCTGGGGGGGGGGGTGCCTAGATGGCACAGTGGATAGAGCACTGGCCCTGAATTCAGGAGGACCTGAGTTCAGATCCAGCCTCAGACACTTGACACTTGCTAGCTGTGTGACCTTGGGCAAGTCACTTAACCCCAATTGCCTCACCAAAAAAAAAAAAAAAAACACAACCCAACAACAAAAAAACCCCCTCAAAGTTGCCTCTCTTCCATATTTGTTTCTGCAGGGTGATATCATCCTCAACTGGATTCCATATTGCTTTGAGAATCACAGAACCTTTTCCCAGCATTCAATCCACTGTCTGTCTTCTTCAGAAATCTTTGGACTTTTAGTTATGTCTAGTAATTGTCCTAACACCATTAGGGCTAAGAGAAAGCACTTTACCTTTCTAGTCAAAATACTCCACGGGTTTGTGAACCTCACCATCATTTGGAGCACTTCCTATGGGAAGCTGCTTTCGTAGTTTCAAACTAGTTTCCAGACTTTGGGGATGTGACCTGTTAGGGAATGGCTGAGCAGCACTGTACAGTGGAAGAAGCACTGGTTTTGAAGTCAGAAGACCTGAATTTGAATGCCAGCTCTGCTATTCTTAGCTTGGGCAATTCACTTAACTTGATCCTCAGTTTCTTCACCTGTAAAATGAGGGGGTTGGACTAGATGACTTCTAGGGTCCCATCTAACTTGAAAACTATAAAAATTGTATGATGTGGTGAGAAAGATGTCTTTTGTATTCAGGAAAGATATGGATGTGCACTATTGATGAATTTACAAAATTTTGAGGGATTTTACTATATTAATTCTTTCATTTTTCTTTCCTGTTAATCATTTCCAATAAACATTGGTGCCAGTCTCTCAAAACGCATCCTTTTCTCGTTAGATAAGTGATTTTATTTCCTGTTACCTGAACAGAATTGCATTTAGCGGAACAATCTAAGGTTGGATAATGTGAGATGTCAAAGTAGTTTCTGTGTTGCTAAGCAGAAGGTGCAGTTTGATTGATGTGTCCACATCGGGCACTTGTTTCTGGAGTGGGGTGGAGTGCTGGGCCAGAGATAAGAGGATGTGACCAGAGTGACCCCCTTGTTTGACTGGCTTCTTGCAGGACGTGCTGGGTGCTGTACAAATCAGTACAAGAAAGGCTGCAGCAGTGTCCGGTGAAGGGACACCCCAGCCTCAGGAGGGAGGACTTACTGGGTCCGGTCCCTGGCTGGAACATTGTTACTAAGCAAGTTTGTACCTCGGAGTAAACTGGTTTGATCAGAAGGGAAAATGACGACAGAATACGCCTGTTTGTCAGACCCCTAGGGAGTGGGAAGAGCTCTGACGTGGCTCCTGGGGGAGAGAGTACTACCAAGTCATAGGAGTCCAGGGGTGAAAGGCCACAGGTTCCCAACAGCTTCAGTTCACATACTATACTTCAAGTATTGCATTTCATCTTACTCTTTGTATAGTAAATGTCAAAGCTCCTCAAATTCCCACATAAACCAAGAATAACCTTCTCTAAGTTCTGAATCCGACTCAACAGCTTATTAAACTTAGTCTCAGCAAGAGACATCAGTACTGCTTATATAAAGGAAACCTCCGATGTAAACTTTTAAAATGTTGGGTGTTTAGCCATTTATAATTCTAATGAATCTCCCAGCTCTCAAGACTGGAACCAACATCTTACTGGATGGTTTTCGGTCTGGCTTTTAAAACTCTTCACTGTCTGGTCCCAACCCAGATTTACATCTAGGTGGCACATGTTTAGAATGTGGGATCTGGAGTCAGGATGACCTGAGTTCGAATATGATCCCAAATACTTGCTAGCAGTATGACCTTGCGCAAGTCACTTAACTTCTTGCCTGCTGCCATTTCTTACTCTCCTCCCAGGGCTCTTGAGGGGATCAAATGAGATATTTGTAAAGTGCTTAGCACAGTGTCTGGCAAACAGTAAATGCGTGCTTCCTTCCCCTCACTCAGTAGTTCAGCCACACAGGCCTTCCTCTGTCCCACTCAAAGTGTTCCATTCCTTGGCTATGTGCCCTTTCTTCTTTTTTTTAATCATAAAAGTATTTTATTATTTTCCAGTTATATGTAAAGATGGTTTTCAACATTTGTTTTCATACAATTTTTAGTTCCAAATTTTTCTCCCTTCCTCCCTTCCCAAGACAGAAAGCAATATGATATAGGTTATACATGTACAATCACATTAAACATATTTCTGCATTAGTCATGTTGTGAAAGAAGAATCAAAACACAAGGGAAAAACCTCAAAAAAGAAAAAAACAACAGCCAAAAAGTAGTAACGGTATGGTTCAGTCTGCATTCAGAATCCACTTTTCTTTTTTCTGGATGTGGAAAATATTTTCCATCATGAGTTCTTTGGAATTGTCATGGATCATTGCACTATTGAGAAAAACCAAGTCTATCACAGTTGATCATCACTACATGCCCTTTCATTGGACACTGAGCAGGCCTAGGAGGCCCGCTCCTCACTTCTACCTCAGAGAATTTGGAGAAAGCACCTACTTGTACAAGAAACCTTCCCCCATCCCTGTGACTCCCCGTGTCCTTCCCAACTACCCTCAATATAGTTTGTATTTATTCTGTATATAGTGATTCATGTACTTGGAGGTTCACATGACCCAGATTTACCCCACAGTCCAAATCCTAGTGGCCATTATTTATCTTTCTCAATGAATTGAGTGCCTGGATCACCGTCTTCCTCTCCACCACATCTCTTGTCCTTATACTAGAAAAGTTCAGGATATAGATTGATGCTCCCTTGACTACCCTTACCTTCCCAATTATCTGCCATGTCTTAATCCTATGTTCTACCTCAGCTATCCAGTAGAGATGGCCTTCCAATTGATCTTGACTTCTACTTCCACATTCATGAATGCTGGATTCCTTTACAGGACCACGGCCTTTTCCTTCCCTAGGTCTTATGACATCTAACCCTATCCTTTGTCTCCACCTCCATTCCTTTCCAGCCCATCACACAGCTCCACCCATACTTTCCTTCCTTCCCTATCTTGACCTGGTGGTGAACCAGTTCAACTTGACCAGCATCCTTTAGTCTTGAATACCTTGCCCCTCTGGGATATGGCCAGAAGATACTTTGCCAAATCCTTATGCTGAATTATTCCCACCATCTACTTCCTTCCCTCCTATTCATGTGCTGCTGAATGTAGGTGGAGAAAATCACAAAAATATGTTGATTTGGTCTGCTATCAATTTAGGCATTTTCATCTCAACTGGGCTCTCACCGCAGCAAAGCAGTCATTTTACTCATCCCTAAAAGCAATTTGCTTTATCCCAGTCTCTACAGTAGCTGTTTTATAATTCCCCAGCTCTCCTCGAGCGACTCACGACACATACTCCTTCACCCTCTACATGGTAGACCTTGCCTCAAACTTAGCTAAAATAACAAAACTGAAGGCTTTTTATGAGAGCTCCCTTTTGTCCCCTCCTCCTATCACCTTATCATATCAGTCTGACATCTTCCTGCCCCACCCCAACGTGACCCTTCTCCTTGCCAAACCTAAATCCCCTACTTGAACTCTTAATCTTTTCCTGTTTCATCTTGTCTTGCAGATTGCCCCACCATCACCCCAACTTTTTCTAATCTTCGGTCCCTATTTACTAGCTTCTTCTCGCCTGCCTATACATGTATCTATATCCTTCTCCTTCTCCATCCTTAAATATTTCTCACTTGATCCAATCATCCCCACTAGCTATTGTCTTTATCCATGTCACACCTATTAATGGTGAATGGCCCCCCAAAACTCTCTCCTGAGTCCTCTCACCTTTTCCCTCTGCTGTCTCATTTGGTTCAATTACCATCTTTATGCAGATCATTCCCAGATTCAATTATTCAGCCTTCATTTCTCTCCTGAGCTATAGTCTCACATCTTGTCCAGAGCAAAACTTTTCTTTGCCCTCCCTGAACCCACCCTGATTGCGTATTTTTGTTATCAGCAAGGACCCTACCATTTTCCTAGTCACCCAGGCTTATAACCTGTGTCATTCTTAACTTAAATAACCAATCTATTGCTAAATCTTGTTTCTACCTTCACAGCATGTTATAGACATAGCTTTCTTTTGACTTCAATAGCTTTCACCCTAATTCAGGCCTTTAGCCTGACTCTCATCCAGGCCCTTAATTGTAATAGATTTCTAATTGTCTCTCCCCACTCCAATCCATCTTGCATCATTCAGTTTGCGAAAGTGATTTTTCCTCAAGTGTAGTTCTTTGTTGTTGTTGTTGTTGTTGTTGTTGCCGGGCAATGAGGGTTAAGTGACTTGCCCAGAGTCACCCAGCTAGTAAGTGTCAAGTGTCTGAGGTCACATTTGAACTCAGGTCCTCCTGACTCCAGGGCCGGTGCCTTATCCCCTTCGCCACCTCAATGCCCCAAGTGTAGTTCTTTACAAATCACCTTCCTACTCTATAAACTTTAGTGGTTCCCTATTACCTCTAGGATCATATATCAATTTCTCAGTCCAGCATTTAGAGTTTTTCACAATCCGGTCCCTTCCTACTTTTCTGGTCTTATTGATACTTTGTTCGTCTCTGTGCACTCTACTCCAGTCCCACTTCATTCCTATTTATGCGCTGGACAGTGAGCCTGGAAACTGTCCCGACTCGATCCACTACAAACTTGTTACATTTCTTCAATCGAACCCTCACTGAAGCCAACAATCCTTTTATACTTTCTTAATGAGCTACTTCATTAACCACAGCAGATGGTTCAATCCTTTTCATCCCTCCACAAGCCTCCCACGGTAACCTCCCTGCCCGCCCCCCCCCCCCAGGTCCTTGTTTATATTTCACAGAAATCTGAAGTGATTCTTTTGACAACTTCCTCTTCTCCCAACACTTTTTCACCCCTGTCAAATGAAGGTGGCTCTTCTTATCAAAGCAAACCCTTCTCCACAGGCCCACAACTGTATTCATAAACGAAGGCTATCATCTTCTATCCTAGAATCTATGATTTTGGCTTTATTCTTAACTAGGAATCCCATGTACTAGATCATCGAAATACAAGGCCTGTAGATAAGAGGATTTCATTTTTTCCACTGGATTTGAAACAATTTCAGTTCAAGTGTGAAGGAAATTTTGTTAATGGCATTGTTTTCAAATAAAAATTGTTTTTTCCCCGCGCTATTTCTTATGGATTGGAATCAATACGGAGCCTGGTATGGGAGGGACCTGTTTCTGCACTACCTGTTGCATACATTTCAGATCCTTTCAAACTTCATCGGAGGAAATGTTAACTTTAGACGCCTCACTGAGGAGAATGGCGGTGGGGTGTGGGGCTTGTTGAAGGGAACCAGAAGCCTTTTTTAATAGATGATCTCTGAAAAGTTGTTTTTTCAATTTAGCTCAATTCCCGCTATTGCAAGAAAACCTTCAGGAGGGGAGAACTTGTTTCATGTTCTAGCCTGTAAAGTCAGTGGTTTCATCTGCTCTTGATCTTGGGCAATTTAACAAAAGGTTCGTAATAAGGGATTCTCTTCCCATGCATATTTATTCATGGCTGTATCAAATAACACGCAGCTGGGTTTGGCCTTTCTCAGGACCTGGAAGGCTGCACATTGGGAGAGCAGACAATCTAAGACACAAAAGGGGCTTTGGAGTTCTGGTCAAAACTAAACAAACTTCTTGAGCTGCATTTTTACCATTTGTTTCTCCAAGTCCAACTCCTAGTTTTCATTCAGGCAATCCGAATTTTCCTAAGCTTTTAGGAGAGCTGTGTATAAACTTCTGGAGATCAGGGAGGTTATCTAGATCAACTTCTTAAACTTTGGGTCTCAACCCCACATGGGATTACATAACTGAATGTAGGGATAGAGAAAAAACAGGCAACAGTAAAGTTACGTACACCTATTTTATATGCCTATATACCTGCAGTCATGTAAAACTTTCTTGGGTAAAAAAGGGTTGCCAGTGGAAAAAGCCCCGATTTAGATCAACTCATTCATTTTATGAATGAGGCAAGGGTAGCACAGGAATGTTAAGCTACTAGTCCAGGGTTTTATAGGTATAGGCACTTGGCATCAGAGGCAAGATTTAAACCCAAGTACTTAGATTACAGAATCAGTGAATGAATAGTAATCTAGTTATTGGATCTGGTTTATTTGATATGCATATAGAAAACCACATCCCCAAACTTAATTCTTCAACTCACATTACATTAACTTTCAATTTTAAAAGATTCCTATCTGCCGCTTTCTTTTTTTTACCAGTTCTCTCTAGAATCTGTGGAATTTATCATCTGTACTCAAAGTAAGCCTTTTCAGTTTGAAGATTGTCTCCATGTTTATAGGCACATTTGTTGAATTTAATTTACAGTCCAACTCAATGACGGAGTAAGCATTCAAGGACAGAAGACAGCCTTTGCTCACAAGCCTTCAGTTTTTGGGAGACTAAACATACTAACAAAAACTTGGTTGATTCTGGGCTCCTCCAGGGCAGGAACTGTGTCACTTTTTCTTTTTTAAGACCGTCTTTCCATCTTGTTCAGGCTGGAAGAGCAGGGCTACCCACTATGGATTGGAAGGGGAGATCTGACTTCTATTTCCTATCTGGGCTGGCATGCCTGTCTTCGGGCCACCTGCTTCCCCATCCCACAAGGGAGGGGAGATGCCATGTTGAAGCCAGGTTTAATGTGGATATCCAATCAGCATAGCCCACCGTAGTTTAGAACTCTGAAACCAAGAGATTCACGAGGCTTGGTTTCAGTCTCCAAAGAAACTGGGATCATTGGCATGCACCACCTTTGACCCAGACTCCTACCCCACTAAGTGGAAAATGCATGTAACAAGACCTATGATTATCCATAATAGTATGTTAGTAGAAAGAAAAAGATTAATAACCAATGAATTTCCAGTTTTATTTTTTAAAAAAATCACTTAACAAGAACAATAACCAACTTTAAATTCAAATGAACAAAAAAGTAGTTTTAAGATGGATTAATTTACAACAAAATCTTCAACTTAAAACATTAGCCCTTTTGGGTAGGACCAAGGACAATAAGCTCCAGTTTAAACAGCAGATTTGCACAATTAATATATTTTCCTGCATTTGGTGGCACAAAAATATATAGGTTATATAACTCCTAATGAGACAACACTCATCTAGGAATTATGAAAGAAGAGTCATAGGAAAGACCTAGGAAATCCCCCTTCCAAGGTCACTCTTGAATTCTGTCACCAGGGATTTGGAAATCTATGCGACAGATACTTTGACATGGAAAATACCACTTTGAAACCAAACGGTTCCTTTCAAAAACAAAATATGAAAAATGTTAGCCATGTGCTGGTAGAATCACAGACTGTTGGGACTGGAAAGGCCTCTGCAGCCTGATTCTATCCTCGCAGAGGCCCAGACGTTTAGTGACTTACTTAAGGTCACACAACTACATATAATTTAGTGGTAATTATGAAAGATAAATTAAAATGCTGTCAGTTCCAAACATAAACCACCAAAACTTAATGTTCACCCCAGTGAATGCCTCTTTCTTCTTGTGATTCTTTAATTCATATTATTAAGCTAAACTACCTCATTTTTTCACTTGTTTCTTATATTCCAGGAGCCAGACATGCTACATTTGGGTTTAAGGATTATGAAAGGTTCAGAGGAAAAGAAACCTTCCAAAGTTAAAATAAAATTAGATTCTTCTTACTGAAATTCAGGAGGGGGAGAAAGAATCTGAAATTTTCCCATGAATATGTTGAATTAAAAAAAAAATCACATCTCATGGGCAGCTAGGTGGCGCAGTGGATAGAGCACCGGCCCTGGATTCAGGAGGATCTGAGTTCAAATCCAGCCTCAGACACTTTACACTTACTAGCTGTGTGACCTTGGCCAAGTCACTTAACCCCAATTGCCTCTCACACACACACACACACACACACACACACACAAATCACATCTCATTAAGATTAAAGATGAAAGAACTCACAGCTTTAGGACAGCCTTTGGGATCCACTGAACAAGTAGGTGTAAATTCTTGTTCTCAATTCTACCTTTCACAAGCCCTGTGCTGTGACGCTTTGATTACCAAGATTCTACACTGAGCCATTTGAATATAAACAGCATTGCATAGAAACAACTTATGGAATAAACAGTGTAGCATCAGCCATACAGGATAATCTATCCTCATAATCTTGAACTCACAACCTTTAACAGCAAATATCAGCTGCAAAAGAATACAAAGTTTATGATAGCTGACTAAGCATTTCACTTGGGGGAAGCTGAACTCTCAGAATTCAAGGTAACTGAGGGGATGTCTCAGCATCCAGAATTATCCATAAGCCATATTTGAAGCCTGACTACCTTGGATGGCTTAACTTGTTCGTAACAGTTAGGTTTATCACCTCGTCCAGCCAGATATCACACCTAAGTTTAACAAGGATCTAATAGGAAAGAAACCATTTGTAAATCTGGATTTTGGCCCAGTTCAGACCAACTGTGCTTAGAACATATTGAAGAAAAACCTTGAAGAGTGAAAGACACACCAGGAGAATGAGACTATGAAACTTGTAAGTGGATGGCTCCCTATGGCACATGGATTGTTCAGTTTGTCTCACATTTTTAAGAGAAAGGCCAGAAGTAGCCTTTCTTACACAGCAGGCACATAGCAGATATTTAATAAATGATGGGCTGATACGCTATGCCTTAACCTAACTGTAGGCAATTCATACAGTAAAAACAACTTGTACACTGTCCAACAAAGGGAACACAGACCCACATAATCTCAGAGTTGCATATACTCAGATGATAAAATTGGCTGGAATTAGGAGTGGTAATGTGTGGCTCTGGCAGAGTTTCTCTTTGCATGGTAATAAATGGCTAGCATTATTATCAAACCCGTGAGCCTGGTCTCATTAGCACCATACTCTAGCCAAGTGAACTAATAACTAGCGAGCTCAAGATGGTAAGGCACACCCTGTCCCCCAAATAATATGTATAACAGTCAATAAAAGTCAGATGAATGTAGTGAGGTTGACAAAAATAAAATTTAGTTGCTTATTATTCATTCTGTTAATATATTGCATTTAACACTTGAAGATCATTGGTTGCACCTTTTGAAGAAAATTTCACCTAAATTATTATAAGGCCTATACAGCTGTAAATGCGCGGTCCAAATTAGCCTGTGATGGCTGGCTGTTTCTTAAGTACTAACTTTTTTTCTGTATAAGAAGAGAAGTTAAATAAAGGAAACACTAACTACAAATTGCACGTACAATTTGTAGGCAATAACTTGGGGTTGGGGTGGGGTGAAAAAGCGGAGACTGAGTAAAAAATAAGTGAAATGATTCTTAAGTATTTCTAGTTTCAGATTTCTCCCTGTAGGTTCTATAAACAGATCGCTGGGAAACCAGACACACCATCTCTGAGATGAAGATATCAGATATCACACAGGCCTGCCGGCCCATCCTATACAAGTGCACTGGCCAGAGACATCTTGTGATGTTCATCTTAATGTATAAAGGTCCTTTTAAAGGTTTCCTCACTGAATAAAACAGGAAAATTCTACAAATCACTTCTAAGAAAAAGGCACTTCATTAGGAAAGGTGTTTCTAATGACATAGAAGCAGAGGAGAACCAGAGTAGACACAAAATTCAGTATTAGCAACAGATACCAGAGCTGAGATTGGAGTAGGCTTTCGTATTTGTGACAGGAAGAGCAGATGACAGGTTAGCATATGTAGCAGATAACATCATAAACAAGACCAGACAGTGACTTCAACAAAAGTTATTCATAAAATTGCTCCAAATAGCAACACGGGTCCAAGTTCAACATCAAAAAAGAAAAATCACCAGCAGTTGGTGTTTTGGAGCTCAAAATGCTGTTTTCAACAGTATTTCAACAGTTTGGTTCTGTTTCAGAGCATGAATTTCTTTTCAAATGAAAAACCTAGAGAAGAAAAAAAAACCCAGCCCAGAGGGAAAAAAAGCCCAGGGAGAAGAAATACTGGTAAGGAGAGGTGCATTTCTCTGGTCAGACAACCAAGTGAGGAGGTAGTTGCTCTGAGAACTTCTCAGGTAGAGAACAGACAAGAGAACACTGTGCTGATCTACTACTGGCAGGGGGCTTCACAGGGAGACTGGAAGATGAGTATTTAATACTTCTCCTCCAGGTAAGTCAGGACCAGGGTGTCAGTGCAGCTGAAACAAAGGCAGAGTTTATGTAAGTGACAGAACTGTGGTCAAGGAGGAAAACATTTACATTTTGGTTACCAAATGACAAATTTCCAAATCTGTCCTACCTCAAAAAGTGGCTCTGTTCTGAGGATGAAATTCCAAACTCTATCTATTAGGGAAAAAACACAACAAAATGAAACAAAAACCGCAACAGGCTGCTTATCTATCATTCTGTAGTCAACAATTCTTTTAACTACTAGGCTGTCATACATGTATTCCTGATGTTAACACTGAAATCATTATTATCAAATACTCATATGTATGTCTTAAAAAGCTGCACTATACACAAGTTCATGCTTCAATGTTCTGGGAAAGGTCACTATTAAATAAAATGCTTCATAGCTTTAAAAGGCTTTTTAAAAAATGGATAGCTAAATAGCAACTTAGAGAAAATCCTAGGTGAAGGGGAAAAAGGAAAAATTTTAAAAAGAAGGCAAACCATAGATGATATGCCCAGATTTCCCATGGTCACTAAGGTAGTTCAGTAAGGCAAATAATCCAACTGCAAATCTTCAGAGAATTTTCACTTACTTGGTTACATGACTGCACATGAAAGACCCAGACAGCCTTGAGTCCCGTCATCGCTACTGTTGAGTTTTTTCATACGGTACTGGCGTATTTCTCTTACCAGTGTGTAAAAGGCATCTTCAACACCCTAAAAAAAGTCCTCATCAGTGATTCTTTCTTCCACACTCTATATCTACATTCTAGCAAGAAGGGAGCAGGGCTTCTCCCTCAATACTGACATAGAATTTCCATTGCTGTGGTGGTTCCTGGTAAAATAAAGTGCTCCAAAAGAGGAACCCTCGAGTGCTCTACACAGAGTAGGCATTTAATAAATATTTGTTGAACTGAACTGAAGATGGCCTGATATTTCAAAGTGTGCAAAGAGGATTTCTCAGGATGACAGGGTGATAACCAAACAAAGATTTCTGTAGCAAAAATAACCAAAAGGGAGGGAAGGGTCATTCTAGGAGTTAAAAAAAATCCCTCTTAATTATAAGATTCCATTCTGGTGGGTTGAAGTATTTCCACTACCATGCCTTTTCTACGCTCTGCAAGAAAATAAGTAACAATTGTTATAAGTGGAGAGGAAAAGACAATTATTTCACTGGTAGAGGGAACTCCCTTTACCCAGGCAGGTTGTTACCTACTCTACATTTTACAGTCCTAGAGAGTTGGAGAAAGCCTGACAGGGCTAGCAATCTTCTCAGGATGGAATGGCTAGAATATGTTGGGGACAGAACCTGAATCCAGGCCCTCCTAGCTTTGAGACTGCCTCTCTATCTGCCTGGCATATCAAAGCAATTGCTAACAGCTCTTTCTTTAAAGCAAAACTGCACTTCCATTTAATTTTAGTCACTGTTGTCATCCACGTCATGAATTAACTCCAGACCAAAAAGAAGTAAGACATAAAAGAAAAAAAACTAGTGGTGATGGAGATTGGGAGAAAGTGGCAATGGGGGAGGTGAGAGAGCCAGACCAGAGACTTGGAAATATAATTGGAATTTAGATTTCAGGTAAAGGTAATGAATTGTTACTAAAAGGAAGACCAACATGCAACCAGTAGTGAGAGAATGCTGCTATTAAACCTAATCAGACTATTCCATCGTTCAAACATCATTCAAAACCCAGAGCAGTAAACAAGGTTGTAATTCCCACTCCCTGTACCCCAAACACACCCCAGGTAATCCCCCTGTGCCATCCATTGTTTGTCCGGGTTATAGATGAAGAGAACAGCCCTACTGTACCTGTCTGGTCTTGGCTGAGGTTTCAATGAAGGGAATTCCATAGCTCTTGGCTAGTTCATGAGCCTGTTTTGTGTCAACCGTTCTTGTTGGCAAATCACACTTATTTCCCACGAGCACCATAGGCACATCATCTGAGTCTTTCACTCGTTTAATTTGTTCCCTAGATAAATGGAACAGGTTTTAGCAGAGTAAGAGCAATCAAGCCTCTACCAGAGAAAAAGCACAGCTTGGGCTACAGATTATATCTAGTTCAGTTTTGCTAAATATTAAGTCTTGCTTTCACCATTTCATCATTTGAAAAAATACCCTCAATAAACAAGTAAATAAAAATACTCATTTCCACTCCCACAACCTCTGCCAATCCAGTTTTCAACTCATCAGGATCCCTCCAGGAACACTTAACTCTTCTTGATATCCAAGTAACTGACTACCTAGCAGGCATCTCACATATAACTGATAGTGCCACAATGAATATAAGAAGCATAAAACAGAGGTCCTATTCTCAAGATTGGTAGAGGGGGAGTCAAGACTAAGGCATCATTTGAGAGTAACCACACGTACCTAAACTCCAAGTAACACGGCACTGTCTTAATACCAAAGGAGTTCAGAAAAAGGAAAGATGACTGGGTGGAGGGAGGTGTATTGAGACAGGCAGAGAAAGCTTCATGCAACAGGCCAGGAAGTATGGATCAAATTTGAAAAGACAGAGAGGAAGGGGGAAAGCATCCCAGATTAGGGGACATCATACAAACAATAGGCACATCCTGCTGTGGAGGGTCACATTACCTAGATACGGAAGGAGTGTGTACTGGGGATTGGTGAGGTGGGAGTCAATTTATGGAGGGTCCAGAAAATCAAGTAGAGTAATGTGTCCCTTTGTCCAGTTATTTCCTCCTACTAGCTATGGTAGGTGAGTGAGAGGCACTGGAAGGTATGAAGTAGGTAAGCAGCACACTGAAAAGAATATTTCTGAAGATGTATTCTAGCGGTGACCCACAGTATAAGATTCTACAAGTATTTCTGCAGGAGTGCCTACATAGCACTGCTAGGCACAAGGGGAAAGAGGTCAGGGCTGGAGGCAGATAGGAGGGGTGAGAAGACTGTCCTACTCGGCCTGCCTGGGATACTACCTTAGATATGTGAGCCTGGCCTAGTCACAGGGCCCTCTGTCCGCCTTAGTTTTTGTTACAGTAGAGAGCTGTAGATGATCTCTAAGGTATACAAAGATGCAGGCTCTCTTCCCCTTCCCCTTCTGCTTGACCTAAAACTATTCTAACAGGCTTTAAGCCCCATTCAAGGGAGGGTTTTATTTTAGTCTTTGTATCCCAAGTGCCGGGCACATGGTAAATACTTAAAAATGCGTGTTCATTTATCAGCTGTCCTAGTTTCATTTTGTTCTCGAATATCCTTTTAAAAATTCAATTTCTCAAAGAATGTTCCTCAGAAGTGGTGCCTATGGGTGAAATCTTGATGATACTCAGGTCTCCATCTCCCACTCTTCCCCAGCAGGCTTTGAGTTCAGGTCCTTTTCATGGGCTCTGTGTGCCCTGGCTCCACAATTCCTCCATTTATATATTAGCACACACTCTAGAGACAAAGGTCAAATCCTGGAACATTTCTACCATGAGCTAACTCCCCAAACTGCCTTCCAATACTTAGTATAAGCCTTAACAGTGCCACTATCTGTTTTCATTTATTCTTTTATGTACCATGAAGCCTAAAGCCATCTCTCTGCTCTAATTATAACACAGAAGAATCCTCTGGGTGCAGCCACAACATGCAACAGCTAAACGTTATCTCTCTAGAATAAGGAACGTTCCTAGTACCTGTAGAGGTTAATATCTGCAAATGATTTGCTATTGTTGATGGCAAAGACACAGAGGAAGCCTTCGCCCGTTCTCATATACTGGTCTCTCATGGCACTGTACTCTTCCTGTCCAGCTGTGTCCAGTATGTCCAACAAACAGGTTTCACCATCAATAACCACCTGCTTTCGATAGGAGTCCTAAGGGAAATAAGTTCAGTTTTTGTTTAAAAACAAAATGCCAGAGTAGAGTTAATGCTATTGCTAAATGAATCCTTACTTGTTTTTGTTTTGTTTTGAGCGGGGCAATGAGGGTTAAGTGACTTGCCCAGCGTGACAGTTAGTGTCAAGTGTCTAGGACCGGACCTGAATTCAGGTCCTCCTGAATCCAGGGCCTGCACTTCATCCACTGTGCCACCCAGCGGCTCCCTCCCTCCCTCCACTTGCTTGGTTTTAAAAAAGAATTCTTTTCTTTCTATCAGGCTTATTTCTTGCAAGCAGTTCACGTGCACCTATATCAAGGAGACAACTTTTAGTGTCAGTGCTAGTACCAAGCTAAAAATGTTACCTTTATGCTGTGACAAGACAAAGACACTCCTAAGGCCCAAGAGGCAGCTCTGCATAGTGTAAGGGGGAAAAGGTGAACTGAGTCCACAAAGCATTTTTCCTAATTAAATTCTGTCTATAACCTCAGACTGGATTTGCTCTTTAATTCCTCCTGTTCAGATAGCACATTTGTGTTTTTCATTCAAAACCACTATCAGTGTGACTCTGATCAAAGAAGGAAGGAGGATGTGGCCAAGAATGATTCTGGGAGGGTTGTCTTCTAGGTCCCGGGTATGGAGAATGTTTCTTCAACAGTGGCCCCAAAAGACACCAAATGAGGCAAGAAAATTTCTTTGTATAGCCATCTATTAATCTTCCCTTAAAGAGGAGACTAGATTTGTGTGCAGATGATAGAAAAATAACTTATAATTGACTGTATCTTAATATTTATGTTTGGAATAGGCGTGTCTCATTCTTGGAATTCAGTTCAAACAAAATAATAAATCACACTGTGAGGGTTTGACTCAGTAGTAAAAGTGAAATTCCCCCATCTTCTCTCCTGGGTCAATTTCACTTCATCCATTTCATCCTGGTTATCTCCAATTCTCTTTCAGGCAGCCTCTAGGGCAAGGAAGGTGGTCCCCTACTTGAACGCTAACACCGGGTACTCCTAGAAGATTTTGCGGTGGAGTGCCCACTCTGCCTATTTTTAACAGCGTCTCCGTCGGAGTCAGTTCGCAAAGCGAGAGGGCAGAGCACTGAGTGACCAGGGCACGGTCCAGCTATAGTGACGCTCGCTTTTCACTACATGCGAACACTCAACAAGCACAGGCTCCAGAACAGTTTGAACCACAAACGGGCAGGGATCGCGCCTCGGCCCCGGCGTCTTGTCCCTTCCAGCCCCCGCGCTGGGGGCTGCGGCTTCAACCCCCCGACCGAGCCCGCCCTTGCTCTCCGCGCGGATACCGCGGCACGCGAGGGGTCTTTACTCAGTTTCCTTTCGGCGGCGGCGGCTCCCGGACATTTCGGCACCGCGCGCCCGAAGCGCCAACGGCAACCGCCTTTGTGCCGCCTCCCTCCCGGCCCGGCCCCGGCCCGAGGCGCCGGGCCGGGGCCGGCCGTCACGCCCGGGGAGGGGGCCTGGGACAGGTCTTACCTCTATCGTGGGATCATATTCGTCCACGAAGTGGTTCTGGATGAGCTGGATGGTCAAGGCGCTTTTGCCCACACCGCCAGCTCCGACCACCACCAGTTTGTACTCGGTCATTTCACACCGGCGAACACCTGCGGGGCGACAGCGGCTTAGCGGGCGCGGGACTCCCCGGCACAGGCGGGCCCCGCGCGCTGCCCGCGACCCCGCCCGGTTCCCCGGCTCCCGGCCCTTGGTCTGTCTCCCGCCCGGCCCCGAGGCCTTTGTCCCGCGTGCCCCCTGAAGTTGGCCAGCCCTTCCCGGGGACGAGGCGGCTGTCGGGCGTCCGGTTCCCGAACCCCACCTCGAGCGCCGCCGCCTCAACTTCGGTCGGACTCAGCCCCACACCCGGTAAATGTGCCGGAGACCCCGGAACCGCCATGAACAGCCCCCACCCGGGGAGCGACACTTCCGGCCCCACCCTCAACGTCATCAGTCCGCACCGACTGAGCGGCAAGCCCCGCCCCAGACACGTGGGGCCGCAGCCGGCAGGTCACGTGAAAGCCCCACCCAGAGCCCCCCCCCCCTCCCCGGCGTGTCGATAATGAAAGCGCTTGGTGGCTCTAGGTTTTTTGTCTCAAAATCAGTAAAACTTTATTCTATTCCATTCTTTCGCCATTAACAGAAAATCGGAGAAAGCAAAAAGTGTTTCGTGTTTACAAAGATAAACGCGGCCTCGTCTCTCAGAGCAGATCATAACTTCAAAACGGAAGGAGGGAAGACAAGGGTGCGGGGCGCCCCTCACCCCCGCCGGCCGGGCCCAGTCGCCCCCGGGCCCGTCCCGCCTTCCCGGGCCCAGGGGGCAGCCGGAGGGGAGGGCACAGATCTGGGGCGCAGACCCCGGGAGCAACCAACTCCCTGGGGGCCTGTCAGACAGACCCATCAGGCCCGGGGTCAGCCTCTTACAAGGCCCTGGGCCCAGGGCGGCTGCTTATAAAGAAAACAGGATTCATTTCAGGCACAACTTTTTTTTTTTTATTTTTTTTTTGTTTTTGTTTTTTAATCAGTAAAAGAAACTGGGGTCTAGAAGCTGCAGTGTCCTAAGCAGCAAGTTTGTGCATCATCCTTTTGTTTTTTAAATATGTTTTAAATTACCACACTGATGGCACACCTCATCCAAATGAAATTCTGCACCATACATACTAATCATAGTAAAGTTATTTAAAAAAAAAAACCCTTAGATATACTCTGGAAGATACTTCTCACTGAAATCTAACAACTTCGCTAAGTGGACTGTGACAAGATTATAAATGAGATATGAAAAATAACATTTTAACATTTGGCCATCAACTTAAGGAAATGGTTTGAATGCTTACACAAATTTTTAATTTTTTAAAAAAGGTAATATAGTCTACCCTCATATGGTCCTCAGAATTAAAGCATAATGAACAGGAAATAACAAGGAAAAGAATGAACTGAGAGCTACGGCAGAACACCTTGCCAGAAGTAATGAAGGTAGAGTATACACAAAATACCAAGTGCAGAATTTCATAAGGTCGACCAGATAACTGTCTATATTTTTCATTTACACAGGCGAAGTAGTTTTGCAATTACCAGTTGCGTTAAATGCACCAAATAAAGCTTCTAAAATTGATACTATAAGGCGCCACCTTAAGTTCTCCAGGCTGCAACTGTGCATAATTTTAAAATGGTTTTCTTAAATTTATTTATTTTTTTTTAAACATAACATGAGGAAGGTGTTAAAACTGGTGTAATAGCTCCATAGAATAAGTATTCCAGATTTTGGGAGGGATGAAGAGGGAGATATTCAGAACCCTTCACCAGAACCCCCCCACTTGATCATATTTGATTAAGTGATGTGCTTTGTAGATGGGGTTAGTCAATGACACCAGCTTGACGGATCTTTCTTTCTGCACCAAATCCCTGTAAAAAAATAACCTTCGTGATTAACTGCAATTTGTAACAGTTCATGGCATTTAGAAAATTAATTTTATAACTAAACCCAGAAACCACCTGCATGCAAGTTCAGTTGAAAATTCAAAATATGAGATCTGTAGTTTTGGCAACTACTGAGTTCTTCCTAGGGGAGTCTGCACAAGAGCCTCTCACCTAACTATAAATTGTACTTTATAACAGAAGCCATAGTATGCTAAGCATATCTTTTATGAAAAACAAATTCCATTCAGAAGCACTGTAGGCCAGCAGTCCACACCCCACTGTGTTGGATGACCCTCCAACTTCATCGAGCAAGTCTTTATATAACCATGGTAGGAAACAGACACTTGGCCTATTGAGTGCTCTGCATCTAAGCTTCCCAAACCTTGATGTTGGCATCATACCATTGAGTTATCTGGTCCCCTTGGCTGACGAAGAACCATTAGGCGAGGAGCACTGGCATCATCTAGAGTGATGCTCTTCAAGCGATTGACCAATCGGTCAGGACGTGGAGCTGCAACAGCCTTAGGGCCTTCACTGAAATACATAGTCAAGAGATCAGAGGAAGCAAGGCCTGGTGAAAAAACAGCAAGTATACTTCTAGATGTACATGTTCTCCATCCTAGTTTGTGGGATTGTTCATTTTAATTATGGGGACCTCTAAATAATGTGGAAAAAATGAGCCAGACAAAAACAGTGAGACAAGACAGGACACATTTGTGGAACTACATGAATCACTAGACCAGGGATTCTTAAACTGGAGTCTGTTAACTTTTCTTTTTTAATATTTTGGTAACTACTTCAATGTAATTGGCTTCCTTTGTACTGCTATGTGTTTTGTTTTATTCATTTAAAATTATTCTGATGAGTGAGATGAGCAGAACCAGAAGAACATCGTACACAGTATCATCAACATTATGTGTTGATCAACTGTGATTGACTGGATTCTTCTCACCAATACAATGGTACAAGAAAGTTCCAAAGGACCCATGATGGAAAAGGCTCTCCAAATCCAGGGGAAAAAAAACAAAAAAACAACAACAAAAAACCCTGTGGAATATGGATGCTGGTTGAACCATACTATTTCTTTTGTTTTAGTGCTGTTGTGTTTCTTTTTTGAGGTTTTTCCTTTTTTGCTCTGATTCTTCTCTTATAACATGACTAATGCAGAAATATGTTTAATGTTATTACATATCCTATATCAGATTACCTGCTGTTTAGGGGGGGAAAGGGGGGAGAAAAATTTGAAATTGGAAATCTTATATAAACAAATGTTGAAAACTATCTCTACATGTAACTGGAAAATAATAAAATACTTTTATCAGGAAAAACAAACAAACAAAAAACCCCATTATTCTGAGATGGGATCTATGAACATTAAAAAAAAAAGATCTTAACCTTAATTGCTGCTCTGGATTGCAAGAAGGGAGACAAATTCCATAAAGGTATAAAAGAGGCAAGGGACAGCTAGGTGACCCAGCAGATAATGCTGGTGGGCCTGGAGTAAGGAAGACTCCTCTTCCTGAGTTCAAATCTGGCCTCAGATTTTTACTAGCTGTGTGACTCTGGGCAAGTCACTTAGCCGTCTTTGCCTCAGTTTCTTATCTGTAAAATGAGCTGGAGAAGGAAATGGCAAACCACTCCAGTATCTTTGCCAAGAAAACTCCAAATTCGGGGTGGGGGTGGGGGGTGGTGTCACAAAGAGTCAGACAGGACTGAAAAGATGGAACAAATAATAAGAGATAAAACAAGTGAAAATAGAAAAATATAAGGTATTTACTGTTAACAAAGGTAAACATAGCTCCATTTTTCAGAGTAGATTATAACCACAAATTGCCTCAGGTAGTTCTTCCTAAAATATGAATTTATCACTCTTTCCAAAGAGTACCTCCCCTAACAAAAAACTAGTATCAAATTCCTGTTTATATTGAGAAGATTCATGAAGCTATGACTATTGATTGAGTTGGCAATGGGGAAAGGGTAACTGGAGGCTAGAAACAAGAAATACAGGTGACATGCAATAAACAGTATATTCTTAAAATGTACTACAGAACTGTAAAGGATTAGAGAAACCTCAAGTGAGAGCTGGCAAAGACCTCATATCACCTAGTCCAATCCCCTCATTTTAATAATGAGGAAATCAGTGCCCAGAAGTGAAGTGACTTGTCCATGGCAATTTCAAAACAAGGTTTTGAACTCAGTTCCCCTAACAACAGGGAGAGAAGTGGAGGATACAGGTGATGCTGAACCCTATTAGGTATCACATGATTGTCTCTTGGGCCTTTCAGACCTGTCACACTCTACCTTTTCTGACTTATTTCACATGACTTCCCTACACACCAAACTTCAGCATAATTGGACAACTTCCTATTCCTCAAATCCTGTACCTGTCTCTCCCAGGCACTCTGCCCCCCCCCCCCCTTAACTTCACCTCCACCTCTACAGGCTGAGCTCAAGTGTCACCTTCTCCAGGAGGCTAAGTGCAGAGACTATTTTCCTTGTCTTTATATCCCCTGTACCCAGACTCAGTTTCCAGCGCATAGTGGGCACTTAATACTAACTGAATAGGCTTAATTCCCCCTAACTGTGGGTATACCCCAAGATTTTGTCCTGGGGCTCTCTTGCCTTTTCTCTATCTTCATTAGCTCCTTTGGGTACTATCATCTCCACGCAGATGACTCATAAATCTATACACCCAACCCAGGTCTCACTCCTGATCAGCAGCAACCCCACATCATTAATAAAGATTTTGAACTGGATTTCCCACGTGGCTATCTCAAATGACATGCTTAAAACAGGTCTAAACGTGGACTTTAAACCCAACCCTCTCCCAATTCTATCTATTTCTTGAGGACACCTCTCAGATCCATATCCTAGACTCCTCACTCTAGGCCAGCTCATATATCTTAGATATATGGCCTCTTGCCATGTCTATTTCTACAACACCCTCATGTCTGTCCTCATCTCTCTATTTACATCCAGGCCGCATCACCTTTTGCTTCGACTACTGCCAGCCTCCTCATTTGTCTTTCTGCCTGTCTTTTCCTTACTCTAATGCATCCTCCATGCAGTTGCCAAAGTAATTTCCATCAAAGAGGGATCTTGCCATGTCACTCCCCATACTCAATAAATTATATTGATTCCCTATTATCTCCAATATAAAATAAACTGTTTTTCATAAACCTGTCCCTTTCTATTGTTCTTACACTTCACTCTCCTCTATGTACTCTGATAGAGTGACAGACACTGGCCTCCCTGACACTCCATTTTCCTACTCTGTGCATTTTTAGTGGTTACCCTCCTGCCTCACCTCCTCCTCCCAGCTTCTCCAAGTCTCAACTAAAATTCCATCTTCTGCAAGAAGCCTCTCTTTAATGCTGGTGCCTCCCCCCTGTGTTAGTCTCCAGTTTATCCTGTATGTATGTATATATTTGGATGTGTGTGTGGGTATGTGTGTGAGGGCTGCATGCCATCTCTCCCCCACCCCCCCAATCAAATCGAGAGCTTCTTGAGGGCAGGGACCATTTTTGCTTTTCTTTGCATTCCCAACACATACACAGTGTATAAATAATATAAACAATAAGAGCTAACATGTACATAGCATTTAATATGTGCAAAGCACTTAATTATTATCTCATTTGATCCTCACAACAACCCTGTGGCAAACAGGTTAAGTGACTTACTCAGGGTCATAAAGCTAGTGTCTGAGGATGAATTTAAACTGAGGTATTTCTGACTCTAGGCCCAGTATTATATGCACTGTACCACTTAGCTGACTATAGTAGGTGCCCAATTAACTTGTTTGGCTCTAAAGCCCTTCACATCTTAGTCCTAACCTCTCTTCCCAATCTATTACAATCTTAGTATAATGACTTTCTGTTCCTTTACACATGGAACTGACTCCTGACACATGGAACTGACTCCTGACTCCTTTTGCACAACCATTCTTCTTGCCTAAACTGCACTCCCTTCCAATTTCCGCTTCATAGAATTCCTTACTTCTTTCAACATGTAGCTCAAGTGCTACCTTACATACCAAGCCTTTTCTGATTTCCCAAATGCTAATGCCCTAACTATACTTTGTATTCATTCGGAATAGATTTCTATAGGGATACATTGTCTC
Organism: Dromiciops gliroides; assembly: GCF_019393635.1. Lineage (NCBI taxonomy): Eukaryota > Metazoa > Chordata > Mammalia > Microbiotheria > Microbiotheriidae > Dromiciops > Dromiciops gliroides. The sequence goes on from NC_057864.1 coordinate 442,891,182, forward strand.
TGCCAATACACTTGAAGCTCGTTTTACTAAACACATTGCCTTGTACGAAGAACTTACTAAGTAGTAACTGAATCTAAAGACCTAAGCAAAGGAGACACTCACCAGACACGCCAGACATTGCAGGCACTGCATTTGCCAGTACGCTGATTGAGAATCACTGAGAATTCTACCTCATCTCCGGCCTGTAGCTCAATGCCATCCTGAACTTCCTTCACATGGAAAAAGAGTTTCTTGCTGTCTCCCACTTCATAGTTAATGAAGCCAAACTGAAACAGAAAGCACAAAACTATTAAGCACATAACCTCAGGGCAGAAGCAGTCCATCACACTTTGAATGAAATACCATGCTCCTTCCTTTCTTATGACTTAAAAAGGTCTCTAAGAAACTATGAGAGACCCAGAGCAAGGGACATAGCTTACTTCACAACTCAACTATCTTGTCAAATTAAATACCTCAAAATCTAGAGCAGAGTAGGATTGGGATTTAGATTTTACCTGATCCTTCACACACTCCACGGTGGCCCGGCGTAGGGGTGTGATGTTGTAAGCCATCGTTTGTGCATTCTGACCCAGGACACACAACTGGAATTTAACACTTTCCCCCTTCTGAAGGCAATCCCCTTTGTTAGCCATCCCGACAATGCCAAATGGATAGACCTCACCTTTCATGTCCCCTAGGAGAGAAACATTCAGAGTTCTGTGTCACTTGTCATTAATCTTATAACTTTTAGCATATTCATAAAAATTAAGTTTTCTAAATAATAAAACATCTAAGAATCTTTAGAATCTTACATACTGAAACTGAAATGAAAGCTAAGCCTGAATGTTAAATCCTTCCAAAAATGTAAGTAGATTTGATCATTGTCAGCATTTTACCAGCAAGGGTTAAAGAACCTTTTTAATACCTCAGTTTATTACTCTTATAACCCTAGATGGTCTTGCTAAGAAGGGTGAGTACACACACAAGGAAAAAAAATCTCTGCTCACTTTTTTGGGGGGTCTGCATGGAGATGAAAGAAAATTGAAATGCTTAGGATAAACTGAAGGAAACAGTTTAGTGTCCTAAATGTCTTCTGTTCTGCCCTGTCTAGCTTGAAACTGAGGAAACCTTAGAGGGTCCCTTATGAAAAAACAAAGCTAGAAAGATCCTAAATAAATGTGTGTGTGTGTGTGTGTGTGTGTGTGTGTGTGTGTGTGTGTGTGTGTGTGTGTGTGTGTGTGTGTGTGTGAAGGAAAAGGTATAGGGAGGGCATAACAAATGAGAAAAAGATCATTTGGCAGTATTAGTCCACTGGTTAGTTATGTTCAATTCATCACCCTCTGCTGTTAAGGCATCCAGTAGCCCTTGCTCTCTCCTCTACAAGTTAGCAGTCATTTTATTCTTTAAAACTTCAAAAGGGAAAAGGGCATGTGAAGAGGGTAATTCAGTATGAGAACACAGTTACAGTTATCTGAAGTCAGCTCAGTCTCCTTGGCAGCCTTCCTCCCAAAATTATAGGTTTAGTTCCAGGTTAATAGTTTGATATTCCTTAGAGACCCGGGCAATAACTGTTTTTTTGGAATACAAGGACATAACTATTGGTTTCCCTTCAAGATTCTCAGATCCCCCAGTCTTTTCTGGCAGTCTCCCATACCTCCCCCACTTCCACCCTTCCATGTTTACAAGGTTAGTTTGTAAACCACTGCCTCGTTTTAGAGGTCCTGCTGCCTCAAGGGCTCTTCAGCACATAAAGAGGAATCAAGCCAGGTTATGGGGTAGGCATCTGGCCACAGCGGCCTGTACCACTGAAGGACATGTCAGATGGCATGAATGGATCCAGATGGAAGAAAACTAAGGCAAATTGGAGGGAATGCTAGGGATCCCACAGCCGGGGGCCAGGGGCGGACACCCAAGAAATCTAGGCTGTCAACATTGAGGCTACTTAAAGATAATAGAAAAACCATGAAAATACGGCATAATTATAAAAACAAAGTGAACTGCTACTTGTAGTTACTCTATACATAAATCATGAATTTGCACCAATGTGTCACTTATTTTAATGTAGCATTAACTTTGTTCATGTGTGTGTAGTCTTGTAGTTTTTATAACAGTCTACTCACAACTTCTAGTAACTTTAAAGGTAGAAGAATTCTTAACGAAAAAAGGGAAGAGATCAAAAAATGAAAATAAGGTATTATGCTACACCAACAAAGAAGTGGTAAGTAGTCAAAGTACATGTAAAGTATAAATGACCACATGAAACCATTCTCCAAGTCACCAAGAGTAAGAAAAACACAAAACAGCCCTGATATGTAAAAAGACAACAAATGATACTGGATGGGGCTGTGGGAAGATGAGCACACTTAAGGCACTGCTGGTAGAGTTGTAAAAATGTCCAATTTTTTACATTTCAATTTGGAAAGTAACTATGCAACAAAAGTGGACTGAATTTGTGCATAACCTTTGACTGAGGAATTCCAGTACAAAACAGAAACAAAAGGGCAATATTTATCAAAACAATTACAGAAGCAAGGAACTGAAAACAAGGTGGACGTCCATCCACCAAATGGGAAATAGACAAAAGTCCTCTGTGAATATGATGGAACATTACCATGCTGTAAGACAAATATGGGAAGATGTGCATGAAGTGAAATGTAAATAGGACCAAGAGAGTATATGACAAAATCAAGAAAGGTGACTAAAAGGAAGGTGAATTCTGAGAAAAGGAAAGAGTCAGCTGAGATCCTGGAGAAACAAGAATGTTAAAGAACAGCCCCATCCTCCTCCAGGCAGAGAGCAACGGTCTAACCAAACAGAACTATTTCTGCCTGTATTTCTTAGTCACCAGGCAAATGTCAAGTGTAAAGGATCAGTATTTTTTAAATTATTTTGTTTATTTGGTTTTTTGTGAGGCAATTGGGGTTAAGTGACTTGCTCAGGGTCACACAGCTAGTATTAAGTGTCTGAGGCTGGATTTGAACTCAGGTCCTCCTGACTCCAGGGCCGGTGCTCTATCCACTGCGCCACCTAGCTGCCCCAAGGATCAGTATTAAAGATAACCTTGGTCCTAGTTTGTTCTGATCTTTCATTTCAGTGAGGTAACAAAAAATTAAGCAAGGCAGCAAGTGCTTTGTTCTTTTCAGCTCAGCACATGAAGAAATCTGAGATGGTTGAAATGAACATATACATGTGAAGGGTGCTGGCAGGGAAGCTCTTACCTTCCTCCACGATCTCAATCATGCCTTGGTATTCAGTCTGGGTTGGATCCACACTCCTCAAGGGGCGGATGACTTTACCCGAGTAGATGGTTGGATCAGCTTCCTCAGCCGTGCCATTAACTACAAAACAAACAGTCCTATCAGACCAGAAAGCTCCACAGACTTACTTCCCAATAAGTGGAGTTAATAAACATGGGAACAAATACCAATCAAGGACAGCAACCACTATTTGGGAAAGGAAGTTCTGAAGCATAAAGTTCCAATCCTGAAGTGACTACTTTAAAATTCAGACAATCTCAAGACATCTTAATCCTTTAAGACCTAATTCAATTGATGGATAAATTAACCTGACTTTAACTTAAAGTGAAAATTAATGATGTTATTGCCTTTGCATAAGAATAAGGGACTCAAAGTATAGTTTTAACTCATTTTAGAAACTGAGCATTAAAAACAATGGTGTTTGGCATTTCCCTTTGAAACTATCTTTACAATAGATTTTATCAAAAGGCAAAGGATTAGGGACAGCAGGTAAGGAAGACAAGGTTGCTTTTATAAATGCATGTGTAAGCATCACTGTATTGTAGTGAAGTGCTGGAGTTGGAAAGACCTCACTTCCAAGATTTTTGTAACAGTCTACTCACAACTTGAAATACATAAAAGATGCAGAACCAATGCTAAGGCATTTTAACAGTCAATGCCTCAGGCACTTGTCTAAAGACCAAATAAAAAGATGAGTTGCTGAAATGTTAAGAGTTACACATCTGCCCTGACAGAGGGAGTTTCCCATTTTGATGAAATTACAGATCTGCTTGTCAAGCACATAGTTTTCAAGAGCTGAATTCTCTGCTCTCAAAGGGTAATTTAATTTGTGTATTTTATCAAGTAACAAAAATTATAGCACAAGCTTTTCATGGGGGAACAATTTTGCTCTGGACATTACCCCCCCCCTTTTTTGCAGGTGTCAAACGTATCTGAGGTCAGATTTGAACTCAGGTCCTCCTGAATCCAGGGCCAGTGCTTTATCCACTGTGCCACCTAACTGTCCGTCCCCTCTGCACATTAATTTTTTTTTTTTGTGAGGCAATTGGGGTCAAGTGACTTGCCCAAGGTCACACAGCTAGTAAGTGTCAAGTGGCTGAGGCCGGATTTGAACTCAGGTCCTCCTGACTTCAGGGTTGGTGCTCTATCCACTGAGCCACCTACCTGCCTCCTGCACATTAACTTTTAAAAAGCACTTGCATGAAAAGGGAAACCAATAGTTATATGAAATGTCCTTGTATTCCAAAAAACAGTTATTGCCCAGGTCACTAAGGAATATCAAAGTATTAACCATGGAACTAAACCCATAATTTTCCAGAAGGAAGTTTCCCTTGATAGGGTGGGTTTGGGGATGTTTGTAAAAGAGTGAAAATGATCCATCCTAAAAGCCCCCACCCCACACTCCCTCCAACCAGAAATTAGTGTTCTTTGGTCTTTCCAATCTACCAAAACCAGTAGCTAAGCAACAGTCTCACAATCATTACCTGAGTGTGTTTTGTTCACCTTTTCCGCACTGACTTTGTTGCCTTTGCCTTTTGACAAGCTGTATTCGACCATGTCCCCCAGTTCCAGGCTATCGACATCACCAGAGAACTCACTGTTGGGGAGGAAGTGATATTCTGAATTAGTGTCAATCACAAACATCCCTCAAAGGAGGAGACAACATTTGTCTACCTGTAGCACCTCTCCAGCTCCACAAAGTCAGCACCTAACTCAATTGGACTGCTATGTTGTTGGCATTTATACAGTCCTTAAATTAAAGGATCTGATAATAAAAAATGCAATTCTTATTCCAAGGCAAAGAATCAGACATGGAGAACCACATAATCTCTAAGGCCTCTTTAATTTCTAACAAGATGAAAAAAATTGCTTACCTGTAATGGAAAAAGATTTCCTTATCATGATTGGCTGTTTCAATAAATCCAAAATTATCCTTCAGGGTTGCCACATAACCCAAGAGCCTCTTGGCATTGGAGTTACGACCTAAAAGTCGGACACAAATTGCTGTCTGCTGACCAGTCCTCTTTGCTTCACTTACACTAAATTCAACCTATGAAAAACAAGGATGTTCATGAATTGTGAACCGTTTTTGACACGCTCGAGATCCTTTGCATGTTCTAGAGGTTGTATTCACTATTATGTCACTATGCTGTCAAGGAAACTTCTCTCAAAATGAACATTCCTGTTTCTCTTAAAGCACAATCCTTCAGTTTTGTCCTAGTATATGATTTTCCTCTCTAACTTTAGATGTGATTTATTAAGGCCCCTGACCAAACACATCAATTTCATCCTATATGTATCTTCCCAGAGGAATGATCATCACTGGGCCTATCCTAGCTGAGCACACTGAGTATCATCGGATGTCTCTGTGCCTCTGAGGACCAAAGGATCCCTGAGATCCTTTACTTCCATACATGTCTTTAATGGCAGTTATGATTTCAAAGCATTGTGCTATTTACTCCTGGAAACCAAGAGTCCCAAGCACAGCTTTCAACTTAGGTTATTCCACCATATTATTAGAAGCCAGACTTTCAGTAACAGAGTTTGTGAAAGTAGGGAAACACTCATGCATGAAAAGCAGATGAGTAACGACTCCCAGAGAAAGGGAAGCTTATGATCAGCAAACTATAGGTGTGGCTCTCTCAGAGTACTTGGCTCTTAGCTCTTTATTTTGAAGCTAATCTGGTCTTTTACATTAAGTGTAGTTGGTTGGAATAAAACCAGTTTATCTTGACTTGCACTACAACCCCAGCTGCCTTCACACTCAGAGATACCTCTGCCCCTGCAGCCCCCTCTTCTAAATGGTGAGTTACTGCTGGAATCTCCATTTAAAGAAGTGTCCAAACCAGCCATGCTTACTTACATGTTTTGTAAGATGGCATCATCTACCAGCCTTTGGCAAGAAGTCTGGGAAATACATAGTTTTTACAATAAAACCAAATGAAAAAAAGAGACTACAAAAAAGGAACCTTTTCACTATCACAATGCTTCATGAGTAACAAGACAGTTTTAAAAAAGAGTCTTGGTACTGACTCCATCCCTTAAAAAAGTAAAGATGTCTTTGCCTTATCTCCTATCTGAGGCGGAGTGGAGCCTTCCAGGTCCTTGGCTTGATATGCAATGGTCAGTTTCACCCCACAGTCATCATACACAATAATTCCATCTTCAGCCTCCTAAAAAGAAAAGTGCCATGGTAAGGTTTGCAAGGTACCAGTGGGGGAAAAATTAGTGACAGGCTATGGGAAAATGAGAAGTCTGGCTCTAGATTACAAGTAAGGAGTCCTTTAGAAAAGGATTGGCATCCATCTGGGTAAGACATTTTATCTAAAAATAGGTTTATAGTATACTAAACCAATTCTTATGGGTTTTTTTTAGTAGGAGGATAGTCTATCTCACATTCTGCTATTTAGGAAGAAAATATTTTAAAAACCAAACATGCTCACACTGCCACTCTTACCTCCCCCCCCAAAACTGGAAAGCCCTTCCCATTCCTCTTCACCTAATGATCAGCATTCTTCACAAGGTAGTTCAAGTTGTAGTTTTCACACAAACTATTTGGAACTACCCATTTACAACATTTATTAGGCACCATGGGTAAGCACTGTGGAATAAACTTTGCAGTAGCTTAAACACAGAGACTAAGAAACATGCAAGTTAACACTTCATAGATCCATATCCACACATAAATAGGGCGCCCATCAGTACAAATGGCAACCCACCCAGGCCTTTTCATCCTATGCAATCATAGTTCATGTGTTTTCACAAGAGCTCCGTTGAAGGATCTACTAAAAATTTAGAAGCTTTTCTTCAAGGTCTTTTAGTATTTTTGTTAACATTAGTATAACATTTGGGTCATCTCTTATCCCTGATTCTTGCTACATAATTAGTCCATCTCCTTTTCTGTAAATACCTGTCATTGATAATGTATATTATACTAGTTCCCATATCAAAATACACTGTTTATACCTCTGGAAAGTATGATACTCCTTGGTAAAATTTTAGAACATATCATTAAAGGGATGATTAGTGAATATCCCCCCCCCCCAAAGCTAGTAACAATATTTTATGCCAGACAAACCCTGGATGTTTTTTTGTTTGTTTGTGAGGCAATTGGGGTTAAGTGACTTGCCCAGGGTCACACAGCCAGTAAGTGTCTGAGGTCTCCAGGGCCATCTCCAGTCATCCTGATATATATAAATCTTGGCATTGGATCCAGATGGCTCTGGAGGATAGTGTGCAGTTGACCATGTGCAGTTATCCCTCACTTAAATCCAATTCACTGTAAGTCATGACATCGCCCCGAAGTCATCATCCTCCAAGAATGAAGGACCAACAACCACCACCCCAGGGGAATGCCCACAAATGTCCCTGTGCTATTTAACATTTCTATCAGTGACTTGGATAAAGACATAGGCAACATGCTTATTGGATTTGCTGATGATATATAACTGGGATAACACACACAGATTGATAATCAATTTTTTAAAAGTGCCCAACAATCTAAAATCATGGGAACAAATTATTTAAGGTGGAATTTAATAGGGTTCAATGCAAAGTCTTTAATAATAGAGTCCCTCAAGAATCAACATTATCAACACCAATATGGGAGAATCATGACTGAATGGTTTTAATGGACTGCAAGATAAATTAGTCAACAGTATCACATGGTAGAAAAGATTCTGGTTCAGGTGTGGATTAGACTAGATGATCCCTTCCAACACTGAGATTCTTTCATTCTGTGATTCTGCAAGTCTTCCTTGGTAGTATACTAAAGTGTACAATTATTATCTTCATTATTCATCTTCCCATGGTCTTTGGGACACTTCCAGTTTTGATTCTTCTGAGATCATGGTATTCTAGGATCAACAGGCTTATAGCATTGCCAGGAGAGTGCTGTTAAAAAGTTGGGTTCAGGGAGCATCTTGGGATCATTGTGATATACAACTTCCTAAGTGTAATCCAGTTATTTTTAAATTCTGGGCCCAATTCTTCATCCAGCTGCACAGGCTGCTTAAGAAACAATAGACAACACTTTTCATCCCTTCTTTTTCCCTTGTGTAGTGGGTTGGGCAGTGACTCTCACTAAGGAGGTGATTCTAGTGGTCCAGATCTCAATGTTTTCTGTAAAAAGTATCTTGTTAAGTCTCTTTCTCAATAAAATCTTATGTCCATTTGAAGAGTGTGGAGAATGTCATCATACTGGCAAAACCCTTTAGGGACCACATGTCCTTGATTGATGCCTGGCTCTTGGCAGACATAGGCACAGCACTCCTGCTAACAACCCAGGAGAAGGTGCTCTATGGTCAGTGCAGAAATGCTGGTAAAGGCTCTCTGCTGTCTTTGCAATTTCACCAGTCTATGTTTTGGGGATAATATGGGATAACTGAGCTTCACATCAAATACTTTGTGGTCTTGTTGTTCTATCCACTTCTTGGCTTATTTTCCCATCATCTTCCTCTGAAATGTTCGGCAAATGAATTTATATTCTAAACTGATACTGTCTTTGTTAAATATAAATTTTCATAAAGAAGTCAGGTATTTAATAGTTTATGGTGTTTCAGAATTTTTTTGGCTGGTGACAAACACCAGTACAACTTTAAGAAATGGTTACCATAGGGCAGTTAGGTGGCACAGTAGATAAAGCACCAGCCCTGGATTCAGGAGGACATTTGACGCTTACTAGCTGTGTGACCCTGGGCAAGTCACTTAATTCTCATTGCCCCACAAAAAACCAAACAGAAATGGTTACCAAATCAATGTCTTTTATCCATTTTCAAGGATAAAAACCATAAATAGGTCACACTGGGACAACTATTATTGCACATAGTATCTTCTCATTTTTATCTTTATAATTTGACAGTGACCTGAACCTCTGGCTCTAACTAGTTAATGATGTAAATGCACACCGGCATTCAGAAATGAACTCTCACAATGATAATTTCCTGTCTACTGAAATGCTCAATTTCATTGGGGTAGGGGTGGTAAATGATGTTTAATGCTTGCTACATCTAGGAGCTTCCTGAAAGAAGTATTCATAATATACAGGTGTGAAGTATCTGAATAATGCACAAGCTGTTGGTTGTTCATTTACTCCACTGAGAAGTCCTAAGCCTTTTTTCCAACACATTTTTCACAGTCCTTTTCCTGTGTCAAACTCTTGAACTGAGAGAGTAGGGTTGCTGTATCAAGACACATGCTGGGGGCGGCTAGGTGGCGCAATGGATAAAGCACTGGCCCTGGATTCAGGAGGACCTGAGTTCAAATCCAGCCTCACACACTTGACACTTACTAGCTGTGTGACCTTGGGCAAGTCACTTAACCCCCATTGCCCCACCAAAAAAAAAAAAAAAAGACACCTGCTGACTGATATAGCTTGTAAGAAACTGTCAGGTTCTTATTAGAACATATGCTTTGCAAAGTTCTCCAATGCTATTTTCTTATTATAGTCAACATAAGAATTAAAAGCAAAGCTATCTTTAGGTACATTAGGAAGCCAACTTCACTATTCGCTTTACTTGCCTGGGGAGAACCCACTGGAGTACAATTTATGTCATTTATATTAAGAATGTCAACATGGCTAATTTCCTTATTCATATTTTAGCAAAAGTCTCATTTTTAGGTTACCAGATTGTTATTTGAAGATTAACTTCAAAAGTGCATGCATGATCTATACGGTGACTTATAATTAGACTGAAAGACTCTATCCCACTGAAGAGTCTAAAATAATGCAGCTCAATTTATATCACTACAGAACATTTTAAAACATTACCAAGGTTTAGAAATAATTAAAAGATTTGTCAGGATTTAAAAAATATTTTTGACATTGTCTTATATTCACATCACTCTAAAGAAATTTTGAAAATATGGAACAAAAATGAGCTGAAAAAGGAGCTGACAAAATTTTGATATTATTCTTATTAGTATACATTGCAAAATGCTATACTTACATATTGAAGAAGTCATAGTGTTCTAGCAAAAAGCAAACCTCTAAAGAGATTATCAATAATTCAACATTTTCAGTTTGTATAAAAATGTTAATTCCATTTGCCGAGAAGTATTATGATCTTGTAAATGTGGAAACAAGTCTAAATTTCATGAAATAATTATCTTTTCTATAACAATTTATAAATAAAATAGCCACTGCTAAGCAAAAAAGAAAAAAAGACGTGTATGATCTTTAGCATTATCTGTGCCCGTTTCTGCTACTCTAGTACCAACAAAGAAGAAAGGGTCCACAAAGTGCTGAGGACCATTTTATACTTTCCTGTTAGTTACAGATCACCACAAAATTCATTACTTAGGACTCAGGACTGAGTTGATAAGCCTTTCCCTACATAGCTGGGATGATGCTTCCATACGTCCAAGCAGCCTATATTCAAAACCTTTACAGCTAGGCAGAATGTCTGAGCTGGTGCTCTAATGCCACATCTAAGGCCAAGAGGCAATGCTAAAATATGACTTTTGTGGGTAAGTAAATTTATACAGCTTAGGATACTCACAGAAGAAAGATAAGGAAACCCATGGCAATCTCTCCTCTGAAAGAGAGCAATTACTGGTTGCACCACTCATTTACTTAATGCCTAGGCAATCTAAGCAAGGAAGCAATCATAATCTGCCTTATAATTTTAAAAGATATTTGTGGGGCAGCTAGGTGGTGCAGTGGATAGAGCACCGGCCCTGGAGTAAGAAGTACCTGAGTTCAAATCCGGCCTCAGACACTTAACACTTACTAGCTGTGTGACCCTGGGCAAGTCACTTAATCCCAATTGCCTCACTTAAAAAAAAAAAGATATTTGTAATAAAGTATTTTTATAATAACATGCATAACATAAAATACATAATATGCAATAAAATATATTTAATCTTGTCTCTCCCAAATAGTTCAAAAACTTCAAGAGCAAATGTATCAGATTCCTTTTGCTTTTCTATGGCACCCGGAGTGGTTTAAACTTAGAGTAAGTGCTCATAGAATTCACTAGATTAACATGCCCAAATTAAATGTCAGTGTTGGGAAACTTACTTAAAAATGTTTTCCTCAAGAATTACTTCATTTTGTCAGCTAGCTAAGAAATAAACAGATCTATATCAATACAAAAATTTGAAATTTCAGAACTCAAAAAAACCCTCCAAAGAGTAAATCGATAATGAACTGTTAAAAATATTCAATACTATATGTAGTACATCACACTGTTACTTTGTTTTACTTAATAAGATATTATTTTGAAAAGACGGGCATGCTTTCTTTATACAAATGTAAGAAAATCCCATCCAAGTGTATTACCTTTTCCTTGCCTTTATTTGGACTAGTGGTTTTGGGATTGGCAAAAGTGGCTTCTTTCTCTATGGTGCCAACAAAGCGGTGATCTGAATGGGTGTGGAATGAAACCGTGCCCTTGGGAAGCTTTTTAATCCGAATAGCATGATTTCTTTGGGCAGACAGCATATCCTACAAAAGAAGAAAGTTTTTTTGGCTCCTTTTGTTTAAATCACTTTTTAAGGTAAGTAAAAAAAAAAAAACAACACAAAAAACTGCATTACTAACAGGAACCACGGTAAACTCTACTTCATCCGAAATATGGAGCTGGTTCCCATCCAGAATTTCACTAAAGTGAAAGAACATGCGGGCATCACGATCCACACACTTGATAAACCCAAAACCATCTCTCATGGCAGCAATCACACCCTAGAACACAAAAACACAAGTCAGTGCCAGTAGGTGAACTTCAGTCAATAAGCTAGACAAAATAAAGTCACTGTCCTGTTTCTGTCAGAAGACATAAGGATGGGGCAGCTAGGTGGCAGGGCAGGCTAGGGCAGTGGATAAAGCACTGGCCCTGGAGCCAGGAAGACCCAAGTTCAAATTCGGCCTCAGACACTTAACACTTACTAGCTGTATGACCCTGGGCAAGTCACTTAACCCCAATTGCCTCACCCCCCCCTCCCAAAAGACATAAGGACAAAAAAGTACAAGGCAATTTTGGGAAGAAGGGGCTAACAGCTGGCAGTAGGGGATAAGGAAAAGCTTCATATAGGAGGTGACAACTGGGGCTGAACTTTGAAGGAAACTAAAAAGGCTAAAATGAAGAGGAAGTGCGTATCAGGAATAGGGATAACTTGTATAAAGGCACTGAGGGGAGAAATAGGATGCTATAAAAAAGGAAACAGCAAGAATACCAGTTTGGTTGGACTGAAGAATAATGTGTAATAAGCTTAGAAAGGTAGCCTGGGGGCAGCTAGATGGCTCAGTGGTTAAAGCACTGGCCCTGGATTCAGGAGAACCTGAGTTCAAACCTGGCCTCAGACACTTAACACTTACTAGCTGTGTGACCCTGGGCAAGTCACTTAACCCCCATTGCCCCACCAAAAAAAGAAAAAAAAGAAATGTAGCCTGAAGGGGAGCTTATGCTTGCAAAGACAGAGAAGTTTTGTATTTGATTTTGGATGTACTAAGGAATCACTAGAGTAACATGGTCAGACTTTTAGGAATATATTATTAAACTGGTAGCTATGTCAAAGATGGATTGGAGCTGGAATAGAATTGAGGCAGGAAGATCAATTAGGAAGCTATTTACAATAGTTCAGAAGAGAAGTGATACAGGCTTTAAGTATGATGTTAGCTGTGTGAATGTAGAGAAATGGAAGTATCTACAAAATATGAAGATAAACTTGAGACTTGGCAACTGATCTGACAGGATCATCTGAAGGATGAAAAAGAGTGAAGAGTCAAAGATGAATCCAATGTTGTGAACTGTAGTGCCTGGGAAATGACTGTACTCAGTAACGACACTCAGAAGAAGCTATTTGGGGGGTGGGAAGGGGTGGGGAAGGAGAGAGAAGAGAAAGGGCTTTATCATGAGCATGGGGAGTTTGAGATACCTCTAGGACACCTAGTTTATAATGCCCAATAAGCAAGCCCCAGAGAGGATAGGGCTGAATATACAGACCTGGGAGACAACTGTTCAGAGATCCTAACAACACAAGGGAGCTTAGGCGGCCTAAGAGAATGTAGTGATAAAAAAGAGCTTAGAACAGAGTGGTGGGGGCTCAGGCACAGTTAAAGGGTCATATGGATAATGATCTAGGGAATAAAAAGACTTATTAGTGGTCAGACTTCTGAAGGAGAACCAAGAGAGAAATTATCACAAAAACCCAGAATGGAGACATTGTTCAGGAGAAGGAGCTCCACGAAAGCTGATGAGGTTAAAAAACAAATTAAAAAAAGAAAAAAAAGATGCCATCACTTTGTAAATTAAGAGATCGTTGGGGGCAGCTAGGTGGCGCAGTGGATAAAGCACTGGCCCTGGATTCAGGAGTACCTGAGTTCAAATTCGGCCTCAGACACTTTGACACTTACTAGCTGTGTGACCCTGGGCAAGTCACTTAATCCCCATTGCCCCGCAAACTAAATAAACAAATAAAAGAGATCGTTGATGATTTTGTCAGGAGCCATTTCAGCTAAGAGATGAGGTTAAGGAAGCCACATTACAAAGGTGTGGGAAATGAGAAGTGGAGCTAACAAGTGTTTTCAGGAGTTTATTTATAAAAAGGAGAGATAAAAGATAACAGCTTAAGGGAAAGCAAAGGTCAAATCAGGGTTTAATAAGAGAGACCTGAGTGTCATTGTTAGCAGAAATGAATAAACCAGTAGATAGGAGGAGACTTAAAAATGGGGGTGGAAAGAGTGATGGTGGGGGCGCATCCCACCTGTCAGAGGAGACAGGCAAGATTTTGTAAAGGTGTAAGCACATGGTAAGGAGAGGGAGGGGGGGCACCAGTCAAAGTAAGGTGATGAAAACGACATCAAGGTCGCAAAAGCCTGAGAGACTGGGAGGGTGGCAACACCCTTGACACTAATAGAGGGACGTTTGGAAGGGAGGAGAGTTTTGAAGGTAGAGATAATAACTTTAGTTCTGGCCATGTTGAGTTTTAAGATGTCTAAAAGGCAGAGATAGAAGAATGGAAGTCAGCAGAGAGGTTAGAGCTGGACAAGATTTTTTTTTTTTGGTGAGGCAATTGGGGTTAAGTGACTTGCCCAGGGTCGTACAGCTAGTTAAGTGTCAAGTGTCTGAGCCCAGATTTGAACTCAGGTTCTCCTGACTCCAGGGGTGGTGCTCTATCCACTGCACCACCTAGCTGCCCCTAGACAAGTAGATCTTAAAGTCATCTGCATAGACCTGGTACTTTAAACCACACACTAACTAATGAGATCAAGTGAAATAGTACAGAGGAAAAGGCCCAAGACAGAACCTTGGGGGATCTCACTGTCAGAAGAGGGCCCAAGACAGAACACTGATGAGGCTGAGGCAAGGGGGCTTGAGGAGTGAGCAGAAAAGTAGGAGATCTAGGAGAGGGCAATCTCACAAGGACATCCAATTCGACATATCCAGGAGATGGAGATTTGAAACCAGAAGTCAAATTAGAGGTCAGAGCTGGATAAAAAGGTCTGAGAATATCCAGCACAGAGAGAGATGATAATTAAATACATGGGAGCTAATGAGATCACCAGGCAAAACATATATAGAAGAAGAGGGCTCAGGACAGAACCTTGAGGTACCCTCATGGTTAAGGAGCATGAAATGGATTAAGATCTTTCAAAGGAAACTGAGGATAGGTCGAACAGGAAATAGGATGGAACAGTGTCACAAAAACCTAGAAGAGAGTGACCAAGAGGAGAATGAGGGATTGGCACTTGGGTCTCTCATTCTTGTTTTTTTGTTTTTTGTTTTGGTGGGTTTTTTGCAGGGCAATGAGGGTTAAGTAACTTGCCCCGGGTCACACAGCTAGTTAAGTGTCAAGTGTCTGAGGCTGGATTTGAACTCAGGGAGTCCTGAATCCAGGACCAGCGTTTTATCCACTGTGCCACCTAGCTGCCCTCTCAGGTCTCTCATTCTTTCTTTTTCTTTTTTTAAAAATTAATTTATTGGGGGGGGGGGGTGAGAGGCAATTGGGGTTAAGTGACTTGCCCAGGGTCACACAGCTAGTACTTGTTAAGTGTCTGAGGTCAGATTTGAATTCAGGTCCTCCTGAATCCAGGGCCGGTGCTCTATCCACTGCGCCACCTAGCTGCCCCTCGGGTCTCTCATTCTTAAACCCTGATTTGAGAAAAGCCATTAGATCTGGCCATTAAGAGATCATTAGTAACTTTGGTGACAGCAATTTCATTTCAATGATGGTGTGTGGAAGTCACAAGTTAAGAAGAGACTGAAAGGAAAGGAGGTAGAGGCATCTCTAATTCGATGGCTTTCTCAAGGAGTTTAACCATAAAAGGGAGGAGAGATATGGGATGATAGCTAGCAGGGATGATAGATCAAGTGAAGGTTTTTTGAGAATGGGAGAGAAACGGGCACGTTCGTCAACAGTAGGGAAAAAGCATGCAGACAGGGAGTGATCAAAGATTATTGCTAAAAAGTAGGGATCAAAGAGGCAATCTGTTGTAGGAGACAGGATCAATTGTGCAGAGGTGTTTGCCAAAGAGGAAGGCAACCCCTTCATGCAAAATGAGAGGAGATAGTGGCAGAAATCATCTGAGCGAAGTGAGATAAGGAACAGGGGAGGAGGAGGAGCTCTCAATTTTATTCAGTGAAATATCTAGTGATTAAAGAGTTGGCCTTGGACTCAGGAAGACTTTGGAGCAACCATCTCTAACCCTCACTTAATCTCTCAGAGTCCTAGGAAACTAAGACAATAACTTATAAAGCAGATCAACATTTGCTTTAGTAGATTAAGTTTTCTCACATATTCCTTTTACCAAAGAAATGAAGTCTAGTTCCTGCCACATCCTTAAAAGTTTCTGCAATATAACCAAATCCCCAATAAACTAAAAAGAAGAATTAACAAATTTTGGGAAAAGTTACATTCTTCATGAAAACACGTTTCAGAGAAACAGTACCTGGGTCCAATCAATAAATAATAACTAGAGTAGAGTAACTTTACAATAACTTTCTACCACAGGAATTTGGATGCATTATTAAATCACATCTGAACAAAGATTTATAACTTAATTATTATTAACTTACTCAACTTCATTTTAACAGGTTGGGAAGCAAGTAATTAATCTTGTACTCATGAACCAGCACTGGAATAAAAGAAACTAAAAAGCTAGAAGGAACTTGCATCAACCCCAACTTTGGTTCTATTGTATTTGCAAGATACATCAAAGTCAAAAGTAATATTCCACAAAAAAACTTAATGTCACCATGAACAATTTCCAAGAACTGTTTTGATAACTAGTCTTGTTGGTATCATTTCCAAATTAAGCAGATAGTACTTGAAAATTAAAGAATAAATAAAACTTGCCATTTCTCTGGTTTCATTAGTGCACTGAAACGTATTGGTGAGAACTTCTATGTTGGTTGCTCGTTCTAATTTGTCACGTCGGTCTGTTGAAATATTAAACCTAACATGGTCACCTTCCAGCAGAGTCACCTTGGATTTTGTGTCTTTGTCTCCAAAAGGAAGTTCTTTAGGAATCACAAAATCTACTTTGATGCGTCCAGGCAATGGATCATTCTGATGAGAAAAAAAGTATTTTAAATTGCAGATTCTCTTTACCATTCTACTTCAAAGTCAAGCCAAAAGAGTGATGCAAAACAGAATAATTTGCCCCAAACTGCCATGTAATTTTGACTGCTTCTGGTGTGTAACCACAACACACTCACAAAACTTTACCATATACTTAAGTAAACATTTTCCTCAAACAATTTCAATTAGGCTCCTGTCCCCTATTTCTTAAATAAGTAATGTGACCTGGAACAGTACTGTTAATTAAACCAAATCAGTTTTCCAAGGAAGAGTTCTGTGACCATGGAATAAAAGCATGGAATAGCAGAAGATAAGAGAGCTAGATAAAAGCCAGAGAGAACTGCATTGGGATCCTTTGGATATTTACTAATTATGTAACTACTGGCAAGTCATAATCTTTCAGGGTCTGTTTCTTAATCTGCTAAATATGAAAAATAATATCACCTGAAAGAACTATCTCATGGAGCTGTGGTGAGGCATATAAATGTATATGTACATATATACCCTTCTACCATGCAAACATTCAAGTATTGTATGAACAACATTGTTACTAGTGTTTTTCCACCTCTCATTATTACCTAACTTTAAGGTAGAAAAAATCCAAATAATTCTTAAGCTAGCATCTAATTCCTCCTTTCTGACCAAATTAAATTGGTCTTAAATAGTCTGAATGGTTTTTCTACAAGTATCAAAAAATTATTGGTATAGTGCTAAATTGTATTCAACAATACATTTCCTCTAAGTTTTTATAGGATAGTATAACTGTACAGACATAGCAGGAGACTTTCAACCACTATTTTACTGAATTTAAAATGTCTGACATCAGGGGGCAGAGCAAAAAATGCAATACCTATTAGCAAAAACTGTTTACCTGGTTTTTATTAGGTACTTTTGGAATAACTTTGGTTACGGTTCCATCAAAATGTTCAATGCTGATATCTTCAAAAATAACTGTTCCTTGAGGCAGTAGTCTGACATCTGTTGCAACTTCTTTACCCTATAATTAGAAAAGAAAAGCCCACAATGTAAATATTTCCTAAGAAATAATGAGAATGACTGGCAAGAGGCTGAAATTTAAATGGATTGTCTTACATTTCTGTCTTTGATTGTGAATTCCACGTCATCTCCAGGCTGTAAGGCTTCTAGGTCACCCTTAAATTCACTATAGTGAAAGAATATCTCCTTTACAACATCACCCCTTTCAATAAAGCCAAATGCTTCCTAAAATGAAATACACAATAGTTAGCACTAACAAAGGAATATTATTTATTAAGAAACTCAGTTTTTTAGAATTTTATGTTGTTGGGGGCAGCTAGGGGGTGCAGTGGATAAAGCACCAGCCCTAGATTCAGAAGGACCTGAGTTTAAATCTGGCCTCAGACACTTGACACTTACTAGCTGTGTGAACCTGGGCAAGTCACTTAACCTTCATCTCCCCCCCCCCCACTAGAATAGAAATATTTAGCATTTTGGCATAAAATCTGATATAAGTGCTACCAATCAAATGGAGAATCAACTTAGGAATGGCCCATTTTCCAAGAAAGCAGCACCTAGTCGGCACTAATCTCCTTTTCATTTTTGCTTTTGCTAGATGGGATCTGTGTTAAACATGCAAGATGGAGGCTCTTCACCTTTTTTGCATCAAAGACCTGCTTTGGTACAATGGTGAAATAGATAGCTCTCAGACCTCCCCACCCTCCTGAAATTTTTAATGGAAGGAAATGCTACATTTTGTTTTAGTAATTAGAGGTTCAAATCAAATTCATGTACTCCATGAAATCTATCTGAGGACTCAAGAAAATGAAATCAGAAATATATGTTTTTATTATGTAACTGAGGAGCACTGAAGAAAGAACACTTAAGCTCCAATTTTGGTTATGTCAGTAGCTAGCTATCTGACTCTGAGTCAATCACAACCCTCCTTAGGTTTTAGTTTGTTCAGTTGTGTAACAAAGGGGTGTGTGTGTAGGGTGGGGGTGGGTGGATTGGATAGATTTTTAAGGTTCTCTTCAAACTCTAAAATAAAATTGCATTTCTTTTTTTATATTATACTTTCAAAATACTAATAAAAAGACATTTACAATTGGGGAGGAATAGAGGAAGATTTTTTTTTAAAGAATGAAAAACAAAGAAAATACAAGTAAACTTTCAAGATCAAAAGAGGTCTCCCAATTTTTCTACTATACTTACCTTCATGGCACAAACTACTCCCTGACAGCGAGCTTGCTTCTTTTTCAACAGCATAATATTACGAGCACTTACAGCACCAGTACTAGAGAGGAAGTAGGTGGGGGAAAAAAGAATAAAGGAGGAGCTAAAACATAGCATTACCTATAATTTACTAATAGCATGAAATAAGAGGAACGATGTAGAATAAAATCTCTGAGGTTTCAAAGAGGTTGACATATCAAAATAACGGCAAAGCTTTTAACAGCAAACCCCATATGTATTACTGCACCTAAGAAAAACTACTCCAAATTTCTAAGATTTAAATACTGGGCAGGTATAAGCCACATGGTCAACAGAAGAATCGCTAAACATGAATCTCATATTTTGCAAACATCTCTTTAAAATACGTCCCTCTTAGCTAATTTCTTCCAAGATAAGTTCTGAATTGGAGAGACAAACACATTTTAAAAAAGCAATAGGTAAGATTAATACAATTTTGAAAACCATTTGACTAAATACAAAAACTAACCAATGAGCTCAAGTTGGGAAAGGATGATTCCAGGAATGGGTCAGATTCATTTTCTTTTTATTTTATAGAGCAGAGAGCAGAAAACAGCTTTATCAATAACACACAGAATTTTATTGTTCTCCCTCTACCTGACAGCCCCTGTGTTGGTAGGGCTGTCAGACACTTGTAGAAAATGAGCAGGACAAGGTTAATCTCTTTTCTAGAGTTTTCCTAAGCCAGAACCAGAGTGATGAAACAGGTCACATGCTAAACATTATTTTCCAACAAGGTAGTATCACTTGAGGGAATCTGGCAATGACTTTTCACTTTATAAACTTAAAGGTCTGTTAAAGACAACTTAAGAGACTATTCTGGAGCTCTACATTAAAATGACAAAACATATTAATTTTTAGAAATTCTTCTTTGACGTAGAACTTAATAAAGTATTGCTTAATGGGAAAATATTCAAGAGGAACTTACTGTTTATTTGTGTCAATTATAAAATTTATCTTATCTCCGGTTTCCAGCTGAGCATTCCCTTCCACGTCTTCAGGGGTGTAAGTCAGATAAAACACTTCCTGTGAATGAACATACTTGCATGACCATATTTGCATGCTACAGATGCGCTGTACTTTCTTAAACACTTAAGACATTGGCATTTAAGCCAAATTTCTTTAGGTATGATGACAAAAAAAAAAAAAAAAAAAGCAAAGCGCTTTCTTCACATAAAAACACACTTGTCTCCAGGGTGTCAAAGGCTTTCTTGACTCTAAAGCTGAGCAGCAGTCAAACTCCAAAAAGATTAAACACATTTGGAAGCATTTGCCCGGAAAATAAGTGTAGTTAAAAAAGGAAAAAAATTTATGTAAGACAGACATACTATTACTGGAGTTAGTGGCTAATATGAATTGTGATTCAACATCAAAAAAATTTTGATTAGGAAGTATTTTGTAAGATTTTTGGAAGGGAACATTTGGGCAAATTAAGAGATTTTTGGAAGGTCTGTTTATTTCTGATTATCGCACTTGAAACCTTTCAGAAACAAAATTTAAAACTGATTTGAACAACTGCAGCTTAAATTTTCTACTTTGAATTTAAAAAATATGCTTATAGATCATATTGGTGGATCAAGCAAAAGTTTAAGAAAAATACACAAGATTACCCCATTACGTTCGTAGCATACACTCCCTGTTGGACTCTGACCCGGGGCAGCTGGAGATTTACTCTCTAAGTTGTGAGGAACAGCGCACACAACCTACCAGTCAAAAAAAAAAAAATTCCATTGCTAATCATTTCAGGAGCAGCACTGTGCAACACAAACGGAATCTTAATTGCCTCTACACTATATGCAGGGATGCATCTTAATATGATCCACAAGAGGATGTTATGCTGCAAAGTTTCAAGCTTACAGTTTGAGGGTTAAACAAAAACCCCAACTGAGCCTTAACGAAATTGGTTGGTTTTGTTTTGTTTTTTTGGCCAAACAGAGGTCAAGAAACCCAATGTTTTTGATAATTATACAGCTCTCTTGCATACAAAAGTGGGGGGTGGGGTGGGGTCCTTCCCTTTTCCATTAAGAAGGAAACACACACACACAACACACATAGAATCAAGCCACTAACTTGTCCATTAATTCGTTCTTCTGGTAGGATTTCTGGTTTAATCTTCACCAGTTTAACAGCAATAGGTTTTCCAGTCCGCCGATCAGATGATACTTCAAATTCAACATCATCTACAAAAAAAGAATGGTTTTCTTCAATTTTTTTTACTTTCAACATGAATGTCTCAGCTAAATGCAATTTTCTGAATAGCTTTTTTTTTTTCTTTTGTGGGGCAATGAGGATTAAGTGACTTGCCCAGGGTCACACAGCTAGTAAGTGTCAAGTGTCTGAGGCCAGATTTAAACTCAGGTCCTCCTGGATCCAGGGCCAGTGCTTTATCCACTGAGCCACCTAGCTGCCCCCAATTTTCTTAATATCTTAGAGAGAATAAAGATGCCTCATAGCATGTATTATTTTAATTTTTCTCAAAAGCAATTGTTTTGTAAAGTCAATTTTCTTCTTAATCCTAAAATGAGCCAAAGGCCTTAATTTATGAGTCATTTTTAGGAAATATCCAGGAAGGATGGAAGAACAATGAATTCATGCACAGGATAGGATGCTTATTTCATTTAAAATATTCCTTCTAAAAACACTTTTTAAAAAGAAATTTTCCAAAAAAAAAAAAAGCAATTTTCACTTTATAACCATTAAGGAATTAACTGTTAGAAAGGAAATGTCAACATATCTCCCAAGTAAATCTGAGTTCAACCATGTACTATGAAAGTTGAGCCTCCTTGTAGTTATAAACAGATCAAACCAAACCAAAAATCTGCCATAGCTCCTCAAACTCCTATACCAACAAGTGCTTAGGAAAATAGGAACTTAAAGTATTGTGAAGAGAATGTTTGTAAGAGTTGACAGATTACCTCCTACTTTTAGCTCCTGCAGGTTGCCATTGTACTGTGAACAGTGGAAGAAAAGTCTAGCTTGACGTTCTGAACACTGAATAAATCCATAAGAGGTCAGCAATTTTTCAATAACCCCAGTTTCACGCAGTGCTGCCGAAGTACCATTGGGGTACCCGTTGTGTCCATTGTTGTGGAGAAGGTTTGGATCAAAGCTCATCTGTTTCAAAGAGAGAGAGAGAAAAAAAATTC
The DNA here is from genome assembly GCF_019393635.1 of Dromiciops gliroides. Classification (NCBI taxonomy): domain Eukaryota; kingdom Metazoa; phylum Chordata; class Mammalia; order Microbiotheria; family Microbiotheriidae; genus Dromiciops; species Dromiciops gliroides. Next base: position 442,913,314 of record NC_057864.1, read on the forward strand.
AATACAACCGATCTTAAATATTTCTTAATCTAGAAAGTACACTCAATTTAGAAGAACCTATCATTAAGAACCATAAACAGGCAAGAAAAGTTTGTTTTTGACTAAATTTAAAGTCTTTCATTTAACTGAAATGCCAGTTACATAAAAAAGGGATCAAAGATCACAAGCATTGATTTTAGTAGTATTAGCTAATAATGTGTTTCTGGTGATTAAGTTTTCAATCTCATTTCAGAAACATCTATTTTTATTAAATATGTTTTCATAGGATCCATTAAGATTTCTACAGTTCACAACATCTGAAAGAAAATTCTCAGTGTTATTTGTTTTGTTTTGGTTTTTTGGCAGGGCAATGAGATTTAAGTGACTTGCTCAGGGTCACACAGCTAGAGTCAAGTGTCTGAGGCTGGATTTGAACTCAGGTTCTCCTGAATCCAGGGCCAGTGTTTTATCTACTGAGCCACCTAGCTGCCCTCAGTGATGGTTTTTTTCCCCCCACATTTTTTTGGGTGGGGCAACGAGGGTTAAGTGACTTGCCCAGGGTCACACAACTAGTGTCAAGTGTCTGAGGCCAGATTTGAACTCAGGTGTTCCTGAATCCAGAGCCGGTGCTTTATCCACTGTACCACCTAGCTGCCCCCCACTGATGGTTTTTAAAAGGATATTAATATTAAATTACTGATGTAGCTAGCAGAACTGTCAAGAATGAAACAAGATGTGACAGCTCAAACTACTATTTTTTCCCATGAGATGTTTGTTCATGCCCATCAACAATATTCATATAGACTTTTGGAAATGCCCAACATAAATTCTGATTTCAAAGTTTAGTAATAATGCTAATAGCTAGTAAGACATGCAACTTAGGGGTAAGTATTGAAATTAGTAAAGAATGGATTGAATCTTTTACAGAAGACTTATTCCAAAACAGAAAATTAAAGGAAATGCATGCTTTGTAAGAAAAAAGAAAACTAAGGCATTTTCATCTACTTGTGTATCTGTTTCAGAAATAGCCTGAAAGTTTATTCTCCTTGTCATTTTTTTGCTTCTAACACAAGAAAAATAATCAATTTAAAGTCTTAATTCAACGAATCTTAATTCAATGGAATTTGAGGCCTAGTGCTCTACCTGTGAAGTCCTACAAAACAATTTCAAAGTATTTAAAAACCTGTCAATCAATTTTGCCTCATTTGTTCAAAATGTAGAATTGATTCTTTAGAAATTTAAGTAAAAATTCAAAGTGAAATGTAAGTCAACTGAATAGCTGTACCTTAAAAACACACAAAAAAACCTCCCAACCAATCTTGAATCCTTTTTTTAGTCACACTTTATGGATATGAGTCCATCATAACCAGGAAGTAGGATTCAAGTGAAAAGCTAAGCACTATTAATGGAAAAAAAAAGATTCAAACCAAGATTAAACAGAAAGATAAATACTGATCATAGGAACAAAAGGGAATTCTATCTCCTTTGTCTTGGTCCCTTCTCTAGGTGAGGGACTTCTGGAGTATGGAATATTGCATCCACTATCACACATGGTTTCTTTGTCACTTGTGCTTTGCTTTACTTATTTTTTTCCTGTTACCAGGGACAACTCAGGGAGAAAGGAATAATATTGGGAAGTGATTTTGATGTTAGAAAAAAACTAAGTTATTAACTGATGGGAGGAGGGAGTAAATCTTCTACTAGAAATAGTGTTTCAATTTGGAAATAAGAAAAGTCAAGCAGCGTGGAGAATGAAGAAATGATACAAATCATAACCATTAGATGCTAAGCTGCGGGTCTCCTTTCTCCCCAAAAGGGTTCAGGGGAGAACGATGACACAAGACTAATCCCTTTAATTAAAAAAAAAAAGTACTAAAAAGTAACTAAAGTAAAACTGAGTTCTAGTTCAATAAATGGAAAATTCAATCTTAGTGCGTAATGCTTAGGTGTTAGAAAGTGAGTTTGCTGAGATATTATACAAACAAAACGGTCCTAAAAATACATGCTACACACAGACTATGCTGAGAAAGCTACTTCCCTGACTTACAGATCTCTGATACAGGGGGGTCCTCTTCTGCTTTTTAGACCCCGAGGAGGTAGAAGATGAAGATAAAGGTAAAGGAAGAGAAGGACGGGGAGCTGCAGGTGGGGGGAGAGGATCTGATGACACAGTAAAAAGGCTCTCCATCTCAGACAGCTGTGATAACACAGTAGAGCGTTATAACTATAGCCAATATTAAAACAACCTGACATAGTTGACACTGATATCTTCCTGGATCTTCAATGAGGTCTCTGGCTAAAAACTTCCCACTCTTTTTAATGCAATATGAAAAGAAATGACTGTGTTGCTCTAATAATTCTCTTATTTGAAAGCTCTTAAAGAATAGTTTTCAGAACACATTCTTAACTATTTCTAATATAGTTTCCTATCTCAGTATAGTAAGAAAGAGTTGGGGAGTACAGAACCTCACAATGTCCAAAAGCTTTAAGATTTCCTTATACCTACCACTGGTAATATTTAAACCTTAACTTCCAAATTCCACATGGCTCTTCTGTGTGAAAATTGTGGTTAATCAAAGACCTCGAATATCAATGTTAGATTATAACTAAGATAATATACTGTTTAGTAGAGGTGACAGAGATACTACAGACACCATAGAGCTCCCATTTCTTTTCCTGACCACTGGGGAGGGAGGATCAGAAGACAGATGGTAGTAGACTCAGGTCCTAGCTATTTATTTATCAAGCTAGGCTTAATAAATTCCTTAGTTCTCCTTCACAAGTCTGGAGGGATAGGGGAGGACAGAAAAATAAATCCCCCTCTCCCATGAACTTTGCAAGGCCTTGATACTTGGTTAACAATTCTGTACAAAATCTTTATTCACTGCCAAATTCTCTCCCCCCTTAAAAAAGGAGGGGAGGTCCTAAGTTAAAGTAATTAAGTGTATACAAAAACTAAGTTAACTAAAATTACCGAAAACTTATAGTTGTACGATATAAGGCATGGTGGTGCACAGGTCTCTTTGTTAAATGTTATTAGCAAACAAAGTTTAGGTCTCTACTGTTGAGTACTATCAGCCTGACTTAACTAATGAAATATTTTCCATTTTTTCTGGAGAAGCCTAATTTAAAAATAATAGCTTGAGGGCCTGGCCTTTTACGAAGTGTCCAGTAGGATGCAAGCTTCTCAGGAGCAGGGACAGGGACTGTTGTTTTGGTCTTCCTAACCTCAGTATCTAGTACAGTGAAGGACATTTAATAAAATGCATGCTGAAATGTTCAACTGAATTGGGCCTTTCAGCTCTCAGAAAAATTAAAGAGAGTTGGGGTATATGGAGGGACAAGGTGGCATGGCCTGCCCCCTGAGCTTCTGGGAGAAAAGGAAAGAAACTCACCATAAAATAATCTTTCTCAAAGAAAAAGCAGTACAAGAGAAACTGGCTTCTAATGCTCTTACACGTGTATTTTTCAAACTGCAGAGTTCATAGATGCCCTTGTTATACCTTACTTTCGCATGGTAAGGACACTGAGTGCCTGGCTTGGAATCAGGAAGATAGTGACTTCAAATACTGTCTCTATCAGACACTTATTACTGGCGTTACTGGGCAAGTCACAACTTTTGTTTGCCTAAGTTTTCTCATCTGCAATATGGGGATAATAACACCTACCCACAGGGTTGTGAGGAAAAGAAAAAAGAAAACAAACATAGGAAAAGCAGTTGAAGCATTGCAGGATAACTAGCATGAAGAGAAGACTCAGAGGTACGCAATAAAGATCTCCAAATCTTTGCATAGTTGTCTTTAGGAAGAGAGGCCCAACCTTTTCTGCTTAGGTCATAAAGTGGGTAGGAAGAGAAAGATTGCAATATGGCCCACACTGACAGACATCAAGTGAAGAAAAATTGATTTTCCAGAATCAGACAAAGATAATTTCCATGTAACATATCTAATAGTTAAGGTTAATATCTACTACTGTTATGTTGCAACAAGCATTCGTAAAGAAAAGCTGAATAATGCTATCAAGAAAGCTGAAAGCCATTTAAAAATTAGTAGACCTTAAAGGGGTGTGAGAGGTCATCTGGTTCTACCTACAAGGAATTCTCTTATACTATCCCTGACAGATACATTCCCTAGCCTCTTTTAATCCTTAAATCAAGCCAACACCTGACTCCTTTTACACACTGGTCCTAGTTCTGCCTTCCAGAACAAGACAGACAGGTGTAATTCCTCCTTCCATGACCAGCTATTGAGATAGCTATCACACTTCGTGCCATCTCACCTTTAACTCTTAAGTTTTTTCTTCTTCAGGCTAAATATTCATAGTCTGCCTAAGTATTTGTCAAAGGATATGGTTTTTCAGATCCTCCTCATTGTCCTGGTTAGCCCTTCCATTTGTCAACAATCCTTTAAAAATGTGGTGTTGAGAACTAAAGAATTCTCCAGATATGGTCTGACTGGCTGATGCCATATCCCTAAGTAACACAGCTGAAACATGCAGCTAGCCACACGGTTGGCTCTTACTGATCTTGTCAACTAGTATGGTGTGGTGCAATTTGGAGCCATGAGACCTGGGTCTAAATCCTAGCTCTCTGATTTACTAGGTGTGTGTGACCTTTGGTAAATTACACTCTCTCTTCACTCATTTCCTAATCTGTAAAATTATGGAGATGGACAGTTCTCTATTTTATAATCTTCAAATCCTAGATCTGGACCCTTATTATGGCTCTGCCATGATTAACTATCATTTCTCATAGAAACTGTTCTAATCTTTTCCTTCTCTTTCTCAATATGCCTCCTATCTCCCTAGCGTCCACACTTCAAGCAGGTAAGCTATCTTCCCTATATTACAGGAAATACAGAGGTGATTCAATCTAAATTTAGACCTCTCCTTTTCTAATCTCTTCAGTGTCAACCCTCCTTCTTCTTTCTTCTAACCCAGCATCCTGACCAGAACTCTAGACATCATGCCCTAGAGGAGCTGTAGAATTCATATCCTAGGGCCAGACTGTGGAGATTGGGGAGACCACACTAAATAATCTGGGCAGCGCCAGACCAGACCCTATGCTCTTTCACTCAGGTTAGTTTCTGACTTTCCCAGAGTGTCTCCACAGGTCCCTCATACCTATTCCACCTTTCACTCAGGGGAGGGGGAGGAGGTACAAAAGATCAAAATAAACAATACAATTGCTTCTGTAAAAGGCTCTGGGTCAACTAACTAACCCGTTATTTTACTCAAAATCCTAGTGGATTTCCCAGACCAAAGCTTACGTAAAGTTTTTCCTTTATTAGAATGTAAACTTTTGTATCCCCAAGGCTGAGCACTTAAGGTGTCTTTTTTTTAATTCATTCATTCCCTCTTAGGACTTCCGTTCCCCAATGGTAAAATTAATTTGGTAGAGATATATAGTCCCTTCCAGCTGTTTTTCCCCCCAGTAACCCAAGACACTGTCTATTACTCACCACTAAAACTAACAGTCAATCCCTTAGGTCTCCTCCAGTAGCTGGACATAAACCTCTTTCAATTAATTCTCTCCCCCTGATCACTACTAGCTCCTTCTGCCTACGAACAAGCTCAGGGCAAGTGGCCCCAATTTGTAAAATGCCTTCTGTTGCCTCTTTTAACCCATCTAGCTGTTGTCCCATTTCCCCCTTTCACTGCCAAACTTCTAGAAAAAGTTATCAACGGACCTCTTTTTTCAGTACCTAGAGATCAGACCTTACCGGAAAGATTGCAAAACTCATCTAAGTTTAATCTACTTAATAATAATTTTAAAAAAAGGAACTAAGGCCTCCCAAAGTGAAATGACTTCTCCATAAGTCCATGCAAAAGTCTCACCCTAGCAACACTACTGAATCTGCTGTAAATCAGCGACCTATTTCCCAAATACAATGAAAGCCCCACCCCCCCAATCCCTTTACTAGATACTTCTCAGTATCAGAAAAGAAAGTACTCCCCTCCTCCCCAGATGGTTCAAGCAGGTCCTTAAACTGAGTAAGTCCCTTTTTAATCTTCCTTCTCCCTTATTTCTTATATGCAGGCCTACAATTCCACCTCCGTGGTAAAATGGGTAAGAGTGCTGGAGCTCAAATACAGCCTTAGATATTTACTGTGTGATGCTAGGCAAGTGACTTACAGATTAATCTTCCTTATGCTCTGGTTCATGTCACTCCTCTGCCATGTATAAATTATTCTAACAAATGGGAGTATTCTCTATTCTTAAACATAAACCAGGTTCTCAACACTTGAGCTTTTATTGTCAGTCTCCAACATCTAGATGCCCTCTCTCTTCATTTTCACCATTCTTTTTTTTTTTTGGCAAGGCAATGAGGGTTAAGTGACTTGCCCAGGGCCACGCAGCTAGTAAGTGTCAAGTGTCTGAGGCCAGATTTGAACTCAGGTCCTCCTGAATCCAAGGCTGGTGCTTTATCCACTGTGCCACCTAACTTCCCCCCATTTTCACCATTCTTAAAGAGTTCACTTCAAATGCTCCCCTCCTCCAAGAAGTTATCCCTATTAATGCTAATGATTTTTCTCAAGTCCCACAGAGCATTTTCTCTGGTAACTTTAATACACTTGGATAACACTCTGTATTTACTTGTATTCACTAGACCTTAAAATCTAGAGAAAATGTCTCAACTTCCTATCTCATAGTGTTTAGCAGTGCTCTGAACAAAATGGGTTCTTAGTAATGTTGTGTTTTAAGTAATAATTACTTTTAAAAATCTAAAGAGAGGACTCTGTAGTCCTATTAAATTATACCTTGTTGGCTTTGGCCTCAATTCCAGCCTGAGGTAATTCTGAATGTTTGATATTTAATCATCTCCCTGTACCTTATTATAGTTTTATCACTTGGATTGTCCCATAATACATGTAAGACTGCCATCCAGGCCGACACAAATCCTTCGGAGTAATGCTCTTTAGACAGGGTTGTTCAACCATCTATTTGCAAAGTCACCTTAATTATAGTATCATTCAACCCACACTTATCCATCTTCTACACAATCCTTTTAACCAGTACTTAAGATATACAACCCTCTACTACATTTCCCTGATTTAATAGGCTAGTAGAAATATTAAAAAAGGAAATGAGATTAGTTTAGCAATGATAACTTCTCAGTGAACTCATGTTTGTTCCCAGTGATCGGTCACTCCGTTTATGGGCTTGGATTACATTGTTGAAATTTCCAAACCGACCTTTCCCAATGATCACTTAGTTTCCAATCTAATTCCCGCCCCCCTAATTTTCTTAATTCCAATCTTTCTTGATCTCTCTGCAGTCTTTGACACTGTTGATCACCCCTTTCTCCTGCCACTGTCTTCTCCTTCTGGGTCATACCCGGCAATCCTGTGTGTCCCACAGGGCTCCACTCTAGACTTTCTTCTCTTTTATATTTCACTTGACAATCTCATCAGATTCTATGGTTTCAATTATCTCTCTCTGCAGATGGCTCAGATCTTCATGCTCAGTCCTAACCTCTCCCCTGATCTCTTGCTTTGCATCTCCAACTGCTTTCTAGGCACCTCAAAATGCATGTCCCTCAGATTCCTTAAAATTCAACGTGTTTAAAACACAACTCATTAGCATGCCCCCTAAACTCTCCTCTGTGCAACTTCCCAATTACTATAGAGGACACAAGTATCCTACCAGTCACTCAGACCTGCAATCTCAAGTGTTATCTTCGATTTTTTCCACCCTCATTCCAAATAACCAATCAGTTGCCATGTTTTGTCATTTTTATTCCCTATTCCAATTCATTCTCCACAAGTGAAAATAATCTTCCTTAAGTGCAGGTCTGACCATGTTACTCCCTTACTCAAACTGGTGTGTGTGTGTGTGTGTGTGTGTAATCCTATCATCTTCAGGATCAATTATAAAATCCTTTTCTGGGTCTTAAAACCCTTTACAATGTAGTACCTTCCCGCCTTTCCTCTCTTTTCACACTTTATTTTGTCTTTCATCTACTCTACACTGGCCTTGCTGCTCCTCCAACATGTCACTCTTTCTCCAAACCAGGCCTTTCCACTGTAGGCTGTCCTCCATGCCTGAGATGTTTCTCACCTCTGCCTCTCTGCTGCCTTTAAAACTCAGCTCAAACCCTACCTTCTGCAAGAGCACTTTCCTGTCTCTTTACTCATCACCCCAAGCACCCTCCCACTTACACTATGTCATATGTACACATCTGTTTACATACTGCATCCTCCATCACGTGCTCCTTGAAGTAGGCACTGTTTTTGCTTTTGCATCCAAGCTCTTGGCTTGGAACCTGGCATACACTAAGCATTTAATAAATGTTTGGTAACTAATACACTTGTGCTCAAAGATGACAAATAATGGCTCCAGAATCCTAACTCTAAGTTCTTTGAGGACCCTAGGATTTAATTTCTCTGGGCCTCAGGACTCAAATTAAGTAGCCAAGGAATTTCTAAAAATTTTCATTCCTATCTTAGGATTCAGTTGTCTGAATAAAATTTTGTCTTTATATGGCATTTAATACAAGTTTTCTCCTTAGTGATACACAACAGGAGTGGATTTATTCTACATAACACCTGGCTTTGAGCATTATGTAATTTTACCCAATTAGCAGGTCTGTGCCTTCCTTGTTCTCTTGACACCATTTAAAGGGAAAAAAAATCCCTTTCTATTTCTTTACCTTTTTTCTCCAGGCAGTGGCAAATCTAGAATTTGTCTTCCTTAAACCCTTGTACTTTTGTATTCGTCATGCTTCTCATTTGACTTTTGGTTTATGTTGTTGTTGTTTTTTAAAGATGTTTGTGTTTATTTCTAACAGAGTATAGGATATTTTAATACTGTTTCCTTTCTTCACACTCCCCAAATGCTTTCTGAGCAATCCAAATGCATACATTTGGCACTATTTTTAGTGTGCACAGCTCCTTGGGTATTTAAAAAGGAACAAAGGACTTAAGAACTTGGAAAGCAGCTATGAGGTCATATGTAGTCTACCTCCCGCCCCCTTTTATAGACAAGGAAATTGAAACCCACAGAGGCTAACTGATTTGTCCAAGGTCACACAAGTAGTAAGCAGGGAACTGAAATTTAAATGCGGGTTCTCGACCACATGGTCCCATCCCTATAGCTCGGTGTTCTAGTTAAGGTACAAGGTTAGATTATTAAAGAAAACAGAACTTTTTAGTTTGCAAAGACATGCAATCCATATACTATGTAAAGTCAGTTTCTAACCTCTCTCTTTTTCACCCTTTGAAGGTGAATGAATGAGCAACAAAACCAGCTAATATCAAACTTTCAATAAAAAAAAAAGAATTTTTTATTCTTAGTTAAATCAAATGTAGGCCAAGTGAAAAAAGTAAATGGTACTTAACAATTTCAGATAATTACCCAGGCTACTCTCCAATCTCCTCTTAAATTTTGGTACCAATGTGGCATATAAAATGATACCAACCCTCTAGCTATGGTCACATTTTTAAGACACTCTTTCTCTAAAGACAAACTACCTTAAAAAATCATTAACACTTAATAGCTACCAGTCAATTCTGGTCCTCAGCAAAACTGTCAACAATATAACACATCCTATAAATGAGGCCAAGGGGAGGGCCATCAAAAGTGGTTGTTGACATAGCAGTATGGTCTAAGTAAATAGAGGCAGCACGAAAGGGCTGCCCAGAGAAATAGCCCTCACTGGCTGCAAGGAACCTAGATTGGGGGAGGGGGACACTACAGCAACAGAAACAATAGCTGACAGGCCAGAACTATCACAGAGACGGCCATTTTCATCAAAATTTATTACCATGCATCAATGCAAAAAGTAACCTAAAGAACAGCAAAAATTGCTACCTGCTTACTGTCTCTGAAATCCTGAAAGAAGACCTCTTTCTAATGGGAAGCACATTTTAGAACTGGAATAGCAATGGAAACATCAATCACCACAGCACTGAGAGATCGCATTTGATGCCATCTTCTAGATCCTTTGCATTAAATCCAACATGTCAAATGAATGTCCTTTAAATCGATATCCTTCCTGGGCTTCTAAACAAGTAGACTTCCAAACCAGTTCAGGTATCCAAGTACCCACAAGGCTGATAAACTAATATCCATGGAAAAGACTAGAAGGCAGTCCCCTCCTCCGGATTCCCCAAGTTCTTTAAAGTAAAGTGAATTAGCAGTAATAATAGTGTAGATGGAGATACTGCTCCTGAGAGACTTGATGCATCAAAAGAGGTTAGTGTGCATTAATACTCAAAATGTTAATGTGCCATGCATCTAACACAGGTGTGGCCAGAAATGGTCTAACTGCAACTAAAACTGCTGGGGTGTGTGTGTGTGTGTGTGTGTGTGTGTGTGTGTGTGTGTGTGTGTGTGTGTGAGAGAGAGAGAGAGAGAGAGAGAGAGAGAGAGATCTGCAATCCACAGACAATTGAGAACTACAACAAAGTAGCTGAGAGTTTATCAAAGCAACCAAGTTTCAGGAGAATTTTGGAGATATAGTGATAATAATTATTTCATAGATAACCAGATAAAGGTTGAGTGTCATTATAGGAAGACAATGTTAAAGTTTATCTAGCACTAGATAATTTTCAAAATTAGCAATGAAACAGATTTTGGGAAGGTTAATGTAAGTGTTCTTTATGAACTTACCTCGCAGTGATAATCAAATATTGCACTTTCAGTAGTATTTGCTGATTCTTCTTTTTCAGCACACGTTTCAAAGGATGAAAATTTCTAGTATATTTTTAAAAAAAAAAAAAAGAGAGAGAGCGAGAGGAAATGATCTACCAAGCTAATAGAGATCCGACTGCTGCTGCAGCGGGCAATCAATCTCACAGTACAGCACTGAAGAAAACAAAGACTACTAGCAGCGTTGGGAAGTGCTCTTGTGAAGCTGTTGAGTAGGCACAAACTTCTTGTTTCAGATCAAGTGTTGTGTCTTCAGCTTAAGTTTACTCTTCTTTGGTCTTGTTGGTTGTTACAAACGAGGCGTGTTCCTTGCCTGATCTGAACTTGAAGCAGCAGTTTCAGGTGGTAAAGTCTGTTCTGTTACACTTCATACTGTGGAAAAAAGAAAGACATTTAGTATAATTTCATAATGGAATCAAGAACAGCAAAAATCCACACTAGACTGAGGCAACTTGGAAATAAATTCTTGATAGTTTCCAGATGTTTCTTAAGTGTTAATAAACAATTCCTTTTAGTATTACAAACAATATCTAATAAGTCACCCCTGGGATCCTGAAATCAGGGCTTTAACTTAGTTTGGTATAAGTCAGGGTCTTGTACATGATTCTAACATCATTCTATATGCAATTGAGAATACAACAGTGTAGCAGTCTCAGTCATTAAGACTTTCAACTTTAGTGAAATAGCACTTGAACAAACAGGTGAGGAACAGCATAAAGCAGAGAGGATACAAAAAGAAGCAAAAGACAGTCCCTGCCCCTCAAGGATCTTACAACCTAATAGGGGAAACATGCAAGTATATGCAATGCAAGCTATATACAGAATAAATAGGAAATAATTAGCAGAGAAGAGTTGAGAAAGGCTTCCAATAAAAGATAGTCTTTTAGTTCAGACCTAAAGGAACCTAAAAAGGTCAATAGGTGGTGAGAAGGGAGTGTTCCAAGCATGGGAGAAAGCCAGAGAGAATATGGCCACAGAGTGTCTTGTTCAGTGAACAACCAGGAGGCCAGTGCCACAGGAATGAAAAGTATGTGCCAAGGAATTAGGCAAGTCACTTAACCCTGTTTGCCTCAGTTTCCTCCTCTGTAAAATGAACCAGAGAAGGAAATGACAAACCACTCCTTTATCTTTGCCAAAAAAATCCCAAATGGAGCTCTGAAGAGTCAGACTCTGCTGAAATGACTGAGCAACAATGGATTGCAGGGAGGAAATGGTGGTAGGGGAACTAGTCTGGTCAGTTAAACATTTATTAAGTGTTTACCATGTGACAAGAACTATGTTGTTATATAAAGGCAAAAACATGGTTCCTGCCCTTGAGGAAACCACATTCTAAAGTGAGAGACACTTAAGTTATAAGCAGTTTAAATGGAAGGTAATCTCAGAAGGAATGGATTGCCAGTGCGGTGTGTGAATATCTGGTTAGACTTGAGCCAAGTTTTGAGGTATTTCAAGGAAGCCAGGAGGTAAGAGGCAAAGAGAGGGGCAGCTAGGTGGCGCAGTGGATTGAGCACCGGCCCTGGAGTCAGGAGTACCTGAGTTCAAATCCGGCCTCAGACACTTAATACACACTTACTAGCTGTGTGACCCTGGGCAAGTCACTTAACCCCAATTGCCTCACTAAAAAAAAAAAAAAAAAAAAAAAAGAGGCAAAGAGAGAAAGCCTCCAGTGTGGGAGACAACCAGTGAAAAGGCAGAGTTGGGGCAGCTAGGTGGCGCAGTGGATAGAGCACTGGCCCTGGATTCAGGAGTATCTGAGTTCAAATCAGACCTCAGACACTTAACACTTACTAGCTGTGTGACCCTGGGCAACTCGCTTAACCCCAATTGCCTCACTAAAAAACAAAAAAACAACAAAAAAACACAAAAACAAGAAAAGGCAAAGTTGAGAGGTGGAGTGTTGTGTGTGAAGAACAGCAAGGCCAGTGTTACACAGAAGCAAAGCAACGACTGTAGCTTAGTATTTAATAAATGCAAAGATCCAAATTAGTGGCTTTATAACTCATTCTTTGACAAAAATTAGTGGGGAAACTGGAAAGCAGTCTGGCAGACACAAAGTACAGACCATTATCTCACATCCTATACAAAAATAAGCTCCAAAATGATCCAGTACTGTAAGGGGAACATCATAAATAGGTTGGAGACAATGCAATGGTACAGAAGAGTTCCAGGGAACTCATGATAGAAGAGGATCTCCAAATCCAAGAAAAAAAAAAAAGAACTGTGGTGTATAGATGGTGAATGAACCATACTATTTCTTTTGTTTTTGGTGCTGTTGTTTTTTTTTTTCTATTTTGAAGTTTTTCATCATTGCTCTGATTTTTTCTCTTATAACAGGACTAACGCAGAAATAGGATTAATGTTATTATGTGTGTATAGATATAACCTATATGAGATTACCTGCTGTCTAGGGGAGGGAGGGAGAAAAATCTGAAATTGTAAAGCTTGTATAAAAAAAAGTTGAGAACTATCTTTACATGTAACGGAAAAAATAAAATACCTTATATGTAAAAAAAAAATAAATAGGTTGGAGAAACAAAGATATTATCTTGAAGAACTATGGATAGGGAGAAGATGTCAAGAAGGAAACAAGCTTTTATTAAGAGCTTAATAGGTGTCAGGCACTGTGTCAAGATACAACTAAGTGAGGGACAGAGAACCACAAAAGAGAAAACAGACAATGGTGATCACATAAAATTTAAGGATTCTCCCCCCCTCCTCAAACCAACCCAATGTACCTAAATTTAAAAAGCAGGTAACTGAACTGGTCCCTGTGGCCAGCCTGCCAATGCGTCTCTGCCTTGGTATTTTTAACTTTTTGGGGGGGGGGGGAGGGGAGAGAGAATGAGGGTTAAGTGACTTGCCCAGGGTCACACAGCTAGTAAGTGTCAAGTGCCTGAGGCCGGATTTGAACTCAGGTCCTCCTGACTCCAGGGCCAGTGCTCTATCCGCTGTGCCACCTAGCTGCCCTGCCTTAGTTTTTTAAAATATTTTAAAACTCCAAATGTCCAAATTATGGTAACTACTAAAATATCTTTTTAGATTCGATTTCGGAGGCTTGCAGATTAAGGGTAAATTCCAAAAACCTCTCTCACCTTCTAGGACAGTGTGAGGAAGGGGAATGGTCTCCTCTCAATAAGGATAAAACAGCAACCATTCAAATTACACTTCTCAGGACCTGTCTGAGGACAAAGGTTTCAATCCCCCTCCTTCCCCTCCAGCAAAGCAAGATCACATGGTTCAATTAGCCCTGAGCTGGTCTCAATAAGGTCCTCTCCTGGGCTGTGTCCATATAAGGGAAGACTGAAGAAATGTCCTTGTGTCACCTCCCCCATTGGCTAAGAACCCAAAGAATAATTATGGAAATTAGGGTTAGGAATACTGAGTTCTGTTTAGCTAGTTTTTGTGAGTAGATGGTAACCCTTGAGTAATCGACTAGTGATGAAAAATGGGAGGGTCCATTCACCTTAGGGACTAGGGGTTAAAACGAGGCCTGGGAACCTCCATTCCTTGCACCCACCAGCTGCACATTGGGTAACAATAAACGAACTTTTGACACATCACCGAGTTCCTCTCAGAGAGTGATAGAGGTATTACTGCATAAGGAAATGTGTACAAGGGAGATTCAGTAGAAAATTGAGAAATGAGTTGGACTTAATGAACAATCAAGAATGTAAAAAGGAATGTTCATTTCAAAGTTGGCAGGTGACATGGGGCTTAGGATAAATCAGAAGTTTCTCCAGTGAGAGGCAAAACCAAAGATGACCAGATAACAAGACGGACATCTTGAAGACTCAAGGGACTATTAAAGTTTAGATTGACCAACTAGATATCATGACAGAGACACCTAAAAAGGGGAGATAAATTTTGTAGCAGGAAAGTCAATTAGGTATGGCTACTACCTGAAGGAGCTAGGAGACAGAGATAACCCCAAAGGTCAGACCATTTCCAAAAAATCCCCCTAGACTCTCAGGAATACAAGCACCCAAGCTTGCCTCACCCCACCCCAAAAGGGAACTTTCCAGTTTTCCAGTGGAGCTTTTGCCTTCCTTCTGTTCAGGGAGGAGAATGTTTCTAAATCCTCTTTGGGGGTGGGGGGGTCTTAGACTTCTTAGACTACTCCCGTGACAGTAGGAAAAATTTGAGAGGTGTAAGTACGTAGAGATAGGAGAATGGATTTTTAAAAAAGTTTATTTTCTTTTGTAGTGATCGTGTTGAGTGACAAAGGGTTTGGAGTATGGAAAGGTGTTTGAGAAGGGCTTTATTATACTGAAATAAGGATTTGAGAGACTTTTAGAAAAACGCATTTTAGCTATTTAGGAGCGGGATTGGAATGTGAACCTGAACCCCAACCCCCTTGGGTTTCTCTGGGGTTCCCTGATGCCTCTTTGACAAGTGACAGCTGGATGGCACAGTGGATAGAGTAGAAGGCCTAGAGTCAAAAAACTAAATTTCCTGATTTCAAATCTGACCCACACTGTTTGACCCTGTATGAGTCACATAACCCTGTGTGCCTCAACTCCTCATCTGGAAAATGAGCCAGAAAATCCCAAATCTGGTCACTGGTCAGACAAGATTGAAAAGGACTGAACAATAAACAACAAAGAATGTTTTCTTCAGTACCAGCCTCCCCCGCCCCCCCCCAATCAATTTAAACTTACAAAAGAAAACTCAATTCCAGGTACTCACCCCCATCAATTTATCCTATTTTACAAGGCACTTAGTAGGAGCTAAACAAATGCCAATTAAACTTCGATAAAAAAGCCAGCTAAATAGTTATGCTAAAGGCCTTGGTAACAATTTAAGCACCCTCCCTTTCTTTTCCTTCCCAGGATTATGGGTAGAGAGAGTGCACTAGTCCACCCACTTGAAAGTATCCCAGTGAAGTTAGATTAAGAACACAAAAGAACTGATTTGACTTCAGAGAGGATTTTAAAGGAACAAAAAAATTTATGAAAAGGTTAAAGAGCTACCAAGAATCTGGGGAAATTAACTAATCGATATGAATGGTAAAAAAAGAAAAAAAATGCTGGTGACCAATGGCCCTTGGGAAACTTGAGATTTTGAATGTTACCATTAGTGATCATAAATCCAGATTTATCTTGATGGACATTTATTCTGAAACTAAATCATAATGTGGTCTCATTTAAAGTGAGACCTGTTCTCCTGCTAGTCCAACCAGCCTTATTCAGGTGACTTCCCTCCCCCTGAAACATTCTGTTTCTACCTTTTTTCTTTCTTAGTCCTATTCCAAAATTGAAAGGGGAAAAAAATGCCCCCCTGCAATTAAAGTATATTAGTTAGGAGTAAAAAAATCCCCAATTTGTCTGTGTCTGCCCTATTCTGTAGCATAGCTCAGCATTAGTCCTTTTGAATTGTGATGATTCAGAGTCCATAAGTCTTTCAGAACTGTTTTCCTTTAGGGTTATTGTAAAAGTTTTCCTAGTTTGGCTTACTTTACTCTGAATCAGTTCATAAAAGTCTTCCCAAGTTTCTATGAAATTGCCCCTTTGTTATTTTCTTTCTTTGTGCATGTGCTTCTTTCCTAGAGGTATTCCTTTGAGAGGACAGATTTTGAACTGGAAAAAACCTTGAGGGCCATCAAGTCCAACCATTCATTTCATTATATAAATGAGGAAACAGGTCCAGAGTTTTAAGTGACTTGTCCAAAGTCATATAGCAAATAAATGGAAGAACTTGGATCTGACCCCAGATCTGTTGATGATGCTAACATTTATACAGCACCCACTACATAGTAGGCACTGTGCTAAGTCCTTTGTAAACATCTCCTCTGAACAACCCAGTGAGTAAGATGCTGTTATCATCTCATTTTACAGATGAGGAAATTAAGGCAGAGGTAGATAACTTGTGTGTTTTGGGCTAAATTTGAATTCAGGTCTTCTGGACCCCAGGCCCAGGAGTCTATCTAAAGTTCCACCAAGCTGCCTTAAATACAGTGCTCTTTTCACTATAACCCCATCTATTCAAAACCATCAAGATCCAATCCACATAAGAGCTCCTCCTCTCCTCCGAACTATCAACATTCATTTTCTGTATTACTCATTTTGGTACTAAATTATATGATGCTTTGTACTGTTAATTAACCATTTCATGTTTACATCTTGTCTCTCTGGTCAGACCCCAAGCTCCTGAAAAGCAAGGCTCCTACTTTCTTTCCATCCATCCCTTTTAACTTCACACTGTACAATACAGTTCTATATACCTGGCAAGTATTTATATTCTTTTAAAAATAAACAAAACCAAAAAAGACATACATTTAGTATTTGTGAGTATGGTTACTCTTTCAAATGTAGAGAAGCTTCCTTCCTTAGGGTCTTAAATTCAAAAGGCTTCAGATACAGTAGCTTATTCTCTGAAGTTCACTTAAGTTTTAAAATAATTGATCATATCTCATCTTGCTATATTTAAATGGTGTATTGGTATAAAGGACAATATGGTATAATATTTAATATACAACTGCTACTGGGACAACTATAATCCATAGCCTGAAGTTTTAAGTTTGTTTACTATCTTTTTTTAAAGTTCACTCATTAACTTTTTTTCTGTATAACATCTTCATTATCTAATAATACAAGATAGGGGCAGCTAGGTGGCGCAGTAGATAGAGCACTGGCCCTGGAGTCAGGAGGACCTGAGTTCAAATTTGGCCTCAAACACTTGACACTTACTAGCTATGTGACCCCGGGCAAGTCACTTAATCCCAATTGCCTCACCAAAAAACAAAACAAACAAAAAAACCAAAAGGAAAAAAAATAATACAAGATAAACTCAGTATCTTTTTATATAACATTTTGATATTAACAGAATACCTTAATTTTAGGAATCAAAGACACTCAAAATTGCTCTAAGAGACAAAAAGCCCATTTAACAGCAAAATACTTGACAAAATTTCTCATGAAATCCTTTGTGGACAAGATGGAAGTATGTGGGCTACACAAAAAAAATTGCCCAGGAATCTAGTCTGTTCGTTATTAAAAAAAAAAAAAAATTGGGGGGGGGGCCCCCAGGGCCACACAGCTAATAAGTGTCTCTCCTGACTCCAGGGTCAGTACTCTATCCATTGTGCCACCTAGCTGCCCTGAACATTTTTATTTGCTTGAGCAAAGGCATAAATAGCCTGTTTTTCATTTCTGAAGACAATATAATGCTAGAACTAGAATGAACCTTGGAGGTCATTTAGACTAACTTTGTAGATAAGGAAACTGAGGCTCAGAGACAGGGAAATGTCACCTTCAGAGGGTCACAAGCAAGTCATAATTCCAGCCTGGGCTATTTCCAAAACACTCCATGGTGTATTGACAGAGGTAGGATCCAAAAAGATCAAGAGGCTAGAATAATTGGGAGGAGAAGGGAAACATTGAAGAAAATTACATTTAATATGAATAAATACAAAGTCACACACTGAGATCAAAACACCAGCTGTGCAAGTCCTGTTAAGAAAATGACCTGAAGGTTTTAAAGGATTGCAAACTCCAGAGTCCCCCAGTGTGATATGGTAGCCAAAGTGAACATGATCTTAGTCTATATGACCTAGTTGAAGGAGCTAGAGAGGTTCAGCTTGGGAAAGACAAGGGAAACTAGACAGCTGCCTTCAAAGATACAAAGGAAAAACTTTTTAACCGACAGCAGCACAGAATTTGAGACTGAAGGAAACTTAGAGGTCGTTTAGGCTAACACTGTAATTTTAGAGAATAGGAGTTGAGGTCTAGAGAAGTTAAATGACTTGCTTAAAATCACATGAGTAGTAAAGAGCCGAGATGGGATTTGAAACCAAGTTCCCTCATTTCATCCAGCACTCTCCCGGGAACATGTACCTTGGGGAGGTGCTATGTATGGTTCTTACTACGGGAGGTCTTAGTTGTAAAAGGGGTGGGGGAGCAGTAATCCCAGTTTAGTAAGGGTTAGTCTGGTAATTTGTTTAACTGCAACCTTGAATAATAATGCAACAGCAAAGGCCAAGACTGTATGATAGAAAATAACAATTGAAGGCCTGTTAAAATCCCACATAGCTTGAACAGGATTAATCCAATTTGGGGTGCTGTTATTTGAAAATTTCACACTTGTCAGTGACCATCCAAATGGAAATAAAGGACCTGAAACCCAAGGCCAAGATTAATACAGAACCAGTCTTGAGCATTAGTGAAACTTGTTTTGTCTCACTCATTAAAATTCACTAAGCAACAAATTCATCTCCATTTTACCAAGGAAATGGCTTAATGTTTTATAGCACCTTTATAGGAGATTTGACATTTTGTCTTCACTGGATACACATTTATGCCAATACAATAATATCAATCTTCATCTGCCACACATATTTCATTCTCAGTAGATTGTTTTTAAAAACTGGTTTTGAGTTCCAACACTGATTCTGAACATAAACTCACACAAAGAACATTATGCAAAATAATGAAAGACTATGTACCTAAGAAGTGTTTTACTAATAGCCATCAGCCCATTTTCCTCAATTAAAAAATGCTACCATTCTGGAAAACATTACCTCTAAAACTTTTCCCATTATTACCACTTTTTAAAGAAGTTACAGGTTAAATTACTTTACTTGAATCAAACCAAGATAAGCAAGAATCTTATTTTCTATTAAAAAGATGACATTTTAATTTCTTATTAAGCATAACCCCAGTTAATTTAACTCTGGATACTATTTGTATGGCAATCACTTAGGGAGAATTAATGAATCAGTCCACAATCTTCTCAGGCCTTTCACAGAAAGCAGTTTTTCCCCCTCCACTGATGGGGGAGGTTGGGGGGGGGTGTCAAGGAGAAAGACTCAAATGGGTAACAGCAATAGTTTTATCTAGTTTAGGAACCTGGATTTAGCCAAATGTAAAGCCAACACTCCATTTAAATGAAGAGCTGTTACCATGAAACACATCTACCCAGGCTATCAGTACAACTGCCTCTCACACTGTTTTGACAAGAAAGTTCACAAAAGAAAAGGGACACCTTGCATAGGGTAAGGTGATAACACTGAAAAGCTTTTCCATCCCCCTTCCCAATTTTAGAGACCATAAATCTGATACCCTCTATAAATACTAAATTAGTTGATTTTAGAAAGGCTCCTTTCACCCCAATGAAAAAATATTCCTTAAAAATGGGGTGGAGAAGAGAGAATTATAGAGTTAGATAAGGAGAAAAGCAGGGTAGTATATAATCAATAAACACTGGGTTTGGAAATCTGAGAGCTTGAATTCAAATCTTAAATCTGCTACTAAATATAAATGGCCCGAGCAGGTCACATAATAGGTTTTATATACCATTTTAAGGTTTACAATGCAATTCACGTGTTAACTCATTTGATCCTCACAAATCCCTGTGAAGTAGATTGCAAGTATTATTTTCATTTTATTATAAATGGGATAGTGAAGCTCCACTATGTAAAGTGACTTGTCCAGGGTCTCACGGCTACTAAGTAAGTGTCTTGGGCAGTGTCTGAACTTCTGTTTTCCTGACTTTAAGTCCATGCTGACTGTGCCACCTGGCTGCCTCTAAAGGCACTCTCAAGCACTAAGTTCACTGTTGGCTGTGAAAGCAAACTGAGGTACAGCGTGGAAATTTCTGGTCACAGACCAGATGTTTTTAAATCACACCAACAGTAATTCACCTTTGGACAGAAAGACTGATATTTCCTAAGTAAAAAGGATATATCATGGGCCCTCTAATTAAGATTAATCTAGAATATTCTACTTAATTTAAGGCTCATTATGAAATATGTAGACCTCTGGGAACTTCTGAGAATACTTCAAGAGAGGTGGGCAAGAATTAGGGGGATAAAAGTCAATTAAGCAGAAACTGGAAAAAACAGAAATAGCAAGAAGGGAGAAATTGTTTAGCCTTATTTTAAACAACCTAACAAGACAGAGAAATGTCTTTAAAGAAAGAAAAGAAAAAGGAACATGCTGAAGATAAAATGCTTTATCTCACTGTAGAAATTTCACCACTTAAAACATTTACACAGGGGCGGCTAGGTGGCGCAGTGGATAAAGCACCGGCCCTGGATTCAGGAGTACCTGAGTTCAAATCCGGCCTAAGACACTTGACACTTACTATCTGTGTGACCCTGGGCAAGTCACTTAACCCCCATTGCCCCGCAAAAAACAAAAACAAAAACAAAAAACATTTACACAGAAAGCAAGCACTTATGTATATGATAACATGAGGAGGGAGGAAGCCATAAGAGATGACACATGCTCTGGGAACAATGAAGGAATCTTTCAAAAAGGATTCTCCTCTTTGAAATCAGGTCCCTCAGATTTGGTGAACTTTGATGTTCAATTTTTATGTGAAGATAGGAAATAGGAGTGGATAATCAACTCTTTAAAATGTGCTTTTTAAAGAACACATATTAAAAACTTCATTTTATAATATACTTTCCAAAGAGTTAATACAAGAGGCATTAATCCAAAGGGCATTTTTCTATCTCAGTCTGGCCACTTAAAATTATGGCCTAAAGTTTTTTGGGGTGTGCGGTGAGGAAAGTGAGAGAAAACCACGGTAATCTTTTCTTCTCTTTCACTAAAATGTGGCTGCACTTTTAAACCACGCCTTTTAGAGGTCAAACTTAAGACAGTTAAAAAAGAAAAAAAGAAAACCTATCTTCTGGGTCTCAGTCAGATACTTTACTTTTTAACTCAGTTGCTATAAATATCCGTCCCAATGCTAAGCATCCAGAGCAGCTGCAAAACCAAATACTTAAGACCCAATCATCCATTTATTTCTGTAATCAGGCTCAAAGAAAGCAAAAAGAAAACAATGCTGTAATATAGGTTTTTCCGATGTGCTGACATTTAAATCTCTGGTTAGCTTCCAAAGACCACAACTATTGTACTTAAGTATTTTGTCGACAGCTTGTCTACACCCCAATAAATATAGAGACATATGTGTTCATATAGATATATTTTTGCCGATGAACGGAGTTTTAGTTGCTCGTTACCTTATTCAGAGGGCGTCGTTACCAGGAATGGGGCCAGCATTTAAACGGGCCGATCTTTAGTTTATTCCCACCAACTTCCATTCAGTAATTAGTAAATTCCAAGGTTCTCTGAAAAAATATTCCTCACGGTCCCAGGCCACAATTTGTCTCCTCTTAAATGGGGATGGGGGGTGGGGGATGCAAAGTCTTTTAAGATACACTGTTACAAGGTAATTAACTGCCAGAGATTTGTCAGGCTAGATTTGCCTAACTAAGACGTGGGGAATGGGAAAACGAAGTAAGGGAATGTCTTGGAGTACTTCCCAAGCCCAGAACGAGTTTTGCTAGGCAGGACCACCTCCGCGTTAGAGCAAGGATAGATATAAAAACAAGAACCGGAGGCATTAAGCCGATTTCCTGGTAAGACGGCCACTAGGGGAGGGACAGTCCAAACGCCGCCGGCCCCCGCGGAGTCGAAGCTCCGGGAGGCCCAGCTGCGGGAAGAATGACGAAGCTAGGCCGCTCTTGCACAACATGGGCCGCGCTCTTGGCACCACAGCGGCCGCGGCCAACCATAAGCCCCAAGCGGGAAGAATGCAGAAGCGCCCCCCGCACAGGTGACAGGGGCGGGGACCACGTGCCCGGGGAGTTCCGGTGAGCCGGCCTAGGGCCCCGGCCCGGCCCGGAAAGTGCTCCGGGGGAACGGGAAGCACACAGCCTCAGCCGCCTCGGCCTCCCCGGCTCACCGCAGGAGGGGGCGAGGTGGTAGCGGCCCCCTAGCTCGGGCGGGGGCTCCGCTGCCACACAAAGGGAAGGCACCGCCGCCGCACTGCGCTCTGGGACTCGTAGTTTGGTCCCCGGGTGGGTACAATGCTGGGACCAGCGGAGCCGGATCCAGTCCAGTACCGGGCCCCATCTCAGCTGCCGCTGCCGCTCCCAGTCACACAAAGGATCGCGCCGCTCCCCCCGCCCCCGCCCGCCGGGACTTGTAGTTCCAGTTCTTAGGCCAGGCCGCAGAGGGGGTTGGCAGCGGGACTACAGTTCCCAGCAGCCTCTGCGTCCGAGCCCCGCACCCTCTGCCTCCATCTTGGCTGCGGTCGGAGCCTCCATCTTCGCCCCCCACCCCCACTTATGCCGCCCCCTCCCCCCGCCCGACCCCGGTTCCCCAGCCGCAGCTCCCCAGCCCGGTGCGTGGTCCAGGCGGTTGGGCTCCGAGAGGGTGGTAAAGCCCCAGACACCGGGCTCGGAAAAACGGGAGGGGCCTCCCCCTTAGAGCTCTGGGGGGGTCCCCATTCTCGACCCAATAGTCCCTCCCCTGAGTCGTAGTTTGGTCCTCTGTCCCTAGCCCGGTACCCTCCCGCTCCCAACGGGGTCCCGAGGTCATACTCACCCCAACAGCTCAGCGCCCCCTCTCCAGCGCCGCCATAAGCAGCACGGCCCGGTACGTAGGAATAAATCTCGCTCCTCTCGCGAGAGTAGCGAGCTACGAGCGCGTGCACGGGGAGGTGGAGAGCCTTCATGCTACGCTTGCGCAAAGAAGCCGAGGGACGCCGACCTGTTTGTGTTTGCCCGTAGTTAAGATGGCTGCGGCGGACCTTCCCTTCCTGTCCCTCCCACGTGCTGCAGACGGCCACTTTTGTTTACTGATTCCACAGGGATGCTATAGGGGGTCTTTCGGCTTCCCCTGTCATCGCCTGCTACATGACATGTAGGGCTGAGAGATCAGGGGTAAGGCCATAGGCACGCCAGTTCTAAGGCAGACCCAGGAAGTTGATATTGACAGCCTCTGGCGTCCGCGCCGGGCCCGTGCGGCAACTGCCCGTGGGTGGCTAGGGGCCCCTCTCCTTGCAGCCCATTATAGTTCTCACTTAAGAGTTCCGTACCATACTGTTCACCTGGTTAGACAGTCAGGGACGGTGGTCGGGCAGGGAAGGACTAACTCTTAAAGGAAGGATTGGTTGGTGGCCTTGTTGAGTGAGACCAGAGCCCCCCGAAATGCACGGTTTGTCAAGGAAGGGCTAATTTTAAAAAGATTCCCTCCTGGATAAATAAAAAGAAAATGAATGGGCAGCCGCGTGTGCCATCCACAGACCTGACAATGCATCGCAAAACTGGGGACAATCGCGTATAGTTGAGAGGGAGGAGCGTCCCTATCAATAAAACAGACTCAGGCATGGAGGACTAAGAATGAAATGGGGGCCGCTAGGTGGCGCAGTGGATAGAGCACTGGCCCTGGAGTCAGGAGTACCTAAGTTCCAATATGGCCTCAGACACTTAATACTTACTAGCTGTGTGACCCTGGGCAAGTCACTTAACCCCAATTGCCTCATTTAAAAAAAAAAAGAATGAAATAGAGGCCAACTGTGTTTCACAGTTCTTTTCTGAGTGTCTGGCAAGAAGTTCAATAAGTGTGATACTGAGAAGGGATGTAAGGTAAAGCAGCAAAAAAAAAAAGAAGGAGCTATAAATATAGCAGGTTGTAACTGAATTAGGAAATAGGGCTAATGTCTATAATTTCCTTTCTTGTCTCCCAAAAATCACAAGTTTGAAAAAACATAACTGGCAGAGCCCAAATTAACAAACTTTAATCAAGTCAGGCTGGTGCTAATACCCATAGTAAATGTTTCACAGGCAATTTTAAACTATAGTTATTTTTTTATTTAAAATTTTTTTTACTCTTTTTTGGCCGGGCAATGGGGGTTAAGTGACTTGCCCAGGGTCACACAGCTAGTAAGTGTCAAGTGTCTGAGGCCGGATTTGAACTCAGGTACTCCTGAATCCAG
Organism: Dromiciops gliroides; assembly: GCF_019393635.1. NCBI lineage: Eukaryota > Metazoa > Chordata > Mammalia > Microbiotheria > Microbiotheriidae > Dromiciops > Dromiciops gliroides. The sequence goes on from NC_057864.1 coordinate 442,937,672, forward strand.
GGTCGGTGCTTTATCCACTGTGCCACCTAGCTGCCCCCTAAACTATAGTTATTTAGCATTCAAAAAGTCTGAGATTTCTTCTGTCTATATAATATAGTTTCACAATTTAAAAAATCAGAATTCAACCTGAGACACAACAATGCCTCTTAACTGGAAAACTTTCATGCCCATCTTAATTTTAAAGAATATCCCTTGTGCAGCAATGTTAAGAGACATTTTATTATTTTTTTTTATTTTATTTTTTTTTTTAGTGAGGCAATTGGGGTTAAGTGACTTGCCCAGGGTCACCCAGCTAGTAAGTGTTAAGTGTCTGAGGCCGGATTTGAACCCAGGTACTCCTGACTCCAGGGCCGGTGCTCTATCCACTGCGCCACCTAGCTGCCCGTTAAGAGACATTTTAAAGGCTCTACTCTTTACGTACAATCAGGAAACAAGGCACTTTATTAAGTGCTGACTTTATGCTGGGCACTTTATTGGCCGGGCACTGGGGATACAAAAACAAAGAATTCCTCTTCAAGGAGCTTACATTCCAAAGGGAGAAACAAGTAAATGTCAGTCAGTGGAGGCTCATTTATAAGTGCTGACTTTGTGCCAAGTACGGAGTATACAAAGAAAAGAAGAAACAGTCCCTGCCCTCAAGGACCTAAACAACTATGTACAGACCATGTACAATATCAACTGGAGATAATCAACAGAGGGAAGGCACCAGAATAAGAGGTATTTGGGGAAAGCTTCCTATAGAAAGTGGGATTTTGGCTGGGACTTGAAGGAGGCCAGGGAAATCTGGAGGGTACATATGGGGACGGAAGGAACTGCAGGCATGGGGGACAGCCAGAGAAAATGCTGGGTGTCAAGATATGGAGTGTCTTGTACAAAGGACAGGAGGGAGGTCACTGTCACACGTGTATATCCATAGACTTAGAGGCACACATATCTATACATGCATACCTATATATGCTGAATACAAATGAGTTAAAATACAAAGAAAGGAGTTTGGGAGGAAGGCCAAGAACAGTTCCAGGTAGAAAGTAGTACTTGAGCATTTTGAAAAGGATTCCTGATGCAGAGAGGAGGGGAGTGCAACACACTCATAGGGAACAAGGTGTGCAAAGGTGCAGAGGCAGGAAATGAAATAATTAATGTACAACATTGGAAGACATGCTATGAAGGGCTTTGAAAGCCAAACAGAGTTTTTATTTTAGACTAGAAACAATAGGAAGTCACTGAGGTTTACCAGGAAGGGGAGGATGACAAAGTTAGATCTCCACTTAAGAAAAAATTACTTTGGTAGCAAGGTCAGGGATGTACTCTAGAAGGGACAGACTTGAGCCAAGAAGACCAGTTAGGAGGCTGGTGCAATAATCTAGGGGCCAGCTGATGAGGGTGGTAGCTTTGTAACTAGAGAGGAGTCAGGTTCAAGAGGTGATATGGAGGTAGAAGTGGCAAGATTTCAAATAAGACACATGGATTGGATATGTAGGGCAACAGAAAGTAAGTTATCAAGGATCGTGCTGAAGCTATGGCTTTGACAAAATAAAAAAGTTTGGAAGAGAGGCAAGGTTTTTGGGGGAAAGATTAATGTATTCTGTTTTGGACATCTTAAGTTTGAGAAGTCTCTGGGACATCAGCTTGAAATTTAAATGTGCAGAATGTAAACATGATTTCAAACCAGCTATTTTGGGCCCTTTGTGGAGTCCTTACATGGAGAACTTCACTTCTGATAGGTTTAATTCTGGACATTCCCATCTAACATTACAGAGACAACTGCCTTGGGCTCTTCCACTAGAAACAAGGTCATGTGAAGCTGGGCTAAAAGTAGAATCAGATCTGAGAGCATACATTCTCAAATATCACAACGTAACACATAGTAGTTCCAAACCAAATTCTTCCTATCTTTTTTTTTAAGAATTGTTTATAAAGAAGAAAAATCGTAACCTCTGATATCATCATCATTCTGAGGATACCTAATCCTCTTTCAAGGAGTTTAAAAGATATTTAGGTTGTTAAGCTACTTCAGGAAAGGCAGAGACAGCGTATATTTGAATTAAACCATAGATCAAGGGCTCATAAGGATCATTTAATCCAGCCTCTCATTTATAGACGAAGAAACAAGGGTCCCATGAGGCTCAGTGACTGACCAGCCAACCAAAGTCCCACAGTTCCTCCAGGCAAAGCCAATATTTAAACAGAGATCTCTGACTCTCAATCTGATGCCTTTCTATTGGGTTGTAGTTACTGTTTAATTGTATTTTCCCTAAAACTATGTTCTTAATGTAATTTTGCTATATGTTATCTTGACAACTCAGATATAAGTTTTCATTTTTTCTTAAAACAGATAAATCCCACATAATTTTAAACTAATGATTTGGGGAGATTTTATTCGGGTTAATTTTTAAAAAATGGAAAAATGTTACCTTATGCAGATAGTCACAAAATCACTGAAGGTGGATCATTTTTTAAAATTACAATGAACATTTTAACACTACTATATTAGGAAAACCAACATCATAAAAAAAATTTTAAAGCATTTTATTTAACTAAAACAATAAGCTCAAATTTTTAAAAAATGAATTATGGACATTTTCCTTCAAATTTTACAGAGGCAACTGGACTAATACTAATCAGGGTCTCAACTACACATATTGTACCCAAATTGAGAGTTTTTTGTTTGTTTTTTTCAGGGCTATGAGGTTTAAGTGACTTGCCCAGGGTCACACAGCTAGTAAGTGTCAAGTGTCTGAGGTCGAATTTGAACTCAGGTCCTCCTGAATCCAGGGCCAATGCTTTATCCACTACGCCACCTAGCTGCCCCAAATTGAGAGTTTTAAGGCACATATTTGGCCATATCACTTCTCTACTCAGGAAGCTTTAGTGCTTCCCATTAAATATAAATACAAATTATTCTGGCATTTTCAATCTACACAATCTGGCTCCAACATTTCTTTTAAAACATTCATTCCGCTCCATATTCTCCAACCAAACTGCTCTACTGCTGTTCTCAATATACAACATTCCAAAAGTTGCATGAGTTTTTTTAATGAAATCTTTTTTAGAAAATTGGTTTTTCAAAATTAGTTATTTACACTGAAGTAAGGAGGAAAAGAGGGAAATGTCATTATAGATAAAATGCAGAGAAAGTTTTAGAAAAATATGCTCCATGACAGCTCCTTTTCCTTCTTTGTAGCCATAGAACCCAGCTAGGTGGCACAGTAGATAAGAGCGCTGGTTCTGAAGTTGGGAGGACATGAGTTCAAATGTGACCTCAGACACTTACTAGCTGTGTGACCCTGGGCTAGTCACTGAACCCCAATAGCCTAAAACGTCTGAGGCCATCTCCAGTTGCCACAGGATCCAGATGGGTCCGGAGTAGAGCTTGAGACTGGTGACTCTGAACAGCCCTTTCTCACTTAATTCCAATTCACTGCAAGTCTTAATATCCGTCATGGTCTTCTTCAAGAATGAAGGACAAAAAACAGGCCCTAGAACCCGATATGGTGTTTGGTGCATAGTAGGTGCCTAATACAAGTCTGTTGAATTGAATTTTGAGCAGGAGGATAAAATAGGAACGTGACTAGATCAAGGAAAATTTCAGTTAAAGGGCAAGATTCAAATCAGGTTAGGCGGCTTCACTCTTGACCTCTCTAGTAACAGTTGAAAGCAAACAAGACACTGTATCAAGTCATTCATCCAGCAGTATCCCATGTCAATCCAAAGCCTCACAACTAGAAGGAGCCTCAGAAATAATCAAGCGCTGGGGATTTTTAGCCATTTTGGACAGTCTGGTGAAACCTACGGATGCCTTCTCAGAAGAATGTTTGTCTTCAGAATTGAAGACAATTTTAGTTCTGTGTTTAGCTTAGGGCCTGTGCACCCAAGATTAGCCCAACCCCTTCATTTTACAGATGGGCAAACAGGTCAATGAGGCAAAGTGAGACACTGTTCATTGTACTACTCTGATTGGCTGCGGTGACCACCTCAAAACAGGGAGGCAAGCCGCCTCAGGAAAGGGGAGGGGGAAGGGGCAATCTTTTCCTGGGGATGTCCTGGAGAGGAAGTCAGAAAAAGTTGATCATTAAGGAAAAGGAGATATTTATCAACTTGTCTTGCATTCGTTAAGTGCCTACTCTGTTCACTACTGTTTCATTACTACAGAAAAACATGTGAGTTGATAGAAATGGATAATGAAGGCCCAGAGCTGAACAGGAAGAAGAAAGTAGGCCTGGACTCCATTTTGGAAATTATATCGCATTTTCAATGACTAAATGAAACGATATGTAAAACCTTAAATGCTGTACAACGTGAGTTGTTTGAATTGTGATTTTTCAGTGACAAGCTTCTGTTGGAAATGTCTTTTTCTAGAGATGTTTTCCATATAATAGCAGCAGCTAGCCTTTCTATGGGAAGGAAAGGTTTGCAGAGTTCTTCCCAAATATGATCTCATTTGATCCTCACAACAACCCTGTGGGCAGGTGCTGTTACTATCCTCGTTCTATTGTTAAGGAAAGTGAGGGAGACAGAGGTTAAATGACTTGCCTATGTCTATGAATCATGGAATACCACTATTTTAGAGGAGTATACATTGGACATGGAGAATGGGGACTGGGCCTATAATTGGATTAGCATAGGGATCTCTATCAATGCAGATCGGCACCTTCTCTGCAATTTAGCAGTTTGAGGCACTGAGCAATGCTGTGACAGTCAGGATGTGAGAGGCAGGTCTTGTTGGCTCTTAGACCAGGTCCCTTTGCACTTAGACAAGTTGCACTTAAAAAGAGCTACACATAGGAGATTGTTAGTGAACTGTATGACTAGAAAAGGAGACGAGCTGTTCACATGGCCAGAGTGAGGGACGATATATGGACAGGACAAGGGCAAGAGTCACAAAGACAGAAGACTACACCGCTAAAGAACAGAACCCACATTGATAAGACTACCCTTCATTGACATAGGCACAAAGCACTGGGAATAAAACAACTAAAACAAAAAACCAACCCTGCTGTAAAAGAGCTTATATTCTTCTGTGGGGATACATGTGTACATACAAACAAATGCCAAGTTATTTGGGAATAAGGAAACACTAAAAATTGTGGGATAAAGAAAGGCTTCTTTGAAGAGACTTCTAAAAGGAAACGGTAATAATGATGACGAAATTTATAGTGTTGTAATATTTACAAAGTACTTGCAACACATTATTTCATTTGAGCTTCAAAATGTTAAGATAATGGATTTTGCTTTTTGTTTTTGCTTTTTTACTTTTGTTTCTTTTGCTTTCTTTTTAACTCAATTTTGTAAACTAAGTGACTTTTCAAAGACATTTTAAGTATATGTTGTGGGGCCATCGGGCCTCAGAAACTATCACAATTTTTTTTTTTTGAGAAAACCGTCAGTTTTTTTTTTTATGGGATTCTGTTTAAAAAAAAGGTTATTGAAACCTATTGCTTGGTTTATCAATGAACATATTGAATATTGAATCTTGATGATTGGAGTCTTATTTCTTTTTGATAAATTGTTTATCACTTTAAGTATCTGTTACTGTCATACTAGATAGAGAATTCATGTATAAGATAATGTGTTTACTTGCTCAGAGAGGATTATGTAATAATGTCTAATATTATCAGCTTTTACATTCATTTATCATTTATATGTCATTATACTCTGGGTATGGTTTGGAATTATTGTATCTATTACAAGTATATCCTCATTTATGCAGCATAACATGCATTTTTACCATCACACTGTCTTTGGTGAATATAAGATTTATGAATTATGGAAACTTATCATTTCAGAGACTAATTGCTCTTACAATGAGCTTGATGCAGGCCCTGGAGAGAATATATGTACAACAGGAAGAGAGACGGGTACACGTAAGTCCATGGTTTGCTTAAGCTGGCAACTATGTAGACCACAATTGCTGGACACAGTCCAGTTTCTTCCTCTCTCCCTCCTAAAATAACCTAGTTTAACTTAACTTGTTTTCTTTTTCTTTCACTCAGTCTGATGGCATGGTCAGAATCCATCCAACTATGGCCTAGCACAAACCATGAGATGTGGTATGATAACCTTTCCATAACATTTTCAGGTGTCATGAACACATTACTAAATTTGGCTTTGATCCAGACACATGGTGGTAAGAAGTGTTATAGATTTCATAACTACCTCAACCCTGTAGTATATAAAGGAGGGGAATGTAATGGAATGTAATTAATTTGATCATTGACAATGCTATGCTAAGGATTAGTAAAAATCCAGCAGTTCAACAGCTAAAGAAGTGGATCCAGCATTCCAGACCAGAGTCCATTTTGCTCCTGACACCTGACAACCACTCCAAGAAGACAAGAGCTCAGAGACTTTACATGAATAGTTTGGTTTTTTTTCTCCTTCTGTTATTATATACATCATCTGTAACATGTACTCTCCGCAGAGGCCCTCCCTTTGCAAGACCAACGTCAAAGTGTCTCATCCATAAGGGACCTCCCCTCTGGACAAAACTTTTCTCTCTTCCTTTTCTATATTGCTATTTACATGTTGTTTGTTAGCATAGGGTGTGTTTCATCAAGGAACACCCTGTTCCTACAAGAAACAAAGGGGGCAATGTGTTAAGATAATGGATTTAGCTGATACTTAGGGACCCACCTGGAGATTTAAACTGATTGAATTAGATAAGGCAACTGACTGTTGATTGCTTACTAGATTGTAAGCACTTCTAGCTGGTACTTAAGAAAGTAATTGTTCTCAGAAGTTAACAACTTTGAACTTTGACCACCTTCGGGCCCAGTGAACCATTCAGCTAGAAGAACCTCCCATTTCTCAGAGGGGAACAGCGGAGGCTGAACTCGGCCTCTTTGGCTGCAAGAGATCGTCATGGTGGCAGAGGATTTTAGAAGTGGAAGCTAGGAAAGTTTAATATCGCCAGGTTATAGGAACTCTGTTCTCAATCTTTCTCTTTCTTTTACTATATTTCAATAAACCCTTAAAAAACCTAAATTTGTTTATCAGTGATTTTAGTCAGTTTCCCCCCAAACTGGGGAGAAAGATTAGAACCCACATTTAGAATTTTAAAATACACAAAAACAACCCTATGAGGTAGGTATGTGATATATAACTTACAGATAAAAAAGTGGCTTAGAGATTGTGACTTTGTTCTTACTCTCACACCAAGGAGATGGCAAAGATGAGAGTGGACCTATATGAAACACCTACTCTGCAAAGTGTCATATAGAGAGAGCTGGTCTCAGTCAGAAAGATCTGGGTTCATGTTTTACCCTTGATGCAGGTGGGCTTTTGGAATCCAGTTACCTTGGACTTAACTACCTTGTATTTCTTTATATTATTACTTATATACCTATGCACTTCCTTGCTGTCTACCCTCTCCTTGCCCCTCGCGCCTGCCCCCCCCCCACCCGCCAATGTCAGCTTCTTTTCAAGGAGGACACATTTTATTATCTTTAGACATCCGGTGTTTTTGCTTTCTGTGTATCCCCAAGATACAGTGCCTAGTATACAGGAGGTGCTTAGTAAATTCCAATTATTCACACTGAAGTGAGGAGTGCAAGAGGAAATGGAGAAAATGTCATTATAAATGAAATGCAGACTTACTAGAACAATACTAATTATGCTCCACAACAGCTTTTTAAAAAAATCTGTTAAGGGCTAAAATTCTAGCTAAACTGTCTAAAATATCTAATGAGTGGTCGCCAATAAATTATAAGCTTTAGCAAGAGTTAGACTTTTAAGCATTTATTAAGGAGAATAAGAATTTGGTAAAGAGAGAGAGAAAGGCCTAGATTTCTATCTATTAAAGGGAGAGCACATTTTTAGCTCCCTTCTCCACCAGAGTCCAGAGGAAAAGAAGCCCGAGACTGAGCGCCAGTCTCTTCCTTCCTCCTCCCACTAGCCCGCGTCACTTCCTGACTCCTGGTCTTGCCCTCAAAGACCTTCCCTTCATGGGCAGAACTCCTCTACAGTAAGTATCCAGCAGGTGGCGTTATTCCAATCGTTACAAATCTTTGTAGCCCTTTAACCTAACATAGCATTTGGTACATAGTAGGTGCCTAATAAATCTTTGTTGAATTGAATTTTGAGGAGGATGAGATAGGAACATGAATAGATCAAGGAAAATTTCAGTTATAGGGCAAAATTCAAATTAGGTCAGGCAGCTTCACTCTTAACATCTCTAGTAACAGTAGAAAGCACGAAAAATGTTGTATCAAGGTATTCATTCATCCAACAATATCCCATATCAGTTCCAGTCTTAGAGATCACTTAGTGCAAGGATTTCTAGCCACTCTTGGGTTCTTGGCCGTCTATTGAAGCCTAGTGGGGCTTCCTCAGTAAGGAGAGTGCTGATTTAACTGGCAGATCATACATCAGGAAAGACTTCTGTTGGAATTGGCACCTGAGTTGAAATTTTAAGGAAGCAAGAGATTTTGCAAGAGTTGAAGTGACATAGGACTGTCTTCCAGACATGGGGACCATTTGTACAAAGGGGTAGAGACACAAGATGCAATGTCACATATGGGGAACAAGTAGCTGGCCATTTTGATAGGAATGAAAAATGTGTGAAGGGGTGTAATAGAAAATAAGACCAAAAAAGTGGATGGGAGTCACTATAGATGGAATTTATACTTCATTCTAGAGTTTTGAGCAGTGGGGGTAGGAAGTGGGATGGGATCACTAATTTGACAGCTCTTTGGAGAACAGATTGTGGCAGGGAGATTGGAAGCAAGGGGGCCTATCAGGAGACTTTTGTAACAGTCAAGGTAAGAGATGATTATCTTAACTAGGATAGAGGCCATGTGCAGGCATGTAGAATTCATAAGACTCGGCAACTAATTGGCCATGGGATTTATGAAAAAGGAAAAAAAGTCAAAGATGACTCTGAGGTTAAGAGATTTTCTGACCAGAAGGATGGGTTTGAAGATACTGGGTCTAGTTATGGGGATGCAGAGTTTGAGATGCTGATGGGACACCCAGATGGAGATATCCAGCAGGCAGATGGCAATATATGATTGTAGTTCAGGAGAGAGATGAGGGCTGGTATACATTTGTTAAATGATCTGCATGGAGATAATAGTTAAGTTAATGGGACCAGTTGAGATTACAAAGAAGACCAACCACAGAGCCGTAGGAAACACCTCTAGTTAGAGGGGTGGAAGATAAATAATGATCCAACAAACGAGACTGAAATTTAACCAGACAGTAAAAGAACTATAAGAGGACTGTATCATAGAAGCTAAGGGAACAGAAGCATCCAGGAAGGAGGGGTGGGACAATGTTAGACCCTGCAGAAGCACTGAGTGGGATGTGTACTGAGAAAAGGCCAGAAGATTTAGCACGTAAGAGAGTGTTGGTAACCTTGAGGGAACAATTTCTATTGAGTGGTGGGGTTGGAAACCAGAAAGGAGTAGATGATAAGAAGTGGTAGCAAAAGTACAGGTGTCTTTTTAATGTACTCCTTTGTATAACGTATGTCTCTCCCATTGGAATAGAAGTTCCTTGAGGACAAGGTTTGTTTTTGCTTTTTCTTTGTATTTCAGGTACTTGGTAGGTAGTAGGTAGTTAAACATACCTTTTAGATCCATTTCAACAGCAACCACTTCCATATTATTTCCAAGAACTGGATAGGTGGTCAAATTTGGAGTCAGGAAAACCTGGGTTGAAGTCTTGCTTCTAACACATTCACATTTTATGAACATGGAGAACATTACTTAACCTCTCAGACAGCCTTCTAATATTGAACATTTCAGCCAGGCTGCCAATCGACATCATTGAAGGAGCCTTCAGACAAAGAGTTCCTCACATTTATGAAATCATAAATGAAGTACTTCACTCCCTTCCATCACAAAATTGTCACACGCCCTCGTTTCCTGTAAATATTGATTTGTCATGGGAAGAGTGTCAGTTTACTACCTGTGGTCAAAGTATTGTACATTCCTAAGATAGACACATATTCCATTTACAAAAACACCCTGTTAGAAAAAGTCAATTTCTTCAAGAGGTTCCATATGCAGATCATTTCAGGCAGTTAATATGTGGGATGAGCAATAGATTGGGAGGTGGCACAGAAAAAAATATTTATTTTTTTAATTTTTTTTTAAATTTACAGAAAGTAACATCCATTTTTAATATAACACTATTAGACTGGATATTTGTGGAGAATGGCTATCCAATCACTTAATAAATGGTAAATTTCAAAAAATCTGGCATACCATGGACTTCTAAGAAACCGAATAGCAATTAAAACATGGGCTTTTTAGAAGGAGTAGCTTTTCTAAGCAAGTTTCAAACAAACCTCCCACTGAACACAAAACAAAGTCTGAGTCAGAATCATGGGCAGTAGCGAGCTTTCAGTGGCAGAATGATCTCAGGTGCCCAGAGTGAGCCCCCATCTAGCCCACATTCCTCAATTTTATCCACAAAGATATGCTTCCTCATTTTTCCGATCTGAACATGAATTAGCCACAAGGAGGTTGCCAAATGGTACCATCACCTTCACTTCCATCTGGCTTTATGTTTTCTATCTTACCATGACATTAAAACCAACTTGCATGTTAATATTTTTCATGTGTAAAAGCTGAAAATACTGTAAATGACTTTGAAACAGAAACCCATTTCGAGCCTTTATTTTATTTTATGTAGGGGAGAGAGGATAAAACCACTCACTGTACAGATTTATTTAACCTGAGATGTAAAGAGCTCTTTCAAATGGCTCCAGCAGTAGAAAACAGATGACAAGAGAATCACAGTGTAGTAAACACCATGTTATACACCTTAACAAGTAACTTGACTTTATGCCAATGAACAACTCCATTAAAATAGGACTACGGTCAGTTAAAGAAAGAACAGGGTTACCTATCTATATGACTCCAAGTGGCACCAATGGCATACTTTAAGGCATTAAAGTTGGGACTAACAGTTCATTTGCTTTTGGATGAGAAGATACACATTTAGCACAAAGGGACAGGAGTACTTTCAATAAAAATGGTATTCAGATAACCAAGAGCCAGTTCTCAAACCATATACTCCTGTCCCTCTAAATGCCATCCACAGGAGAGATAAATTGGCATCACTGGGACTCAGAAACACTGGATTTCTGGGGGACATTTTGATCTTGGAGCTGAAAGTAAAATGCTGTGATAATAGCAATAAAATTCTTTGTGACTGTGCAAAAGAAACCTATCACAAAACACTTGACAGTAAGGTCTTTTAGATAATGTACTGTTCCTCCACGACACAAAGCTATGTTGAGTGTTTTAAGAAGGTTGGACTTCTTATTCTGAACCTCAACACTTTGAATACTGCTTCCTACAGGTGGGCTGAATTTCCAAGAGTAGTCTGGGGAGTAAGATGTGATAAGGAAGGTGGCAACTACATGGTGGGAAGATGAGACAATATTTACAAGAAATATATTACCATGCAATACCAAGACACATGGTAGAAGAACTTGATTTTAAAACCAAAGAGGTTAAGCAACACCATCAAATGATCTTCAAGTTAAGAAACCAACAGGAGACCCTCAAGAAATGCTATCAAACTAAAAGGTTGTGCTAATAAGAGTATGTTTTTCATGGGCTGGATAAGTGTTAGGAATTGAAGTAGAAATCATCAATCTCCCCAGTTGGGAATTTTAATTTAGAATTTTTCTCCACCAGACTCTTTGGGGAAAATATCAAGGTGAAAATAGCAAAGCAGGAATATAAAGAAATCCCTGTCAATTCATGGGAGAGGTGGGAACTTAAGCACCACACCTGTATTCTATTTAAGAAAAGAAGTAATTAAAAACTGGAAGTGGAAAGGTGTCTTAAATCTGGATGGCTGACTTCCAACAGGTTAAAAATATTAGGCAGACAAGGTTGAAAAACAGACTCTACACAGTTATTAGAAAAAAAATACTTTAAGCCTTTGAACTGAGTACAATATGAAATACAAGATTAAAAAACAACATGGTTTTAATCATATTACAGTTTTACTAAGTCTGACATAAGACTATAATTTTCAAGTATATTTTCTTGGGATTGGCTATAATGGGTACTCTCAAAATAAGAGTAAGGACACTAGGTCACAAAGCCCCAATTCCTAGCACCACAGAGTTTTAAAACATTAGAGAAATTGAATGACACTACAAATAGATGAACTGCTAGTTTTGCTCTATGTAAGAATATTATTCAGGCTAAATTGCCAAAATCTAGTTCCAAACCAAATAGCTCTAAGTTGTCATACTTCTTTGTTTGGAATTCCATTTCACTATCTTAATGTAAATATGATGGCTCACAATGAAATGTTCTACTTGTTGGAGCTATGAAAAAAAAAACACCAACAAACAAGATGGAAACATAGTTTGGATAAACTGAGGTCCCCAAAATGAAAAAGCAAAAAAGTCATCTCCTGGAAAAAGGTGGGGAGACAGCTCAATGAAAGTCACACTTTCACCAACGTATCTGAAGAATATTTGTAAGAAGTAGGCTTTGACTAGCCATCAAGCTGCCGCCTGACACTTCTGGCCCCAAATTCAACCTGAGGCAGGAAGATGACACCGAACAGACAACACACAAAGAGCAAATAACTCCCAACTCCCTTCCCTGCAGGGTGCTCTCCAGCAGTTGTTCAAAAGGTGAGCATTATTTGGTGACTTGGGAAGCACTCTCCATTGAGTCTTCCTTCCTCACCTGGAGAGACTCACTACTGATGGACAACAGTTCCCGAAGCTCCTTGTTTTCAAGCTGTAAAACAAAAAGTTGTTTGGACATTTCATCTTTTGTTCCCCTAGAAAATATCACCAAACACAATCTTTGGGGCCAAGGATACAAACTTTTCATTTTGAAGAAAGAATGGGCTCTGACCAAGGACCAAACTTGAGACCTGAGGGATTGTGCATCCCTGGCAAAATCAGAAAGTGACACTCCCTGTGTGTTTTTGTCCATTAGAATCTCTGAGCTTTTACTGTAATGTTACTTGATTTATTATATAAATAATCCCTATGTGCCATAGAAAATGGAAAACTTAGTGCCAGAAAATATGTGCATTTATTTTTAAAAAGTGATTTTTTTTTAAAAGAGTACCCCTTGTTCTAGCCTCTTATTCTGGGCAACAGCCTACTTTGCTTACCTCAGTTTTCTTCCACTGAAGATTTCCTATTAGAAGGTTGACATTTCACATCAAAATTAGGCTTTTTCTCCCCCTTTCTAAATGTTTTCTTGGTGGTTCCCTTCACCTCAGTTATACATGTCTGAGCTAGAAGGGGCCTTAAAGATCATCCAGACAAATCTACTTAGCTAAACTCTTTAACCTGGCATTCAAGACTTCCATCCTACCACCACCCTACCACCTTCTTCTAGGCCCAGCTCAAAGGTCATTTTCATGAAGACTCAATCCCCTGCATTTTCCAATAAGAAATGATCCATCTATTTTTTAGGATCTCACAGAGTCACAGGCTTCAAGTTAGAAGGAGGAACCAACAAATCCAACCCATACCCCAATTCGGTTTTCAATTAAATAAGCACTTCGTGTAAGGGATTCATATGTGGGAGGCACTACACTAAGTGCAGGATACAGACAAGTGGAAGCATCCCTGTGCTTAAGTAGCTTACATCCTACTGGGAAGAAGGAACAAGCACATCAAAATACATACTGAGCAAATACATGGTAACACAAAGGGCACGAATCCCTTATCCGACTTTTGCTCAAAGTTCTCCATGGATGGGGAAAGCACCACTTTCTGAGGCAGTTCACTAGCACTCTAATTACATGGCATTTTCTCCTTACGTCAGTCCTAAATATGACTCTGTGCATCTTCCCCCTGAAGCTACACAATAGTGAGCCTCATCTTTCTTCCACCTAAAAACTCTCTTCTGATTACTAGATGGCAGTTGCCTTGTTTCATCCCACTCTTCCTTCTCCTGGGTAAATGTCCCCATTTCCTTCAATTGGTCTTCACATGACACAGTCCTAAGTAGCTGTAAGTTGTCCTACTTTTTCATCTTCTATGACACTGCTCTCTCCCAGCTTCCTTAACTGACTAAATGATTCTCTTCTGTGCCCTTTACTGGATCATCATTCATCTCCCACTCCCTAAGCACAGATGTCCCCCAAGTATGTGTTTAATAAATGTTGGCTAATTATCCTAGGTCACCATCTCCTCTTTATCTATACCCCCTCTCAAAGCAATCTCAACAGCTCCAGTGGATTGAAAATTGGAACATTATCCCATCTCCAAGGCTAGGCTTCAGATCTATCACCCATTTTCCATAATCTTTCAGATATCACTGACAATAACTTAGCAATCATGCCTACTAGTTCTTTCAGAACTGGGGGGTGGGGGGGAAATGTAGTTCATTTGGGCTAGGTGACTTGAATTCATCCTGAAGAACAAGGTGTTCTCTAACTCCTTATTTATACTAGCTACAAACTCTATTAGCCATTTTTGTTCTTTTTCTCAGTCCAAAGGTCATTCTCTTCAGTACAGAAAACAGAAGTGTAATAAGGATTAGTAATTACGATATAATTAAAAAGTTCTGACCCCTCTTTTATTATCAGTCTCAACTGCCCCGAGCAGCCATCTGCCCTGGGCTTTTCCCTTTAACTCACTACAATTATTTAAAACAAAAATAAAACTTTTTTCCCCTTGTCCCTAGATTTCCTTGTCAGCCTGAGCTCTTTTGACCTTACTATACTTGTACCATGCTTTTCTATTTATACTTTGATACCTGCCCTTCCTTTCATCTTGTGTATATGAGAATCTAAGATCCTCTGTATATGGACAAGTCTCTGCATACAATGTTTTTTTTCTTTTTCACTAGAATCTTTGCCTTTGTACTTTCAGAATTTTGTTCTTCAGTTTTCTATCTCCCCTTGTTCGACTTAGCCAACAGAATTTTAGTCCACTAAGTCCTATTTTTCCTTCCTTTGAGCCCCTTGAAATCTGCTCTGCCAAAATCTTGGGTGTGTATTAGATTGTGCCCAGCTATCTTTTCTATCACAGACACTACAATTTAGTGGTAAGCCCTTTTCCACCAGGACCTATCAGTTTGTGATGAAATAATGAGATTTAGCAGATACTCAAAGACCCACCAGGAGATTAATCTAGACTGACTGAATCAAGTGAGAGTGATTAACTGCTGATTAGCCTACTTCAAGTTAACTGGATTGTAATCACACCTTGAGAACACTTTCAGAACCAATGATTTGGATGATGCCAACCAATCAGCTTGAAGCAGTGTGTAAGGACTGCCTCTGTTCCAGAACTATAAAAAGCTTCCACAGTCAGCTTTCTGGACAGTTCCTGATTAAAGTAGGCTCCTGGAGGAGGACTTGAGGAAGAACCCAACCAGGCTGGAACTCTATGTGAGATAGGTTTTTTCTTAACTTTCTGAACTCCTTGTGAACACCTGTATGCTTTAATAAATGTTTAATGCCCAGAGACTGGTGCTGAAGCTTCTAATTTAAGGCGACCACAATTTAGATTTTAAACATCACAAGTTCTACCCCAGAAACTAGTTCTTCTCTGTTGATGAGAATCAGATGCTGAATAGAAATTCTTCTTCTTCTTGATGTCTCTACCCTTTGAACAATGAAATGACCATTAAGGCCAGCCAAAAAATTATTACTTGGTCTACTTTTGGTAAAGAGTGCTCTAGTAGATATCTAGATAATTAAAGTTTTGCCATCATTACTACATTATGCCTTTGTGCTAGGCTTGTTATCTGTTTTCAGAACTAATCTGTTTTGTTATTCTGTGCAGGATTATCTGTGGCTTACTTTTATTTTTTTTAAGTCTTGCCATCATGAATCCTTTAGAGTTGTCTTGGATCACTGTATTGATCAGAGTAGCTAAGATTGCCTAGTTGATCATCTTTATAATATTGCTGTTATTGTGTACCATGTTCTCCTGGTTCTGCTCACTTTACTTTGCATCAGTTAATATGGCTTCAGTTTGTTCTGAAACCATCCTTCTTGTCATTTCTTATAGCACAAGAGTATTCCATCACAAACATATATATATATATATATGATATACATACATACATATATATATGATATACTCTTTTTTTTAAAGTGAGGCAATTGGGGTTAAGTGACTTGCCCAAGGTCACACAGCTAATAAGTGTCAAGTATCTGAGGCCACATTTGAACTCAGGTCCTCCTGACTCCAGGGCCAGTGCTCTATCCACTGTGCCACGTAGCTGCCCCTATGATATACTCTTTTAAAAAAAAGTATTATTTTTAACTTGAATTTTTTAAAAAATTTTCAGTTCTGAATTCTCTTCCTCCTTCCATGCCCTACTCCACCCACTGAGAAGGCAAGTAATGTATCAATTACAAATGTGAAATCATGCAAAACATGTTTCCATATTAGCAGTGTTGAAAAAAATAAGCAAGAAAAGTAAAGTGAAAAAATTATACTTAGATCTGCATTCAATAGTTCATCAGTTCTCTCTCTGGAGGTGGATAGCATTTTTCATCATGAGTCCTTTAGAGTTGTCTTGGTTCATTGTATTGATCAGAGAAGCTACAATTGCCTAGTTGCTCATCTTTACAATATTGCTGTTGCTGTGTACAATGTTCTGGCTTTGCTCACTTCACTTTGCATCAGTTCACATAAATCTTCCCAGGTTTTTCTGAAATCATCCTGGCCTGTCATTTCTTATAGTACAATAGTATCCCATCATATGTGGCATACTCTTGATAACAGTCATGCTTCTGTTTCAGTCTCCATGATTTGTACCTATTCTACATTATTTGCTTACCCTGGTTCCCTGAAGTTTTTTTACATTAAATATCTTTTCTTCTACAATGCTACCTACTTTCTCTTCAGGTACCTCTTCTTCTCCCCCTTTTATCTATATGGTTGATTTTGAATAAGGTATAACCAGAATAATATTCTGGTCTTGGGTCTCATATGACCAAATCTCAGTAATACCTATGTGATGTTTAAAATCTAATCCCAGTAATGCAGGGGAGGGGGCAGCTAGATGGCACAGTGGATAAAACACTGGCCCTGGAGTCAGGAGGATCTGAGTTCAAATCCAGCCTTAGACACTTGACACTTACTGGCTGTGGGACCCTGGGCAAGTCACTTAACCCCCATTGCCCTGCAAAAAAACCCAAAAAAACCAAACCAAACCAAACCAAACAAACAAAAAAATCTAATCCCAGGGGCAGCTAGATGGCTCAGTGGTAAAGCACAGGCCCTGGATTCAGGACCTGAGTTCAAATCCAGGCTCAGACACTTGACACTTACTAGCTGTGTGGCCCTGGGCAAGTCACTTAACCCTCACTGCCCTGAAAAAAAAGAAAATCTAATCCCATTATTTTATCACACCTATGAGGCCAAATCTGCTGCCTTATATTAGAAGTTTGTTTTCTTTCTTGCCCAAACTTTGTGCATGTGTATGTAAACATTTGAGAGTATGGGCCTGGCCCTTTTCTTGGATTTTTATCTCTTATGAACCAATCCTGTGAACCAATGGATGCCTCAGTTACTAATCTTTTTCAACAACAGCTATACCCTATGGTTAGAGGTGTCAAACTCCTGAATTCAAAACTGCCAAGGCTGTGGGAACCAGATTAACATGTCACTGGGAAATGTTTTAACAAAACGAAAATACAACACAGATAATGTTAATTTGTGGTTTTCAAAGGCTAGCTATATGCTAGAGTTTCTAGTTGAGTTTGACACTACTGTACTATAGTATTTACGTTGGTGGCTATGTTTTGGGTAGTTTTCTCTCTCTCCTATCACTTTTGTTTTTTGCAGGGAAAAGAGGGTCAAGTGACTTGCCCAGGGTCACACAGCTAGTAAGTGTCAAGTGTCTGAGGCTGGATTTGAATTCAGATCCTCCTGACTCCAGGATCAGTGCTTTATCCACTGTGCCATCTAGCTGCCCCCTCCCCTGTCACTTTTTTTAAGTGACTTGCCCAGGGTCACACAGCTAGTAAGTGTCAACTATCTGAGGCTGGATTTGAACTCAGGTCCTCCTGACTCCAGGCCCAGTGCTCTTATCCACTGTGCCACCTAGCTGCCCCTTCCCCTATCACATTTTTTTTTTTTTTTGCAGGGCAATGGAGGTTAAGTGACTTGCCCAGGGTCACACAGCCAGAACATGTCAAGTGTCTGAGACTGGATTTGAACTCAGGAACTCCCGAATCCAGGGCCGGTGCTTTATCCACTGCACCACCTAGCCGCCCCCTTCCCCTATCACTTTTAATTCAGTTTTTAGGTCAACTGTTCTTCAAAACTACACAAATCCAAAGTTTTTTTAGATGGCACTCAAGGGATTTACAACCTGGCTCCAAATTTCCTTTCCTGTATTATATTACACAACTACTCAATAGGAACCTAATACTCTAATCAATCTAGACTATGAACTTGTTTCCTGAAAAGACACTGACTTTATCACTTCTTTACCTTTTATTCATGCTTTCTCCACTTAGAATTCTATCCCCTCATCAATTCCTAGAGAAACTACCTATCCTTTAAGGTCCTACTCAGATTCCCTCTTCTCTGATGGCTCCCAGATCATCCCAGCCAGCTCTTCCTTTCTCTGCTCATTATAGCATTTAGTTTATATAAGTTATGTGGAAACCATAATATGGTCTTGTAATATAACTGCATTATTTCACTTTATTATCCTTCCTGTGGTTTATGCTCCAGACAAACTGGACTACTCATAGCCTGCCTCTGAACTCTCATTCAGGTCCCACTTTTCTAACCTCTATGCCTTTACCTACAACTTCCCTATACCTGAACTGCCCTCTCTCCTCTTTTTCTGTTGAAATTTTCTTTCCAGATCCATATCAAATGCTTGTGGCCTTGAATAACATTATATGTACCTTGCTTTAATGTGTGTGTTACAGACACAGACACATACCCCTTCTCTTCCTGGAAACTGATTTATCAAAGTTTTCATGTCCCTTGATCAGAACCTCCACACTATCCAGCAATTATATAAATGTTAATAACATTATTTGTACCTTTCCTTTGCATAAATATATAGAAGATACAAAAGTTATTCCCATTTATATAATGTAAAAAATTATATATATATATTATATATATATACATAATCGTACATATATATTTATATGTATCTGGCCTCAGACATACACTGTCTTGTGACCTTGAGCAAGTCATTCAACCTCAGTATTCTAGGAAACTCTCTAAGAATATAAGTTTCAAGAAGGGTACTAACATGCATTGGCAGTTTCCTCACCAGGGAGTTAACTATTTCAGTGAAATCATAGACCAGTCCCCATCCGTGTCCCTATGTATACAAACACACAGACATGTTCATTGTATTTTGAATGAAAGTTTTATTATATTATTGTACTACATGTGTGTGAACTTGTGAAGGGCTGGCCAGAGTGTCGGGATGTTCTGAGTTCAAGTCCTGCCTTTGAACCATCCTACCTTTGTGACCATGGATAATTCACTTGACCTCTCAGTCCCCAGACAACTCTCTAAATGGATAAATTGTAGAACAGTTTCTGATTTTAACTGGCAGAGGAACTTTCCTTCCACCAGTGAATTTATAGATCTGAACGGGGGAGGGGGACTCTTTTTTAACATAAAAACTCTACTCATAAGAAATCCTTAATAGATGTTAGTTGAACTGAAATTGGTTAGTCACCTTTGCTAGCAGGCCCGACAATTCAATCCAAAAACCTTGTTAAGGAACTACTCGCTCACTGTATGAGCTCCTCGAATATGGGGATCATGTTGTGTTTTTGTCTTTGTATCCCTTCTACTTCATACCTATTTCAGTGGATCTGTGACCTCATCAAAATGATCCCCTCTCCAGTAGGGAAAATTGCAACCCATCCAACCTCTTTCTCCATGACTCTTGTCCTTCTCCCCCAGGCCTCTTAACTGGGACTAACGGAGCACATAAGCTGACTCTGCTCTTGCTACCTGACCTTACTTCCTTGGGTAGTCATACACCTCTGATATGTTCTACACAGCTCTTTGTGTGCATTTTGTTTAGTTATGTCTACCATACAGCATTCCAGTGTTATATGGATAACTACCATTTTGATATCACTGAAGTTCTATTTCAGGATTTGTGGTCATATGGTCTTACTGGAAGAATAATGGTATTAAAAAGATATGCATGGAGTTTGGCCCCAAAGAATGTATGAGAAGGCACTACCTCCTTTTTAGATTTGAAGACAATGAGTATGGAATGATGGAGGTGTCAGACATTTTTGACATGTTGGTTAATTTTGTTATAAAGGAGTAAGGAGAGGGCAGTGGGAGATGCTGAAAATGTAAAAACAAAAGATATTAAAGTTTATTTTGAAAAATAAAACATGCATGGTATAAAATGTAAGTATGGTAAAAGTCTAGATATGGGGTTGAAGGCTAGATTAATTAAGGACAGTTTCATAAAGAAGAAAAGATTTGAACTGGTCCTTGAAGTATGGGTAAACTTGGATAGACATTCAATGCAAAGGAATCAACATGAATAAAGGCACAAGTAGGAATGAACATATGTTAAGTGAAATCAATATGACCACAATGTAGGGCATCTAATGTAAGAACTGGGAAATGAGTTTGAACAATAAGGGTGGAGTCAGATTATGGATGACCTTGAAAGGATAGAGTTTAGACTTGATGGAAAGCCTAAAGGTGATATGATAAAAGCAGGATTTTTAAAAAATTTTGTCTGGTAGTAATATGGATGAATGGATTGGAAAGAAGAGAAACTGAAAACAGGAAGATCAGCAGGAAGCATGAAGTAAGGTTGCTTAAATCATTGTGGCGGAGTGAAAGGAATAGCTGTAAAAGACATTTTCTTTTTTTTTTTTTGTGGGGCAATGGGGGTTAAGTGACTTGCCCAGGGTCACACAGCCAGTAAGTGTCAAGTGTCTGGGGCCGGATTTGAACTCAGGAACTCCTGAATCCAGGGCCGGTGCTTTATCCATTGCACCACCTAGCTGCCCCCTGTAAAAGACATTTTCAAGTTTGTACCCGGTGACTGACCAGATACGGGGGCCTAATGAATTAAGTATGAATTTAAAATTTGATAAGCTAGACTAGACTGTAAGCTTCTTGAGGACAGAGACTAGATCTTATACTTCTTTGTATCATTAGGATCTAGTCCCACCCTACAGATAATAGGCCCTCAATAAATGTTAATGATTTGAGAATAACTGTGGCATTGACAGAAATAGAGACAATGGAAGGAGGAGATAATTTTGGAGAAAAGACAATGTCTTTGGTTTTGGAAATGATTCTAAAATAGTGATAAGAACACCCAAGTGAAGGCATCCAGGATAAGTTAGAGACCTGGCATTGGAGTGGAATATGAAGGCAGAACTTGTAGCAAAATGATAAAGGGCTTTTTTACTTTAATTGCAGATATCAGCAAAGGCTTCCTTGTTCTAGAAAGTTACACTGCATAAAGGAGTTGCTGGTTAAATGAGATATTGTTTTGTACGATAAATGTGTAGAAAAGTCTGAATACTAATGAAATACAAATTACTGAATATTTTCACAGAAACATAGCTTTGTTACTTTGAAAACAAACTGTTAAAATATTTCTAGATATAACATATAAAGTTCCTATTGGGTCTGTCTTTAAAAAATAAGTGGCTCATCTGTAATAAGTAGTATCCACCAGAATAGAAATAATGGTCTTAAAAATAATTTTCTTCAGTTGGTTAGACATGCCTCTATAATTTCATTTTCTTTTCTTAGGTCAAGGGTAAATTTAGAAAAATAAGTTTCAGCTCAGCCCTGGTAGAATTATTCCTGATTCAAAAAGAATAGTCTAAATTAACAAGGCTTTATTATGAACTTAAATGCTCCATTAAATGTAACGTTCTCTAAACTAACTGAGGATAACTCAGCCTGTTACCTTTCTAAGGAAAAAAAAATGCAACTGTCATGACAGCAACAGCTGTATGACAAAGGTAAGAAGGACCACGCTGTAGAAGAGACAGCTGACTTTAGTCAGAGGTTTGAGACCAGGGCTGAAGTCTGCCTATGACAGCCATGGGTTATGTAACCCTGGACAAGTCACTTAATGTTTCACGGGTTCCACATAACTCTCTATTACTCTAGATTATAGAACAGCTGCTGATTTGTATTGGTAAAAGTTATTTCTTTAACAGGTGTTCTCTAAATAGGTTTAGGCCAAAACCCAAAACCCTTGCAGAGGCAGGGAATTATATAACATACCCTGTTTAGTAGACTATCTCTATTTTATATGACAAAATATATGCGTTAATATGCCAAAACCCAAACTTCTCAGGGAACAATTAGGTAGCTAATTTTTGTTGTTGAGGCATTTCAGTTGTGTCTGACTTTGTTCTTGGCAAAGATACTGGAGTAGTTTTCCATTTCCTTCTCCAGCTCATTTTTTCAGATGAAGAAACTAAGGCAAATAAGGTTAACTGACTTGCCCAGGGTCCCCCACCTTCTAACTGTTTGAGGCTGGATCTCAACTCAGGAAGATGAGTCTTCCTGACTCCAGGCTTAGGGGCTGCCCAGGTGACTCTTAGTTAGCTATATAACTAGCATTTAGGTAGCACTTTAACATTTGCAAAAAACTTTAAAAATATTATCTCATTTTTTCTTTATTATAACTCTGGAAAGTAGGTGCCATTATTAATTCCAGTTTATAGGTTAGGAAACAGGCAGACAGGTTAAGTGACTTGCCCAGGGTCACACAGCTAGCAAATGTCAGAGGCTTTATTCGAACTCAGGACTTTCTGATTGCAGGCCCAGTGATCTTTGCCCAGTGTACCACAGAGCTGCACAGGATCACAGAACTACTTAGTGTAAAGTGTCTGAGGCTGAATTCAAACTCAGGTCCTCCTGAATCCAAGGCTGATGCTTTATCCACTGTGCCACCTAGCTGGCCCCGATTAATATCCTTTCAAACACAAACAGGCCTACTTAGAAATCCTTAAATAATGCCTGCATGGAACTTGTATTCTACAAATTTTATTTGCATCACCTCTCTGTCAGGGTGTGGGTAGACTTCCTTACCATTGGTCTTTTTTTTTTTTTCCTTTTTGGGTGGGGCAATGAGGGTTAAGTGACTTGTCCAGGGTCACATAGCTAGTAAGTGTCAAGTATCTGAGGCTGGATTTGAACTCAGGTACTCCTGAATCCAGGGCCAGTGCTTTATCCACTGTGCCACCTAGCTGCCCCCTATCCTACAAATTTTAAACAAGCACATTTAGAAAGGAGAAAAAGATGTAGTCTTAGCCTAATCCTACTGCTAGAAATTGCATTTAAAGGATTAGGTAGTCTCTAGTTAATCTAGCTGAGTATCACAACATTGACATTTTGCTTCTAGCCACCTGAGTGATGAATTTTGTTTTGTCTTTTTTTTAGTGAGGCAATTGGGGTTAAGTGACTTGCCTAAGGTCACACAGCTAGGAAGTGTTAAGTGTCTGAGGCCGGATTTGAACTCAGGTCCTTCTGACTCCAGGGCCGGTGCTCTATCCACTGCGCCACCTAGCTGCCCCTAGTGATGAATTTTTTAAAGTGCACCTCTTTGAAGTTCTTTTGCATACTCCTTCCCAACAACTGACTACCCAACAATTGACTTATTCTGCAATTCTGTTCTTTCCTTCCCTGAAATATTTAGTTCAGCTTCTTTGACTGTTTGTTAGGATTCTTGGACATTCACTGCAAAAAGAAAACTCTTGCACAAAAGAATACAAAGCAACTTCCCTTCTGTGATCAAAACTCACCTTGTGCTGAACAGGCCTAATAGCTATGGCCAAGAGGAGCTTTCTATTAATATAATTGACTGGCAGGAACAGAAACAAGAAGAGAAAAAAGATAGGAAATTAGAAAACAGAGTTCACTATGCTCCTCTGTAGAAAATATTCACGTCAGCCATGAAATCTCCTATAGATAGTTTCTTCCTAGGAATCATTAAGCCATAAGGGCCCTGAGAACAGCAATCAGTCAACTTCTATTTTAAAATATTATTTTTAGAAAATGTGATTAAGAGATTTTATGCATTCTAAAGTGTTATTTATTTAGACTCAGGCTCAATGTTCAAGCCAAACTGAACTACTTTATCTTTCTTGAAAAAGGTGTCACCTTTTCATTTCCATATCTATAAGTAAGCCATCCTCTAAATTCAAATGTATTGCCTCATCTGTCTTTCAGAATCCATAATTTCCTATAAGGTTCAACCTCCTCTGTGAAATTTTCACCAATCACCACTACAAATTATTAGTTTTCTCTCTCCCTCTTCAAATATTCCTAGAGCTCTTTCTCTGAGCTCTCCTTTGCTCTTTTCTCTCCTACCCTGAATTATACTTGTCTATGTTAACATTACCATCCTAGTATAATTTATATAGTGACTACTTCTACCTCAGAACTGCACCAAAAACCAACTAGAAACTTGTGAGCAAAAGGAAAGGGGTACATGAATACAAGCAAACGAAGAGATTCTCAGTACAACCACATAAAGGCTCCAGATGCATGTACCCAAAAGTCTCTGTGTCCAAAAGAAGCAAGAATCATAGACCGCCATAACAAAGTTCCAGGGAGTTAAGAAACACAAAGCTGGCCAACCACTCAAACCAAAAATCCAGCAGAGGTAGTGTCTGGCTCTGCTACAAAGCGCTAATTCAGGAATAAGCCTGGAGAAATGAAAAAAGCAAAGAAAGCTACAAAAGGATTATTTGTAGATGGAGATATAGTCTCTCCTGGGTAGGATTTTAGGGTAACAAACATATAAAAAATTAAACAAAAGTTCTTCAGGAAAAAACTGGAAGGAGAATAAACAGCTTAGGAAATAAAATGGTAAATTTATTCAAGTAACAGAATCCTTGAAAATTAGAATAGTCCAAATAGAAATCAATAACTTCAGCAAGAAATATCAAAACAAAATCAAAAGTCTGAAAAAATATAAGAAAATGAAAATGTGAGGTGTCAAAAATTACTAACTTGGAAAAAAAATCAAGGAGAGATAATTTAAGGAATCACCAGACTCCATCAAAGCCATTATTTTTTTAAAAACAAAAAAAAGAAACTTTCATACTTCATTTCAAGAAATCAGAAATTAAAACTGAACAGCTCTATTAGAACTCTATTAGAGTGAATCACAGAAAGAATATATCCTCCTGAAAGAAACCCCAAAAGGAGAAGTCCCAGGGAATGTCATAGCTAAAATCCAAATTTTTCACACCAAAGGGAAATACTACTTGCATACAGAAGAAAGAAGTATTTAGAACCAGTCAGAAAGACACAAGACTTAGGAACTGCTACCAAAATTAAGATAAATATATTCCAAAAGGCAAAATATATGAATTTACAACCAAGATTAACTTATCCTGCAAAACTGGATATAATCTAATAGTGAAGGGAAGGGGAATCTTTAATAGAGGACTTGTGATGTTTCTGATGAAAAGATTAGACCTTTAGTGGGAACTTAAAAACACAAACACGAGAGTTAAGAAAAACCTAGAAAGGTAAATTTATTTGAGCAATTAGAAGGGGTTGTATGATGATACAGTCCCAACATTCTAATATGGAAAGGGGGAAAATTAAACAAGTGTCTTTCAGTACCATAATGCCTTTATCATATTGAGGGAGGCAGATAAAAGAACAGAACCTGGTGTCAGATTGGTTCTATTCTGAGAGTACTAAGAGGAAAAAGAGAAGGAAGTGTAAGAAAGGAATACATTAGTGTAGAAAGAAGGGGTGGAACTTGATGTTTCTCATAACTAGGATATGTGAGAATTATGGTGGAAGCTAGGCGGTGCAGGGGATAGCACACTGGCCCTGAAGTTGGGAGGCCCTGAGTTCAAATGTGACCTCAGACACATATTAGCTGTGTGACCCTGGGCAAATAATCACTTAGCCCCAATTGCCTTAAAACATCTGGGGTCATCTCCACTCATCCTGATTATGTATCTTGCCACTGGACCCAGATGGCTTTGGAGGGGACAGAGTAAGGCTGGTGACTTTGCACAGCCCTTCCTCAATTAAATCCAATTCATTACAAGTCATGACATCTGTCATGGTCCTCTTCAAGAATGAGGGACAAAAAACAACGTGAGAATATATAAATATGAAGGGGAAGGAGGAATGGTCATGAACCTCTTATCTGAATGGGTCAAAGGAAGATTGAACACACACATACACAGAAACAGGAAGAAATAAGGCGAGGTGGGGGGGGCGGGGGTGTAGTTAAGAGTAAGAGTCAAAAATAAAACAAATTTCTTGATCCTAAAGAGGGGAATAAAAGAAAATAAAAGCCTGGAAGATCCCTCTCTTTCCCATTATACATATACATCATCAATGGATATACATCTGAGGATTACCAGCATAGATGATACTTGAACTCATGGGAGTTGATGGGATCACCCAAATGAGAGTAAAGAGGGAGAAAAAAACAGGCCCAGGAAAGATCCTTGTGGGGTGTCCATGGTTTCAGGGTAAGATGTGGATGAAGATCCAGCAAAGGAAACTGAGAAGTGTTCAGATAGGTAAGAACCAAGAGAAAGCAGAAAAACCTAGAAGAGTATCCAGGAGAAGAGGGTGACTGACAATGCCAAAGGATGCACAGAGGTAAAAAAGGTTGAGGATTTTAAAAAAGACCATGAAATCTAGCAACAAAGAGATCATCAGTAACTTTGGAGTGAAGTTTCAGGTAAATGATAATGCTGGAGCCAGATTGCAGAGGGTTTAGAAGTGAATGAGAGGAGAGGAAGTGTAGAGGAAGTGTAGACAGCTTTGTTTTGTTCCTTGAAATCTCATGGAGTCATTAGTTTCTACTCAATCAATTCTAATTTTTAAGGAATTATTTTCTTCAGTGAACTTTTGTACCTTTCTTCTCATTTGGCTAATTCTGCTTTTTAAAGTTATTTTTAGTAATTTTTGTGCCTCTTTTAGCAAGCTGTTCTTTTTTTTTCCATAATTTTTTTGAATTGCTCTCATTTCGTTTCCTAATTTTTCCTCTACTGTTATTTATTTTTAATAATTTTGGGGTTTGCTCTTATTAAAAAAATCTTTCTCGGGCAGCTAGGTGGCGAAGTGGATAGAGCACCAGCCCTGGATTCAGGAGTACCTGAGTTCAAGTCCAGCCTCAGACACTTAACACTTGATAGCTGTGTGACTCTGGGCAAGTCACAAACCCAATTGCCTTACTAAAAATAAAAAAAATTAAAAAAAAAAATCTTTCTTTAGCTCTTATAAGAATTCTTGTTGGAATTGTGTCCAATTTGCAACCCCCCTGTCCCTTTTTTCAGGCTTTGCTTGTAGCTGTTTTCATATCATTGTCTTGATTTTGTGCCTTGAACTTCCCTGACACCATAGTAGTTTTTTTTTTAATGGTTAGGTTCTTTTTTTGTTGTTTGCTCATTTTTCTAGCCTATATTTTGATTTTGGGCTTCATGTTAAGAGTTCAGTTATTTTCACAGTTAGTTGGGTGGGGAAAGGTGTTTGTAAGTTTTCAGTGATTCTAAAGTGGAGTGATCCAGATGGGTATGGTTACTGCTCCACTGCTCTCCTGTCCTGCATTCTGGTCCTTACCCAAGAAGGACCCTGCTTTCCTTACAGCAGCAAGTTGTAAGGAATTAATTGTGATTTGGGGTTTCTATGACCCCATCTTTACTTCATAATGGTCAGACTGAAAAGATGTAATCTTGAAAAGCCTAAGAGAAGATGGGTGTGTACTTGATGAGATTATAGAACAAACAAAAGGAACTCTGATCAGATCTGTCATGTATATTAGGTGGGACTGAATAACACAAAGAACATTTATTGAGTCAAAGTATCTAATAAAGTACCTAAGCCCCACCTAGGAGTTCCCCTACACCACATGGGCCTGGCCAAATTATAATGGGGACAGCCCAGGGGTATGTTGAACCAATGGAAGACTCAGCATGGCTAAGAACCTCCCTTCCTGTGGGAGACGCAGGAAAGGGGAAGAGAGAGCTCAGGGAGAAACAGAGAAAGAAAGAGGAGCTGGTGGTGGTTGACCTTTGGACGGAACCAGGAGACACTGCACAGCTGATTCTCCTTGGAACTACAGATTCCAGGTGGTGGTGAGTTTAAACACAAACAACGGTTGAACAACAGTTGAAGCGAGGCTGGCTCTATAGGCCAGTCCAGCTGGAAGCAAGTTTAGGGTTTGAGTCAGTTTTTGTTCAAGCCAAGCTGTTCTGAGTAGCTGAGGAAGCAGAGCTTATTCGAGGTAGCTGGGGGCCTTTTTACCCTAGAGATTTAGATTCTAACCATCTGGGAAGTGGGACATATTTTTCCCTTTCTCTATCCCCTTTCTCATTGTCCCTGGCTCTATTAATTTCACTTATGTTGTAAATTTTGTTCCCATTAATAAAACCTGATTTGTTTGTGGAAAAGAGGCTGTTAATCTCCTTTCTTATCAGTCTGAGAGAAATAACTAAAGAAAAGGCAATTTGGAAGAGAGGAAACTGGATCTAGAGGTCTCCCATTATTTTCTGAACCCCAATATTATGGCGAGCTGCCCAATTAACTCTCCCCATACTGAATTTGGCCCATACAAAGTACTAGTGTTCCTCTCTGCCTTGGAACTGCAACAAGGCCCCTGCACTCTTGTAAGTGAAAATTCTCCTCCACCTTTGAACCATAGCTCAGAAGTAGGTAATGGGCAGTGGAACTGCCAAATAGTCCCTAGCTCTGCACAGTGCATGCGAAAGGGTTCCTTGTAATCTATTTGTCCAGTCCCCTTACTGTCTCTGGATGGTGAGGGTGCCTAGAATTGTTGCTGCTGCTGCTGTCTCCAAGGCCCATACCTGGCACTGCTGTGTGCTGTGCTATTATGGTCCATCCCCACTGCAGTGTCACAGACCTCTGACCTAAGTAGTTTGGGGCTGGAAAAATGTCTTGCTCCGATCTTTTGTTGGCTATGCCAGTCCAGAATTTGATTCTCTGCATTATTTTAAAACTGTCTGGAGGGTAATGTTAGGAGAGTTCAGCTGGAATACTTCCTCTAGTCAGCCATCTTGGCTCTGCTTCTATAGATAGCTTTTTCAGAGTTTAGCCCAGAAGGAAAGAGAAATATACAAGACGACAGCTAGCAGGGATGGTAGGACTGAATGTAGTTTTTTTTTTTAAAGGATACAAATGTTTGTGGACATATCTGTAAGCAGTATGGCCAATAAACAGAGAAAGATTCAAGACTAGAAAGTAGAGATATCAGGGGAGCAGTTTACTGAGGAAGATGAGATGGCACCAAGGGTACACATAAAGGGGTTTGTCTTGGTGGACCACCTCTTCAATTGAGATATGTGAAGGAGAACGATCACATCTGAATGATATGAGGAGGCAAGAAAGAGCTCTGGGTGAATGGCCTCAATTTTTGGAGAAATATAAGACAAGGTTCTCAGCACAGAAAAGGGGGAATAGGGTACTATGGGAATTCTGAAGAAGGATAAAAAGGTTTGGAAAAGCTATGATGGTAAGTGGGAGAGTGAATCAATTAGGGAGGGGCAAAAGGATTGTCTTGCTGCAGAGGGGACAGTTGAGAATTTATAACATGTTTGTAGTAGACTATTAGCACAATTTTGTGATTCTTTTCTAGTTCCACTTAGTACCATGTGAAGAGTGAAGCAATATATAAAGTTAGAGTTTAACAAGGTATGATCAGTGATAGGAATGGGGTGGGGATATGAGGACTTGAATGTAGAGTTGAACAGATTCACCAAGTGGTTGAGAATGGAAAGAAATTCCAAAGAAAGGACAAATAAACAGGACACATTTGAAAGTTTGGTATGGAATTTGTTATATACCATTTAAAAAAGCAAATGGTATGAAATTGGGTCATCCTTTCATATACTGGCCTCATTTTGTGTTCTGCTATATATGTTAAAATGTTTGTTAAGGGACAGAATTTTAAAAAAATTAAGTAAAAAGAACAACACAACAAATAAAACTAAATACTGTCAAATTATTACTTATCCTGGCCCCGACATATAAGTGAGGTGGGAGACAATAAATGTGGAACACTATATATAATGACTGACTTTTTTGATAAGTTGGTTAGTTTTGCTAAACTTTTTCCTTTTAAAAAAATGTTATAAAGACTGCTTGGGGGAGGGAGGAAAAGGAATATGTTGATAAATGTGGATGATTTTTTAAAAAGATATCAATAAAATGTGTGTTTTTTTAAATAGAAAGGCAACATTAAATTCTTTTTACTTTTCCTACTTCCAAGGTGAGATATTTTCATGTTCAGTCCAGATGACAAATTTTAAAACTTACTTTTTACCTGCAAAAAATAACTCCATTCAATCGAACTATCATACTATATTACTATTTTATCCTGAAGTACAAGTTGTATTAGCTTTCACAAGCTAAAATTATCAGTTCCTCAAAAGTAAGAACAGTACATTTTATTTCTTTCACATTCCTCTATTCTTGCAATTAGTCAAGGATTTACTGAATACCTTCCAAGTGTCCAACACTGACCATTCTGTAGGATATATAAAAAGAAAATATTTGTTGAATGAATATAACAGGAGGTCTCAGAGAAACATTTAGAGTAAAGTAACTGTACAGTTCTGACCTGTAGGGAGGAAGGGGAATGTTTTATTTTTAAAATCATTCAATTTAATTCATTTAAACAAAACCTCTACTAAGGTGCCTAATATATGGAAGATAAAAATGAAATAATTCCTGCCCTCAAGCAACATTCCACTAGAGAGATTCAGAATTTGTAAAAGAAAATGCAAAGCAGTTTCAAGAGAGAATGCCAATAACAAGTGTGATTAGGAAAGGCCTGATGAAGGTAGTAGTGTGAGCTTTGATAGAAGCTGGCAATGAGATGAAGATAAGGAAGTAATGTATTCCAAATAGGAGGGGATCAATTCCAAGAGTTGGAATGTGACATACAGGGAACAGCTAAAGTGAGTGTGGAAAGGGAAATAACATGAAATAAAACTGAAAAAAATAGGTGGAGGATATTTGTAGAGTTCTTTAAATGCCAAAAAAGAGAGTATGTTTTCTATAGAGGACATAGGGAGCCATCAAATATTTTTGAATAAGGGGTATGTGGAGAATGGATTAGAGAAAGTATATCTGGAGGTAGGGGTATCAGTTAGGAGGCCACTGTAATAGTCTATCAGAGCATATAAGGTCCTCAATTAGGGTAGAGCAGAGTAGGGGGAAAAGGGAACAGATGGAAGAGATGCTACTCCATTGTTTGGCCACAGGAAGCACTCAGTGGATCCTTGATTAATGACAGGTAGGAGAGAGTGAAGAGAGGAAGGGAGAATCAGCAACACTTGACAAGTAACTGGATTTGTTTGGGGAAGTCATCATTTTCTCCAAAATGGAGAATGTAAGTGACTATAAGGAAGTTAGTGCCCTCAACAGTAACTGAATAGTTTGGAAGAGGAATGAATTTGGGGTGGGGGGTGTTAAAGATAGCAGGACATAATGAGTTTGAGATGCCTACAGGACAATTGTGGAAATATTCAGTAGGCAGTTAGCAACATAGGACCAGATTTCAGGAGAGAGATTTAGGCTGGATTTGAGATTTGAGAGTCATCTGCTTAAACATCACTGAGGTCATATGACTGAAAGATGATACACTTTTCCAACAGCAAAAATAATATCTTACCTCTAGTTGAGCTAGTTTTTCCTGAATCTTACAAAACTGGTCATCATCCACTTGAACAGCTTTCCTCATCACTTCTCCCATTTCACAGATTCTATCAATCTGACTTTCAATTTCCTGTTAAGATATTAAGTATATTAATTCTGCACTGCCCTGCAGGAAGAACAACAAACAAAACAAAAGGTAAAGTATTTATGAGAAGAGTCAAGGAACATGATCCCACTTAATCAAAAAGCACTCTAGGGGCAGCTAGGTGGTGCAGTGGATAAAGCACCGGCCCTGGATTCAGGAGGACCTGAGTTCAAGTCTGGCCTCAGACACTTGACACTTACTAGCTGTGTGACCCTGGGCAAGTCACTTAATCCCCATTGCCCCGCAAAAAAAAAAAAAAAAAAGCACACTCTCATCTCACATATCCAACCAATTGTCAGAACTTCCCATTTCTATATGTCCATCTCTCCTGTCTAACACTCTTTTCCCCTGATCCTGGGTACTTCAAGGGGTCTGTCTCTGTCTCATACTATATTGTATTCTATGTCAAATGAATTTAAAAGTTCCCCTATTGGCTTTCCCCAGATAAGTGACTAATTCCTCAAGTACATGAATAGAAGTTGTATTTCTTTCACTCTCTCCTCCCTCCTTCATTAATAAGGATTAAGTACCTCCCACATGGTCAAACACTGTATACTATGAAGGAACTTGAAAAAAAAAAACTTTCTGAATGACTATAGAGAAGTTCTTAGAAACACTTGACATCAGTCAGGGTAAAGTAAACACAGAGCTCTGACCTACATACACAGTTCAGAAGAATTCAGTATTTCTATTATTAATTCTTTTTCATATTCACTACTCTTTTGTGTTATAGAATCATAGGAAACACAGACCTCAGATCAAGGCTATTATTAAACATTACCAATAAAGTGATAAATATGGAAAGAAAAAAAGATAACTTTTCTTAAGGAAAAAAATCCTATTATCCCTGTTATTCTTATCCTTTAAACTTCTTGATAAAGCTATATAGACGGCAAGAAATTTATAAAAACAATTTCTAGATTCAATTCAATTTAATAAATATTTATTGTGAAATTTCTTACTAAAGAATGAGATTGGTGCGCTTTCAAGACAGGTTCAGCATCCACTGCTTTTTTAGCAATCATTAATTGTAGCATCTGTTTCCTGTACTTGCTCATGATGAGTTCCAAAGCATCCTGGTGTTCTTCCAAGGAAATCCACAACTCTATCAAAGAACAAGTGAAGTAAACTGGCAGTGATATCAGAGACAGTGTAGCCCCTCCACCCCATCTGATACCAGTAACACTCGACGACGTATTTACATAGACTAGTGATGCCTATAATTTTAGAAGCTGTGCTAGCCAATGGTCCATGCATTACAAATCAAAGCATCTCAGGTTCCCATTCAACGAAAATTTATGATACCATATGGCATATATATGTGTAATATACACATATTTAAATTCAAGTATATTGGAAGTCACTGCTTTAGAATATCAAACTGAACTTTCAGAAAGTACTGTCCTTAGAAACAACTCATATCTGTCAAATATGATATAATCTTTATAATCATGAGTTTAAAAAAAAGACTTCAATTGTATTTACTGAACTTAAGACGTTTCAATTACCTGACAATACTGAAAAGGATCACCTATTAATTGGTGCTAATTTCTTACAAAGACTGTTATTTAACAAGATACTTATTAAAATAATTTCGGAGGCAGTGCACCAAATTCTGATTCCTTGTATGGGGATAAATAAACTAGCTAAAACTATCCTTTTCAAAGCGAGGCATTTTGGAGAGAAACGGGGAATGAGCTATGGCTAAACCAACCTCGGTTCTCCTGCTGCAGGTCTCTAATCTGCGTGTTCTCTTGGGACAGCAGGATGTGCGGTTTGTATTTGGACATGTCCTTCAGGTCGGCGGCATCCTCTTGATACTGGTTAAACAGACAGACCAACCGCCACAAAAGTAAGTCTACCGCGGAGGACCGGAAGGGCCCGGAGCGGAGTCCGAGTCATAGCGGACAGACTCCACCCCGAGCCCTCCAGCTCCCACCTAGCCCCTGGGCCTATAGCGGCCCGCACGGCCCCGCCTGACCTGGTCCGGCAGCGCGGCGCCCGCCTCCCTCATTGCAGCCACCCGCCGGTGCAGGGCGGCCGACTGATCCACCAGGGACTCGGCGGCAGCATCGTGCTCCCGCAGCCGCTCCAAAAGCGTCTTCGCGTCCGTCAGGATCTTCTCGATGGTGCAGCTCATAGCGAAGCCTCGGGGCGAAGCGGGCCCCGCAGCGACGCTAGTCACAGATTCCTACGCCGCCGGTTCCGGGTCTTCGCCCACAGCGGCTGACGCCACTTCCGTAAACGAAAAAAATCTGCGCCACTTCCGACAATCCCAAGCGAGTCTTTCCCTAGCCCCGCAGATACGGCGCCTCGGCCTTGCGCCTGCGCCTGGCACTCTTGCCCGCCCGCTGAACCGTGTTTCCTAGGAACCGGCTCTAGCTTTCCTGGGAGGGGGCGGGGCTTAGCAATGTATAGCTGGGGAAGGGCTTTCTCTGCACCTTCTTGCGCCAGCCATTTAACTCTCTCAGCCTCGGTTTCTTGGCTGTAAAGAAGACATCACATGGCAAAGAATTCGAAATTAAGGGGATGCCCATCAGTTGGGGAATGGCTGAACAAATTGTGGTAGGTGATTATGATGGAACACTATTGTGCTATAAGAAATGAGCAGGGGGCGCAGTGGATAGAGCACCTGTCCTGGAGTCAGGAGTACCTGAGTTCAAATCCGGTCTCAGACACTTAACACTTACTATCTGGGTGACCCTGGGCAAGTCACTTAACCCCAATTGCCTCACTAAAGAAATGAGTAGGATGCTCTCAGAAAAACCTGAAAAGACTAACATAAGCTGATGCAAAGAGAAAAGTACTGTATACAAAGTAACAGCAGGATTGTAAAATGATCATCTGTGAATGACTTAGGTATTCTCAGCAATACAATGATCTGAGACCGACTCTGAAGGACGTATGATGAAAAATTCAATCCATCTCCAGAGAAAGAACTGATGGTGTCTGATTACATGTTGAAGCAAACTTTTTTTAAAGTTTATTTTTCTTGAGCTTTTTTTTTCTGTTTTCTTTCACAACCTAATATGGAAATGTTTTGCATTACTACAACATGTATAACATTGAATTACTTTTCTTCTTAAAGGGGGGTGGGGAGGGAGGAAGGAAGAGAATTTGGAACACAAAGTTTTAAAAATGGGTGTTAAAGGGAGCAGCTAGGTGGCACAGTGGCTAAAGCACTGGCCCTGGATTCAGGAGGACCTGAGTTCAAATCCAGCTTCAGACAATTGACACTTAACTAGCTGTGTGACCCTGGGCAAGTCACTTAACCCTCATTGTCCCACAAAAAAAAAATAGAAAAATGGGTGTTAAAATTGTTTTTACGTGTAACTGGAAAAAAATTCTTAAAAAAAGAAATAAAAGAAAATGACAAAAGAAAAGAGGACATCATGCTTCCAGATTCTCTCCTGTGATTGTCAGTGATTACTGAATATAAAGCACCTTGGAAACCTTAAAATTGAATGCAAATTATTAATATTAGTATATACTTATATATAATTGGTTTTCTTTTTAATTATATGTATTTTGTTTTATGCATTTGAAAACATTATTCAGAGAAAGGGGTCCATAGATTTCACCAGACTGACAAAGGGGTTCATGACACAAAATAGGTTTAGAACCCCTGTTAAAAATGTAGAAGCTGTGCTGGCCAGTGGATCCATACCTTACAAATCAAAGTATGTTGGATTCCTGTTATCAAAAAAAAATTATGATATATGTGGCATATATGTATATGTATATACACACATATTTTAATAATTTCTACAAATTCAAATCCCCAGTTCTTATTTTTGCTGTTTGCAACTTATTTGTCAGTGGCTTCTTTGAAGTCAAAGGCCAGCCTCTTAATGATCAAACTCAACCATGAGGCTATGTTGTCCTACTTGGTGAGAATTCACTATTTTTAGCTACCCAAGCTTTCATCCACCAGTGCTCCTCCCCAGCAGTCTTCGTGCCATGCTGTCCTTTGGTCCAGACCTCCAGAGACAATATGGTGGAGGTGCTAAGCAATTCAGCATGGCACTTCCTCCCTGTGATTGTACAGTCCTGATTCATGAGAGCCTCATATCATACTCAGCAAGAAGTACTCTAAAGAGGTGTTCTACCCCTTCTTTCTGTAACTTAGTATCAGTCATCAATTCAAAACCAACATTGCTTCTGGAAATGGCATGACAATTGGCTTCCCTGTGGCTCTGCTCATCTTCCCTGTAATTTCCAGTCTGAAACACCCTTCCCTGGTGCCACCCCTCCCCAATGTTCACTATCTATCTCTATTAGAATCTAGGCTTCTGGGGGGGGGGCAGGGAATTGATTCTCTTTTGTATTTGTATCCCAGCACTTAGTACAGTGGCTGGTACATATTAAACCCTTAAAAATTGCTTTTTCATATATTCATTCTTGAAGATTTGATATTTAGGAGGATTTTTTAATATTGAGGGCAACTGACCTCTAGAAAAAAATTAGTTGAGACCTATAAATAAACAACCTAGTATATTTTTAAAAGTGAGACAGAAGACACAAAATGTTAAAAATTGATCTCTCTCCTTGGGGAGGTTCAATCTCTTGGTATCAATCATGACTTCTATTTTGATGATTGCCAACTTTCTCCAGTCCTCTTGTTACTTAAGGTCTACTTATATTCCATTCTACTTAATAAGTATTTATTAAGTGGGTAAGATGTGCCCAGTACTGATCTAAGTGCTGGGGATTACAAAGACAAAAATGAAAATTGTCTTTGTCATCAAGGTGTTAGCGTGTGGATAAATAAATAGAAGTATATGTAAAATAAATAGAAATTACTGTTGGCAGAAAGGGGGCATGGCAGCACTAGATAAGGGATCAGGAGAGGCCTGAAGCAGATGGCACTTGAGCTCAGCTCTGAAGAGATTCTGAAGGTAAAAGTGAGGAAGGAAGATATTTCTGACATCACTGGCAGCTGGTGCAAAGGCATAGAGAGGTAGAACACTGTTTCCTATGGGAAACAATTGAAGGAGATTGTGTGATGTGTGACAAGAAGGAATAGAAGGCACTTAGTCTAAAAAGATGAGTTGGAACTTGATCATGAAGGGCTGGATATGCCAAATTGTGGACTTTGTAGTTTATTCTAGAGGCAAAAAAGACCTTGTGAATCTTGTTTCCAACTGCCTCAATCAGATTGAACATATCTAAAACAAAACTTCATATTCCTCTCAAACTAGCTTTCAGATATGAATAGGAGATGAATTCTTAAACAAACAAGAGGCAGAGGCAATTAAAAACATAAAATAGATTAATTTGATTGCGTGAAATTAAAAGACTTTACAAAACAAAAAAAATGCATCTAGGATAATAATAACAATAACTAATAGTAGCTAACATTTATTTAGCACTAACTATGTGCCAGGCACTGTGCTAAGTGTTTTATAAATATCTCATTTGATCCTGGAAGGTAGGTAGGTACCATTACTATTTCCATTTTGCAGATTAAGAAACTGGGGCAGACAGAGGTTAAGTGACTTGCCCAGCTAATAAGTGTTTTCTTGGTGGGGCAGAGCCAAGATGGTGGAGGAAAGGCTGTGACTCCCCCAAGCTCCTGATAAACGCATCCAAACACTCCAAAATAATGCCATAAAACAACTCCCAGAGCAGCCTAACCCACATAAGAACAGAGTGAGACTATTTTCCAGTCAAAGATGGCAACTGGGATCACCTGCTATTTGGGCTGAGAGAGGAACATAGTATGTGGTGTGGACCCAGCCCAGAACAGACCACCTTGGAGTCTTTGATGCCAGTGGCTTCTTCTGAGGCTCGGCTTGCAGACTGGTGAGGGGGTTTGGTGGTTGGCTGGGGTGAAGTGACTACAGTCTCTGCTGGAGTTGTGGCTAAGTGCCCAGGTTCTGATCCAGTGGGCTGAATCAAGTGGTGGCGGCCCAGTGGGGGAGGGGCACAGGCACACCAGGCTTCCAACCATAGAGAATCAGATTTCAATCAGAAATCTGCTTCCAGATTGAGATGAGTAGGCAAAGAAAGCAGCAGAAGATAGAAAAAAAATTGGGGGGGGGGAGGGAAAGCAGACCAGAATACACTCTCAGAAGAAGATAATAACAAAGTCAAAGCTCCAACATCCAAAGCTTCCAAGAAAAATATGAATTGGTCTCAGGCCATTGAAGCACTCAAAAGGGACTTTGAAGAGAAAGTAGAGAAAGAAGGAAGATTTAGAGAGGTGGAGGAAAGAATGGAAAGAGAAATGAGAGTGATGTAGGAGAATCATGAGAAAAAGGTGAACAGCTTGAAAAGCCAAATGGAAAAGGAGGTACAAAAGCTTTCTGAAGAAAATAATTGCCTAAGAATTAGGATTGAACAAATGTAAGCTAGTGGCTTTATGAGAAACCAAGATACAGTAAAGCAAATACTGTATAAAAATAATAATAATAAAAAATAGAGGGCAATGTGAAATATCTTATTGGAAAAACAGCTGACCTGGAAAATAGATCCTGGATAGATCATTTGAAAATCATTGGTCTACCTGAAAATCATGATCAAAATAAGAGTTTAGACATCATCTTCCAAGAAATTGTCAGGGAAAATTGCCCTGATATTCTAGAAGCAGAAGGTAAAATAGAAATGGAAAGAATCCATTGATCACCTCCAGAAAGAGATCCCAAAAGGAAAACTTCCAGGAATATTATAGCCAAATTCCAGAGCTCTCAGGTTAAGGAGAAAATATTGCAAGCAGCTAGAAAAAAGGAATTCAAATACTGTGGAGCTACAGTAAGGATAACACAAGATCTAGCAGCATCTATATTAAAGGACCAGAGGGCATGGAATATGATATTCTGGAGGGCAAAGGAACTGGGACTACAGCCAAAAAATCACCTATCCAGCAAAACTGATTATAATCTTTCAGGGGAAAAAATGGGACTTCAATGAAAAAGAGGACTTTCAGGCATTCATGATGAAAAGACATGAATAGAAAATTTGACTTTCAAATACAAGACCCTAGAGAAGCATAAAAAAGGTAAACAGGAAAAAGAAATCACAAGGGATAATAAAATATTAAACTGTTTACATTCCTACATGGGAAAATAATACTTCTAACTCATAAGAGCTTTCTCAGCATTAGGGCAGCTAAAAGGAATATACTTAGCGGGCACAGGTCTGAATTGAATATGAAGGGATGATATCTGTAAAGCACTTATTTTTTGTTTATCCTTGTTTTTTGTGGGGCAGGCAGGGTGGGATGGCTTATGTCTGGGGCCAGATTTGGGTTTGAGGCCTCCTGGGTCCAGGGCTGGTGCTTTGTCCATTGTGTCACGTAGCTGACCCATGATGACATCTCTAAAATAAAGTTAAGGGTTAAGAGGAATGCACTGGAAGAAAGGGAAAGGGAGAGGTGGACTTGGGAAAAGTAGCTCACAAAAAAGAAACAAGAAAAAGCTTATGGAGTGGAGGGGAAGATGGGGAAGGAGTGGGGGAGTGAGTGAACCTTACTCTCATCAGAACTGGCTCAAAGAGGGAATAACATACACACTCAAGTGGGTATAGTATTGTGTTTTGCCCTGAGGGAAAGTGGGAGGAAAAGGAGATAAGGGGTGGGGGAGAGGCGAAGGAAGGAGGGGCAGATTGGGTGAGGGGGCAGTAAAAAGCAAAACACTTTTGAAGAGGAATAGAGTGAAGGAAGATAGAAAATAGAGTAAATATCAAGGGAAGGGAATAAGGTGGAGGGTAATATAGTTAGCAATAGTAATTGTAAAAGAAATGAAGAGCAGGATGATATCAGAAGGACATATGAAAAATGCAAACCATCAACAGAGGAAGAACTGATGGTATCAGAATACAGATTGAAGTATAATTTTATTTGTTAGCTTTTGTTTCTAAAGTTATTTTATCTATTTTCTATCACAACCAGACTAATGTGAAGATGTTTTGCATAACTGCACATGTATGACTTATGTTGAATTGCTTGATTTCATAAGGAGGGTTGAGGAAGGAGGGAGGAAGAAAATTTAGAACACAAAGTTTTAAAAAATCAATGTGCGGGGCAGCTAGGTGCCGCAGTGGATAGAGCACCAGCCCTGGAGTCAGGAGTACCTGAGTTTAAATCCGGCCTCAGACACTTAACACTTACTAGCTGTGTGACCCTGGGCAAGTCACTTAACCCCAATTGCCTCACTTAAAAAAAAATCAATGTGAAAAAAATTGTTTTTAGGTTTTTTACATGTAACTTGGGGAAAATTCTAAATAAAATTAAAATAATATTTTAAAAAAGAACGAATGGGAGTAACAAAGGGGCC
Source organism: Dromiciops gliroides (assembly GCF_019393635.1). Taxonomy (NCBI): domain Eukaryota; kingdom Metazoa; phylum Chordata; class Mammalia; order Microbiotheria; family Microbiotheriidae; genus Dromiciops; species Dromiciops gliroides. Next base: position 442,977,654 of record NC_057864.1, read on the forward strand.
CTTTGAAAAAAGAACAATTACTAGACAAGATGAGTGGTTGTTATTTAGCTTGATACAATAAAATTGGTTTTGCATCTTAAAAAAAATTGTCTTCCTGCCTCCAGTATTCAAGATATAGATAGTCAACAGAAATATGTAAGATCAAAGGCCATTCTTTAGAAAACAAATGCAATGCATGTGAATAAACAATTCTCAAAAGAATTACAAACTATTAACAGCCTTATGGAATGATGTTACAAACCACTAAAAGTAAGATATGGAAATCAAAACAACCTTGAAGTTTACACCTAGTATACTGGCAAAGACAACAAAAGATGAAAATAATCAATGCTAAAGGTATTGAAAGACAGGCACACTAATGTGTTTTTGATGGAACTATTAATTAGTACAACCATTCTAGAAAGCAATTTGGAATTATGCAATTAAAGTAGCCAAAATCACCAAACCCTTTTGCCCAGAGATTTCCGTGCTAGACATATGCCCCAAGGAGCTCACTGACCAAAAGGATCCATATATATCAAAACATTTACAACAGCATTTTTTGTGGTAGCAAAGAACTGGAAACAAAAGTTGATGCCCATCATTTGGGAATGGCTAAACAAATTGTGGTAGGTGATTGTAATGGAATATTATTATACCTAAGAAATGACTGATAAGATGACTAGAGAAGAGCAGGGCAGGAATGATAGAAAGGGAAGTAAGCAGAACCAAGAAAACAATGTACATGTCTACAGTGATATAAAGGGAAGAAACTATACAAAACAACTGAAAATGAGTGTTGTGAAATTATAGAGAACAAGCTTTACCTCATAGAAGTGATATGAGAAGTCTCCACTTTTTTGCAGAGGAGGTGCATGAATATGAAATCATCGGGTTTTTTCCCAGATTTTTTTCAACATATTGATCAGTTTTGCTGACTTTTTTTTTTCCTCTTCTTCCTCTTTTTCTTTTTATTGGCCACAACTGTGAAGTAAGGAAAACCTTGTTTAGGCAAGAAATAGCCAATGCATCATCTAGTCAGAGGCTGAAGTGGTTCTGGAAACTTTGGTGGTGGCCATGGAGGTAGCTTTTTTGGAAAATTCAGTGGTTGTGGTGGGTTTGGTGGCATTCATGGTGGTCGAGGATATAGTGGAAGCAGAGATGGCTACAATGGATTCAGCAAAAATGTAAGCAACTTTCGAAGTGGTGGAAGCTACAATGATTTTGGCAACTACAACAATCAGTCTTCAAACTTTGGCCCCATGAAGGGAAGAAACTTTGGAGGCAAGAGCTCAGGCCCATTTGTTGGTGTGGGTCAATATTTAGCCATGTAACCAAGGCAACTATGGTGGCTCCAATAGTAGCAGTAGTTAGGGCAGTGGTAGAAGATTTTAATTAGTGTTAGGAAACAAAGCTTGGCAGGAGAGGAGAGCCAAAGAAGACACAGGGAAGCTACAGGTTACAACAGATTTGTAAACTAGGTCAAGCACAGTGGTGGAAGGGCCTACCTGTTTCAAGAAGATATGTTTTAGACAATACTTTTTGTGTTTGGGCAAAAATAAAACCCACTGGGACTGTATTTATGACTAATTGTGTAGCAACTTATTTTAGTTTCTGTTCTGTGGAAAGTGTAAAGTATTCCAACCAAGGGTTTGAATGTAGATTTTTTTTGTGCCCATGCTGTTTATTGCTAAATGTAATTGTCTGATTGTGATGCTGAATAAACGTCTTTAAAAGAAAAACGTTAGGAGTGGATATTGTTTTATTGATGGAAATGACACTAAAAGAGATTCTTACCATTTACCATGTTCTTGCACCATAAGGATGTGTTGTTTAAAACTCTAAATGTGGGTTCTAATCTATTCCCCCCCCAGTTTGGGGGAAAAGCTGGCTGAAATCACTGATAAATTCACCAAGAGTTTTAGGCTTTTAAGGGTTTATTAAAAGATATAAGATAGTAAAGAGAGAGAAATATTGAGAACAGGTTTCTTATAGCATGGAAATCCTAGCCTTCCTAACCTCCCACGTGAAGTCCTGTCACCAAGCCAATGTCTCGAACCCAAAGAGGAAGAACCCTTCTGCCAGCATCTGCTTCCTACTTGGTGTTCTCCTCTCAGAAATGCGAGGCCCCTTAAGCTGATTGGCTGGTAGCTTTGATAGATAGTACCCACAAGCAAACATCACTTCCTGATGCCAAGGAACTGACCACATGGCTTGCCCTCAGACACCTTCTCCTCATGACAGAGCTTTCCTACAGTAACTCTCCAGAAGGTGGTGTCACTCTAATCGTTACAAGGACCTACTTGTAGCTGAAACCTCTTTTCCTCCTCCTATTAGAATGTGAGCTCCTTGAAAGAAAAGACTGTCTTACTTTTCTATTTTTATCCCCAGAGCTTAGGACAGAGCTTTGAACATAGTAAGTATTTTTCCATTTTATATGAATGTCTTTTCATTTATTCATCCTGAAACCCACGGCTCAAAGGCTATGACATAAGGCTCTTCTCATTAGTGAAGATTAATTACTCAATGGTCCATGCCTGCTTGAGGAAAGGAGTTGGTGAGATCTTCAGAAAGGAAAGATCCTGGTGTTCTGGTTTCCAGCTTTGTTCCAAATTCTCTTCAGGTCCCTGAAGGGAGGGAAGGACTCTGGAAAACAGCCAAGATGTAGATGAGCTGGCAATATCTATCATGTTCTTATCCCCAGTTTAACACACTTGCAAATTCAGGGAATTTCCCTTGGGGTGAGATCTGAAACTTTAAGTTGAGCTAAGATTTCTTACTCCCATTGGGAGAGCTCATTTACTCTATGTATTGTCTAGTATGTTTTCTCCTGTGCATACTTTTTTTGATTTCTCTTTTGATAAAGACTTGGGTAAATGGGTTTATTTGTTCCATGGGCTCATTGTGGAAATAGCATTTGTTAGGAAGGGAGTCAAGTCTTGGATATAGAGTGTTAGAGCCTTCCTTCCCTAATAAGAGATAACAATTAGGAGCACGGCTTGAACCTAAAATGTATTTCCTCTAGACTAACAATATTATGGGGAGCAGACAGACGTAGTTCTAGCCCAGTACTCTCTCTCTCTCTCTCTCTCTCTCTCTCTCTCTCTCTCTCTCTCTCTCTCTCTCTCTCAGGAGACCAGAGTGGCCAGCCTCTGGCCCTAATCTCCTCCTTCTCTTCCTGAGTTCAGTCTCCCTGAGAGAAGAATTTGGGGGGGCAGGGGAAGGTATTAGAGATACCTGTTCTTGATTATCTGTGAGATACCTCTTTACTGAGCCATCTAGGTACATAGAATCTACATGGAAAAAACAACAAACAGTACCACAAACATCCTTACAAGTCACTTATTTATTCATTCAATTCAAGGGGTATGGCTGAGCCTCTTTATAACTCATCAAATTGATCAGGATTTTCTTTGTACCTTTAGAGAAATATATAAAGTGGAAAAATAAAGATGATAAATTCAACTTTAAAATAGCACCATTGAAAATACAAAATCAATAAACCCTTAGCTAAGGTTATTTTATTATGTGTCCAAAAAAAGTGGAGGGGCAGGTAGGTGGCTCAGTGGATAGAGCACTGGCCCTGGAGTCAGGAGGACCTGGGTTCAAATCCAGCCTCAGACACTTAACACTTACTAGCTGTGTGACCGTGGGCAAGTCACTTAACCCCAATTGCCTCACCGAAAAACCAAAAAAAAAAAAAGAGGAAGGCAAATAAAATTACCCAAATAAAAAACAAATAAGGTGAAATTATAACTAACAGAGCAGAATTTTTTTTTTCAAAAAGAATTATCAGAACTACTTCACACAATTATATATTATCAAAAACTAGAGACTTTATTTTTTTTTGGGGGGGGGGTGAGGCAATTGGAGTTAAGTGACTTGCCCAGGGTCACACAGATAGTAAGTGTCAAGTGTCTGAGGCCAGATTTGAACTCAGGTCCTCCTGAATCCAGGGCTGGTGCTCTATGCACTGTTCCACCTAGCTACCCCAAGACTAGAGACTTTAAAAGAAATGGAGGATTATCTACAAAAAATATAAAATACTTGAATTAGCTGAACTTCAAATAGCTATCTTAACTTGATTGCAGAAAATGAAATTGAAGAAGGCATAAAGGTATTATCCATCTATTGATCAATCTATTCAAACATTAAAAGAAGGAATGTTTATGATACATGCATTATTCTCAAAAATTAAAAAAAAACTTAACAAATTCCTTTAAATGTGCTTCTGAGTCTGTCTAAACCATGAAGAATAAAGCAAAGAAAGAGAACTATAGACTAATATGACTAATGAATAGTGATTAAAATTGTAACTTAAATCCCAGCCAAAAGACTATAGCAGCCTTTCGCTACCCAGAAGAGGGATCCATACAGCATTGTTCTTGGTTTCCCTCATAACTTTAAAGGGAAACTTTTCACAATGTCCAGAGCCCTGGATGTCTTGCAGATGAAGGAGGATGGTGTCCTCAAATTTCTCACTGCAGGAACCCATTCGGATGACACTAATTTGGATTTCCAGATGGAACAGTCTATCTACAAAAGGAAGAGTGACGGCACCTACATCATTAATTTGAAGAGAACTTGGGAAAAGCTTCTGCTCACTGCTCGTGCCATTGTTGCCATTGAAAATCCTGCTGATGTTAGTGTCATCTCATCCAGGAACACTGGCCAGTGAGCTGTTCTGAAATTTGCTGCTGCCACTGGTGCTACGCCTATTACTGGACGCTTCATCCCGGGCACCTTCACTAACCAGATTCAGGGAACCTCTCCTCTTGGTGGTCACTGATCCTCGGGCAGATCACCAGCCTCTGACTGAAGCATCATATGTTAACCTCCCAACTATTGCATTGTGCAACACAGATTCTCCACTTCTCTATGTGGACATTGCCATTCCATGCAACAACAAGGGAGCTCACACTGTGGGTCTGATGTCGTGGATGCTGGCCCGAGAAGTCTTACATATGTGTGGTACCATCTCCCGTGAATACCCCTGGGAAGTGATGCCTGATCTTTACTTCTATAGGGACCCAGAGAAGATTGAGAAGGAAGAGCAGGCCACAGCTGAGAAGGCAGTGTCAAAGGAGGAATTTCAGGGTGAATGGACTGCCCCTGCCCCAGAATTCACTGCTGCTCAACCAGAGGTGGCTGATTGGTCTGAGGGAGTGCAGGTGCTATCTGTGCCCATTCAGCAGTTGCCTACTGAAGATTGGAGTGCTCAGCCTGCTTCCGAGGACTGGTCTGTGGCTCCTACTGCTCAGGCCACTGAGTGGGTAGGGACTACCATAGAGTGGTCCTAAATTTTACCCCGGGTGCCCCAAAATTATTTACTATGACACAATTGGCTATACACCCAGGTGCTAAGATAGTTCAAAACTTGGAAAAAGAATAAACATTAACTACATTAAAAACAACGAGAGGCAGCATAATGCTGCTGGATAGATAAGGACCTTTCTCTAAAGGTCCTTCAGACCTTCAGAGTCTTCAGAGTCAGGAAGACCTGGGTTCAAGCGTTGTCTGACGTGTAATGGATGTGCAACCCTGAGCAAGACACTTAACCTTTAGCTCTCTTATACTCCAAGTTGCAGATCAGGTGGCGATCTGAATTCAGAAGGGGACTTTCCTCATTGAAGTGTTCTTCCATGAGCCAGTGAAATTGCATGTGTGATCAAAAATCTATCCCCATAAAAACTATATCATTATATCAATAGATGTGGACAAAGCAAAAAATTCATTTAAATTGATTTTAAAAAATACCTTTAGGGCAGCTAGGTAGTGCAGTGGATAGGGCACCGGCCCTGGAGTCAGGAGTACTAGAGTTCAAATCTGGCCTCAGACACTTAACTCTTAACTAGCTGTGTGACCCTGGGCAAGTCACTTAACCCCAATTGCCTCACTAAAAAAAAGAAAGAGAGAGAGAGAGAGAGAGAAAATACCTTTAAAGCTTTGATATAGAAGAGCCATTTTTATTATGATAAAAGTATATATGTAAATCAGAAGGCTAGCATGGGAAAACACTAGAAATTGTCCTAATAAATATAGAACTCAAATAAACTTGTCTTCTATCTCTGAGTATGCTATTATATTGTCTGAAAAAAGTGATAGTTTTGTTTCCTCATTGCCTATTCTTATTCCTTCAATATCTTTTCCTGTCTTATTGCTATACTTAGCATTTTAGTACACTATTGAATAATAATGTGTTGGCAATGGACATCCTTGCTTCATTCCTGATCTTACTAGAAAGACTTCTAGTTTATCTCCATTACATATAATGCTTACTCTTGATTTTATATATACCACTTATCATTTTAATAAAAGCTTTATTTATTCTGATGCTTTCTAGTGTTTTTAATGGGAATGGGTGTTATATTTTGTCAAAAGCTTTTTCTGCATCTTTTGATATTATAATATGATTTTTGGGTTTTTTTGTTATTGATATGGTGAAATATACTTATAGTTTTCCTAATATTGAACCAGTCCTGAATTCCTGGTATAAATCCCACCTCATCATAGTATGATCTTTGTGATATATTGCTATAATCTCCTTGCTAATATTTTATTTAACATTTTTGCATCAATATTCATTAGGGAAATTGGTCCATTGTTTTCTTTCTCTGTTTTTGCTCTCTCTGGTTTGAATATCAAAACCATTTTGTGTCATAGAAAGAATTTGGTAGGATTCCTCCTTAATCTATTTTTTTTCCAAATAATTTATATAGTATTGGAATTAGTTGTTTTTTAAATGTTTGGTAAAAATTTTTTTTTGTAAATTCAATTCGTCCTGGGGATTCTTCTTAGGAAGACAATTTATGGTTTGTTGAATTCATTACTCTAATATAAGAGTTATTTAAGCATTCTGTTTCCTCTTCTTATTAGTCTGAGGAAGATGAGGCCCAGAGAAACTTAATGATTTTTCCCTTGTCACATAGTTAATAGGAGAGCCAGGGCTTGCGCCTACAAAAATGAATTAATGAATTCATGATAAAGCATTTTATGAAGCACTTACTATGTGCTTGACATAAAGTAAACTGGGGATATACATACAAGCAAACAAGACAGTCTTTTCCCTCAATGGGGTGTACATTCTAATAGAAGAAAACAACACATATAGAGGAGAAGGGACCAGGGAGGAGTGTTCTGGATAGGAAATTCATGAAATAGTGACTGGATAGAACAGTTGACTGACATGTCCTTTCTAGCAGTGGTAATGCTGTGGTTTTATTTATTTATTTATTTTGTGGTGAGGCAGTTGGGGTTATGTGACTTGCCCAGGGTTACACAGCTAGTAAGTGTTAAGTGTCTGAGGCTGGATTTGAACTCAGGTCCTCCTGAATCCAGGGCTGGTGCTCTATCCACTGCGCCACCTAGCTGCCCTGGTGGTGCTGCTTTGATTAATGTCCTCAGAACTGGAGTTAGAAAGGTGGGAAGAGGTAGGGAGGAAGAAGGTATCCATCCATTCATTGGCACAACCGAGGCTGATGGGTTTGATCCCCACAGAATTAGGTGAATGCTCAGCAATCAGAAGGCCAGAGTTCCAGACTTGGAGGCTGGAGCTCAGGACAATGGCAGACTTAAGAAGGCCAGTTACTAGTATAGTAGGCCTAGGTTTGGAAAAAAATAAGGTGAATCCTGTAGTAGAGTGAAGAAAAAAATATGGGTTTAGTGAATTAAGGGATATTTTGAAGCAAACTTAACTTGTTACTTGCATATGGACTTGAGAGTTTGTCAAACTTCCAATTCATCAATATTTAATAAACATTTATTAAATGTCTACTGTGTTTCAGGCACAGTTCTTGTTGGAATGAAATAAGATGCTCAAAATTCACTAGTCACTGAACATTTAATAAAGGGAGTCTATTTTGTTCTAACATAGCACAAATATACAACAAGGAAATAGTAGCACTTAGGATTGGGGCTTCCCTTTCCTATACCCTATTTCCCAGTCTTCATCTGCAAACCTGGTGTCAGGCACTTGCAGAGTCTGGGGTGGGGCTGGGACTGTTCTTGGAACCTCTCAACCAGAAAAACGTGTTAGGAAAGCTGGAGTCAGTCAGGTATCAGGAAGGAAGCTGTGTCTGGGAAGCTGAAGACAAAGGGAATTTCATCAGAAAATCACTGCTGGAATCACAGTGCTTCTTCATCTCAAAAAAGATCCCAAGTACCGTGAAGGGCAGGGTTTCTCAGTGGCTGGTATATTGGACTTGGAATCAGAATGTCCAGTATCAAAATTTTGCTTCTGGCCCTTGCTAACCAAAAGATCGTGGGCATGTCAAAAATTCTCTGATCCTCAGTTTTCTCTTCTAGGCCTTTCTGGACTATAAAACGTAGCTCCTAAACAATCTGAACAGACACAACTACTCTCTGTGGCTCCCTTTCCCTTCTGAAAAAAAAATGCCTTAAGTATTCAGTAGTGGATATAATTTGGATAAAAAACTTTGGCATGAAAAAAAATTCCCACCAAACTTCAATTCTGAAAGTTTAAAGCTAGTGAAATATACCATAAACCAATGTATTTTAAAAAGTATTTCGAAGCTTCTTAATTTTAAAATGATGATAATGCCAGTTTTCTACTCAAATGTTATTCATTTTTACCAATTTAAAGTAGAGCAGACATCCTTGACCTAAAGGGACTCTGGTTATCAATTCAAATACTCCTTAAACACAGTCTGATAAATCCTGGCTTGGGAATCTGTTGATTCTTCATCTTATCAGTAATATTTCTATTTGTTCCCTTACACAGTAAACATCCCCTACTCAAGTTAGAAGAACAGAAGCTCAGTTGCCCTGATCTAGTTCTTTGTTACACATTTGCCAAATGATATACTATTGTTGCCTTAAAAAAAATATAAAGAAAAAAAGCTCAACTTAACTCCAACTTCTGAATATTAGACTTGCTAGAGAAGGATTTTTCCAAATATTATTCAGGGCCTTTAAAGCAGCATTATTTCAAGTTTTCATTATTAAAATAGATTCTTTGGATTCTAAATAGCTGCCGATGGATAACAATAAAAACAAAACAATACAAAACCCTGGATAGTTTATGAACAAGACTATCTTTTTTTTTTTCTCTTAAAGAGAAGCATTCTAAAAATACACAGTAAATAGCCATTCAAGTCCAGTATTTGAAACAGTGGAAGTTTGATATTTATATTTTGGCTAACTAAACTCTTAGACTGTCCAGGTAGAAAGAAAAAAGAAGTTTCAGTTTCATTTATATCTATTTATTTTGGACAAATGTGTTCATTACAGTTGTCTATCACTCCTGTTAATGTTAGAGAACCAAAGAGGGGCTACTTCTTTAGGCTACAAACCACATTGTTACAACCTTCAGATTTCCTTCTACTCCTGTAAAGGATTGATATGAACTGAGTAGTCATTATTAACCAAAATTTCAGTTTCATTTATGTCTCCATTTATCTTGGATAGCTTTGTTCATTACAGTTGTCTATGATTCTTTTCCTGTTAAAAGAAATGATGGGTCTTATGTGTTCCTGGATCATCTTTGGTGTGATCCTACTCCAACTAGCTTAAAAGTTGTCAAAGCCAATGCCTCAAATGCACTTTACTTGTATGTTTCCTCCTCCTTTTTTTTTTCCATTTTCTTGACTTCCCATCTTTTCCCCCTTGGAATAAATGTAATCCCAATGCCAGGGCTGAGAGGACCTAAGAAAATACTTTTTTGCAGGTCATTATAAAAACAAGCAATTTGATTTAAAATATATGATAAAATTCAAGGAAAGCAAACCTACACATTTGCCATGTTCAAAACTGTGTCTATTTTGGCACCTTGAGTCCATCACCTCTCTGCCATGAGGTGGTAGTTACAATGCTTTCTTCTCAGTGCTCTGCAATTGTGGTCTGTCATTGCCTTGACCAGAATTCTTATGTATTACAAAGTTCTTTTTCTTTACAATGTTGTCACCATATACATCATTCTAGTTCTTCCCATTTGGCTTTATATTACTTCACTTAGTCTTCACCAACTTTCTCTGAAACTATTCCTGTCCTCTTTTCTTAAGACATCCCAATATTTCATTACATTCACATACTATAATTTGTTGGTTTAAATTTTAAAAATTAACAAGTTTTTATTTTCCCCCCTCCCACTTCTTTCCACCCATATTTTTTTTAAAAGGATAAAGAAAACTGGTAAAACAAAGGTGCACAATCATAAGTCAAACAAATTCCCACATTGACAATATGCATTTGCATATGTGTATGTCTCATTATGCATATTAAGTCCATCATCTCTCAGACTGGAGGTGGAGAATGTCCTTTGCCATCTGTCCTTTAAAATCATGGTTGGTGATTGCATTGATTAGAATTCTTCAATCATTTAAAGGTGTTTGTCTTTATAATTTGTTATTGTATTGTTTTGTTTTCCAGTTTCTCCTTACTTCTTTCTACATCAATTCATACAAGTCTTCTCAGATTTTTCTGATACTTCCCCTTCATTTTTTCTTTTTTCTTTTCTTTTCTTTTTTTTTTGTGTGTGTGTGTGAAACAATTGGGCTTAAGTGACTTGCCCAGGGTCACACAGCTAGTAAGTGTCAAGTGTCTGAGGCTGGATTTGAACTCGGGTCCTCCTGAGTCCAGGGCCAGTGCTCTATCTACTGCGCCACCTAGCTGCCCCCCTTTTTTCCCTTCATTATTGCTCCTGACATAATAGTATTACATTACATTCATATGTCACAACCTGCTCAGCCTGTCACCAGGTTTTGTTGTTCTTGTTCAGTCATTTCACTCATGTCAGACTCTTTTTTACCTCATTTACGGTTTTCTTGGTAAAGATAGTGAGGTGGTTTGCCATTTCCTTCTTCAACTCATTTTAGAGAAAAGGAAACTGAGGCAAATAAAGTTAAGTGACTTGTCCAGGGTCACACAGCTTTTAAATATCTGAGGCTGAATTTGAATTCATTTCTTCCTGACTCCAGACCTAGTAATTCATCCACTGTACCACCTAGCTGCCCCTGTTTAAACTGTCAGCAGTTTACAGACATCTATTTGGTTTCTAGTTCTTATCCACCTCAAAAAGAGCTGCTATAAATGTTTTTGTACCTATGGATTCTTTTTCTATTTCTTTGATCTCTTTGGGGTATAGCCCTGGTAGTGGTATTGCTGCATAAATCAGTGTGCACAGTTTAAGTGACTTTCTGGACATAGTTTCAAATCTTTTTCCAGAATGGCTAAATCAGTTCATAACTCCACCAACAGTGCATTAATATTGTTCTTTGGCCTTTATATGATTTATCATTTTTCTTTTCTATCAACTTTGCCAATCTGATGTGTGTGAGGTGGATCCTCAGAGTTGTTTCAATTTGTATTTCAAAATTGTATTTCAGATTAGTGATTTGGTGCATTTTTTCATATGATGATTGATAGCATGGATAATATCAAATAGATGTTAACCTGATTAAATGGTACTGGGGAGATAACGCACTGGCCAATTATATCGGGGCAGTAGTCAATTGCAATTGATATTGGAGATAATACACTGTAATGGGGGCTTAAGATGATACAATTAGTAGAACTTCAAGGGTATTAGCCAGACATTGCCTTATAGATTACTTACAGTTTTGGCTTTTTGGAGATCCTGATGCTGTATGATTCACAAACATAGCATTGCTGGGAGAATATTGTTAAAAGATAAGGGTTTTGTTTTTTTGTTTTTTGTTTTTGTATCAGACAGTAGTATGGCATCATCGAAAGGTCTATGCTACTTCCTAATTGCAACTCATGCTCTCTTCCTCTGCCTCTTTTTTTTTTTTTTGGCAAGGCAATGAGGGTTAAGTGACTTGCCCAGGGTCACACAGCTAGTAAGTGTCAAGTGTCTGAGGCCAGATTTGAACTCAGGTCCTCCTGAATCCAGGGCTGGCGCTTTATCCACTGCACCACCTAGCTGTCCCCTCCTCTGCCTCTTTTAAAAAAAAAAAAAATAAACATTTTTATTTAAAGTTTTGAGTTTCAAATTTCATCCCTCCTTCCCTCTCTGATGTGGCAAGCAATCAAATATAGGTTATTCATGTACAATCACGTAAAATATTACCATGTTAGTAATTTTGTATAAGAAAACTTGAATAAAAGAAAAAAATGAAAGAAAGTGAAAAATAACATGCTTCAGTCTGTGTTCAATCAATATCAGTTCTTTCTTTGGAGGTGGATAGTATGCTTCATCATTAGTCCTTTGAGATTGTGTTGCATTATTGTATTGCTGAGAATAGTTGTCTTTCACAGTTCTTCATCAAACAATATTGCTGTCACTTTACATTGTGTAAACTCAGGTCCTCCTGAATCCAGGGCTGGTTCTAAATCCACTGCGCCACCTAGCTTCCCATGTCTTTGGGTTTTAAACCTAGCAGTGGTATTACTGGATTAAAGAGTATATAATCCTTTGGGCATAGTTCCAAATTGCTCTTCAGAATGGTTGGATCTTTTCACAACTCCACCAACAGTGCACTAGCATTCCAGTTTTCCCATATCCCCTCCAACATCCAATATTTTCCTTTTTTGTTTGTCTTTGCCATTCTGATACTCTGCCTCTTCTTTTTAAAAAAAAAATTTTTGCAGGGCAATGGGGGTTAAATGACTTGCCCAGGGTCATACAGCAAGTAAGTGTCTGAGGCTGGATTTGAACTCAGGTCCTCCTGATTGCAGGGCCGGTTGTCTTATCTACTGTGCCACCTAGCTGCCTCTCTGCCTCTTCTTAATAATAATAATATTAGTTGACACTTATATTATGCTTTATAAAGCATTTTACATATATTATCTCATTTGGCCTCATACCAACCCTGTAAGGTGACTACTTCTAGTTATTATTTACATTTGACAGATGATAAAGAGCATGCTCCTGGTCACACAACAGGTGAGAGCCTGATTCTAGGTATCACCTGGCTTCAAGTATAGTGCTCTTTCTCCTTTATCATAAGGCCTCTCTGGCTCTGGCTCATGGTCTGCCTGTAGCATCTGCCCTACATTAATGTACTAAAGCAAGTCACGTCATGTCAATAGACACTTACTAAACACTCTGTGCCAGGCCCCATCTTAGGCACTGGGAATACAAACACAAGCAAAAGCAGAGACAAGTCCCTGTCTCCATGGAGCTTATATTACATAGGGAAAAAACAACACACACAAAAAAAGGAGCTAGAAAGGTTTTTTGGGAAGGGGGTGTCTGAAATGTTACCTCCATGGGGGCATGGTGACAGAGTCTAGGGAATGAAGGTTGAATGGTAGAGGTCCTTCCTCAACATGGAGATTCTGGGAGTAACTTATCAATGGGAGAAGTGAGCCACTAGGCAGAGGAAGAAGGCAGGCGAGGTGTAGTAGCTAAGTACTGTAATGAAATATTAATGGATTATACATCAATTTGTATGGTACAATCTAGACAATATTCATTCTTCATCCACTTGATTTTTCCTTCATGAACAGTAGATCTCAAACTTTTGAGTGGTCATGTATCTCACTAACAAAAACCTAAAAATATTCTGATATAATCAAAATAATATCTTCTATAACAAAGAACATCTATAGGACCTCACTATGTATAAAGTATTCTTAAGACAACATTCGATGCTTTGTTCTCTTTCTAATGCTTTTGGCTTCTTATCTATGTGTTTTAAACTGAAGAGAATAGGTAAGTGTACTCACGCCAATGTTTTATTTCTTAACTTCAGTTTGATTAAATATTCAAGTACACGTATAAAGTGAAAAATGAGGTTGCTAAAGGTTAATGCTTTAATGCTTTTAAATAACTATTATCTCTGTAGCTGCATCTTATCAAAATATATATGATTCATTCTGGCAGGACATGAGCAGGCTAGAAAGGGGTGACTTCGCTTTTCTGAAAAGAAACAAAACTTTAGATAATTATGTTTTCAAAAAAGGGATGGGATTTTTAAAAACTGCTACAGGGGATTATCAATAAGGAAAAATGCATTTTTAACGTCTCTTTCAGTTTCCATGAGCTTATACAAGCTCTTAACCTCTGTGAGCCTCAGTTAATGGATCTATGAAGTGAGGATAATAGTACTTGTACTTGCCTCCAAAGGATATGCATGAATCAAACAAAATAGCAGATAGGAAAGTGATTTTTAAATTTAAAGTAAATGTGAGCTATAAATGTATCTTTCAAATGGAATCTGAGATGATGAGCTTCAGAAAGGTCTGTCACCGTCCTTTATGACAATGCCCAGAAAAAGTCTACAGACGTTATAAATTAGACATTGTAAATAAAATCTAAATATTCACTTCTTCTACCTTCCTTAGTAGTGTACCTATAGTGCACCTATGGTGTAGCAACTGTTGATTAACAAGGAAAGGAAAAAATGAAAGCACATCAGTGAACTGAATTACACACCTTAAATCTAGATACAAAATATCTGATTTATTAACAGCCCAAGACTTTAGATGGGTGATGGATCTACAAAAGGTAAAGAGCATCAGAAACAAAATCAGGCTCTTTGTATTTTGCTCTTCTACTATCCTCAAAAATATACTTTAGGGGCAGCTAGATGGCGCAATGGATAGAGTACCAGCCCTGGATTCAGGAGTACCTGAGTTCAAATCTGACCTCAGACACTTAACACTTACTAGCTGTGTGACCCTGGGCAAGTCACTTAACTCCAATTGCCTTACTAAAAAAAAAAAGAACAACAAAAACCAAACAAACAAACAAAATATACTTTAAAAATATTTCAAAACATGTGTGATCTCAACTGTGTGGGCACTCCTATCCCCATTGAAGATTGTCATATGTCCATTCCATAGTAGAACATCTATAAGAGCCATGGCCAAAAAATTCATGCCTGGTGTTTAGTTTTTCTGGCAATGAGCTTCTTTGCCCATAGGTAGGCTGTTAGGTACATTGTTGTTCAGTCCACAAAATCTTTCTAGTTTGGGAGGATCTGACAAATCTTGAGCATACCTGACAGAGCCCAGCTCACCTTTCTGCCACATTGAAATGTTGGAGAAGAACTTAAATGGGAGGGTTTTCCCAAATATAAATGAACAAAAAGCTTTAATACTCAATTCTCCTAAATCCTTTATGGATCACATATCTTTTTTTTTCGGGGCAATGAGGGTTAAGTGATTGCCCAGGGTCACATAGCTAGTAAGTGTCAAGTGTCTGAGGCTGGATACGTATAATTTTTTGAAAGTAGAAAATACTTTGTTTTCATAAGTCCAAATGAATTTTCTAAATACAATTTTCAAAAACTAGGAACAAGATATTTAGCTTCTTGTGTGAATTTAATTTGAAATATGGCTGAGTTCCACCTTGATATCTCATCATGGTGTGGAAGTAACCCTGAGTTCTTACCGATTTGCCAGCAAAGTCAGTCAGTCAACAGGTATCTGTTAGGTGTTTAATCTGTGTAAGGTGCTATGCTAAACTGAGGATACACAGACAAAAATGAAACAGTCCCTTGTCAAAAGTTTTCATTTGATTAGGTGTGGGGGAGATAGTGTGTACGTACTTGTGTGTAACAGCAGCTTTCAGCTGACCATGTGTGCCTGCTCAGTGCTGAAGTGCTTGGACACTCCGAGGAATGACAAAACTCCCAGTAGGTTCCAACAGCCATTGAATTCATTGCAAAGGGCTTGAGATGAGGAAGCAGTCCCTTACTGACAATTGAGCAGAAAGAGTCCATGAAGCAAGAGAGCGTTAAAAGGTGGTTATCAGGGGGCAGCTAGGTGATACAGTGGATAAAGCACCGGCCCTGGATTCAGGAGGACCTGAGTTAAAATCTGGCCTCAGATACTTGACACTAGCTGTGTGACCCTGGGCAAGTCAGTTAATCCTCATTGCCCCGCCCCCCCAAAAAAGGTAGTTATGCAAGCTTGACTGGACACTTCTCATAAGCAGTGCTTTTCAACCTCTCCTTGTGAGGGTTGGGGAAAGACAGTTTGTCCTCTTCTCTATCCCAGCTTCCATGTGGTTGTGAGTACATGGCCACTAAAGCACATGTATTTCTTAGTTCAGCCAGAGACTGTATCTTAAAGCCCTAACCTCCTCTTCTGTTTTGTGTTTCATTAGTAGAGGCATGCCAACATTAACCTCAGGATGAATGTGTTCAGGCTTAGAGGTAACCTTGTGACTTTGAATGGTCCAGAGGTCTAAGGTTCATCAGGTAACTGATAGCAGGGGAAGTTTCTAGGTTGGAATACCCAGTTGACTGAGATTGTTGTGAGTATAGAGCTTTGAATTTCACATGAAAAATGCTTGTTAAAAATGTGAGGTGCCTTACTTGCCAAGGAAGGTTTATAACCATCATTGATAATGGCGCATTCTAAACTCATGAGTTTGTACAGAATTCCAGAGACAAAAGGGCAATGGAGAAACCCTAGGGCAGATTGGAACAGAATAACCCTTTAGACTATTAAAAATGAATAGGATTTTAAATACATCTTTTTGTTTATCTTTTAGAAACATTTTGGACAGGAGACTGTCTCTTTAGATACAATTCCTTAGGAGGTGATGTTCAAACTTAATTCCACAGATACTAGTATCCTAGTGGATTTGGAAAAATAGTTGGAATCATGGAGCAACATTTTTGGGAATAGAACAGTTTAAAATTTGGATTTGTAATGAGTTTGACAGATTAATTTGAGGAATTATTATCTAAAGTATGGATGATATGTTATGTGAACAGTAACTGATAGACAATGATGTCACACTTTGTAGCTATGACATTAATATTGACAACTACTCTAGGCTGGTTTCTGAATACAACCAGCATACAATGACAAAGTTGGGGGAAAACATGCACTGAAGTTCTACTCTCATATAGCTGTTCTTTGTTTCCATGTATTTGCATCCCTAATAAGCTATTCTTTTTTTTGCTTCTTTGGTGAGACTCTTCACTATGGATTCAAAGTTTTCTAGTCTGTTGATTGTTTCTACTGTGCAGGCCATAAATTTTGTTTTCTTGATTTTATTTATCTCTTGAAACTTTTAGAGACCTCCTACTGTGGTTCTGTACTTTCTTGGGAATCCATAGGGTCTTTTGTCTCATCAGGTTTCACCATTCTTTTTCCTTTGTCTTGCAATATGTGTTCATAGATCCCTGAACCCTTTTACTTAAGCTGGAGACCATATTCCCTTCTGTTATTAAGGAGAAGGGAAGAGAAGGGGAAGGAAAGGGAATAAGCATTTATATAGTCTTTACTATGTGCCTAGCACTGTGCTAAGCACTTTTTTGGGGGGGCAGGGCAATGAGGGTTAAGTGACTTGCCCAGGGTCACACAGCTAGTAAGTGTCAAGTGTCTGAGGCTGGATTTGAACTCAGGTCCTCCTGAATCCAGGGCCGGTGCTTTATCCACTGCGCCACCTAGCCGCCCCCTTTACCTTTCTTTTAAGAATCTAAGTTGGTTGATGAGTCTCCTGTGTAGCCATATCAATCTCTAGACAAATCCCATTTGAGATCTGTACCACATGACATCTCAAGGATAAATTTAGTTTTTTAAAATGGATTCATTCCTTTGCCCCACATATTGTCATTTCTTCCTCCACAACATCTCATGTCTCTTTCTCTCTTACTTATAAAACACTATGTCAGTTTTCTCCATTCTTTTTCACTCACTATGTTCTATGCCTGGAAAACACTCCCTCTCTCCTCCACCTCTTTGTAAGGGGGCAGCTAGGTGGCACAGTGAATAGAGCACTGGCCCTGAAGTTGGGAATACCTGAGTTCAAATCCGACCTCAGACACTTACTAAACTGTGTGACCCCAGGCAAGTCAATTAACTCCAATTGCCTTCAATCTCGAGGGCCATCCCCAGTCACTCACTCTCTCTCTCTCTCTCTCTCTGCCAAGTGACTTGCCCAGGGTCACACAGCTAGTAAGCATCTGAGGCTGGATTTGATCTCAGGTCCTCCTAAATCCAGGGCCTGTGCTTTATCCACTGAACCACCTAACACCTCGCCCCCCCCCCAATCCTGATAACATTTCTTGCCTCTAGACTCAGATGACTCTGGAGGAGAAATCGAGCCTGGTGACTTTGCACAGCCCTTCCTCACTTAAATCCCCTAATTCAGTGCAAGTCATGACATCTCTGTCATGATCTTCTTTGAGAATGAAGGACAAACAACCACAACCTCTTTGAACATTTGCTTCTGCCACAATTCATTTCAAGTGCCATCTCATAGGAGAAGCCTTTCTTGTTTATCCCAACTGCTAGTACCCTTCATCCAAATTACCTTGAATTTATTTTGTATGTATTTATATCAGTACATATCGACTTCTCTGATAGAATAAAAGCTCCCTGAGGATAAAAGTTTTCTTTTTTTCTTTAAGAAAAAAAATCTTAATTTTGATACCTTTTAGTTTCATATCACTTGTATCTCCCCAACCCTGTCAGAGCCATCACCTCCAACAAAGAAAAAAAAAAGGCGGTTGGGGGGAGGGGAGGGAACCCAACTCAATCCATTAACACTAACAAAGGTCTCCAAAAAGCCTGGCATTATATGCAGTATTCCATACCATAGGTTCCCAAACTTCTGCAAAGAAGGGAAAGAAGCTCCTTCTCACATCTTGGAGACTAATCATGGCCATTATAACTTGAGAGGATTTTTTTTATTCTTTTGTTTTTATTCCTCTTTCTATTTACATTGTTATAACCATTGTGTATATTGATTGATTCATTCTGTTTACTCTCTATTGCATCATCACATGTCTTCCTATGCTTCTCTGTTTTCATTATATTCATTGTTTCCTACAGCACAGTACTCTGCCATTCCATCTCTGTTTGTTTAGCAATTCCTCAGTCGATGGGCATCTGCTTTGTTTCTAGTTCTTTGCTATTGGACTCTTTCATTTTTTTCTATGTATTTCTAGTACCTAGCCTGGCACATTGTAGGCACTTAATAGGTGCTTGTTGATTGAATGACTTTTTCCTCTTAAATACTTAGGAAGTAAGTCCTACAGAGTTGCTTAAGTTACTTAAATGGCTTGCTCAGGGTCCATTCAACAAGTAGGTGTTAGAAGTGAGATCTGAACCTAGGTCTTCCTGATTTTATTCTGATTACTCTAGTAACTAAGCTGTCTAGGTGCCCTACTAACATTGGTTCACAGGTATAACATTATTCCTTATATTTTTAATTAAATTTCCACTTTTTTCTTTGCCTTATTCATTATTGATACACTTAATGTTATATCTTCAAATGTACAAAACAGAACAATTATTACCTAAGAATTATGTTGTGAAAAGGAACTTGATTTTATTAGGCAATTATATTAAATAATTATATACATTCCCTTTAAATTTTAAAAGTTTTATGGTGGGGCGGCTAGGTGGCGCAGTGGATAAAGCACCAGCCTTGGATTCAGGAGTACCTGAGTTCAAATCCGGCCTCAGACACTTGACTTACTAGCTGTGTGACCCTGGGCACACATTGCCCAGCAAAAAAAAAAAAAAGTTTTATGGTAACATTGACAGCAATATTGTTCATTTTATGAACTTAATATATAAATCAGTGAGGTGATTTTAAAAAATTTACCAAGCAGTATAGATAGATTTATTTATATGTGTTTATTTGTCTCCAGAAAAGGACAGTTTAGGGGAAACTAAACAGGAACCTAGAGGGGAACTCCCTTTCTATAGACAGACTTATTAGCACAGTATAAACAAATCCCAGAAAGGAGAGAACAATAGATGAGTGCCAGTACCTGAATCAGGAAAACCTGAGTTCAAATTCAGCCTCAGATACTTCCTAGCTGTATGACCTTGGACAAATCCCTTAACCTCTGTCAGTTTCTTCAGTTGTAAAATAGGGATAATAATAGTACCTACCTCCCAGGGTTGTTGTATCAAATGAAATAATATTTTTAAATAACTTAGCACTCTTAGCACAGTGCCTAGCACATGGTAGTCACTTAATAAATATTTGTTTCCCTCCCTTCTCCTCCAAAGCTAGATGTTTCATATATAAATTAGCTTTCACAGTTTTGTTTAAGTCAGCTGATAACAAATATAATCTAAACCATTTCCCATGCTCTCTTTCCCCTCTTATTGAACAAAAATTTAAGTAGAAGAACAATAATGCTCTCAAGGTGAAATGAATACATGGGAGTCTGGTTTATATAATTTAGGGAGAAATGTGCTTGAAAACACCAGTTTTTTACATGAGTAGATCAGCATTGCTGCACAAATATAATTATCCTTGTGTAAGAGGTTTCAAATAAGCACTCGAAGATTTGTGCCAAGAATATTATTGTAGGTCTCTAGTTTTCTCTTTAAAAAAAATTAAAAACAACAAGAAAGTAACCAAATCGACTCTCCTAATCCATTTCAGTAGCTTTTAAAAGACTGTTACTTTGCTGGGATCCTGTTCTTTGTTTAAATTTTGTTTGACAAGTGTTTTATAAATGATTATAAGAGGTGGTTTATGTTTCATTAATGAGTCTGATAATGGTTAATTACTAAAATGGAGTAAACAATCCAATACCAGATCAAGCAGGATGGGTCAATTATGTAGAAAAGATCCAGCTGTGCCGAACATAATTTCCTTTAACCATCAGAAACTCCAAACATTTGGGGGGAAAGTGCTTAATTGGTAGGAGGAAGGGTGCCTCCGACTACCTCTTAGATATTTCTCATCTCTCTGTTTTAGAGTATTATGCTTAGCCCCACCCCACTCTGCCCCCTCCAAAGCATAATGATACAAGGCGAAACACATTCTTTTTGTCCTACATTTTAAAAAGCTAGTATCTGTAGATCTTTCAGGACATTCAAATGCTCCAAAGAGCACTGGCCAAGCATTCCTAGCTCTTAACAAGGACTCCAGCTGCAGATCATGCCTTTGGAAAAGTACTACAAAACAGAGAGAACATTTTCTCCCACTACAAAGTATGACTTGAAGACCATTTGTGGTTTGTGAAGTTATTTCAGGTTTTCCATCTTCTGTTCTCTGGTCTTAGTGTATATAAGGGGACAATTCTATGATAGAATGCCTCATTGGTATCCCATAAAAAATGCCACTATTTTTGATGGTTCTGGTGAGAATTTTGTTGTCATTTTTTGTTTTGGCAGGTGGCATGTGGAGAAAGTCTATAGGATCTTTTGCTATGGCAAAGTATTTTGCAGAACAAAAAGCTTGAAAATGTTCAGAATTGAGTTTTTACAATTTGTTTTTCCTATTTTCAGAATTATGTGAAAAACAGCCTACTTTCAAATAAGAAGTTCCAAGGGAAAATGGGTTTGCTTGGACAGACTGACAGTATTGTCCCCAATTATTGCCAGAGGGTTATGCATTCTTTCTTTGTTTTTGTTTGGGATTGTTATTCAGATATGTGCTTGTATGAGACCTATTAGATTAGTTAAATCTTTAAATTTTAGGTATAAATGTGAGCAGGATTTTAAATGAAGAAATAAGGTCTTAAGTCCTGCTTCTTACCGTGCTAGCCATGGGTGAATTTCCCAGATCCTTAAAAAAAAAAAGCAAGCTAAATTACTTATTCCATGAGATCCTATCTGATTGTAAAGCACTACTTCTGAATATCAGTCCTTAATTTCCTATTCTTATACACAGCTTAATATTTTATAGGAGCAGGGCAGCTAGGTGGTGCAGTGGATAGAGCACTGGCCCTGGATTCAGGAGTACCTGAGTCCAAATCCGGCCTCAGACACTTGACACTTACTAGCTGTGTGACCCTGGGCAAGTCACTTAACCGCCATTGCCTTGCAAAAAAAAAATTATAGGAGCATAGATTTAGGACTGGAAGGGACAGTAAGATACTTGCCCAGGGTTCCTCAGTCTTTAATCAGTGGCAGAACCATGATTCCATTGTAGGACTTCTGACTCCAAATTTCACTGCACCTTATGATTTCAGTTCTTTTCATCAGTTTCTGATCATAGTTTTTTGAAACCATGAATTCTTGATTGATGGTATAA
This sequence comes from Dromiciops gliroides, assembly GCF_019393635.1. Lineage (NCBI taxonomy): Eukaryota > Metazoa > Chordata > Mammalia > Microbiotheria > Microbiotheriidae > Dromiciops > Dromiciops gliroides. The sequence continues at coordinate 442,999,522 of NC_057864.1, forward strand.
ACATCTTAAACATTTTTCTGGGCCAAATATCATTGCGCTGTAGGATGCTGTATGCCTGTATAGCTGAGAGTAACATAAACAATTTTAAAACCATATTATGTTTTTACTATTGAACAACATGACTAATGTAGAAATATGTTTAACATGCTTGCACATATACAACCTACATCAAATTGCTTGCTGTCTTGGGGAGGGAGGAAAGAAAGGAAGGAGGTAAAAAATTTGGAATTCAAAATCTTAATTAAAAAAAATGAATGTTGAAAATTATTTTCACAGGTAATTGGAAAAAATAAATACTATTTACTAAAAAACCAAAGTGGCCTTTGTTAACTTTTTACAAATCTTCATGTACCTTATATTGGGTATATATTTGAATCTCAAAACACATCCAGAGTATTATAAAACATGGAAATGACATATAAAGATTATGTGCAGGTATAGAGTGGATTTTGTAAGCTTGCTGCATAATTCTGGATTAAATGTAATTTATAAAATTAGGAAAGGTGATAGGGGCAGCTAGGTGGCGCAGTGGATAGAGTACCAGCCCTGAAGTCAGGAGGACCTGAGTTCAAATCCGACCTCAGACACTTAACACTTACTAGTTGTGTGACCCTAGGCAAGTCACTTAACCCCAATTGCCTCACCAAAAAAAAAAAGGAAAGCTGATAGCTAGTACGGTAGTATATTTTAGCCAGGGCTTGGTTGGATTAATGTTATTGTTTCATAAAATAATGAAAGGGAAGAGGTTATATGTATGAAGGTGTAAAGGTAACAAATGGTTTTAAAGGGCCAAATTAAAAGTAATAAAAATAAAAGCTCTGAAGTTTCAAAGGTCTTGACATGAATTTTGTCATTTGATCCTAACAATCTTCTCAAGTAGAACCCCATTTTAGAATGAAGATGAAGAGACTGAGAGGCCCAGAGAAATTAAGTGGCTTTCTTAGGGTCATCGAGCTAATAAGTATCTGAGGCTAGATTTGCAAGTAAATAGATCTTCCAGACTCAAAGTCCAGCAATCTGTCTGTAGATGTAAAGATAAATTCATTGTATGGGTCTTTATTTATTAATCTTAGTCACGTGGTAAAGCCTAATTAATCTAGTCTAATAGGGAAGGGAGGACAGTATGAATTCTTGAAAAGTTTGAATTATAAACTATTTAAAGAAAACATTTGCATTCAATAAAGAAATGGAAATTGGCCCTGGGGTTTGCTTTAATGAAAAGATATATCTAATTATGAACAACTAAGTTGCTGAAGTCTTAAATGTCATTTAAACATGAGTCCTGAAATCTAATTTATACTAATTTATTTAGTAAATATTTTCATCCTAGAAACTGTGAAGATAAAAATAGGGGTGGATATCAGAACTTCTGAATTTGCAGAGTATGGATTAATGAGGTCCTGTTGCGTATGCTACTTATTAGTGAGTAGAGATACCAATGTTTTGCAACCAACATGGGAGAACGTCAAAGTCTATCAAGAAAACAAAATATTTATTAAGTAAATAATAGAGAACTCTGGGAAAGTGTGACGTGAAGGTCCCAGAGGCCTCTATCCCTGATGATCCAGTTATTATTTGATTTATGTCAGCTTGCGTTTGCCCTTGTTTTGACCCTAAGGAGGACTGTGTGGGAAGTTTGTCTCTCAGATAGAACAGAAGCATTGCTCTGTAGAATGTCTGGAGCCTAAGTATATGAAAAAAAAAAGAGGGAAAAAAAAGAAAAGGAAGAAAGAAAGAAAACCCAAACCCTGATAAATAGGGGAAAGGCTCTATTTGCTCCAGCTGGAAATCAGGGAGTTGAAGTAATTGCTGAATCACAACATACTCCACTCACTGTGCGTGGAAGAAGACAGGCTATAATTTGGTCATCCATCTGTGAGTATGCATTCAAAAAAGCTATGAATTTTATAATTTCAGGTTGTCTCAGTGTAGATTGCACATTGTTTATCTATTTGAAATACGATGTATTTGTTTGAAAAAAGAAATACAATTTATTTATTTGTTTCAAACTGTAAATTAAGCTGTAGAATGAAAATGTAAAGTTGATACCTTTTTAGACTTGTAAATTCTGCTTTTATTAACTTTGTTATGTAAACAAATATATTAAAACTATGTACTGACTATACAAAAGAATAAAATTCCTCATAAAGATCAGAAATATAGTTAAACACAGGGGGCTGTAAACAACTGTATCTAGAATTTCAAGAAAGTGTTGTACTACACTAGGACGTTAAATGACTTGGAATAGATAATGGAATTTTGGAATTCTAGGAGATGATGCAAGACTCAACATATTAGTGAACTAATTAAAGCAATTCTTTGCTGTAGTGAATGAATATGCAAAAAAATCCTTAATTAAAGTCTTTACAAACTCCAGGAAATCTGTGGTTTTCTTTTTTGAAGCAATTGCCAAAATCTTTATACATATACATTTTGAAATGTTTTTTAAAAAGAAGTCTTTAGGAGAAATCAAGTCATTGTTGCAGAGATTATTGCCCTACAAGTATGAAAATGAGCCTACATATGATAAAAATAGAGGGGGGAAATGGCTTATAGTCTAGCTCTACATATTGACTTAAAGCATCTTAACTTATTTTCCAGTTTTAAAATTATTTTCAAATTGATCCATTTTAACACTAACATTTTTCTCTATTCCTTTTAAGCTGTGAAAATTATTTGAGTAAATGTCTAATAATTAGAACCACTTTTTATTTATTTTAAAAGTATTTGATGGGTATTTTAAAGTAGAAAACATTAGAAAATTTTTGATACAATTGATGGTTGGAAAATTAGAATTGAAAATCATCATTTCATATTTCCAAAGGAAATATAATAAATTACCAAAAATTTGGGCTTTAAAAACTTTAGTAATGCAAAAGTACAATTTAAAACTAATTTTTCATTCTGGAGGGTCATCACTAGTTAGAAATAGCTAAAGTGAAAACAAAACTGTTTTCTAGTGAAATACTTTCATTTTGACAACTTTTGGTTTTACTGATTTTTTTTCATACGCTTTAGAAGTATTAACTTGAACATTTGCCTTTTGCTTTATGATTTAGAATGAAATTAATATGTCAGTTAAAAACAATAAATTGTTGTATAGCAACTCTTCATTTGCACATGTGCACAACTCCATTTAGAAAACAAATTTTTTTTAAAAAGACAACTACATTTAGGGTTATGTAAGCAAAATGCAAATAATTAAAAATAAGATCAATTTAAAATATATTAAAATTAAGAAATATATTTCCTCCAGTTTAAAAAAAATCATTTACCGAAGAAAAAATGTAGACTTTGTCCATGGCAAATTGATCCAAATGATAAGAGCACTCTTCTTAACTAAGTGGCTTCTGTTTTAAGCAAATATTTGCTGGGAAAGATAATAAAACAGTAGCATTCCAGGCCCATTATAACTTTTCACTTTACTTGCCAAAGTAGAAAGTTTTTAATTACATTGATCTATCTACATTATTAATCATTTCCCAAAATATTTTAAAACTTTAACCTGATGATTTAATAGTTTATTCCTGTTTTTATTAGCTACAGCGAAACAGAAATACATGTACACACATATGATTAATCTCCTTGTAATGTACAATAAAGGTTTGAAGAAAAAATTGGAGTAAACAATTTGTCAAACAGAAAACAATGCATATGTACACTATTTTGAATACTGAAGCCACTCTATTTGAACCTGGCATATTAGTACATGATTTGGTATAGTATAGGTCTATTGTAGACATTGTCTAAAGTTGTCTAATTGTCAAAAGTACTAGAAATACCTTGTTATACTGTTACCTGTCATAGCCCCATGACACAAATGATAACAATAGCATTATTGAAAGGTTCTTGTGTAAATCATTACAACTGTATAGTATTTCAGTTGATAGTCAAGAAAAAGCAAACTGTATCATTAATTTTTAAAACAGCTTCATTAGGTTTCATTTGCAGTATTTCTAAAGTAAATTCTCAGGTAATGGTGTTTACACAGCATGAAACTTCCAGTAAATTTCAGTATTGTTTGGATGGCTATCATTGTATAGACACAGCCTTGAGTGAACATTAATGATACTTTGTTAAAAAATAAAAAATAAAATCAGGAAATCAAAACCTAAGTCCTTTTAGTTTTCATCTCTAATTTTAGTTGTGGAAATATTTGAATTTCTCACCTCATATCTGAAATAATATTGAGACTCAAGTTGATGGTAGCTAAAAAGCAGGCTAATACAATGCTGGCCAAAAATCACACACATGTATCTAAGTTCCTTTAATGTAGGAAATCAAAAAACTTTGTTGAAATTGAAGTGTGTGCTATTGATAGAGCTGTTGGTTTCTGAGAAGATCATCATGTGAAAGATATTGAAAAAGAAGTTGACAGTTTACTAGAGCATCACTTTCTTCTTTTGTATTCTTGCCTCATCTGAAATCATTCTATAATGAGTGCTACTGTGATTCCATCCATTAAATCTTAACTTACTTTAAGTAGGTTTGAGAGGTTCAACTGTTTTAACAAGGACCTAGGATTTGATGTATGATGAAGAAACTAAAAATCAGGAAGCCTTACTACCTGAATACTGCTATTAAAAACATATTTTCATTCTGTACATATCTAATGAGTAACAACACAAAATAGATGATTACACTTTAGTCATTGTGTCAGTGGAAATCAATGTGTTTGTAGAAATTAATTTGTTAGGGCAGTTAGGTGATGCAGTGGGTAAAGCACCGGCCCTGGATTCAGGAAGACATGAGTTCAAATCTGACCTCAAACACTTGACACTTACTAGCTGTGTGACCCTGGGCAAGTCACTTAACCCTCATTGCCCCACAAACAAAACAAAACAAAAAAAGAAATTAATTTGTTAGAGTAACCTGATGATATGATTTTCAAAAAATCATTTCATTTTGTCCTATCCTGTATGCATATGGATAAATCGTTATCCTTAAGTGTTGAAAATAATGAAATGTTATTATAACTCACTTCCACAACTGGAATGAAAGTGACTTATAGCAGAAATGTCCCATATCATTAAAAAAGCCAAATACTCAGTGTGTTCATGTAGGGTATAAGCTATAAGTGTTTTGATATTTTGGGAGATTAAGACATTCTGGATTATTTATCATTCACAATTATTTATTATGGATGGGCTAGAGCATGGAGATAATGGGGAAGTCATATCTGCTAGGATCAAATTCTTTAAGGAATTCCTAGAAATAGTTCCAAGAAGAACATTGTACACACTATCAACAATATCGTGTGTTGATCAGCTGTGATAGACTTGACTCTTCTCAGCAATACAATGGTCCAAGATAGTTCCAAAGGACTCATGATGGAAAATTCTCCAAATCCAGAAAAAAAGAACTGTGGAATCTAGATGCAGATTGAACCGTGCTGTTTCTACTTTTTTCTTTTTCTTTTTTGAGGTTTTTCCCTTTTGCTCTGATTCTTCTTTCACAGCATGACTAATGAAGAAATATATTTAATGTGATTGGACATACATAACCTATATCAGATTGCTTGCTGTCTTGGGGAGGAGGGAGAAAGAAAAATTTGAAACTAGAAATCTTATAAAAACAAATGTTGAAAACTATCTTTCCATGTAACTAGAAAATAAAAAAAATACTTTTATGATCAGAAAAAAAAGAAATAGTTCCAAGAAGCTTTTTGCTTGGATTATATTTTGAAATAACATGTCTAAAGGGACTGCAGCATAATGGGTAATGTACTTCTTATTGCTCTTCCTCAAATATTATGCACTAAATCAGATGATTATTTCACTCCCAGTTATTTCTTTTCAGAATGTGATTCAAAGTTTTGTCTTGCCCTCATGATTGATTATTCTTGAACTTACTCCATTTTTCTTAGAATTCCCTCCTTGATAATCAAGTGGTTTGTTTCCTCTTAAGAGCATCCTTAAAATTCCACCTCCCCCCATTTTACTGCTATTTTTATCTTTACAGCACAGTCATCTCCCACCTCATCTCCTCCAGACGGAAACTTTCCTTGTGACAATCAAGTAAAAAACATGCATTCCAGAAACCTAGTCTGATACTACATACAATATTCTATCCCAGCAGTTCTCTGCCTCTTTGCCATGAGGAAAGAGGTATGTTTCATTGTCTATGACCTTCACTGTTTTTTTCCATTACTCGGAATTCATCTTCCTTTTAATGATCATTTCATTTACATTGTTGCTGTCATTGTGTGTCATTCTCTTGGTTCTACTCATTTCACTCTACATCAGTTCTAATCTCAAGCTTTTGTTACTTCCTCTCCTAGCAATTCACATATTTTAAAGGTGCTATAAGTAGAAAGCACTTTATAATGCCATGTAATCATTATTTAGACAACATGAAACTTTTCCTTAGTTACCAATTCAAGGTACTGTGAAAACTAATCATTAAATGTCTTTAACTGGGGCAACTAGGGGGTGCAGTGGAGAGAGCGCCAGGCCTGATGTGAGGAAGACTCATCTTTCTGAGTTCAAATCTGACTTCAAACATTTACTAACTGTGTCACCCTGGGCAAGTCACTTAACCCTGTTTGCCTCGGTTTCCTCATCTGTCAAATGAGCCAGAGAAGGAAATGCCAAATCACTCCAACATCCTTGCCCAGACAACTCCAAATTGTTTTGTGAAGAGTTGGACCCAACTGAAATGACTGAACAACAAATCTATAAATTCATTCCCCCAAAAGCCCAAACCAACTTTAATGGCTCATCCTGAGGAGGTGACCCTGGGTTTTAAAAAGCTATGTTAATAGAGGTCAGGCTGAGATAGTTCTTAACAAACTGAAAAACCTTTGAGTATAATATCATTATGACATGGCATTTTAATTTTTAAGCCACATAAACTCATGAAATGTGGTGAGGCTGTAATAATAGGGGTTTGGAACTGAAAGGGGACTTAAAGACCATGCAATCCAATGACCTTATTTTATATGTATTAGTGGTGGGAATTCACACACTGATGAAATCACATATATTTTCAAAGCATTAAAATATAAATTATGAACTCTTTGGAAGATAAAGACTGCTGCCTAAAATTATTTTTGAACTCTTTAAATACTTTCAACTGTATATGCTAAAGCTATCAGAAAACTTCATGAATTAGTATTAACATTTATAAAATTCAGTTCAAAGAACTGAATGTTGAGAAACTGATAGAATTCATTTTCAATTGATTTGGTTTTTATAGTTATTACCAAGACTTTCCTACCAAAAGTATATATAGATATTTCTTTACTGACTCAGTATTATTTCATCTTAAGCTAAATTCTTTCCTTTGGCCTCTTGAAAGGATTATCATTCTTTTATAACTTGTTACAGACTTCAAAATCACATTTTAAAATAATCTACAAAGAACTTGTTTCCCTTAGGCTTTCTTCTTAAAAACCCAGCGCTTACAGAAGTGAATGAAGCAGTGGGAGTTGGACTACAATATGGCAAATACTTATGTGACAGTATCTGATGGGTACTGTCTTGCTGAACCTATACAGTATTATGGTATGTAATAAATGCTCTCAATAGTAAAAATTAAACAATACTTTTATCTTCTATAGTAAATATGCATCCGCTGCAAAAATTTGTTTGAAAATTAATATATGTACCCAAAGCACCAAATTCTTGCCTGCAAGAAATTTACAAGTATGCCAAAATGAGCAAATATAGAGATATGATAAATAAAGTTTAATGAGGAAAATACATTTAGAATATATTGTAGACAAATATAAAAATTAGAATTAACAAAAATTAGGAATAATTTTAATGAGCTACCTGCTCATGAAAATAAAGCTAATTTGTGGCTTTTAGTACATGAAACTGACAGTAGGTGATCAAAAATACTTCTTCTTTTTTTTTTTTTTTTTTTTTTTTTTAGTGAGGCAATTGGGGTTAAGTGACTTGCCCAGGGTCACACAGCTGGTAAGTGTTAAGTGTCTGAGGCCAGATTTGAACTCAGGTACTCCTGACTCCAGGGCCAGTGCTCTATCCACTTCGCCACCTAGCTGCCCCCAAAAATACTTCTTGAATTAAACAGAATATATATTGGTCTTGATATAATAAAGGAAATACACAAGAAAAAGGAATATGAGAGACTGAATTATTTCTTACTGTGGCATAAAAGTTACAATAGTATGTAATATTACCTGTGTATTTCACTTGTCAAATCCTGCCAGAAAACTACAGCTATTATTAGTTTTTAGGTAGAGTATTAAATCTGATTTACACAATCCTAAATCAAAGTATTAAATTTAATGTTCATGTCAAGGCAACATAAGCTTCTAAAAGAAATGAGAAGTCAGACTTTTGTCATTTTTTCAAGCGAGTGTGTCCTTATCACTTACATTCGGTACCTTTTTGTCTGAGCACCTCTTGCCCCTATAGCACTCGTCATTTTTCCCCTCCTCCAACATTTCCTTTTTCTGAACTTCCCTATTACTAGCAAGGATACCACCATCCTCCTGGTCCCCAAGGCTCTTAATCTTAGCTTAATCCATTCTCTCTCATCCACCTTATTCCTTCAGTTGTTGCCAAGTACTGAAACAATTTCAGTGATGTATGAGGGGAAATCCAGAAGAGAGGAAAGGAAAATATATATTCTTGATTCAGGGGATGATTGAGTTGAATGAAGGTGTACCTCTAGAAATGGGTGAAATACTTACAATGAACAATGATTGATGGCAAACAATTGAGAATCTAAAAGCAGCTATAATTTTCTGAATTATTACATATAATTGTTCTTTCTTGTTGTTTTCATGAAATCTAGATGTATTGCCAGAACAGATCAATTATCAGCTGCAGGACCCCGATTACCAAGCAGCACCTTACTGTCAATATTCAACTGTCCAGTTTTCTCAGGCTTTACAATCTCCATCTTCTCACAGTCACTACAATACATACAGTCTGGATTCACAGTATAATGACGGGCAATACATACTTAGCACCAGTGAACTGAATAAGCCTACTTGTATGGCTACTCATAATGCAGAGGATGGATATCCAGGAATAAAAAGATCTAAACTAAGTCATTCTTCTGTGAGAATTAAAGGCCAAGAAGAACTTTGTGTAGTTTGTGGTGATAAAGCTTCAGGATATCATTATAATGCACTTACCTGTGAAGGTTGCAAAGGTAAGGAAAATTAGAGTTGAACTCAAATTTTATGCACACAGACTAACATGATCATTTTTTCCTTTTTTAAGTGGGCATTAGTCATTAATACACTTAGCCATTAAAGATGACATTAATAGGTAGGAGTAATAGGGAACACTTAAAGGTAATCAAATCTATGGCATTGAAGGGAATCAAATGTGAGGAAGGGAGATCCAGTTTCTCATTTCTTTTGAACCAGAAATTTAACATTCCAATAAACCATTCAATATTTTAACAGTAAATACCCAATTACCTTAGTCTGAGGTTACAATGGAAACTTATTTATGTCATCTAATGCTGTGTTTAGTTAATACACTTCTTCATGTTGGATCGAACAATTCTTGTGTGGGGTAGAAATTGGGGTAAGTGAACTCTAAGGTACTTTCCAAATCTAAGTTTCTGTGAAAGCTGATCAGAGGCCTAAAAGTGAATATGATAAATTGAAATCAGAATTTTGAGAGTATATAAAATCACCCAGATAAATTTTTAAGGTTGTGGGGCAGCTAGGTGGCGCAGTGGATAGAGCACCGGCCCTGAAGTCAGGAGGACCTGAGTTCAAATCTGGCCTCAGACACTTAACACTTACTAGCTGTGTGACCCTGGGCAAGTCACTTAACCCCAATTGCCTCACTAAAAAAAAAAAAAATTTAAGGTTGTAAAATCTCTCTTCATTGCTTCGTTTCTATTTCCAAATGAACAAAACCTAGAACTGATGAAGTTGGTATAAAATAAGCATTTATCTTCCATGGGAGGTGATGTTTATTAATAGGTAGAGTGCTCCATGAGAAATCAGGACAAACTACATTCAGCTCCTGCATCTGACCTGTCAGCCTTATGTAAGGCCTGTTACTAAGATGCTCAGAGCCTTGGTGCAACTCACATAGACTACATATGAGTTATGAAGGACTTGACTTGATGCACTATTTCCAGAAATACCTCATGCAAACTCCAGTTCATTTTACAGATGAGGAACTGAGGCAAACAAGGTTAAGTAACTCACCCAGGGTCACATAGCTAGTAAGTGTCTGAGGCTGGATTTGAACTTAGAAAGACGAGTCTTTGACTTAAGGACCAGTGCCCTATGCACTGTGGAGCCATCTAGCTGCCCTAGCTGCTAGAGGTATTTAATGCTAATTACCAAATATGACCAATGTATGGAACAACACCTGTTTGGATTGAATAGGTTGTTTTGTACAGAAAAGGATTAAGAAAATTCAGTTTTAAGATAAATAAAAACATTCACAGGGAGAGATGTCACTCCCCCATTTTCTATGAATGAAAATAATTTAGTCATTTCTATTATTTAACCTTTTGGTAAAGGGATACTAGGTTTTTGGGTCTGGATCTGTGATTTCATCAATGGAGGGGAGCTACATAGGAGACGAAACAACTTTTACCAATGCATATAGACAAATACTCTGAAGTTGAGTCTTCAGAGAGTTGCCTGCCTTGGGGAACAGGGAGCGCAGAAAAGCTAAGAAAGCCAGAGTCCTGCAGTCAGTATGTTTCAGAGTCAGGACTTGGGTCTAGGCCCTAATATCTCTTAGCTCTTTTATTGATCTCTTATTCCATGCTCTCTCTCAGATAGTAATATTAAATACGATACCAATTGGTCACAAATACTCAGTGGTGAAATAAAAATGAGGTTTTTTTGAATGTCCTTTAGGGTTTTTTCGTCGCAGCATCACCAAAAATGCAGTATACAGATGTAAGAATGGTGGGCACTGTGAAATGGACATGTATATGCGTAGAAAATGTCAAGAGTGCCGTTTGAAAAAGTGTAAGGCAATGGGAATGTTAGCAGAATGTAAGTGGCCTATTTTCAGTTTCTATTTGGATAATTTCTCGTTGACTATGATTTTCTTTCCCTTCTTTCTTTCATTTGTTTGTTCATTCCTTCATTTCTTCCTTCTTTCCTTCCTTCCTTCCATCCTTCCTTCACTCCCTCCTTCCCTTCCCACTTCTTTCTCCCCTCTTCCCCTCCTCCTCTCTTCCCTTCCTAATCAGGGTTAAGTCAAAGCTTCTTAAATTATGGGTTGTGACCCCATATGGGGTCATGTAACTGAATGTGGGGGGGAGAGATGCAAAAAATTTGGCAGTAAATTTTGATTTGTATACCTATATTATATACCTATATACCCAGGGTTGTATACAAAATTCTCAGGTGAAAAGAGGTAATGAGTGGAAAAGGTTTAAGAAGCTAAGTGTGTTGCCCTGCAAAAAGAAAAAAAAAAGAAGCTAAGTGTCTTGACTAGGGTCATACAACTAGTAAGTGTCTGAGGCTGGATTTGAATTCAGGTCCTCCTGACTCCAGGGCTGGTACTCTATCCACTGCACCACCTAGCTGCCCCAACCATATATATATATATATATATATATATATGGCAGGGCAATGAGGGCTAAGTGACTTGCCCAGGGTCATATAGCTAGTAAGTGTCAAGTGTCTGAGGCTGAATTTGAACTCAGGTCCTCCTGAATCCAGGGTCAGTGCTTTATCCAGTGTGCCACTTACTGCCTCCATAATTTTCTATGACTATTTTTACCTCATGTTGAGAACTAAATGCCATTATCCAAGTTGTAGGTTCTTTATTTGTGTGTTGGCATAACTTATATTAGTTCTTTAGCAGCTACTAAAGTAAGGGTTAATTCCCAAATTTATGGAATTAATGGTTTTTGCTAACTACAATAACTGGAATTTACACAAACACCCTACATCCATGTGGATTTTGTTTCTGATCATAATTCCTTTTTTTAATTCAATGATACCCATATTGATATTAGTTTCCTTAATGTTAAAGCAAGGCATCTAGAATGAGTGGTTTTAAAATAATTATTTTCTCTTTTTCAGTTCTGCATCTATTTACACTAAGAGGACAGCTTCATTTAGAGGATCTGCTGATACATAAAACTTAGTGTATAAAAACCCAGCTAATTGACTTCCCCTGTAGGGTCACAGTTTTGGAAGATAATTTCCAATTCATCTCCTTTTAACCTCTTATACCATGCCACATCCTGTCAATTCATTTTATGTAACATCTCTCAGAACTGACCATTCCTTTTTTATTTCCAGTTCCCACACTAGTCTAAACTCCCTTTATTCCAGCCTCCTGGCTGGCCTCATTGCTTCTTTTTGCTTTCCTTTTAATTTGTGCTAGTTATAGTTGCTTTTTTTCTGTGTGAGGCAATTGGGGTTAAGTGACTTGCCCAGGGTCATACAGCTAGTGTCAAGTGTCTGAGGCCAGATTTGAACTTAGATTCTCCTGAATCCAAGGCCAGTGCTTTGTCCACTGCACCACCTAGCTGTCCTGCTAGTTATAGTTGCTAAAATAATCTTCCACAAAGGTTGTTTTCATCATGTCAGTCTCCAATTCTGCTAAAGGAAGAATAATATGTCCCTGCTGCCCACTATGTGGAATTCATACATGGATCCTTGGCTTTCCAAGTTCCCCATTAGTTCTCCATAAGGTGTCCTTAATTCACCAACCTTATTGCTCTCCACCAACCCCATCCAATTTACTTATACCCTCTCTTTTGACATGACACTTTCCCCTCATCTGTAAAGCCTTCAATTTCTTCACTGGTAAGCCTCACACCATTCAAAACCTGGTTCTAAACTCACTTTTCCCAAGAGGCCTTCTCTGATTCACTTTTCCTGATTGGAACAACTTTCTCTTTGGATATCCTTTTAGAACTTACACACTCCCTTGGAAGTATTTTAATTTTTACTTCTAACATGTTGCTTTTCAAGTACCCTTAAATAGAATATATGTTCATAGAATGCATCTCTTTGCCTAGAAGATAAGCTGTTTGAGGGCAGGAGCCAATTTCTTCCCCCTCCCCCCCCCCCCCGCCCCCAACATAGAATCCATCATAGGATCATAAAACTGAAGAGGATCATTGAGTCTAACCCTTTCGTCTGGTAGAGGAGGAAACTGTAATCCAAAGAAATGACTTGCCCAAGATTACACAGGTTTAGTAGGTGGCAGAAGCTGTATTCAAACACATTCTCTGATTTCAAATTTTGGGCCCTTTCTACTATATCACACTGTCTCCCTCAATACTTAAGAAATCTTCAATCCCTCCACTACTATAACCCTTCTACAACTTTAGGAATTGTCATTGTTGAGAAATTAATGGCTACCCGTGTCCAACTTAGTTTTTGTTGGTGGTGGGTTTTTTGGAGGCACTTGGGTTCAAGTGACTTGCCCAGGGTCACACAGCTAGTAAGTGTCCAATGCCCAGATTTGAACTAGGTCCTTGTGACTCCAGGATTGGTGTTCTATCTACTGAACCATCTAGCTGCCCCTCTGTGTCCATCTTAGAGGTGAAGCTCCCTGCATATAGCTAGCCTGGTTCTCAGATAACATATAGTCTGTCATCAGGCCACTATTTCAAAGCTTTTCCAGTGTGACAAGATCTATCATAGCTTGTGCTCTGTTAACTTAGCCTTTCAGAATTTAGGGCTACCTCTATGTCATGATTAAGAAGAAAAGGAGCTGAATATAGAGAATTACAACATAGCACCTAATAAATTGCTCTGCATGTGATAAGTAGATATTAAATGTTTTTGAATACCTTTATACATAAAAGTAAATATTAACAATAGGATAATGTGCTTCCTAGTTTGTGTTAATCCAGTTCAAACAGAGGCCCTATTAGGGTTAAAAAAAATTTAAACCTAACCAGCTAAGTATGAAAATTCCCTACTTAACAAAAGAGTGTTTGAAGTCCTTTCCTGTTTGTAAAGACAAAAAGAGACTTTGCTCATTTTCATCTTCATGAGACACCCTCATGACACTTCAATATAAAGCCAAATTTCACCCTCACACATAGATAAGATTATTTGACTATTGTACACATTGTCTAGAATTGATTAATTAGAAATCAGTTGGTAAAGTATGTTGCTACCAACCTTGAAATAACCTGATAGTGTGTCTGATAGAATTTCTAGTTTGGAGAGACAAATTCCTATGAACCACTAGGTTGAATTCATGGTTCACAACTGAATATGATGAATCAGGATAGAACAAAGAAAAGAAAGAACAGAAAAATTAAAAAAAACCCACACCTAATGAATATAAATATTACAGACAAGAAAGTTAATTTTTATTTTTATCTGAGTCAATATTTTATTTTAATAAATATTCACAATTTTACCAAGCCACATACATATTAATAAAATTCAAATGTTATAAATCCATTCAATCACACTCCCTCTCTCCTCTATCTATAGAAAAGAATTTTTTAAAGTGATTGCAGTAAAACCTGTCTAGGAATATGTGTGTAGAGATATATTCCTGCAATCCATGTCATTCACCTGCAGATGTCTCTTGGGCCTATTAAGAAAAAAAACTTTTAAAAAAAAGGATGATTCATAGATATGCATATGTGTGTGTATGCTTGAATTCTAGGAGCAATTTTATATGTAACCTGTAGCCCAGATCTGAAGGTCTGTACCATATTTAATCTTGGGGGCTTCTCATACTCCTTTCTGCCTTCTACATACACCTACCCAGCCACACCCACCCACAGGGCTTTCCTGGGAAGCCTCAACATTTGGCTTTCTTAGCTTTTGTCTAGATATCTCCAATTCCTTTACTTGACTAGCACAAGGCAAACAATACATGGGTGATAGAAAAGTTTTGTAATAAATGACAAAAACCCAAACAACCAAATGCATAAAGGACCACTAAAAAATTCATAAATAAAGAAACTTTCCCTTCTGGTGACCTAAACCTTCATAGGTGCCTATATAGTTGGTTTAGACTTTGTGTTACTCTGGGGTTGAGGACCCCCCAAAAGAGAAAAAGAACTTGGGTTTGCTCAGTAGTTCATCAGCCCACCTCTTTGGCAGGTTTCTCATTTCTTTGGGACCCACATAATTTACATGCTCCACAGTTTCAGTGAAGGATAAGGTCTTGGTGTATTTTTCTACATTGTGGCTTTGTGCTTCATTGCTCCTTGCCTCTATTTCCTGTAGCTCATCACTGTATTCTAAGAACTTCCTTGGCTATCCTGCCCCTCTTATTTTGCTCTGTATTTGCATCTGTTGTGATTATTTTGCCTTATTCCTACTATTGAATTCCATCCATGTAGTTGGCAAATCTGTTTTCTGCTTTTCTTAGTCACCACTGATATTGCTTCTTTGATGAACCATCACCATGATTTTTGAATAAGAGCCCCCAGGCCAGCAGATATTGGGGCTGGTCAATTAATTGATTAAAAGTTTATTAAAGGGGCAGCTAGGTGGCGCAGTGGATGGAGCACTGGCCCTGGAGTCAGGAGTGCCTGGGTTCAAATCCGGCCTCAGACACTTAACACTTACTAGCTGTGTGACCCTGGGCAAGTCACTTAACCCCAGTTGCCTCACTAAAAAAAAAAAAAAATTAAAAAAAAAAGTTTATTAAGTAGGGGATAGCTAGGTGGCACAGTGGATAGAGCATGGACTGGATTCAGGAGGACCTGAGTTCAAATTCAGCCTCAGACACTTGACACTTACTAGCTGTGTGACCCTGGGCAAGTCACTTAACCCTCATTGCCCCCCCCCAAAAGTTTCTTAAATGCCCCCTGTGTGCAAGCCATCATGCAGGTCAACACATTTGCCTTTGCAGTCCATGTGCTAAATAAAGAAATGCATCTTAGGCAAGTCTAAACACTGTCAGTTCTAGACTTCTCAAAAAAGGTTTATTTCTATCTGAGTTAGGGAAACAAAATTTAAATTTCTATAGACCACTTTCTTGCCATTTGGTATAGATGTGTGCTTCCCCTGTTGTAATCCATGTCTCCTGTTGAATTTTTCCAGTTAGGGATAAACTCGTATACCTTTCCATTTCTTTTTCTGAGTTCTGTCCCATCCTGGTGGTGATAAGCACTAGGACAGGTAAATTGCCTTAACTCTCCAATAAGCATCAAGAGGCCCCCAGAAACAATGGAGGAGGAAGGGGCAAAATTGGCATCCTGTGCTAGAAGTCTTGCTGCCTCAGCAAAGGTCTATATCATGTTATAAATATGAATTTTGAAATAATACAGGTTTGCTAACAGAAGTACAGTGTAAATCCAAACGACTTCGAAAGAACTTCAAGCAGAATAGCTTTTTTTGTAACATCAAAGTTGAAGAAGGAATAGATAATAAGCATGTGTCATCTACAACTAGATTTAGAAAAGTGGTAAGTACTTTACTCCTCACTAAACAAATTAATCGCCTGCTTCTTTAATTGTTTTTGGTATAAACCATATCTATGATTTTTTTTTCCTTGTATTTTCTTAAAGCTACAGGACAGAGTAGAACTAACTCCAGTTGAACATCAGCTCATCGATCACATTGTGGCTGCACATCAAAGATACACAATTCCACTAGAGGAAGCAAAGAAATTAGTATGTGGGCATTATTTACAAGAAATAATGAGCAATCAGCAATATCATCACAATACTAACATGAAATCTTGACAAGTTTTTATAAAGTTAATTTGAACTAATTCTGGTTTTGCATATGTTAGCTCCAGGTAGATGCAAATCCTGAGGAAAGTTTCTTGCGGCTTTCAGAGACAGCAGTGCTTCACGTTCAGGTGCTGGTGGATTTTACAAAGAGACTTCCAGGTAGTTTTCCTTGAAGACTTTTAAAAAGTAATGACACTAAAAAAAGGGGGGGGCAGCTAGGTGGCACAGTGGATAGAACACTGGCCCTGGAGTCAAGAGTACCTGAGTTCAAATCCGGCCTCAGACACTTAACACTTACGAGCTGTGTGACCCTGGGCAAGTCACTTAACCCCCATTGCCTCACTAAAAAAAAAAAAAGAAAAAGAAAAAAAGAAAAAGTAATGACACTAGGCAGATTCATTTTATTCACTCATTTTAAGGAGAGTGAAGGAATTTAATAAAAAGAAAACCTTCAGCTCTTTCTAATTATTTCAAAAGATTTAAAAAAAATATTTCAAGGTTGGGGGGAAAAGCCTGATGCCAAAGTGATTTGAAATTAACATCCTTGCAGATTTCTTTCCATTTAGTCTATGTCTACAAAAATGTCAATATAATAACAATAGAAACTCACATTTATGTAAGGTCTGCATAGTATCTTCCTACTGATAATCATGTGAGGTAGATATTTTTACCCCCATTTTAGAGCTGAGGAAAATGAAGCTCTGAGTTGTAGAATTATAGATTTAGAACTAGAAGGGATCTTAGAAATCATAGAGTCCATCCTCCCCCTTTTAATAGTTGAAGAAACTAAGTTCCCAATAAGTGGAGTGACTTGACCAAGGTAACACAGGTAGTGAATGGCAAAACCAGTATTCAAACTCAGGTTATTTGACTCCAAATTCACTATGTTTTCCACTGCAGTACATTGACAAACTGAGGGTAAGTAATTTCTTTCCTAGCCACCTAGCTAGGTAAGAATTCAAACCTAGATGGTCTTACTCCATATTCAGTATGCTTTCTTTTATACTAATTCTCCTTCAAAATGTTTTGGCTGATTTAATTGATCAAGGCAGTAAAAATGATTAGTCAAAATTGTTTTTTGAATGACTCGATCAACTTCACAATCAAGTTGGTCAAATAACTCCTTTGGCTTTTTTTTGTATGTGTGTTGGACTTATTTTTATAGATATAATCTGAAATAAACACAGGAAAAAATTCACAATAATAGAAAATCAGGCTACTAATTTAATGTGTAAAAAGAAAAATTCATCTGGCCAAATTGTGCTTTGCACTTCCATCATCCAAACTCACTTAGTATTTGTCACAGTAAAGCCTTATTAACCAGGCAGAATTAACAAAGACATTTTTTTAAAACCACAAATATGATTAAAAATGTTTTATTCACCTTTGGAGTATGGGGTGTTCTTGTTGAATTGACTTCAATCCATAGTTGAAATTTTTCTTTCAATAATCGTAGACATCTTTTCTTACAGGATTTGAAAGTTTGGCCAGGGAAGATCAGATTGCATTGCTGAAGGGGTCAACAGTTGAAGCAACGTTCCTTCGTTCAGCTCAAATCTATAATCAGAAAGTTAATGAGTGTCTTTCATCACCCAGTGAAAGTAACTATGACAGTTTTTTCTTGGGCTTCCTCTTTGACCTCTTATGTCTTTGACACTATTGACCCCCTTCTGAATTCTCTTTCCTCTCTGGGATTTAGTGACTCTACCTCCTAGTTCTCTTCCTTTGTGTTTTACCATCCTTCTTTCTCCACTTTGCATCATTCAGCTAATTGAGTGTTCCCCAAGGCTTGATCCTGAACCCTCTCCTCTTCCCTCTTTACACTCTCTTGATGACCATGGGATTAGTTATCATCTAAAAGTAGATGACTGAGATATATAAGTATCCTGCCCCATGCGTTTCCTCCTGAGCTTCAGTCCTGTATCAGCTGCTTATTGGACATTTTAATTGGATTCTAGGAGACATTTCAAACTCTAAATGTCCAAAATAGATCATATTATTCTACCCAAGACTACTCTTCTCTTCTTCCAGACTTCCACATTTCTGTTGCAGTTGTGTGACTTTGGACTTATCTCTTAACTCTTTTCAAACTTAATTTCCCTATCTACAAAATGGAATTAATAATAGCACCTACCCCTCAGGATTGTGAGGAACAAATATAATAAACGTAAAGTGCTTTGTAAGCCCTAATGTGTTATATAACTGTTAGTTATAGTTGCTATTAAAGATGCTCTCATGCGTCTGGTTTCCCATTTCTAATCTAAACATTTTCCCAAACTTTTGTACTCTATAATCAGTTGCCAAATTTTGCCATCTCTCTCCACAGTATCTTTTACATCTGACGTCTTTTCTCTGCTCACACAGGTACAACCTTAGTTATGCCTTCATCATCACTAATCAATTTTTGGAACAGCCTCTTAATCCTTAATTTCTCAAGTCTCTACCCACTGTTGTCCATGTTCCACAAACCTACCAAGGAGATTTTCCTTAAGTACAAATGTGACTCCTGTACTCAGTGAACTCTGATGGCCCCTTATTGCTTCTTGGATAAACTGTAAACTTTTATGATTATCTTTTAAAAACCTTGACAACCTCACCCCAACCTTTTCAGCTACCTTATACATCATTCCACTTCTTCACTCTTTCTGTGCCTCAGACATTACACTCCATTGGCCATCTACCATGCCTGAATCTATACCTCCACCTCTGCCTCAGAGAATCCTTTATTAGTCCTTAGACACCGCTCAATTACCACCTTCTACAATCTTTCATGATTCCCATAGCTGCTTTATATTTAATTCCTTTTTATTTTTTATATTTATATTCACACATAGATTATAAATACAAAACACTTACATATACTTGTCCCCTCTGTTAAAATGTAAGCTCCTTTGGAGTAGCGATTGTTTGATTTGTTTTTGCATCCTCATGCCTAGTACAGTGCCTGAACATAGTAAGTGCTTAATAAATGCTTGTTGATCGATTGTTCTACATTGACAGCAACTCTAAGGTTGACAAATGCTATTAAATTTAGCCACCAATTATGGCAATCAGGTATTTTTACTTATTGCAAATATTTTTCTTCTACCATTGATTAGTAGTAAAGACAACCACCTGTTCTATGCCAGTTACTTAAAAACTATTTTCCAATACATTTGAAACTATGGAATTTTAAATTACTTGGCATTTAAGGAAGTCGCTCAGCATTTTAAGCATCATAGAGAACCTTTGAAGAATTGTTCTCTCTCTGCTATTTGAATAGAATACATTAAACATTGCTTGATCTTTATTCATGTTTTAATAGTAAGTAAAAAAAAACCAGTAAATGAGTAATTGTTAAGACCTATTATGTTCCAGATACTATGCTACATGGTCTGGAAAGACTGTCTCTTATGGCTATGGTCATACCTCATAAATATGCTATTTTTGTCATTTGGCTATGAAAGAGACAGAACAGATTTACCCGAATAACACATTTTAAAAATCAAAGCTTCATGTTTTCTTCTCTTTTCAGATGCTGTAAAGTTTTCTGGTCATTCATTAAACTATCACAATCAGAATGCTGATCGAAGTGTTATTTATTCTATGGAAATGTCTCCCAATGAAGAGAGTCCAACTTCCACTACTACATCTGGTAAAATGAGACTGTCGATCTTGACTGACATTGGAAGAAATAATTCTTACTTCTCTTTTTCTGTTTGATATTTTTATCAAATGACTTAGATTTGGGCAGAGATCACATGCTTATCAAATTTGTAGGATATAAAAACTAAGGGGGATAGCTAATATGTTCTATAACAAGTCAGCATTTTGAGTTAGTGATTCAGGGGTCAAGCCACTTCACCTCTCTGGATGGACTTCACTTTCCTCATCTGTAAAAGAAACAGGTTGGACTAGGTGATCTCTAAGGTAACTTTAGCTCTAAATCCCCATCTGTCATCTTGTGATCAAAACAATCTTGACAGGCTAGAGTAGTGGGCCAAATCTAATGAGATGAAATTTAATAGGGATACATTTTATCTTATACATAGGTACAAAATTCCCCTACTTCATTTAAGTATAAAATGGAGGAGATTTGGGTGGAAGACAGTTTATTTGGAAAAAAAAATCATTGGGATTTCAAGGTCTGCAAAGCTCTTTATGAATCAACAGTAAGATATGATCATCAAAAAACCTAATGCACAAAATCATAAAATATCAAATTTGGAAGGGACCTTTAAGGGTGCTGGACCCTAACCTTCAACCTGAAAAAGACTATCAAAAGATCATTCAGCCTTTGTTTAAAGACCTCAGGTTAGGGGGAGCCTGATCTTAGGCTGCCTTAAGAGGGCATGCAATCCTAGACTACATTAAGAAAGGTATTGCATCTAGGACTAGGTGTCTTGTCCTTTTCTCATCTGGCGTATTGTGTTCACTTCTGAATGGAACATAATGTAGGTGGGCCATTGATAAGCTGGAAAGTGTTCAGAAGAGGGACCTGAGAACATGTATGAATACTGGTTTGATGAACTGGGGATGCTTAGATTGGAGGAAAAAAACCAAGGGGACATGACGGTTTTCTTCAAGTATTTGAAGTACTATTATATAGAAAAGGGGCTAGGCTTGTTCTCCTTGACTATAAAGAACAGAAAAAGGAATAATTAATAGAAATAGCGAACAGGTAGATTTAGAATATAAGGAAAAACTTTCTTATTGTTGGAGCTATTAGTATATTGCTTAGCACAGTGCCTGACACATAGAAGGCCCTTAATAAAAGTTGATTGTTTATTCGAAAACAGAATAGGTATGTAGGTATATTGTAAAGGGGCTTCTGATTCAAGAATGGAGTGTGCTGTTATATGGTCTCTGAGGTGCCTTCCAATTCTTAGATTCTGTTATTCTTAAATTGTTTTGAGAAATGGCAATTGCAATGTTTGATTCAGCACTGAATTTTTATTGAAATGTTTTTACTTTTGCTTTTTTTAAAGGCATCACTGAAGATTTTATTACTGCACTCTTTTACTTCTACAGAAGCATGGGAGAACTTAATGTTACTGAAACTGAATATGCTCTGCTTGCAGCAACAACTGTGTTTTTTTCAGGTAAAATCAGTTATGAAAGAATAGTAAAGAATACATTCCAAATTCTTGTTGACTTGGAAATGGAAGCATATGAAATTTGTGGATTACGCTTACATTAAAAGAGAGACAATGTGGCTTAATGGATGGAAGATTAGCCTTCGAGTCAGGAAGACCTGGGTTCAAATTCTACTTCTAACATATACTGGTTGGTTATATGACCATAGATGGGTACAATACAACCTCTGGTCTTCATTAGTAAAGGGAATTCTTCACAGAAATGGAATCCTAGGTTTGGATACTCCTCCCTCCATTCTCCAAAGAATTTCTGCTCATCTTTTGCTAATTTTGTGTTTTGAGTGGATACTTGCATACATAATTATTGTGTGGCTTATTTCTTAGAAATACAATTTCTTGGGGCAGCTAGGTGGCCCAATGGATAAAGCACCAGTCCTGGACACTTGACACTTACTAGCTGTGTGACCCCGGGCAAGTCACTTAACCCTCATTGCAAAAAAAAAAAAAGAAAGAAAGAAAGAAAGGAAGAAATATAATTTCTTTTAGGGAATAGACTTCATTCTTATTCTTTGTTTTTTGGCAGAAAATATTATGATAATTATGATACTGTTTTTCAGATCGTCCACTACTTAAAAATAAGCAACATGTGGAAAAACTACAGGAACCACTTTTAGGAATTTTATATAAATATTCAAAAATTTATCATCCAGAAGATCCTCAACATTTTGCTCGTCTCATAGGAAGACTCACTGAGCTCAGAACACTGAATCACAACCATTCAGAAGTTTTGATCACCTGGAAATCCAAGGACCCCAAACTTAATAGTTTACTCTGTGAGATTTGGGATATGCACTGAAAAGCTACTAATATTGCTGAGATTCCACCATCACCTTGTTCTTTTTTTTTCTTAAACTTCTTGAAACCAAAGTGTTAATTTCCTTTATTTTTAAAGTTTTATTTTGTACTGTGTATTTTTTACCATAAAGTCATTTCCCTTTAATGACTCCTCCCTCCCCTGGCCCCCTCCCCCATCTCTCCCACCATGTATCTATCCCACCTTGTAACAGAAAATAGGTGCCGCCAATTTTGACTTTCATCTGTATATTATGTCCCTAAATCCTCCTGCTTCTCTCCTTCCTCATTTCTACCTCCTAGCTTCTCTGGCTTCCTTTAAATCTTGGATAAAGTTTCACCTTCTGTAAGAAGTCTTTCTTAGTCCTCCTAATCTTAGTGCCTCCCCTCTGAGATTATCTTCAATTTACTCTTTATATATCTTGTTTATACAAAGCTGTTTGCACTTTGTCTCCCTCATTACACTTAGCAAAAGACAGGGACAGTCTCTCCTTAACCCCTAGCAAAGTGTCTGGCTAGTTGATTGGCTGACTGAGAGAGGAGGAGGCACATATTTCATTATCAGTTTCCCAAGAGCAAGATAGATCATGAGAGTGATTGGTTTTGTTTTGTTTTGTTTTGTTTTACTTTTGTTGTCATTTACATTTCTATATATTATTTTCTCAGTTCTCCTTTTTACTTTTTTATACTTCAACATTTAAACTGTTTTACACAGAGGATGAATGAATGAACATTAATACGATATGAAAAACCCAACATTTTAGGGAAAAAAAAGAGCATTAGTGCTCCTTTTATTTTGTAGAACAAATAACCTCACAGAAGGGACATTGAAGACAGTCCTAGTTGGAAGCACAAAAGTTCTCATATAGAACTGTTGCTGATTGGTTCTTTTTATGGAATTGATGATCAGCTGAGGGAACTTAAGGACTGCCTCAAGCTACAACAGTTACTACAAAAGTCTCTCAGACTTTCTGTTTCCATTAAATTGACAACTGTAACTGTCCTCAACTTATTTTTGGAGTTGAAGACAATTTTTAGACAAAATGAAGGAGAAAAGACTAGCTAGTACAAATAGTTGTAGTTAGAGAAAAGCTTGTATTTATATAGGGTTTATCATCATCTTGCAGATGAAAAAACAGAGGCTTTAGGTTCATAGCTAATATTTATTATATAATAGCTTTAAGATATGCAAAGCATATCACATTCATGATCTCATTTGATACTCAGAATATCCCAGTGAAGCCGATTCGACAGGTGTTGTTAGCTTCATTTTACAGATAAGGGGACAGGGGTTGATGGACCTTAAATAGTTCACTGCTCACAATACAACTAGTAAGTGAGATAACCTTTTACCACTCTATCTTTTATAATGTACTGTCTCTCAGGGAGTTTGTGCCAGTAGTTTCACAACATGATTAATTTAGTTCAGCTTTTCATGACACATTGAATAAGATAATACCTGGACGCTTTAAAACATATTCCTATTACAATACTGTGTAAGTGTTAAAAGAGGGAAAAGGTAGTAGGGGCATTCTAGTTGTTTCCCTCTGCCTTTATTTGTTTAAATCTTACCTTTTTATTAAAGATATACTTTAATATTTTTTCTTATTCCTCCTCCAAAACTCTGAATTAAAAAGTAGTAGTTTATTCCTGTAATACATTTTTTAGGGTATGCTATTTTTGATAAAGTGGCAAAATATACTAGATTTTGATCACATTTTAGTACTGTATTTTGACTTTTTTAATTGTATTATATCATATACACTAACATTCATATCAGTAAAGGAGGTGATCTATTACAAATCCAATTTTTAGTTTGTCAATGATGTAAAAATAGTGAAACTTATGATAAAGCATCTACTTGAAACTTTTAATATGTAGTAGGAAAATATAACCAAATTCTATTTTTAATCCTTGTAACTATTATTTTTGTGTGCTTTTTACATCTCTTGTCAAAGTAATATTGTTCTTGAAGCACAAAGTATTTTTACGAATGTGTTAAGTTAAATTTTGAGAAAATTGTGAGGCCTGTGGCCTTAAGAACCAATGATTTGACTGTGGTAATAATGTTTTCCAAGACTGGGTTTATAAATTAAAAACAGGACACTGAAAATCATTGGGAAAATAATCATCGTTTCCAGAAATAACACCCGGTGAACTTCAATAAAGAGACAATATAAAGCGTACAATAATTAATGTTTATTGCATTTTTCATAGACATAAAATTTTTCATGTAACACATATACACCGTGACTTTCAAACCATAAAGCACTATTTATGTGCTATTGTTATTATTGTGATTGTTATTGTTAACATTACTTGGGGTGGCACAAGGGTCCCAGAAAAGCCACGTAGCCTGAGGGAATGTGAGGATGGAACCAATATGCATTGGGAGAGAGTTAGCTTGTGGCTTTCAGGGGCTGAACCCGCCCCCCCCCCCCCCCCCCAGTTCCCAAGGTCCCGCGACACGTGGTTTTCCGGGATTATAACTCTGCCTCCCCGCCCCCAAGCCCCCAAGGTCTCGCGAGACATGGCTGTCCGCGGTTATAACTCTCTGCCTCCCCGCCCTTCCCGCACACTCAGTGGCAGTTGGGAACGTGTAACCGTCGAGGCAGGCACGAGGCATTCCCGCCTTTACTGAACCGCCGTGGAAGCGGCAACGGCCTTTGTCCTTTTTTCTCCTCGCCAGTGGGCATCAAATCCACGGTATGGGGACATCTCCATCGACCCTCCCCTCCTCCACCGGACCTCTCCCCCACCTTCATCTCTTCCGCCCCTTCCCCCACTGCGCCCCTCCCCCCACTTTCATCCCTTCCGCTCCCCCCCCCCCACTGCGCCCCTCCCTCCCCACTGCGCCCCTCCCCCCACCTTCATTCCCGCAAGTTCTTTTTCCCCAAGGGAAGAATAGGGAGTTGGGTGCGGAGAATTTTAATAGGAGCGCAGATTAAGAAAGAGAAAGGCCCTTAGGCCTAAAGCTCACCTTCCAACCCCTACTGTTTTACAACAGTCCCAAAGCCGAGAACCCACAGTAGCCAGTGGTGTGGCTGGGATTTAAACCCGGGCCCTGTCATTGCCAGGTCCCCAGACCTTGCTCTTTCGACTTGTCTCCCATCTACCCGGGGCTTCAAGCAATAAGCCTGCTGTATGCCAGGCATTGTTTCGGAAGCTTCTAGAACGAAATTGTGATGCTTGGAAATTTGACCACAGCTCTTTGGGATTATGATTTTAGACTTTTAATCAATGGTTTCCCCCCAGACTAGGAAAGCTACTTTAAAAACGTATGAAGGGAGCTAATTTTTTGATATTTTCCCACAAACAATGCCACTCTATTAAAAAACAAAGTCAAAATTTTCCTTCCATGCCACCGACGAATTTGTTTGGAAGTGAAATAAATTTGCTCATCTGTTGTTTAGCATTTCCTATAGCTCTGAAATTTGGGGAGAGGGGAGGTGTATGGTTGAATCTGTCAGAATTTCAGGCCATGTGGTCACGTTTTGACTTAAAAACTACGAACAGTAAAAGTTTTGTAAATTTGGATGTTTCAAAAAAGGTAACAGAAATTTAGCTCTTTCAAGGGCTAGGATCCTGTGATTCCGGGTATATTTTCATTTGCTGCGTAGTTGTCAGTTTAGTGCTATGTAAATAGTCTATTCTGTTACTTTACCAAGCAAGTACTGCCCTCCTGACTCTTTTCGTAGGAGTTTTAATAGGTGATTTGTTCCAAAAGCATTTGTTACTTTTTTATGAAGATTAAACAATGTAGAACATTTTCATTGTAACTGATTTTTTCTGATTAGAAGGAAATGGAAAAGGAAAAGCCTTTTAAATTGTTTGTACCACCAAGACTAAGTAGCAGTCAAGTGTCAGCAGTTAAACCCCAGACAGTAGGAGGAGACCCTAATTTTTTTAAGGTAAGTATGAATATGATATTATGGATTTTATATTCCCGTCTGAAAAATTATGAGATTTAGTATATGTTGTTCTCAATGATGATATTTACCCAAAAAGGGTTTCCCCCCCTTTAAGAATGGAAGACTTTGAAGACTATATTCTGCTACAAGCAAAAGCATTTTGTGTATCCAACATGAATTTTCCCCAATGTTCTTTGCACCTATTTCAATATAAAGCCTTTCATATGTAAGTGTTGCTTTTAGACTAACTAGTAAATTCTATTTGCTACTACAATATATTTCACTTCTGAATGTATCAAATGAAATTTTGCCTTTTATCCAGCCCTGAAAATCTGTTGAAATACCAGGTTAAACACATTATAAGAAATCTATTCACTAGTCAATTGAACTGGATCTCTTCCAAAATTCACTCTACCCAGTGTAGAAGCTTGGGCTGTCCTCTGTTCTCTCTTTCTTTTCTTCTTCTTCTTCTTTCTTCTTTCTTCTTCTTCTTCTTCCGGGGCAATGAGGGTTAAGTAACTTGCCCAGGGTTACACAGCTAGTAAGTGTCAAGCGTCTGAGGTCATATTTAAACTCAGGTCCTTCTGAATCCAGGGCCGGTGCTTTGTCTACTGTGCCACCTGGCTGCCCCCTTGGTCCATGCCTGCCTACATCCTTTTCTAGATGTCATATTTCTTGAATGATACCCTTTACTGTCTTTATATTTAAAAATCTATATGCCTTATTGGTGTTGAGCCATTTTTCAGTCATGTCCAACTCTTTGAGACACTATTTAGGGTTTTTTGTTTTTGGCAAAAATAGTAGAGAGGTTTGCCATTTCCTTCATTGGCTCATTTTGCAGGTAAGAAAACTGAGACGGAGGTAAGTGACTTGCCCAGAGTCCCACTGCTAGTAAAAGTGTCTGAAGCCAGATTTGAACTCAGGAAGATGATTCTTACTCCATTCTATCTACTCTGTCTACTGCATCACCTTGATTTCTTGAAAAAAAAAAAATCTATGTACTTGCTGGATTTTAAACATGTAAAACCTCTAATCTTCATTCTAAGCTTGGGAGGCAGTATGGTACAGAGCTAGTTTCAGCATCAGGAAGACCTGGGATAACATTTTTACTTCTAAAGTATATTAGCTCTGTAACTCTGGTCAGGTCACTTAATCTTAAAATACTCTGAGCAAACTCTCTAGGACCATCAGTTGTAGAGCAGTTGCAGATCTATATTGGGAAAAATTTTCCTCTGGGATTGTCTTATATCAATAAAATTATATACATATACACACATACATACATACATATACATATATATATATATATATATATGTCTTATCCTTTTCCATAGTCATGCTCATAGTAAATAGATAGCTCTAGATATGGACAGTATGGCTATTGCAACCAGCATAGCCAAATTTAGAGAGGTTTCTCACCAGGTTGTCCCTAGAATGGATTTTTTTTTCAGCCACAGAAACTACTGAAGAACAGCCAAAAATTATAGAGAAAGAGTTATGATCTTCACCAGTGGAAAGTACACCCATGCCAATGAAATCAAGGTCTTCGTAAAGTATCAGGAGATTGAGGGTTCGAATCTCTTCATGGTCTCACATCTTGAAATATCAAAGTCAATAAGATTAGATTTATAATGGAAGCATGTAAATGTTTATTCTTTTTGTCAAATAGACATTTTATGATCTTCACTAAAGCTGTATGCCTCATTGAGGAATAGAGGTTACATTATATTTTCTAAAGATATTTCAGTAGAACACAAATTCTGGGAGGTCATACCAAGTTGGAAATACTTCAAGTACAAACCTGGTGATGGCATTTGTGTCTTATCAGAGAACTAAGTAAGCCAGTCCAAGTAAGCAAATATAACTGGGGTATGTGTTGGAGATCCAAAGATAACAATAAAACAACCCTTTTAAGGAGTTTACATTCTGATAACTAAGTTTATCAGAAGATTGCCAGAAGATTGTCCACTTGGTAATTAGTTTTTTTGGTTATAGAAGCTAGCAAAGACATAATTTTAGATGAGTTGTAATCTGTATCTTTAAATGGAGTACTTTACATTGATAAACATATCCTTGAAGCATTAGTTTAAGTATAAGGTGTGTGTGTACACCCATACACACATTATCTATCTATCTGTATTAAGGCTTTGTTCTACACTTAAAAGTATTTTGCTTTTATTTTTAGGGTTTTAACAAGAGTGTTGAAGATGATTTTGGTTTGCCTTTTGGAATAACTAAACCTTCTAAACGTGGTGAAAACATAGATTCAGGTGGGAGAAATATTTTAAGGATTAGAAAAATAAGACACAAACATGTTGAGCCTCGCTTACTCTGATAGCTAGTCATATTATTTAATGCAATTTAATGCATAGATATGAAATTTAAGTCTTGAAATATCAATAATGTTTTATCTTTCAGATCCAGTTTTGCAAAAAGTTAATTTTTTGTCCATGATTGAAGAGGTCAGTTAAATATATCGTCTTTTTCCATATAGCATAGTGACTGTACTACACTATTTAATTGTTGAATTGCTTATTTGAAAATGAGAAAATCAACTTCTGAGATATTGAGTTACTTTTGAGCTAGTATTGTTACTCTTTGACACCCATTAGCAATTTTATCATCTTACAGAAGACATTTATTCACTTTTCAGGTTGGTACTGAGCATCCTAACTTCTTAGAAGAACTAAAGAACCCCCAGTTTGAGGTCAGGAGTTCCTATATTAAATAAAAGTTATTTATTATTTTTAATATCTTCTCATAATAGTATTAAGGATATTTACAACTGATCTCCTTAATGTTTTAATGTAAGAAGTTTTTAAAAATTATTTTCTCTCTTTTTGAATTAATATCTTAGTTTTCTTTCTTTTTCCTTGGTACAAATGAATCTAATTCTTGTTTAGTGACTTTTTAGAGACAGGGTTTTTAAATCTAGTTTGATCACCAAGAACAGAAGAGCATAGGTGAATGCAATACATGGAAAGGAATAAGAATCAGCCTTCTGAATGTTTTCAAAGAAAGTGTATTGGTTTGTGGATGATTACTGAGTTATCCTACTACTGGGGTCATTTAAAAAACAGTTCTTTTGGAGTATATATGATTTTAGAACAAATACATATTTTATTTATGATAGTTAAATTTTGGAGACCAACAGTTTGATAAGAATTGTTTATGGTATAGTAATTATAGAATAAATGTAAGTAATGATACTTTATAATATGATATACAGAGTTAAAAGGAGCAGGTATTATATGTCTTTTTGGATTTTATCATATACTTTTGGAATGTAAAATAGTTAAAAAATCCAAATAGAACCCCAGTTTACATGAAGCTAGCATCTTAAAGTCACTATTGCTTTTTCTATACTATAATTTGTTTAAATAGTCCCATCCCATTTTCCTTCCCTAACCCCCAACTTTCATTCAACATTTTAAAAAAGTTCTAAAAGATTATGTATTCTGTTTCGTATCTAATTAATTTACTTTAAGCATTTTGATTAAACAAATTTTCTCAGGGCTTAAAATTCTAGAATTTTAGAGCTGCCTATATTAATTCCAGTAGGGTACAATACAGATTAACATTGTACTAAGATTCTTGAAGCACATTAGAAAAAGTCATTAGTTGTTACAGTTATACTTAAATGTTTAGAAATGTAATTTTAGGGGCGGCTAGGTGGCACAGTGGATAAAGCACCAGCCCTGGATTCAGGAGTACCTGAGTTCAAATCTGGCCTCAGACACTTGACACTTACTAGCTAGTGTGACCCTGGGCAAGTCACTTAACCCCCATTGCCCCGCAAAAAAAAAAAAGAAAAGAAATGTAATTTTATAAACAGAAATCAGTTATATGAACAATAAACAAAACCACAGCAGCTTGAAAGAGGATGACTGAGAATAAATTAGATGAGATAATTTGTCTCTAATATTAAGTAATGAAGGGACAATGTGGCATAGTGATGCCATGGGCAAGTCACTTAATTTCTCAGGGCCCCAGACAATTCTTTATTACTGTATTAAAGATACTACTAATAATTAATATTGATATATAATATTGATATTGCAGCTCCATGGTTCAGTGGATAGAGTGTTGGGCGTGGGGTCAGGAAGACCTGAGTTCAAATTTGATCTCAAATACTTACTAGCTGTGTGACTCTGGGCAAGTCACTTAACAGTTTGCTTCAGTTTCCTTATCTGTAAAATGAGTTTAAGAGAAGGAAATAGCAAACTACTCCAGTATCGTTACCAGTAAAACTCCAAAAGGGGTCACAAAGAGTCAGATACAACTGAAACGATTAAACAACAACAATATTGATACAGTGCTTTATAATTTGCCAAGTGCATTACTTATATTTTCTTAACTGATGCTTACAACTCTGTGAGATAGGTGCTATGTTATTATTCATATTTTACAGTAGAGACAACTGAGTCTGAAAGAGGTTAATTGATTTGCTCAGGATCACACAATTCTTAAGTATCTGAGGTAGGATTCAAACTTTGGTCCTTCTGGCTCCAAGTTCATACTCACCACACCATCTGGCTGACTCAGAAGAACTTCCATTTGTATTAGTGGGGGGAGTTTCTACATTGGAAATTCCTTACACTGATGAGCCATAGGTTTGTACCAAATTTAAATAATAAAGTTATTTTGGGAGTCATTAATATGTTTTTGTTTTAAGAATATTCAGCAGATGATGCCTAACTTATGGAACTTTTCAATAACTTTTTCAAGACTTCAGAGCCAATAAGCAGGGTTTATTCAAAACTATATAAAGAAGCTGAAAAGATTAAGAAGTGGAAGGTGAATATAGAATTTGAACTGAACCAGAAGGAGAAAAAGTTACAAGAAAATAGAAAGATTATTGAAGCACAGCGAAAAGCCATTCAGGAGCTGCAGGTATATTGGTAAATTTTTGCAAATGTAATTTTATAAACAGAAACTAATGGTAAAAAATAAGAATTAGAGCACTGAAATCTTACTATAACCCAGTTGACAGAATTGATTTCAGTTTAAAATTGGTTAGTATTGTTAAAACTCTTTTTCATTTGTAAATTTGTCCCATGGCAAGAATTTTGAAGAAAATGCTATTTTCAGGTTTCATGTATTTGGCTGTTATTTTTAGAAATAAAGCACAGGTGACAAAAGCATAGATTATTTTGAACAAATGATTAAGTAAACTATTAAACCTTTTAGAGGACTTTTAAGACTTCTATGTAAGAAATCTTTTTTTAAAATAAGATAAAGTAATCATTTGCAACATAAGATGATGGTGATATGACACAGAGCTGAACCTTTAAATATGAAACTATTTAACCATATCTTTGTAAATAATCTCAAAATTCAGAAATGCAACAAATTCTCTCTAGGATGTTTAGAAAAAAATAAAGAGGAATTTAAAAATTGAAATGGAGGGAATACTCATTTCATTATGTTGTGTATAGAATGATTCAGAAGAGCTTATTTAAAGTAAAGGAAATTGCTGTGCCTAGATAAGGTCCATAGAGCATGTCAGAAAGGGAAATATATGTTATTGAGGGAAAGGCTTATTATAGAGTATCATATAACTTTACTAGAAAATACCTTCTGGTGATTGTCTTTAATTATATTTCAATAAGCAAAATGTGAGAGAATTATTTATTTTTTTGTAAACTAGTTTGAAAATGAGAAAGTAAGTTTGAAATTAGAAGATGGAATTCAAGAAAATAAAGAATTACTAAAAGAGTAAGTAACAACTTCAATTTTAACTTATAAATATTATACTATTGAGTACTATGATAAAAGGAAAATCTTCCCTTTTCAACCCTTTAGCATCTTTTGTACTTAGCAGTGTCTTTGACCATAACACTTTTCTACATTTTTTATGAACATGACACAGAAAAATGTTAGATCAGGAGCAATTGCTCAGTGACGCCATAAACCAACTCTTCATCTAACTTTCCTGTTTCAGTCATTGACTTAACCTTTTCCTTCATCCCCCATTATAATCAGTTATGAAATCATGATTATCCCTTTGAAATGTCTTATGTCTAATCCTTTCTATGATCACTACAGCCATGACAATCCAGGATTTCATCTTCTCTGCATGGATTATTAAAACAATCTTCTAGATATCTTCTTTGATTTTAGTCTCTCCTCTTCTAATTCATCTAATTTCCTTTAAATACTACTTTCTATGTAAATCCTGTTATCAGAAACCTATAGTCACTTAGATTTTTTAAAAATGTATGGCTTTTTACCATGTTGAATCAAAATTTCTCTGTCCTTCAAAACCTAAGTCCTACTTCTTCCATGTTTCCCAGACTATTCTAGTTCCTATTAACCTGTCTTTCCTTTGTACTCCTAAAATATTTGTAGTCTGTACTATACTTAGCATTTTATTATGTATGACTTTGTGTTTTGAGCTATTTCTTATATGTTTGTCTTCTTTTTCCAATTTGATTGTAAATACTTTGAGATAAAAACAAGGTTTTAATCTTTTGTATTCTCCATAGCACTGAAAATATAATAAGCATTTAATGAATACTTTTTGATCCATTGGTATGGTTGACCCTACATTGGGCTCTGCTGCCAAATGGGATCTAGTAGCTTGGTAAATATGAGAACACATACTATACTCATGCATCATTGGAAGTAGTTATAAAGTCATCATCTTTTTTTCATAGGTATATTCAAGCCTCCTTCCTCTCTGTCATGTTTCTATCTATGAAAGATGTGGTATGCTTCAAATATTTCATGTTTAGAATTTTTTGTAAAAAATTAGCTTATCCATAAAAGCACATTCTTAACTTATTAATGGAAATTGAAATCTTTAGCCAGAACACACTTTTACAAAGGAGTTTTTTGTTGTTGTTGTTTTTAAGGAACAATGCCACAAGACATTTGTGCAATCTACTCAAAGAAACCTGTGCCTGGTCAGCAGAAAAGTCAAAGAAATGTAAATATCTTTCTTGTTTTATTTGACTTTTGTCAATATATGGTTTCATTATCTTTCCTAGGAAGCAATTTTTTTCCTTTCAGTAGCCAGTGTGATTTGAACAAGTTATATAGTCCTCTGACCATTCCATTATGTAAAAATTAATCATGTTTCATTTTGTTCCATATAATTTTTTTCAAAATTTTTTTGCATGATATTTATAGTTTTCTTCATCAAAATTGAAACCCGTTCTTCAGAATAACCTATATTGTCTTAAAGAACTGGGACCTCAAACTGAGAATGAAATACTATACAATGTGTGTAAAAAATGCACTAGTAGAAGTGGATGCATATAGGGGCAGCTAGGTGGCGCAGTGGATAGAGCACCGGCCCTGGAGTCAGGAGTACCTGAGTTCAAACCCGGCCTCAGACACTTAACACTTACTAGCTGTGTGACCCTGGGCAACTCACTTAACCCCAATTGCCTCACTAAAAAAAAAAAAAAAAAAGAAGTGTATGCATATAGTATGACTGTAGCAGAGGCAAAGTGCTTGTGAGAGAGCCAGCCAACAAGGGGTGTGTTGGAACCAGCTAATCCTAGCTCAAGCAAATTGTTAAAATTTCAGTGTAAGCATTTTACACCTTGGAAATAGGCAAATGCTACAAATCAGGAATTTATTGTTTTGTTGATCGTTTAAATTTAAGAAAGTAAGGAGAAAATGTAAATAATGCGTATTAACTCAAAAGTGTGTTCTACCTCCATTTTTTTTCATCAGAAAGCCAGTTAGACATCTATCAGCATACCCCTGGCTAACCCCATGGTTATATACAAGTAGAATCATGAGATTTAGTGGTGGAAAGAATAGATACCTAGCTACCTTAGTCTAACTCCTTCATTTTATAGATAGGGTAATTGAGGTCCAGACAGAAAAAATGACTTGCCTAAAGTTACACAGATGGTAAATAGATTTACATGTACTTTATTATGGTGCCTCCTATGTAGTATTTAATTAAATACCATGCTTATTTCCATTCTAAGCAGTGTAAGAATTATGTAGTTTTCTACTGTAAGCTCGTAAGATATTTTTAAACATTCTGGTGAGATTGTGGGAGACTATATATAGCAAAGAATACCATGGTATGAGATTTATGGTTAGAGAAGTGTTGTAAATGAATTTTTAGTACACCAGTAGATTTGTGAAATCTTCAGTTTGGACATTTCCTCCCATAATTCAGATTGCAAACCAACCAGCCATGTCTTCTTATCCTCTGCCACTCTTGACAATGTCTTTTCATAAATTTTTAACTTGACCCAACATACTGAGGCCTTTCTCTATGTCTTTTAGCATTTCATGGATAACAGTTCAGCAAGTGAGTTGTCTGCCTGCTATCTCTTTCTTTCACTATGTGAGTGACCCACCTATATTTCCATTCATACACTTGCTTGATGATGTTGTATATCTTGCTTCTCTTAAGCAATTCATTTAAAAAATATTATATATTTATTTTCCCTAAATTACACATTAAAATATTTTAAAACAGTGTTTTTTTAAAGTGTTGAGTTCCAAATCCTATTCCTCCCTTCCTCCTTCCCTTCCCCCCTTCCTTACCTATTACCTCCCTGAGATGGTAAGCGATCAGATATAGGTTATACATGTGCAATTCTGTAAAATATTCACATATTAATCATTTTGTACAAAAAGACTCAAATATAAGGAAAAAAGAAAGAAATAGAAAAATAGAATGCTTCAGTCTGCATTTGGACAATATCAGTTCTTTCTCTGGAGGCAGATAGTATGCTTTATAATTAGTCCTTTGGGATTTTCTTGGATCATTGTATTGCTGAATATAGCTAAGTCTTTCACAATTCTTTATCATACAATACTGCTGTTACTGTGTACAATGTTCTTCTGGTTCTTCTCACTTCACTTTGAATCAGTACTTGTGAGTCTTTCCAGGTTTTTCTGAAATCATCCTGCTTGTCATTTCTTATAGAACAATAATATTCCATCACAGTCATACAATACAGCTTATTTAACCATTCCTCTATTGATGGGCATACCTTTGCTTTCCAATTCTTAGCCAACACAAAAAGAGTTGCTATAAGATATTTTTGGTACAAATAGGTCCTATCCCCACCCTGCTTTGGATATATCTAGGATATAGACCTAGCAGTGGTATTGCTAGATGAACAGGCTTGCAGAGTTTTATAGATCTTTGGGCAAAGTTCCAAATTGTTCTCTGGAATGGTTGAATCAGTTCACAACTCCATCAATAGTACATTAGTGTCACAGTTTTCCAATATGCCCTCCAAAATTTTCAGAAAATAGGTGCATTTCTAAGCCTAGATATAGAAGCATGTGTCATCAATGGTGAGGAGATAGGTCTAGCTGAAGAGGTCATACATGAACTCATGTTCACATGGGTGGCATGGGATTATATTAGGGTATTCTGTGAAAGATAGTTTGGAATTTGTGCTTAGTCCAAAGGGACATGGGTAGTCATTATAGATAGTGCTGTGGATGTCCCATTTTTAACCTTACTTTTTATCATTATGCCAGATATCAAATTAAATCATCAGGACTGCCGAACAGAAGGTGGGAAAAGATGCCAGACACACAAAAATGGTGTGAACCTGTCAAAAAGAAGACAAGTTTTAAGGCTTATCATTCAGAGTCTGACAAGTGCCATGTCAGGGGATATTTCAGACTCATTTTCAAATAAAAAAAGACAACAGAGAATGGGGCGCTGTCCTTGCTTCCCGACTTATTTAAAATCTGTATAAATGGTCTCAGCCTTCAAAGCCTAAGCATCCCCTCTTGGAATTTTCACAACTAAATAACCTATCAATATTATTATTTTAACAAGTGACCACAGACCTCCCACTCCTTCATTGAGGAAAGCTTGAAGACTGTGATTTGGGAGGTGTGCCATTGAAGCTATAGTCTAAGGCCCTATTCATGGAGTTTTAATGAGCACTATGGCTAAATTTGAAAATTCTGATAGTACTTACACTATATCATAAGAGAAACCTTGTCAACATGAATATTTCCTTCTTCATAATAGTCTATAGAAACAGGGGGCTTGTCACTTTATAGGAAATCAGAAATAGTAACTGATTAGGATCAATTCATAAAATCATGGAAGGAAGGTAGGACCAGAGATCTAGGCCTAGAAGGGACATCAAAGACCATGAAATCTAACTGCCATCCCCACATCTTCTCTTTTTAAAGAAAATTTTTTTAGCAATTCTTTTTTTTAAGTGAGGCAATTGGGTTTAAGTGACTTTCCCAGGGTCACACATCTAGTAAGTGTTAAGTGTCTGAGGCCGGATCTGAACTCAGGTACTCCTGACTCCAGGGCCGGTGCTCTATCCACTGCACCATCTAGCTGCCCCAGCAATTCATTATTTTTTTTTTTACATATAAGGTATTTTATTTTTTCCATTACATGTAAAGATAGTTCTCAACTTTTGTTTATACAAGCTTTACAATTTCAGATTTTTCTCCCTCCCTTCCCTCCCTGCCCCCTCCCCTAGACAGCAGGTAATCTGATATAGGTTATATCTATATATCTATATACATATACATATACATATACATATATATACACACATATATATATATACACATAATAACATTAATCCTATTTCTGCATTAATCCTGTTACAAGAGAAAAAATCAGAGCAGTGATGCAAAACCTCAAAATAGAAAAAAAAAAAACAACAGCACCCAAAACACAAGAAATAGTATGGTTCAATCAGCATCTATACTCCACAGTTCTTTTTTTTTTTTCTTGGACTTGGAGATCCTCTTCTATCATGAGTTCCCTGGAACTCTTCTGTACCATTGCATGGGTGAGAAGAATATAGTCCATCACAGTAGGTCAACACTCAGTGTTGATGATACTGTGTACAATGTTCTTCTGGTTCTGCTCATCTCACTCATCATCAGCTCACGTAAGACCCTCCAGGTTTCTCTGAACTCCTCTTGCTCATCATTTCTTACAGCACAATAGTATTCCATTGTATTCATATACCACAACTTGTTCAGCCATTCCCCAATTGATGGGCACCCCCTCAACTTCCAATTCCTTGCTACCACGTAAAGAGCAGCTATAAATATTTTTGTACATGTGGGTCCCTTTCCCCCTTCCATGATTTCTTTGGGAAAAAGACCTAAAAGTGGAATTGCTGGGTCAAAGGGTATGCACAGCTTTATCACCCTTTGGGCATAATTCCAAATTGCTCTCCAGAATGGTTGGATCAGTTCACAGCTCCACCAACAATAGATTAGTGTTC
Organism: Dromiciops gliroides; assembly: GCF_019393635.1. Taxonomy (NCBI): domain Eukaryota; kingdom Metazoa; phylum Chordata; class Mammalia; order Microbiotheria; family Microbiotheriidae; genus Dromiciops; species Dromiciops gliroides. The sequence goes on from NC_057864.1 coordinate 443,037,157, forward strand.
CAATTTTCCCACAGCTTCTCCAACATTTATTATCTTCCTTTTTTGTCATTTTAGCCAATCCGGTAGGTGTCAGGTGGTACCTCAGAGTTGTTTTAATTTGCATCTCTCTAATCATTAGAGATTTAGAGCATTTTTTCATATGGGAATAGATAGCTTTGGTTTCTTCATCAGAAAACTGCCTGTTCATATCCTTTGACCATTTCTCAATTGGGGAATGACTTGGATTCTTATAAATTTGATTTAATTCCCTATATATTTTAGAGATGAGGCCTTTATCAGAAGCACTGGCCTCAAAAATTGTTTCTCAGCTTTCTGCCTCCCTTCCAATTTTGGATGCTAGCAATTCATTTTTTATGCAATTCATTATTGCTATAGATTGTAGTTCATTTAAGTCAACTTATGCATCTCGCTATTGCCCTCAATTTCTACTATTCAGTGATTGTGGCATTCTATGACTAGCAACTATAGCATTCTATATTATGGCATTACTATAATAGTGTTGGTATTAAAAAGATGGGCTTTTTGTTTGAAGGGAAATTTAGAATATGTGAAAACATTGCACCATTTCCTAGATATTCTCCCAAATTCAGCCTATTCCTTTTTTCCTATTCAATTCTGGTTTCAGATTATTGTCTATCTGCAGCATCCAAGATATAAATACTGATGAAAGGCTCAAAAAGTTGTTCAACTATTTATCATTGTCCATACAATATGCATTATTCTTATACTTGATTTTTCCTATATGGATTGTAAGACCGAATTGTTTTAAGTAGTTGTGAATCGCATTTAGGATATTTTCAGGTACTTTTTTAATATGCTGAAAATTCAATAATTAATAGCAATTTTTAGTATAGTTTAAAACACATTGAAAATTCAGAGGTCCACACAGTGGTCTTGAATCTACCAGTTGATTTTAATTCTTTTTCCTTTGAGGAAAACTTCTGTTTCCCAGGCAATTTGGGGTTTTTATAGAATCTAAGGGTTTTATGGGACTTCAAAAGGGGATATAATTCAACTCACACCTGCAAAGGGACCCCTTATATATAATAACAGGTGGTTATCTGGAAGCTTCCAGTTATGGGAAACCCATTATCTCTTGAGACAAGCATATTCTACTTTTGCATAGCTCTTATTGTTAGGAGCCACAGGTGAAAGTTTGGTAATAGGTGGACACCAAAGGTAGATAAACAGCCCTGAAAAGGGATTGGCAAGCCCTCACACCAGAAGTGCTAGTCCTCCTTGGACACCCATATGTACACATATATAAAAAGCACCTTTGGAGACCTTGAATTACCATGTGATTGCAAGCTACTGCTGTTGTGATTATATCTGGAAAAATCTCCTTTAAAATGAATGTATCTATTATCTGTGTCTATTCTTTAAATTTAAAAAATATATATATTTTTACATTTTCTAAATTACCTTTTATATTCTCCCCTGATCCCTTTTCTATAAATCCAGCCCATATTAAAAAGATTCTCTAGTCTTTCTCGTAGTGATCTTATGTGCATATGAAAATCACTATTGAAAGGTTGGTTCTGCATGTTTTCTAGGCTCATACTATTAGGAAAAAGTCTTCATTGTTAGCTGTTCAACCCTGCTCTCCCAACCCATGCCATATAGTCTGAAGCACTGATCTCTTGGCAACTCTTAGAAACTAGAGTCAAAACTAAGGTTTTAAACTGGCTCTGGTGATTACATAACTGCTGGCATAAAAGAAAGTGGGCATGATTTTAATCAAAGGGGTTAGAGGGTACCAAAGATGTACCCCAAACCTAATTCTTCTGTCTTATGAGATTTTAATAATTTTAAAATTTCTTAAACTTATAAGTAATAATTATGTCTCTTAAGGATTGCCTTGCTCTCTTTCCCTTTAGCTTGTTTTTCTTCTCTTCCCCTTAATGTTAAATGCCCATTTGAAATATTTAGTAATTAGGGGCAGCTAGGTGGCACAGTGGATAAGGCACCGGCCCTGGATTCAGGAGTACCTGAGTTCAAATCCGGCCTCAGACACTTGACACTTACTAGCTGTGTGACCTTGGGCAAGTCACTTAACCCCCATTACCCCACCCCCCAAAAATAAAAAAATGAAATATTTAGTAACTAACTAATGCTATTCCAGTGGTACACCCATTTCATGAACAACTAATTTATCTTTATTTGAGAAGAATGAATAAAATCTCAGCATTGAAAGAAACTTTTGAGGTCACACAATCTAAAAATCAAATCTACAATATACCTGACATGTTCATTCAAGTTTTGCTTGAATACCTTTAATAAAAAGGGAATTTACTACTTTCAGAGGGAAGACATTCCATATTGGGAATTTTTCTTTTGGTGAGGCAGTTGGGGTTAAGTGACTTGCCCCGGGTCTCACAGCTAGTGTCAAGTGTCTGAGGCCAGATTTGAACTCAGGTCCTCCTGACTCCAGGACCAGTGCTCTATCCACTGCGCCACCTAGCTGCCCCAGGGAATTTTTAATGCTTAGGAAATAATTCCTTATATCAAGCCTAAATTTTTAATTTCTACTCATTGGTGTCTTCTAGGGTTAGACAGATCAAATATAATTCTGTGTGATAGTCAATTAAATATTTGAAGATGTTTATAATTTCTTATACCTCTTACCTAGTCTTCTCTTCTTCAGAATAATGGACCCTCTTCTCTTTTCTCTCTCCCCTACTTCACTTGGTGATCTCATCAGCTCCCATGGATTTAGTTATCATCACTGTGCTGACAATTCTCAAATCTACCTATCCTGCTCTAATCTCTTGCTAACCTCCAATCTCTCATCTCCAACTGCCTTTCAGACATCTCAATCTTGATGTCCACTAGACATCTTAAACTGTTGTTCAAAACAGAACTCATTATAATCTTTCCCCCCAAATCTTCCCCATCTCCTACTTTCCCTGTTACTATCGAGTGTAACATCATCCTCCCAATTTATCAGGCTTGGAACCTACAAGTTATCCTCAACTTCTTACTATGTCTTACCACCCTATATTCAATCTGTTGCCAATGCCTGTCTATTTAACCTATGCAACGACTTTTCTCTCTTCTGACACTACCACTACTCAGTGTAGGCCCTCATAACACTTGGTCTATTACAATAGCCTGCTTGTAAGTATGCCTTCCTCAAGTCTGTACTCCAATTCATCCTCCATTAAGCTACCAAAGTGATTTTTGTACATGTGGATCTTTTTCCCTTTTTTTGTGACCTCTTTGGGATATAGACCTAGTAGTGGTATTGCTGGGTCAAAGAGTATGCAGTTTTATAGTGTTTTGGGGGAATGGTTCCAAATTGTCCCTAGAATTGTTGGATCACTTCACAACTCCACCAACAATGTACTAGTGTTCCCAGTTTTCCCACATTGTCTCCAACATTTATCATTTTCCTTTTTTGTCATATTAGCCAATTGGATAGGTGTAAGGTAGTGCCTCGGAGTAGTTAATTTGCATTTCTCTAATCAGTAGTAATTGAAGACTTTTTTTCATATGACTGTGTATAGCTTTGATTTCTTCATATGAAAACTACCTGTTCATATCCTTTGACCATTTCTCAACTGGGGAATGACTTGTATTCTTATAAACTTGATTCAGTTCTCCAAAGTGATTTTCTTAAATCTCAGGTCCGACTCTGTCATTCCCCTATCATTGAACTCCATTGGCTCCCTATTGTCTCTTGGATAAAATTCAAGATGCTCTGTTTAGCATTCAAATGGTCCTATGTAACCTAACTCCCTCCTATCTTTTCAATTTTCTCACACTTTACTCTTGCCATGTATTCTTTGATCTGGTGACTTTGTCTCCTGGTTATTCCACAAATAAGACACTCCATCTTTTGGCTCTCAGCATTTTCTCTAGCTGTCCCCCATGTCTGGAATGGGTGGTTTTACTGGGACTGATTACATAGAGAGTATCACTTCCCTAGTCAATTAAATTAAATCAAACAGACATTTATTAAGTACTGCCAGGACTTTTGCTGGGTTCTCAGGACTCAAAAACAAAAATAAAAACAATTCTTCCCTTCAAGGAGCTTATGTTTGACTTGGTGGAAGAGAAGGGGAGAGGTGGTTCTTAATTCAACCAAAAATTGAATTAGCTTTTTGGGTGTAATATCACACTCTTATCTTATCTTGAACTTTCATGAAAATGCCAGGTCTTTTTTCCAGGTCTGGGAAGCTTGATTGTTGATCACATAGTTCTTTGAAGGGCACAATCTTTCTCTAAAGACTTCTTTCTATTCATGAACTCAATTTTCTCAGTAAATTAGGAAGCTAGGAGATAAGATAATCTGCTGAGAGGGAACATTTAAAGATTTGTGGATAGAGAAGATTTGGAAAAGCTACTGTGAAAAATATGATAAATATGTAAAAAATGTAAAAATATGTAAATCAGAAATGAATAAAATCTCCATTTAGTAGTGGTGACATGAGGAAAAGGGGCAGGCTAGTTGAAGCTAAGAACCACCTCAGAACTCTGCTGGTTGGTTAACTAGCAAGTTAGCTTGAGGTTACCTTCAGACCAGAGAACAGGCCAGGTGAGAGAAAAACCTGCCCTCCCTCAAACCAAAACACATGGGGCCCTCTAAAGTTTGGAACAGTGTAGTTTGGAAGTAGGGTCCCACTGTAAGAGGGAGTTAAAAGGGGGTGGCTAGGTGGCGCAGTGGATAAAGCACTGACCCTGGATTCAGGAATACCTGAGTTCAAATCCGGCCTCAGACACTTGACACTTACTAGCTGTGTGACCCTGGGCAAGTCACTTAACCCCCATTGCCCCCCCCCCCACAAAAAAAAAACAACAACAAAAAAGAGGGAGTTAAAAGTCAAGTAAAAAATGGCAAGATGAGCAAGCAAAGAAAGTTGAGAACAATAGAAAATTTCTTTAGTGACAAGGAAGATTTAGATACACCCTCAGAAGAGGATAACAACCTCAGGGACCCTACGTCCAAAGCTTCCAAGAAAAATATGAATTGGTCTCGGGCCACAGATGCACTCAAAATGGATGTTGAAGAGAAGGTAGGAGAGATAGAAGGAAGATTTAGAGAGGTGGAGGAAAGAATGGAAAGAGAAATGAGAGCAGTGCAGGAGAGCTATGAGAAAGAAGTCAACAGCTTGAAAAGCCAAATGGAAAAGGAGATAAAAAAGCTGTCTTATGAAAATTATTACCTAAGAACTAGAATTGAACAAATGGAAGCTAGCAGTGATGACCTAGTTGAGATTAGATAATGTGAATTTGTAGTTGGATTAATCACCACGGTTTCATGACTTCCTCTGTCGTCCTAATGGGGATTGAGGGGTTAAGTTCGTGAATTCCAGTGCAGGTGATTTTTGTTATGTATTTCCATAAATGGCTTCTAGAAGATTTAGCTAATATTTAGCTAATATTCTGGAAGTTTCTCTCTGGTTCTCTTTGTTTTGTTTTGGTTTGTTTTTTTTGGTGAGGCAATTGGGGTTAAGTGACTTGCCTAGGGTCACACAGCTAGTAAATATCAAGTGTCTGAGGCCAAATTTGAACTCAGGTCCTCCTGAATCCAGGGCCAGTGCTTTATCCACTGCGCCACCTAGCTGCCCCTTCTGGTTCTCTTAATATTTCTTGAATACTGGTACATTGCTTGGTATTTATCCATTTTCAAAGAGCTTTTGTTCAACAACTGATATAGCTTTCTTCCCAGTAATACATGCCAATTCAATTTTTTTTTTAGTATTATGCTGAAAGTTACTTATACCTACCTTGTGACTTTACATTGTGACTTGTGTCATTGTCCTTTGGGTCATCTGTATTGGTATTGAACTGTTCATGTATTAAGAGGCAGAATGGTACAGTAGAAAGAACAATGGATTTAGAATGAGAGGATTTGAGTTCAAATGCTACCTCTGTCACATCTGCCATTTACTGCCCATATGACCTTACTCAAGTTACATAATGTTTCTGGCCCTCAGTTTCCACATCTGTGAAATGAGAAGGTTGTATTAGATGGCCTCTGACATCCCTTCCTTTCCTAAATCTACGCTCCTATGATTGTACGAACTATCCAAGAATAATGCCAGGAGAGTAAAGGAGTGGAAGACATGAGTAAAGTATCTGTACTATTTTTTTTTTTAAGTGAGGCAATTGGGGTTAAGTGACTTGCCCACGGTCACACAGGTGGTAAGTGTTGTGTCTGAGGCTGGATTTGAGCTCAGGTACTCCTGACTCCAGGGCCAGTGCTCTATCCACTGTGCCACCTAGCTGCCCCTGTACTATCTTTTGGTTTAGACAAATTTAACTTGACCTGGACCTTTCCCCAGGCCTGGTGGGAACTGGTGTGCTATTTTCTAATGTTGACTCTGGGTAGCTTATCAGCTCCTATGGGACTGTCCTTGGCTTTTAACTCCTCTTTAGTGGTCATTTAAAGCATGTCCTATCCCATCTGTACTGCAGGGTAACACTTTATGTTAGAAGTAGAATGTGAATAACTGAATGAATGAATGAATGAAATAATATATTTAGATTTGCTGTGCCAGTTTTTCTTAAAAATCACTGATTTTGGGCAGCTAGGTGGCGCAGTGGATAAAGCACTGGCCCTGGATTCAGGAGGACCTGAGTTCAAATTCGGCCTCAGACACTTGACACTAACTAGCTGTGTGACCCTGAGCAAGTCACTTAACCCTCATTGCCCCACAAAAAAAAACAAAAACAAAAACAAAAATCACTGATTTTTAAAATTATTGTTTCCCATCAATCCTGCTCTTTAAGGTGTTCATTATGAAAGATAGCATGATGTAGTTGACAGGGCACTGGACCCATAGGAAGACCTGGGATCAAATCTTGCCTCAGGCATTTATCAACTATGTGACTTTGGGCAAGTTATTTAGCTTTTCTGTACTTCAGTTTCCTTATGTGTAAAATGAGGGACTCAATGACCTTTAAGGTCCTTTCTAGTTTTAAATCAATGATATAATGGTTGTTTAAGTATATATTGCTTAATTAATTGCTTACTGCTGTATTTTTATTCTCTTATCAAAACCTGTTTCCTCATTAATTTTAATTTAATTTAAAGGACTTGGGCTTTATACAATCTCACAGCTGATCCTACAATCCTAGGTCTCAATGATTATTCTAATGGTGTGGTATATTCATTTTTTTTCAGGAATTATTTTTTCCTTTATCTCTTTGAAAGTACCAAGTATGACTTTATTTGCACTTGTCTATGAGTTTAGTTGGAGTTGGAGTTTCTGCCATTGTGCTTATCTTCGTGTTCCTACTAATTTGTGTTACAATATTTGCTAATTGAACCTATTTTTAAAATGTTAAGATTTTTCATTGATTTAAAAAATTATCTTACTGCTTGTTTCAATTTGTTTTATTTTGGATATTGTTATTGAGTTGTGTGTGTTTGTGTATTTGTGTATATGAGAGAGAGGGAGACAGACAGTCTGGGCTTAAGCAGGAGGAAACATTATACTATTATTTTGGCATTTTTCTAATCTTTGAATATTTCTATGAGGATGTAGAGTAGACTAAAAAATTCATTCTGGAAGGTCAGCTAACAAGAAAGGATATGATTGAAGTTTAAAAAATCATGAAGAATATGGGTTGATTGAACATGGATTTGTTTACCAATTTCCCATATAATAGAACTAAAAGAGCTGCTCATTCAGTTTTAGAAGATATATTTCAGGGGGCAGTTAGGTGGCGCAGTGGATAAAGCACCGGCCCTGGATTCAGGAGGACCTGAGTTCAAATCTGGCTTCAGACACTTGACACTTACTAGCTGTGTGACCCTGGGCAAGTCACTTAACCTTCATTGCCCCACCAAAAAAAAAAAAAGATATATTTCAAGATAAATAGAGATGTTATTTTGTATATTGGGTTCTAAACCTCAAGAGGTCATACAGACTATAATTGAAATGCAATCAAGAAGGTTTATATAAATTTAATAATAATAATTATGTATCAGATTATATATAAAGGAACAAGCACCTAGGACAGTACCTATTATATAGTATTTAGTAGTAAATGTTGAATTGAATAATTAAATAAAGCTAAGATTTGAAGAATATTAGCTAGTGCTAGAAAGAACCATATATACATATAAATATATATATATATATAGTCCATTTTTTTTTCTCAGTTGAAAAAACTTAAGTTCCCAAAGTAAAGTATTATGCTTACTCTCATGTAGTAAGTTACATCTGGGACCAGAATTTTGGTAATTTGGAATATCTATAAGTTTTTAGGCTGACATCATGAAGAGTGAAGGTATTTGTTCAAAAATGACTCTTTGTGCTGGCTTCACAGCTAGAATGCTAGACTGCATGGTTCATTCACCTATTGATTTGACCCAGTTTGATATTTTAAGATGTTCTGTGTGTTTTTAGTCTTGCTACATTTATATTTAATTTTTTTTTTTTTTGGTGAGGCAGTTGGGGTCAAGTGACTTGCCCAGGGTCACACAGCCAGCAAGTGTCAAGTGTCCAAGGCCAGACCCGAACCCAGGTCCTCCTGAATCCAGGGCTGGCGCTCCATCCACTGCGCCACCTAGCTGCCCCTTATATTTAGTTTTAAACTTAATTTTTTGTATTTTTTGTATTAATAATAGATGAGTATGAAAGGGAAGAAACTAGACAACTATATTCAGATCTAAATAATAATATTGAGGTAAGTGTTAGAAAATTTAAGGATTTTAAATTTTAAAGTGAACACAAAATTTCCTAATAATCTTTATCAGGATCATATGGACAATTATTAATTTAAAAGCTTAGTTCATTATTTAAATAATTTTATTGTGTGAATGTTATTTTTTTAAAAAGGTTATTTCCATCTAAATTTCCATGGCCTTTTAAATATTAAATCAACAAGTTTAATAGCTATTAAGTGTCTCCACTATACTATGTACTGGCGATACAAAGTTGAAAATAAAATATTTCTTGCCCTCATGAACTTAGAGTTTCGTGGGGGTAGGAGAGGCAGTGTATTCATGAATAAGTATATATAAAATATAGAAGTGTGATGATTGGGGGCAAGGAAAGGTATGAGTATCTGGAGGGATTAGACAAACCATCAGTGTTGAAGATGCTGCTTAGTGAGTGAGAGGAGGTGTAGGCACTGAGTATAAATAAGTTTTTCAAGGATTGTAGCTGAGAAAAGGAGAAATAGAGGATGATACTTAGTAGGGTTAGTAATAAGATAAAGTCAAGGTTTTATAGGAAGGGGAGATATGGGCACCAAAGATAAAACTTGTTTACTTTGCTATTTATTTTGCAAAAGTACCTAGTGGTAATACCACCAATAGCATCTGGTCCAAATAGGAGTTTTAAAATTCTGTCTTTGTCATGTCTTAAAGGTTTCCAACATCTTATTTATATTATTATTGTTAAATATAGATTATGTTTATTTGACTATCCTGTTTTCATATTTAAATTTTGTTCATTTTCCTGCAAGCTGTCATATTTCAAGATTCCAAATATAATCTCTACAAGTTATATTTTATATTGCAGAAAATGGTACAAGCTTTTGAAGAACTTCGAGTAGGAGCTGAAAGTTGCAGACAGCAAATGCATTTTAAGCGTAAGGATCCCATTTAATATTTACAGTACTCTTCTTGTAGCTGCTATGGCATAAGAGAGGATATGAGCTGTAATATATAATCTGATAAGAATTTAGAGGTTACAGATTATCAATGATTTTTTACTTTGAAATTTTGAATTTTTATCGTCTTCCAGTATAACATGATTCTTACTAAATTAAAAATATTTTCTGATTATTGTTACTGCTTATAATTAAAATATACAAATTACTAGCATATGTACATTCAAATAAGGCATTCCAGTTTTATGCCAGAGATAGTTATACTGTCCTTCTTGATAAAGAGTTGAAAAGAATAAAATTTAATTAATAAAATGTGTGCTACCAAGATAATTGTGACATTTTATAAAGTAACTGTAATTTTAATTTTCACTTCAATAAGCATTTATTATAGTATTTAATAACATTAAATACATATTTGAATATTTATAGTATATAGCATAAGTTTATACATGACAAGTATTATAAAATATGTGAATAAAGCTTAGTGTAAGGACAGGGTAGCAAAGTCACTACCGACCCGTGAAGAATTACAAATGCATTATGTCAATATAAGCAATTATTATTCAAAGTGATAGTAATAATTTTAGCTGATTGTGAATTTCTGGTATTTAACATAAAACCAAAATATGTAAGTATGTAAATTCTAAATATTGATATTATAATGGGAAGTTATCCAACTATTTTAAGTCTTTGAAGCATATTTTAATTTAAATCTTGAGTATATGTTATTTTATCTCTAAAGTAAAGGAAGCATGTGAAAAAATTGAACAACTTGAGAAAGAACACATAAAAGAAGTACATGATAAGGAAAAGAAGGTTTGTGTGTGTTTTTTTAAACAACTATGTATTTATATTTGTACATTTGCCAGTTCTCTGGGTGAAATGTGAAAATGTGAAAGTCCCACCCCACTCCATGCCTCTTTACCCCAAAATCAGTTGATTTTTATCTTCTAACTATTTAATTTGGTTTGATGGGAAATTTTTGATAGTTTGAAGATTTAAAACATTTATTAAACTTCCATTCTAATGGATTTCCAACCCTTGGCCCACAAATGTTCATAGGCTCACAAAATTTCCATTATTTACTAATACTTTCATCATCTGCCTGTGGCCATCTCCTACTTTCCTTCCTAACAGTGAGATAATAGAACATTGTCTGCAGAAAACTCTTGATTGTCCCACCAATCTACATTTTCATGAAAACTGAATTAAGAAATTGTTGATTTCTCCACATTTTGAAAGATCAAACAAAATTCATAAAAGATATGAGATTGTCTTCTCTACTTTTGACAGAGAGCACACTCTAGCAATTGTCTGGGTAATTGCAAATCCACATCACTATACCATGTCTTCATGCTAGGATTAAATCTATTTGGAAAACCTCTCTTTCTCTGTCAAGGTGATTTTGAAAAATCACTTCTTTTTCTCACTCCATTGATTTTTAACCAAATAATCTGCATTATTGAAATATATTGTTACCAGCTTTGGTTTAGGTGTATTCCATCCCTGTCATTCCTACATTTTTAGCAATGATTCAGAAATCTAAATCCCATTTTCTCAAATACAATCTTCTTTTCTTGTTGTTCACCTTTCCACATCAGTTTTTCTATTCTCTATCCCTTACCTTCAATTGATAGCAGTGATGAAAACACCTGTAGTCTGTAGTCTTTTCTTTGTTGTCCAAGACTTTGTAATCTTTGACAGACCTTTTGAAATATCCAGATACTCAATTGTGGATAACTGATATGTATGTATGTATGTATGTACATGTATATGTGTGTATCTCTCTATCAGTCTATCTATCATCTATCATCTATCCATCTATCTACCCATCTACCCACTCATCTATCTATCTATCCATATCTATTTATCTATCTATCTCACTATTCAAATGGTACCATTACATTATGATCACATGGGCAGAAAGGTGGATAGAGTGCCTGGCTTGGAGTCAGTAAGACTCATCTTCTTGAGTTCAAATCTCTGGCCTCAGATACTTACTAGCTGTGTGACCCTGGGTGAGTCACTTAACTCTGTTTGCCTCAGTTTCCTCATCTGTAAAATGAGCTGGAGAAGGAAATGGCAGACTACTCCAGTGTCTTTGCCAAGTAAACCCAAAATGGGATCATGAAGAGTTGGACACAACTGAAGATGACTGAACAATAAGAAAAATCACTGGTTGGGAACTCATGCTTGTTTATTATTTTCTTTTTACCCTCAAGGGGCTATAGAATCATAGATCATTAAAACTAGAAGAGACCTTAGTCTAAGTCAGTCACTTAATAGAAACAGGTTTAAAGTGGTGAAATAATTTGCTTAAGGTCATATAGCTAGTAAATGATATAATGAAGAAACTGAATCTACCACTTTTGATTCCAGGTTCAGTACTCTTTTTCTACCACATCAAACCTGAAAGGGACTTCTCTTTGCTTATTTAGCTAGACAATTATTATTCCCTAAAATAAAGAGGAGACTTGGGCTATTTTTAAATTTATATAGTATTTTTACTTTTTGGCATTCAGTTGAGTTCAGTGGAAAAAGTGTATGACTTTTTGGTAATCTAGGTTATTGTATAGATGATGTTTTAGAAATCCATTTTTCTACCTGATTCTTTTTGTGTGTATTTAAGTTCGTGTGTGTGTGTGTGTCTATATATGTACATATCTACACACACATACATACAGGGTGGGCTGAAAGTCATGAATATTTAATAGCTTCTTTATATTTTTGTTTTACATTTATAATACCATAGCATTGTATATGTAGGAAATGAATTTACATTATGTGAAAAAATTAAATCTTGTAGATGGCGAAAAGTAAAGAAAAATAGTTTTTATAATTTATTAAAACATCAGACCCCTTTGTGACTTTTGGCCCACCCTGTATGGATATAGGTATAGGTATAGGTTGTAAGGGCCAAATTTGATATTGAGAGCGTTAATTGGACAGTTTGCTGTAATATTGGGGTAAGAAAGGAGATTAACAGCCTTTTTTAAAAACAAAACAAAACAGGGTTTATTAATGGGAACAAATAAAAAACACAAGTAAGGTTAATGGAACTAGGGACAAAGAAAAAGACCTGTTCTCATCAGGTTTCTAGTCATGGCAGGGCTTCCCTCATTATAATTTGGCCAGGCCCATGAAGGAATTCGGGTGTCTGGCGTGAGGCCAGTGCACACAGGCGCTTCAGGACCTTCAATCCCAGCCAAAGATGGGGTCACAGAAACCCCAAATCACAACCAGTTCCTTACAAGATACAGGTATAGGTATAGATATAGGAATAGGTATAGGTATATGTACACACACACATATATAGTGGCTATATTAAATATTTAATTTCTTTTAGAATTTGTTCACCTCTATAATCTACTTTATCTGAAAATTAAAAATGAATGTTTGCATTAAAATTTGAATTACCTAACTTATTTTATTTTAACTCACTTTAAAAGGATTCTTTAAAATATTTGTTGACTATACATAAGGAATAATTTCACTTTTAAGATTTGGAGATTCAAAATTTGAAAATAAAGAAAATTTATGTTAAAATGTTCATATATATAATTTATTTTTATTTCATTAGGTATCACAATTATTGATACAGAATGATGAGAAAGAAATGAAAATTAAAGATTTAAAATTGCTGCTACAAGAATACAATGACAAAATTAAACAATTTCAAGAAAAAATGAGTAAGAATTTTATGTTGAAATTTAATGATTTTCTTATATCACTCTAATTTCTTTACCAAATTTCCCCCCTAATTTTCTTATTCCATGTAAAAAATCCATTTTTTGAGTTCTCCTAGGAATTCTTTTTGGGATTGTGTCCAATTCTTATTTTTCTTTGAGACTTGGATTTCATTATCTTCTGAGTTTGTGTCTTGATCTTCCCTGTTTCCATAATAAATTTGTATTGTCTGTTGTTTGTTGTTGTTGCTCATTTTCCAACCTATTTCTTAACTTTGTGTTAAAGTTGGGCTCTGTTACTGTAGTAGAAGAGGCACTGTCCCAAGCTTCAGTTTTTTCATGCTGCTATTTTCAGAGCTAGTTCTGGGGTACTGTAAGTTTTTGGTTCTTCAAAGGTGGTATGATCCAAGGAGAAATATGGTACTGTTCTCCTGCCCTGTGCTGCAGTCTGTGATCAATCACAAGCACTCTTCTCTACTCTGGAACTGTGACTAGGGTCCCTAAACTCCTATAGCTACAAGTGTAATGAGGTAATGTTCCTCCTTGTCCCTATGACTGGGACCTGGAACTAAATATGGGCAGTGGACAACTGAGTACTGCACCCAGTGCCAGCAAAGGGTTCCCATAATCTCCTTCTGACCAGTTGTCCAACCCACTTACTGTCAGTGGGTGCTACTACTGCTTTCACTAATGCAACTGCCTCCAAGGTTTGCTGTTGACACCTTGGTGCCTACCCTGCATGGTCTGCACCGGGCTTCAGGTCTGACCATCACCCTGATGAAATAGATCTTTCCTCCCAACCTCCTAAGTTGTCCTAGGCTAAAAAATTGTTTCATTCTGACATTTTGTTGGTCCTGTTGCTCCAGAATTTTATATGATGTGTTATTTTTATATTGTTTAGAGGAGAATTTGGGAAAGCTCATGTAAGTCCTTGCCTTTACCCCACCATCTTGGCTTTGCCCTGCCCCCTCCCCCCACCAGTTATCCAGTTATCTTTTCCTTGACAAGTTGGGTGATGTTTTCTCAATTCTCACTCTCTACCTATTTGCTTCATTTGATATTGATGATATAATTTCTTCATGGATGCTCTCTCTTCTAGGGTTTTTATGGCACTATTGGTTCTTTTCCTACCTGTCTAACCACTTGTTCTTAGACTCTTGTGCTATCTCATCATCCATATAACTGTGGGTGCTCTCCCATGGCCTGTCCTGGGCCCTCTTCTTTTCTCTAGACTCACTCTTTTGGTGATCTGATCAACTCTAATGGATTTACTTATAATCTCTATGCAGATGACTTACAGTTCTATATATCCAGTTCCCCCCCCCAATCTTTTATCTTGAGCTTTACAAGTACTACATCACTAATTACCTATTAAATATTTCAGACTGTATATTCTGGAGATATCTCAAGCTTAATATGTACAAAAAAGGATTTAATGTCTTTCCCCAAACTCATGTTTCTTCCAAATGCCTATTTCTGTTGAATACAAAGCATTTTTCCAGTCTTTGAGTTTCATAATTTTAGTGTTATCCATGACTCGTTATTCTCTTTTATCCCACATTTCCAATTACCAAATCCTGCCATTTTTACCTCCACAATACATCTCACATCTGCTCCCTTCTGTCTATCATGCAGCTTCACTTTAGTGTCTTATCACCTCTCAACTAGATTATTGCACTATTCATTGTTCCTCCTGTCTCCAGGCTCTCCCTCTCCAGTTTGTTGTATATGTTGCTGCCAAAGTGATTTTCCTTAGGCACTGATTGGACCATTTCATTCCCTTATTCAGTAAATTCCAGTGACTTCATATTGCCCTTAGTATTAAATATGAACTTTCCTAACTTATAAAGACCTTCACAGTGCATCTCTTTAACTCCACCTCATAGATTCTCTCTTTTTTATTCAAGACTATATGAAGTCTTTCCTGATCCATCCTCACCAACTGCTAGTACTTCCTCTCTCAAATTACTTTTTATTTAACTACCTTGTATTTATTCCCTTCATATTTATTCTGTATTTACTTATCTAAGTTGTTTCCTCCCCTATTAGATTATAAAATCCTTTGAGAAGAGGGATTGTTTCATTGTTAATTCTTTGTATTTGTGTCCTTAGGGTTTAGTTCCTGGCACTGTTCTAGTAGGTATTTAATAAATACTTGATTGATTGATCATGATGGTTAATATCTTCCATGTAAGAATATGCTATTTTTTCTTGTTTTTAGTAGTGATGATGGGTTATTGTTGAGCCAGTCACATATTGTTGCATGTGATCAATGGTATCCATTTCTGAGAGGGTAGGTCAAGGCAACAAAGTAGTCTATAGCAGATTTTTTTCTTTGCCTGAAACCAATGGGCTTTATAGGCATCATATCTGCAGCATTATTAGTGGTATATGATCTAACGAAGTTAATTGACTGCTCTAGACAAAATTGATTTCTAGGTCTTTTCAATTACTGATATTTTTCTGTGACACTCTTCACAGATGTAAGCTAGATAATAATTTCAGAGAAACACATCACTAGATCAGTCACAGAAGCTCTTGAGAACTATCTCATAGAGGGGTTATGATTCATTTTAGTAGAGAGAATGGAAACCCTAAAGATTCTTAAAATATTAAAGAAATAGGGTAAATTATCTTTTAGTATATCTTTTCTACTAACATTTGATATTTCTTTATGTTCTTTTAGAATGGCAAAATGAAAACTTAAAAGAATCAAAAGACCAACAGGATCACTTGATGTCAGAATTAGAAGAAATTAAAATGTCTTTGCAAAAAAGTGAGGTATGCTTTATGTCATTTTAAATATTCTTTATAGGCAATAAAACCCAGTAAACAGACTTTTTGAATACTACTTTGTGCATAATATGAAGTCTTTGACCTCAAAGAATTCACAATCTAGGTGGTGAGACAGATAGACATCTAAAAAGGTAATCATCAACAAACAGTCACCAAGCATTTATTAATTACTTCTTGTGTCTCAGGCACTATATTAGGAGTTAGGGATGCAAAGATATAAATAAAATACTAAGAGATAGTTAATAATATTATGTGTCAAATGAGTGATATACGTGAAAAAAAGATATAAGTGAATAATTTTGTATTATTTATATATCATTTGGTACTATAATTTTTGGAATATGTATCATATCTTGTCTTTCACTTAGACTGCAACCTCAGTGAATTCAAGGATCATGTTTCATTTCAACGTTGTGTCTCCTACATTGCTCTGAATAGGGCCCTGAATATAGTCAGACCTTAATAAATGTTGGTTTAAGTAAAAATGTTTTATGAATTCGTAGAAGCAAGAGATCATTGTGGGTTGGAGTAACGTTGGAAGGTTTTCCTTCAGAGGAAGGATTTCAGCTGGGCTTTAAAGGAAAGGTACTATATAGAGTTCAACAAACATTTATTGTATTCCTAATGTAATGCCAAATAGAGGTGATATGGTGGAGGTGGTGAAGGTTAATACTAATAGTTATCAACGCTCCTTCCTATCTCTCTTTTGTCTTTGGAAATTTAATCACCCTCACTCTAGTACAACCATTAGTTCATTTTCTTTTAGCTTAAGGGCCATATAATTACTCCTTAGCAATATGGGACCTTCTATGTTACTTTATTGGTTTTACATTAAAAATTATGACCACCATGGCAATTGCACAGAACCCTTAGTTGGAAAAATTTCTAACATTTAGGTAGAGGCTCGCCCTCTGCCTTAATTTCAATGTATTTTTATCTTTAACATCCTGGCCTTTTTTTTTTTTTTTTTTTTTTTTTTCTGGCATATTATTTTTTTTTTATTATTTTTTTTTGAGATATTTTATTTTTTCCGTTACATGTAAAGATAGTTCTCAACTTTTGTTTATACATGCTTTACAATTTCAGATTTTTCTCCCTCCCTCCCTCCCCTCCCTCCCCCCTCCCCTAGACAGCAGGTAATCTGATATAGGTTATATCTATATATATCTATACATATACATATAGATATATATATACACACACATATATATACACATAATAACATTAATCCTATTTCTGCATTAATCCTGTTACAAGAGAAAGAATCAGAGCAGTGATGCAAAACCTCAAAATAGAAAAAAAAAAACAACAGCACCCAAAACAAAAGAAATAATATGGTTCAATCAGCATCTATACTCCACAGTTCTTTCTTTCTTTTTTTTTCTTGGATTTGGAGATCCTCTTCTATCATGAGTTCCCTGGAACTCTTCTGTACCATTGCATTGGTGAGAAGAATATAGTCCATCACAGTAGGTCAACACTCAATGTTGATGATACTGTGTACAATGTTCTTCTGGTTCTGCTCATCTCACTCATCATCAGCTCACGTAAGACCCTCCAGGTTTCTCTGAACTCTTCCTGCTCATCATTTCTTACAGCACAATAGTATTCCATTGTATTCATATACCACAACTTGTCCAGCCATTCCCCAATTGATGGGCACCCCCTCAACTTCCAATTCCTTGCTACCACGTAAAGAGCAGCTATAAATATTTTTGTACATGTGGGTCCCTTTCCCCCTTCCATGATTTCTTTGGGCAAAAGACCTAAAAGTGGGATTGCTGGGTCATAGGGTATGCACAGCTTTATCGCCCTTTGGGCATAATTCCAAATTGCTCTCCAGAATGGTTGGATCAGCTCACAGCTCCACCAACAATGCATTAGTGTTCCAATTTTCCCACAGCCTCTCCAACATTTATTATCTTCCTTTTTTGTCATTTTAGCCAATTTGATAGGTGTCAGGTGGTACCTCAGAGTTGTTTTAATTTGCATCTCTCTAATCATTAGAGATTTAGAGCATTTTTTCATATGGGAATAGATAGCTTTGGACATCCTGGCCTTTTAATAGTTGAGTCAAAATCCAGGTTCATGAAGACATTTGGGTAAAGAAGTGAGCAAAGTATGTTACAGTATCTGTTAACAGATAGACATAAGAAGGGGAACTTGGGGAAAGAGCCGACATTTTCTTGGACTTTCCTCAGTCCATGAAGAAGTGGATAAAACTGGTGATATTAAGCCCAAGTCTCTTACTCTAAGATACCTGTAAGGCCAATGGTCTTCCTTGATTCCTCCCTTCTTTGCCACAACTCAGTTAAATTTGTTCTTCTTCCTTTTTCCTGTGGTCTTTCTGTTGCTAATTCTTTCTGGCTTAGGGCTGGGGAGACTGACCTTATTGTTCCTGTTACTTATCTATTTGAAGTTTCTACCATTTTTCTTCTCAGTAGGAATCTCAGATTGTGTGTGTTAGCTCAGAGTGTTGCTCACTTTTGCCTTCTGGCTCAAAGATCACAATAATGCCAAATTGATCTTAAGGTGAGGAATTCTATCTTCAGAAGGGGAATGCTTGATCCTGAGAACTACAAACCCCAAAATGCCAGTCAGTTCTCAAACCCTTACTACTTTAAATAGATATGACTGATACCACACATCATATAGAGGAAAATTACAGAGACTGCAACAAAACTTATCTATTTAAGCTGAAAACTTTTCTTTTGCTAGGTGTAGTTGTACATGCCTATAGGCCAAGGCTAATAGATCCCTTGAGTTCAAGTGTTCTGAAATGTAATAGGGTTAAAGCTTATTGGGTCTCTACACTAGGTCTTCCACCAATATGGTGAGACCCCAGGAATGGAAACCACCAGGATACCTAAAGGGAAGCAAATCTTCCCAGATTGGAAACAGAACAGGTCAAAATTTCCACATGTATCAGCATTAAGATTGGACTTGTGTTTGGTTGCTGTACCTCTAGCTTGGGAGAGAGATAGAGACCCAGACTAAAAACAAACAAAACTCCCAAACTTTTCTTTTAAAAGGTGTTTTGAATATGTCTTTTGTTTTATACTTTATTCATTTTAGAGTTCTCAAAAGATATTAGAAGAAGAATTACAAACTGCCAGCAAAACAATAATTCAACTTACCAGAGAAAAAGAAGCTCAGATGGAAGAAATGAGTGAAGCTAAGGTTACACATTTATCAGTTGTTGCTGAATTTGAAACTACTATTTCCAACTTGAGGGAAGTGTTGACAACAGAACAGCACAGGTAAAACAATAACAAAATATGTCTTTAGATTTAGCATAATGCAAATTCATCTGCTTTTGCTATATGATCAGTATTTTCTAGCAATTGTTGTATGATCTTATTCCTATAGTAATTATAATTTATTCCCCTTGTGTATGGTTCAGATGAACAGAACATCAGTGTTTTTTGGAGGGGATGGTGCTAATTTTTTAAAAATTTTTTGTTTGTTTTTGGTTTTGGTAGGGCTGTGAGAGTTAAGTGACTTGCCCAAGGTCACACAGCTAGTAAGTGTCAAGTGTCTGAGGTGAACTTTGAACTTAGGTCCCCCTGAATCCAGGGCTAGTGCTTTATCCACTGTGCCACTTAGCTGCCCCTGGTGCTCATTTTTAAAGACCTATCCTAGACAGGGAGATATTGTAGGGTTCTGCTCGAGGCTCAAAGGACCTTGAATATAGCCATTAGACAAACTTAATAGTATTGGTAGATTACTTTGTGAATGATCATCTATTAATAAATTAAATTGACATAATTTGTAAAATATTACTATAGTATCAAGATATATAAGTGTAAGGGCTAAAATTCTAGCTAGGCTGTCTAAAATATCTAATGAGTGGTTGCCAATAAATTAAAAAAAAATTTTTTTTTGTTTTTGTGAGGCAATTGGGGTTAAGTGACTTGCCCAGAGTCACACAGCTAGTAAGTGTTAAGTGTCTGAGGCCGGATTTGAACTCAGGTCCTCCTGAATCCAGGGCGGGTGCTCTACCCACTGCGCCACCTAGCTGCCCCGGTCACCAGTAAATTAAAAGCTTTAGCAAGAGTTAGACTTTTAAGCATTTATTAAGGAGAATAAGAATTTGGTGAGCTTTTCTACAGTAAGTCTCCAGCAGGTGGCGTCATTCCAATTGTTACATAAGGAATTGACACAAACATAAGAATAAGAGCTAATCCCTATTATCCAAATGGTCAAAGAATATGGATAGATTTCAAATGCCAGCTACTAACAAGAATATGAAAGAATGCTCCAAATCACTAGTAATAAGAAAAATATGAATTAAAACAACTCTAAGATGTTACTTCACACCAATGATATTTATTATCAAAGATGACAAAGAACAAAAATGCTAAGTATTAGAAGGGCTTTTGGAAGACAAGCTTATAGTCCACTTGGTCCAGTAACTCTGGAAATATTTGAAATTTTAGTAGAAAAGTTACTAAACTATACATCTCCTTTGGCCCAGTGATTATAGTATATTAGGCATATACCTCAATGATATCAAATATATAGGGAAAGGTCTTTGTATATAAACAAAACTGTTAATAGCAGCATTGTTTTATAATAACAAAGAAGTAAAAGGAAACTGGGGGATGGTTGAACAAATTGTAGTACACGAGTGTAATGGAATATTATTGAATCTTTTTTTTTTTTTTTAAGTGAGGCAATTGGGGTTAAGTGACTTGCCCAGGGTCACACAGCTAGTAAGTGTTAAGTGTCTGAGACTGGATTTGAACTCAGGTACTCCTGAGTCCAGGGCCAGTGCTCTATTCACTGCGCCACCTAGCTGCCCTCATATTATTGAATCTTAAGAAACAATGAATATGAAGAATTTAGAAAAATGTAGGAAGACTTGAATGAACTGATACAGGATGAAATAAGCAATAATAGAAAATTTACACAATATCTATAATAATGTAGTCATTTTGTATATTTTTCTCTTGATTCTGCTTTCTTTACTCTGTATCATTTCATACAAGTGTTCCCATGTTTCTCTATTTCTCATGTTCTTTGTTCCTTATGGTACAACAATATTCCATTAATTCATTACCTGATTAATGAGCATCTACTTTGTTTTCTACTTTTAACTATCACAATAATTACTACTATAAATATTTTTGTAAATATGGACTATTTCCTTCTAGTAGTGATATCACTGGGTCAGCAATTTAGTGACCCCTCTCTCTTGGGGTATTTCTTTGTCATATATTCTGCTGCTGCTCCTTCCCCTTCCCAACCTCATTACTGCACAAGTGAATCTCTTGAAAATATGCTCTGGCTGACTTACTTGACTCAGCTTTGGAACAAATGCCCTTGGGGCTGTGCTATCCTGATGGGTGAATTAGTCAGCTTAGACATTCATTGACTACCCATATTTAGTAGATCTCAGACCATGCTTCAGACATCTTATCCAACCCTGTACCACATCTTCTACCTTGCCGTATGATCTAACCCTGATCTCTCTGTATCACCTGACCTCTTGAAATCATGCCCTGGGTGACTTCAAACCAAAAGTATTTATCAAACAATTACTATATGCCAGGCAGCTAGGTGGAATAGTGGTGAGAGTGCTGGACCTGATGTCAGAAATACCAGAATTCAAATCTGACCTCAGACACATACTACCTGTAGTAGTGTGCTGGAGCTGGCCTAGACCTGTGATTTATTGTTTTATTGAATGGTGCTTTTTTTGAGAGCCAGTTGATAATGCATGCAATCTTCGTTTACCTCAGTTTCCTTGTTTGTAAAGCTGTGTTAACAATAGCATCTACCTCCCAGGATTGTTGTGAGGGTAAAATGAAATTATATTTGTAAAGCACTTTGCAGAACCTATATTAATCCTATATTAATGCTGCTGCTGCGAGGGTATAAAAAACAAAAAGTAAAACAATCTCTGCTCCCAAGGAGCTTATACTCTATGGAGGGAGATAACATATACATATAATACATGTATACACATTTATACATGTTCATAATACAGAATAAGTATGTTAAGAATAGGTACAAAATACATTCAAGAGAGTTAAATACAAAGTACTTAGGAGGGATGATTACTAGTAACTGGGGGAATCAGGAAAGCCTTCCTGTAGAAGGTAGTGCTTAGATAATGAGGGTTAAGATTATGAAGCAGAGAACTGTTCCTTTGGGGAACAGCTGGTCCACAGACATCGAAATGGGATGTGGAGCATGTGAGGAACAGAGACAAGGTCAGTTCAGCTGCACCATAGCATCCTGGAAGGGAGTAATATATAAGTCTAGAGAGATAGGTTGGGGCCAGGCTGTGAGCAGTTTCAAATCCCAAACAGGATTTTCTACAGGAGTCAGTAGAGACAGTGCTGTGAACTTTATAATGAAATGTCTTGGGGCCATATTGTCCTAATTGTGAAACAGCCAGCACAGATAAACCTAGCCTACTGTACATAGTGGGTCCTAGACCTGAGACCATACTTCCCATCCCTTCCAATCATCTCCCTTGGCTATGATGCTGACATCTTGCCTGCTGCTGTAGACATATTTTTCTTCCCCTTTTTCTTCCCATTTCACCTCTTACTCTGGGTAGAGTAATCAAATTAATACTATCATTGATTATGGAAAGAATGTTTCAGTTGACTGCTCTGTGAGTTCACTCAGCAACTTTGTGACTTTCCAAATTAAAATACCCTTAAAGCATTATATAAATGATAGCTAATAATAACAGTAATTTATTTTTATAATCTCTAGCCACTACTCTCTTAAACATTATGTGTCAGGGTGGGATTCCTCTCTTACCACATTTAATAAATAAATAAAAGAACCTTATGAAATTTTAAGTGTAAAAACAAAATGTTCCATACCCTGTGATCACTTTATGAAGTGTGACTATTTTAATGGGGTCAAGGAAGAAAATGATGTGATTATCTGAGATCAGTCATTAAACATATATAAAATAGCAGTCCATTGGTGAGCCCAGTCAGAGTTGTACAAGCCAGCAGTAGAAGATTTCAATTCTGGAGTTAAGGATTCTTGTTCAAGCCAAACCCTGAGAGAGAGAGCCACTCTTAGGTAAAAGAGAGAGCTTCTCATTCTCTCTCTTCCCCTCTTTCCACTGACTGTGTCATTAGAGAGAGAAGGACAAAGGGAGACAACTCTTGCAATATGGAATAAAGAGACACACTGAGGAGAAACATGAGCAAATGCAGACAGAATAGTATAGAAAGGATTTAGAGTAACCAGAAATTGTGATTTAATCCTTTAGCCACAGACACACATTCTCTGCATATGTCCTCACCACCATCGTACTCTTAAGTTTAAGCCTGCCCTTCTCTTAGACTATGTGTACTTTTGCAAGAGTATACCCCAACACTTTGGGGGAGGAAGTAAATGTTTTATACCAATTGTTCTTATATCAACTTAAGCTCTTTTCTAAAAGCTAATTAACTGGTTGCTAATCAGTGGGGAGCACACCAGAGGGGACTCATGTACTACAACACTAAAAACTCTCAAGACTGTCAGGGTTGCTCCTGGAGCCCTGAGAGAAGTAATAATCATTGCCCTTTCAGGACTTAACCTCTTTTGCTGGATCTTTATCCAGATCAGGCCCACTACTGTGAGTATGGATAGTTCTCCCTTTATATAAATTCATAGTATGCAAAATCAAGTTTGTGTAAAGAATTCTGAAAGAAATCCACATTCCAAAAAAATTATGAAAATTCTTTATGCAAAGCAGACACTGTACAATAAGACATGGTATGATGTGGGCATTGTAAGTAGATGAGAAGCTGGAGGTATCTCTGAGTAAGTTCCCAGGTGTCTGCAGACAGTGAGAGATATTGTGTCTTTTCCTGCATTCAGTAGTGATTCTTATATTTTCACCATGGCTGGCACCAAGTGTGCTCAAGGGGAAAGGGAGCTCTTGTAAGCATAAGCCAATAGAATTGGAAATGAAAATGAAAATAATTAGAAAATATGAAGGAAGATAAAAATTGTCATCAATAAAACATGAAATGAATCTTGCAGTGTCAACTCTAAACACTGTAGTGAAGGAAGCTGCCCAGAAAAAGGAGCACACAAAAGGAAGTACTGGCATGAAGTTGACTTATCTGTCAAAACAAAAAGAAAGTTCTGTTCTAGAGATGGAGAAACTATTAACTATGTGAACAGAATACCAGGCTCAGAAGAATATTCCTTTAAGTTTGATGGCAACTCAAGCCAAGACTCAAAGCTTTGATGATTTAAAGATAAAATACCCTAAAGAAAAACAGGTATTTGTAGGAAACAGTGGCTGGATCGTATGATTTAAAAATCATTCAGGATTTTATAATGTGCAAGTGTCAGGAGAGGCTGCTAGTGCAGATATTGAAGCAGCAAAGAAGTTCCCAGAGTTCCTGCAAAAAAATAATAGATGGGGGGTGGCTAGGTGGCACAGTGGATAAAGCACTGGCCCTGGATTCAGGAGTACCTGAGTTCAAATCCGGCCTTAGACACCTGACACTTACCAGCTGTGTGACCCTGGGCAAGTCACTTAACCCCCATTGCCCCGCAAAAAAAAAAAAACAAACCAAAAAATAATAGATGAAGGTCCCGAATTTCCAGAAAAAAACCTTTAATGTAGATGAAACTCTCCTATTTTATCAAAGAATGCTATCTCAAGCCTACATCTTGGTGAAGGAAAAAACTATGTCGGGACATAAAACTTCAAAAAGAATAACTATTCTTCCGCTTGGAGGGAATGCATTTGGGACTTTCAAATTAAAACTTGTTCTTCTTTATCATTCAGAAAATCCTATAGTATTGAAAGGAATTAGCAAAGCAACATTACTTTTACTAACCCTTAAGGCAGGGGGCAACTAGGCATGGGGCAGCTAGGTGGTTTAGTGGATAGTGCCAGGTTTGGAATCAGGAAGACTTATCTTTCTGAGTTCAAATATCTGGTCTCAGGCACTTACTAACTATGTGACCCTGCTTACCTTAGTTTCCTCATCTGCAAAATGAACTGTAGAAGGAAATAGCAAACCATTCCAGTATCTTTGCCAAGAAAACCCCAAATAGGGTCATGAAGAGTTAGACATTCCTGAAAAAATGATTGAACAACAGAAACCTTTATTATCTTTGAACAATGGTTTATCCACTGCTTCATTCCAGATAAGGAGGAGTTTTTGAATGTTAATGGAATTTCTTTGAAGATTCTACTTAATTTTGGTAATGCCTGAGGTGAACTTTCCCATCTGGATGATTTTAATGAAAATGTAAAAGTTGTCTACCTTCCCCCCTAACACTACCTCATTATTACAACCTATGGATCAGAGTGTCATTATGCACTACATTTGCCCACAGAATCACAGCTTTGGATCCTGATAAGGAATTGACATTGAGAGATTTCTGGGAATCTAGAATATTTACATATATTGCTAAATCATGGGAAGATGTAATAGAAACATGTATGAAGAGAGTTTGGAAAAAAGTGTGCCCACAGTTCATTCTGATTTGTGGATTTGACAAAGATGAACTGTTTAAGGAAGTGAGTAACAACATTGTAAGATTAGCACAAGAATTGGAGCTACAAGTGGATGAGAATGATGTGGTAGATTTAATTTCATTTCATGGAAAACTGTCAAATGAGGATCTCAATGAGCTGCTAGCTGCAAAGATTGCAGATGAGGAAAGGGAAACTTTGGAACCTGAAATCAAACCACAAAGGTTCACAATGGAACAGATAGCACAAGCGTTTCATTTGAGTGAATTGTTTTCTTGTTTTGAAAAGATGGATCTAAATTCTTTAAGATTTTTAAAAGTTCAAAGTCTAATTGATAATATTGCTTGTTATGATATGCAAGGAAAAAAAAGAGATTCGCTGTCCAAACATTTCTGGATAGCTTCATAAAAGATGTTGCCCAGTCAACTACCAGTGATAAAGGCTCTGTGTGATGGGTGGGGAAAGGGTAACATACTGTACACCTGTGTTAACTTTACTGTATAGTATTGTGCGTACTTTATCATTTACTTTGCCTTTCATTTCATAATTCTGTTTATTATCTCGGTATAGTATTTAATGTTTTCATTTTAGTACATTTTATGACTTGTACAAAGGTATTATTTTAGGTATGCTGTCGTTATATAGGCCAAGTAAAGTAGGTGGGTAAAAGTTGTAAAAATTGTTTTAAAAGAGGTCTGTAGAATAGTCTACTTATGTAAAGCGAACTGTCAGTGTTTCCCAAAGCTTTGTCCTGGGTCCTCTTGTCTCTCTGTGCTATTTTAGCTTAGAAATCTCATCAACACCCATGGATTTAATTATCATTCCTGAATTTCTTCAAGTCTCAGCTAAAATTTGCCTTTCTGTAAAAAGCTTTTTCCATTCTCTTTTAATAGTGCCTTCCCTCTGAGATTACCTTTCATTTACCCTGTATAAATCTGTTTTTTACATAGTTCCTTGAATGGTATTACCTCCATTAGATTGTGAGCTCACTGAAGACAGGAGTAATTTTGCATCTTTTTGAATCCCCAGTATTTACTTAACACAGTGCCTAGCACAGCTCCTTGAGTGCAGGGACCATATTTTTGCTTCTTTATTTCCAATACTTAGCATAATGCCTGTCATATAAAGTACTTAATAAATCCTTGTTGACTTGTCTCAGAAGTCTCATATCATCTCTGTAAAATCAAATATTTCTTCAAAAATACTTTGCTATCAGGGGGCAGCTAGATGGCACAGTGGATAAAGCACTGGCCCTGGATGCAGGAGATCCTGAGTTCAAATCCAGCCTCAGACACTTGACACTTACTAGCTGTGTGACCCTGGGCAAGTCACTTAACCCTCATTGACCCACTCAAAGAAAAAATACTTTGCTATCATGCATATATGTTCTCTACTTGAGATCACTTAGATTTTGATAATTTTGATCCTGTAGCCATCCATTGACTAGGAACATATCTAAGATAGATAATGTTTATGCTAATTCTCAAATAATTCTTGTTGATTTAGTAGTATTTTAAGAGTTTGGAGGACACTAATCCCTGGCTTGTAGGAAAAAAACAACAACCCTATTTCTACTCCCCTACAACTATCCCCTTTTTTTTCTCTACCCAATCTATCTTTTGCTGTCATCAAGGGGATCTAGGGCATGGTTTAACTGTAGGACTCAATCTGAGGACTCTGGTAAAGGAATATGAAGAAGTTCTTAACTAAAACCATGATCTTAGCTGTAGCAGTATTCTTAATTTTTTCCTGTCACTCCACAATTGGCTAAGATTCATTACTCTGGGGGCAGTGGAGAAAGGAGAAGAACTAATCTTTCTTTCCTTCTTTATCACTGTTCCACTTGCCTGGGCCACTGTGTCCATCTGCCACCTGAATTATCTAGTGAAAATATGATCATATCTTAATATGCAATAAAGAGAAATTATTCAATATAATTTTTGTGATCATAGAATAGTAGAATTTTATAATTAGGAAGGATCTTAGTGATCAAGTAGAAATCCTTCATTTTTACTGTTGAGGGAAATGAGCTCTGTTGAGGTTAAATGAATTGTCCAAGTCATATAGCTAGGTTTCAAACCTATCTTCTTTCTAATAGTTTACATTGTACATCAGAGTGCATCTTATATATGACACTTGAGTAAATTAAGTGCCAATTCTCTGTATTTCTTTCCAAATGCTCAGTTTGTAGTAAAATTTTAAGAAACATGATTATAAGCGTATGATTTACATTTTCACATAAAGGCAACATAGGATAGGATTCTGTCATTTTTAATGATAAAATATCACATTTTCAAAATAAAGATAAGAATAGATAATAAATTAATGTAAAATCCTTATTGATTTCAAAGGGATCTTTGCACTCAAATGAGGTAGGCAAATAAATATATTACTTAACTTCTAACCTTAGATAACTGACTTGCTTTCTTAAATATATTTGTATTTGACATTTTTCATTTTAAAATATATATTTTAAAAGATTGGAGCAAAATGAAGAACAGTTTAAAACTCTTTCCTTGGAGCTACAGAAGAAATCAAGTGAACTGGGTAAGGTTTGAAGAATAACAAATATGCTTTTTAATAATTAAGAATTATTTCAAAATGAAATAGGCTAGCCACTATGTGGTTTTTACATTTTTTTATTTGATTTTGCCTAGCTTTAAGGAAATAGGAAAGTTTTTAATCGTCTTAAAAAAAAGGTTACTAAGTTTCTAGTTCATAGACTCCTTTAATTATAAAGGAACCCAAAGGGGTCATGGGGACCTAGATTACTGACTTAGGATTCTTAAAAGTTTTTCTTGTTAGAAATGTCAATTACGTTTTGTAATTTATACGCATATTTCATACTTTAGTCATTCTGGGGAATTAACTATATTTAGGAAAAATGTAAGTTTATTTAAAAATATATACCATATATAATTTTATATGTAGTAAATAACTGTGCTATCAACCTTTAACTGAGCACTTGCTTTTAAAAATTAATTCCTTTCTACATTTTTACAGCTGTTATCTTCTTCTCAAGCCTCATTTCATTCTTAGTTCTTTTTCAGCTGTGTTTCCTGCTTTATTTACTTATTTATTTTTTAGTGAGGCAATTGGGGTTAAGTGACTTGCCCAGGGTCACACAGCTGTTAAATGTTAAGTGTCTGAGGTCGGATTTGAACTCAGGTACTCCTGAATCCAAGGCCAGTGCTTTATCCACTGCTCCACCTAGCTGCCCCCGTTTCCTGCTTTATTGAGAAAATTGAGACTAAATGACATGCCCCTTGTTTTATCTTCTTGATGATTCAAAACCTCTGTGTCTTCCCCATCTTTCCTTCTTTTTTCTGTTTTCAAAGGGTGAAGTTGTTTTGTTTCTTGTCCAAAGTAACCCCTAAATTTGTGCTCTATCCTATCTCATTCAAGGTCCTACAGGACTTTAATCTATCATGCCCTGCCCTCCTACTCTGCATTTAAATTTTTTCCTTTTCTTTTGGTCTTTCCTTCTCTGTAGAAGTATGCTCAGTTCTCTTTCATCATTTAAACAAAAAACCAAACAAAACCCCCAGTATTATTTCCCTTCATTCTGCTTCATTCTCTGGCTAATACCCTATTTTTCCATTAATTTTTTTTAGTCTTGTTTCTCTTCTTTCCATTCACTTTTATTGCTAAACTTCTATGAGTAGTATATATTCACTTTTTACTTCCTCACCATCTGTAATCTGGCTTCTGTTGATGTTGGGGGTGAGTTTAATTGATCAGATTGATTGTGAGGTGTCCCAAAGAATTACGAAACTCAGTAACTTAGTTTCCCGAGTTTTATTGCAATACTGTGAGTGATCACAGGGGGAGCACCATGGAGGTGTCTCTCGAATAGAGAAAGAGGACAGTTATATTTATAGTATGAATAAATTGATTATTAGTCTCATTATAATAATCTCTACCATAGGGAGGTACATGGGGGTTCATATCTTAATTTGGACTTCCCTAGGGTCCTAAGCCAACCCCTGAGGCAGGTACCTTTTTCCCTTGAGATATGTTTTTGGGGTTTGCACATCATGAGGTGAACCTAAGGATACATTTAGTTCTTTCTGCACATGTTCCTAAGAACATACTTGCCAACGTCAGAGTGTCTCTGTGTTTTTTATCTCTCTTTACTTAGGCCTGCTTCTAGGTGTCCTGTCATCTAATTTAAACATTTTAATTGTTGATTACCAATTAGGGTTTCTGTGACTTGTCTCTGTGAGGGTTGATAGGGACAAACCCTCTTGGTTACTGTATGAACACAAACCTTAATTTCTCTGTTAACCCTTTTAGGTATTATTGATAAGAACTCAAGCCTCAGTTTATCTGTTAACCCCTTTTTGCCTCCTCCATCACTGTCATACCATTCTACTGAAGCTGCACTCTCTAAACTAACCAACAGTGTCAAATCTCATGCCTTTTCACTCATCATTCTTGAATTTTTTGTAGCATATGACATAATATAATGTCTCCTGCCTTTTCTTCTCTGACACTGGTCTTTCCTGGTGAGCTTCCTACTTCTGACCTTTACTTATCTTACTATTTTTGATAGTTCCTTCCCCAAGCAGCTAAGTTTGAACATGCTTAATTTAGTGTTGTGCAGCAGCATTATGGTCTAGTGTAGAATGCCGCAGTTGTAATTAGGAAGTGCTAAGTACCCCCTCACACTTGCAAGTTGCTTAACCTCATCAGAAAGATTTGAATAATAACATCTATAGCATCTACTTCACAGAATTGTTGTGTCAGCTATTATTACTTTCATTGACTCTTTTCTCTTTTCTTTCCACACTCCTATGCCTTGGCCTTCTATTCATTCCTGTAGCTTCAATTGACATCTATATATAGATGATTACAAAATCTATCTTTAACCTTGACCTCTCCCCTAAGATCTAATCCTAAATTTTTAACTATCTACTGGATACCTCCTTTTGGATAAATTGTTGGCACCTCAGACAACATATCCAAAAGTGAACCAATCTTTAACCCATGACAAAAAGCCAAAGGCTCTGGGTTTACATGGAAATAGGTTTAGTCTTGAGGGTTTTTCACAAATTACTGCTTTTGGTTTATGCCTCTATACCAGTTTTCCTCTGAGATTATTAGCCAGTTAATCATTTAACATCTATTAAGGGCCTACTATATAGCAGGTAGTATGCTAAGCACTGGGATTATGAAGGCAAAAGATAGTCTCTGTCCTCAAGGAACAGGGAGAGACCACCCCTAATGGGTGAGACATCATGTAAATAACTACATATAAATATGCTATATATAGGATAAATAGGAAATAATCAACAGAAGGAAGGGAATTAAGGATTGGGAAAGGCTTCTTGTAGAAGATGGGATTTCAGCTGAGGTTTAAAGGAAGTGAGGGAAGCTAGAAGGTAGAGATGAGGATGAAGAGCATTCTAGACATAGGAGACAGCCAGTGAAAATTCCCAGAGTTTTGATAAAAGAACAGCAAAAAGGCCAGTGTTGCAGGGGCTGGGGAGGTATAAGTCAGTCAGTAAGCATTTATTATGCACTTGGCTATGTGCTAGGCACTGTGCTAAACCCCAGGGATATAAAGAATATCTTCTTCTTACAAAGATGTAAGAAGACTAGAAAGGTGGGAAAGAAGATTGATTATGAAGGGTTTTGAATGTCAAATAGAGGATTTTGTTTTGAATTTAGAGGAGTCAATGGAGTTTATTGAATAAGGGGTAGAGAGGAGTATGTGTGACACTGACAGATGATTGGAAGATAGACTAGAGTCAGGGTAAGACTTATGGCAGGTAAGTAGACCAGCATATAGACAAATTATTGCAGTAGTCCAGGTGTGAGGTGATGAAAGGTTACATTAAAGTGGTGGCAATATCAGAGGAGATAAGGGATATATTTGAGAGACGTTAGAAAGGTTAAATTGGCAGACATTGGGAATAGATTGGATATGAGGGGGAAGGTTTTTGGGAAAGATAATGAATTCAGTATTGGACATGTTGAATTCAAGATACATAGAGAACATCCAGTTTGAGATGTCTAATTGGTAGCTGGAGGTGAGAGTCTGGAGTTGAGAGAGAGAGATTAGGGCTAGAAAAGTAGGTCTGATAGTCATCAGCATAGAGATGATAATTTAATCCAGAGTAGTTGATGAGATCACCAAGTAAAATAGTTAAAAGCAGTGGTGTCAGATTCAAATAAAAATGGATTGGGAAGGGGAAGCTAGGTGGTGCAGTGGATAAAGAACCAGCCCTGTTTTCAGGAGTACCTGAGTTCAAATCCGGCCTCAGACACTTAACACTTACTAGCTGTGTGACCCTGGGCAAGTCACTTAACCCTCATTGCCCTGCCCCCCCCCCCAAATGGATTGGGCACACATCAATTTAGGAAACCACAAATTAACACTGTTGTATTATATTTTTATTTATTTTATTATTTCCCAATTACATTTTAATCTGGTTCTGGTATCATTGGGATTTTTTGCTGGCCAGGAGTTTGACACGTCTGCTATAAAGGGAGAAGAGAAGAGGGCCCAGGACAGAGAGCCCTGTGGGACGCAATGGTTAGTGGGTATGATCTAGATGAAGATCCAACAAAGGAGAGAGAGAAAGAGCAGTTAGATAGAAGAACCAAGAGAGTACTTTCATGAAAGGTTAGGAGATTGGGTTGAAGAGGCTGGGAATAAGGCAGTGGTCGGTGGAAGATAGAGAATGGGTTTGTCAACTAGATATTCAGAATCACTGGAATGTGGTGAGTATGAAAGGGTGGAAGTATATTCCAGCAGATTATCATTGTTTATAGGAGTTTGTCCTTGGGTGGAATTATTCCAGGACTTCAGAGAGCTGTCCATGGCTGCACAGGGAATGGAGGTTGTATGAGGGTACCTAGGCAGGACCAAAGCAGACTCTTTGGAGTTGTAAGTGGCCCCAGGTGCATTTCTGAAGCATAATTATATCATTATTTTGATTAAACTATTACTCGTGTCTAAGCTTCAACAGAAAAGTTTTAATTGATTTTATTTTCCATGCAAGCATGCAGAGTAACTATAATTGGAATACATTAATTAAAATGTTTGTATCTGTATTCATTAGGGAAATTGGTTTATAGATTTTTTTCTCTGCTTTTTCTTTCCCTGTTTAGGTATCAAGACCATATTTGTATTATAAAAGGAATTTAGTAGGACTCATTCTTTACCTATTTTTTCCAAACAATTTATATAGTGTTGGAATTAATTATTCTTTACATATTTAGTGGAATTCACTTGTAAATAAATCTGGTTCTTGTTTGTTCTTAGGTTTTTGTTTTGTTTTGTTTTGTTTTTGTGGGGCAATGGGGGTTAAGTGACTTGCCCAGGGTCACACAGCTAGTAAGTGTCAAGTGTCTGAGGTCAGATTTGAACTCAGGTCCTCCTGAATCCAGGGCTGGTGCTTTATCCACTGTGCCACCTAGCTGCCCCTTCTTGTTTGTTCTTAGGGAACATATGGCTCGTTCAATTTATTTTTCTAGGATAGGGCAATTTAAGTGTTCTATTTCCTCTTCTGTTAATCTGAACAATTTATATTTTTATACTTACTTATCCATTTCAATTAGAGTGTCAATTTTATTGGCATATAGTTGGGTAAAATAGATACTGATAACTGTTATAATTTTCTCTTCATTGGAGGTGCTTTCATCTTTTTTCATTTTGGATACTGGTAATTTGGTTTTTTCTTTCTTTTAAAGAAAATCAAATTAACCAATGATTTGCCTATTATATTGCCCCCTCCCATAAAACTAGCTCCTAGTTTTTATTTATTTATTCACTTTTTACTTTCAATTTTATTAATCTCTCCTTGGATTTTTGAAGTTTCTATTTTGGTATTTAATTGGGAATTTTTAATTTATTGTTTCCCAAGTTTTATTTTTAAATTAATAAAGTATTTTATTTTTTTCTGTTACATGTAAAGATAGTTCTCAATCTTTGTTTATACAAGCTTTACAATTTCAGATTTTTTCCAAGTTTTTTAAAATTTGCATGCCTAATTAGTTGATCTTCTCTTTCTTTTATTTAAGGGTTTAGTGATATAATTTTCTCTTTAGTATTGTTGTGGCTGCATCCCACAAATTTTAGTATGTTGTCTCACTGTCATCATTGTTTTAATGGAATTATTGATTCTGTGATTTGTTCTTTGACCCACTCCTTTAGGATTAGATTATTTAGTTTCTAATTAATTTTTATTCTTCAAAGTTCCTTTACTGAATGTAATTTTTATTGCCTTATGGTTTGGAAAGGTACATTTAACATTTCTGTTTTTCTGCAACTGTTTGTGAGATTTTTATGCCCTAATAGATGGTCAGTTTTTGTGAGGGGTTCATGCACAGCTGGGAAATAGGTATGCTCCTTTCTGTTTCCATTCAGTATTCTTTAGAGGTATTATATCTAACTTTTCTAAAATTCTATTCGTCTCCTTAACTTCCTTCTTATTTATTTTATAGTTATATTTATGTGGGTCCAATAGGGATGAATTGTGGTTCCCCATTATTATAGTTTTACTATTGATTTCCTCCAGTAGCTTAACTGTTTATCTCTTTTAATTAGGTGCTTTTTGCTTTGCTTTCCCTGAGATAATTATTGCTATCCCTGACTTTGTAACTATAGCTGACACCTGTGTCAGCCCCTTATTTAACTCTGTGTATCTTTCTGTTTCTGTTTAACTCTCTGTATCTTTTCTGTCTCTTGTAAATACATTGTTGGATTCTGTCTTTTAATTCATTCTGCTATTCTCTTCCATTTTATGTGTAAGTCCATTCCATTCACATTCACAATTATGATTGCTAACTGTGTATTTACCTTGATCCCATTATATTTATCCTTTTCTTTTTCACTCTGTTCCGTCCTCAAGAATGTTTTGCTTCTGACTACTGCCTCCCTTAATCTGTGGCCTTTTTTCTTAGCCTCTTCTCCTCCTGCTTTCTTGTCAAGTAAGATGAATTTTTGTACCCAACTGTGTGTGTATATATGTTCTTCCCTTCTTGAATCAGTCCAGATGAGAGTATTTCAGGTGTTCCTTGCTCTCTCCTCACCATTTTCCTTTACATTGTATTAACCCTTCTTTGCTTGCTTTTATTATGTGAGATAATTTCCCCTACTCTTCCTCTCCCTTTGCTTTTTTCCAGTGCATTTCTTTTTCCTCTCCCTTACATACTTCTTTTCAGATAAGTAGATTCCATCTAATTGCCCTAATACTGATACAGTTCTTAGGTGTTACATGTATCATCTTCCTACACAAGAATGTAAAGATTTCAGTGATGTTTAGTGCCTTATGGTTCCCCACTTGTTTACTTTTTTATGCTTCTCTATAAGGTCTGTGTTTGTATTCTTAATACTTGTCTTCGAATATCAAATTTTTTGTTCAGCTGTGATCTTTTCATCAAGAATACTTTAAAACCCTCTATTTCATTAAAGATCTATTTTTTTCTTTGTAGAATTATACTCAGTTTTGCTGGGGAGGTTATTCTTGATTGTAATCCTAGCTCCTTTGCCTTCTAGAATATCATATTTTAAATCCCTAATTACTTTATATTGGCAATTGCTAAGTCTTTTGTGATCCTGACTGGTTTTGTGGCATTTGAATTCTTTCTTTCCAGCTGTTTGAAGTATTTTCTTTCTTGGTCTGGGAACTCTGGATTTTGTCTATAATATTCCTGGGAGTTTGAATTTTGGGATTTCTTTTAGGAGGCAACTGGTAGATTCTTTTAATTTCTACTTTGCCCTCTTGTTCTAAGATATTAGGCAGCTTTTTTTTTTTATAATTCTTGAACTATGATGTCAAGGCTGTTTTGTTGTTCATGGCCTTCAGATATACCAATAATTCTCAAATTATCTATCCTCAATAACTTTCCAGGTCTGTTGTATTTCATGGGATAATTCACTTTCCCCCCATTTTTTCCAGTTTTTAAACTTTCTTTTATCGTTTCTTGATGTCTCATAGAGTCATTAGCTTCCACTTTACCGATTCTAATTTTTAATGATTTATTTTCTTCAGATAGGTTTTGTACCTCTTTTACCATCTGGCCAATTCTGATTTTTAATGAGTTGTTTTCTTCAGTATGTTTTGTGCCTTTTTGACCAGACTGTTATTCTTGATATTTTGTTTTAATTTTGCACAGTTCTCATTTCATTGTACTATGAGAAATGATTATTAATAACCAATATCTTTGAGAAATTCAGAGCTCCCACACCTCCTTTTAAAGTCCTAACTTAGTCTAGTTTTCCTTTTAGGGCATTACTGATGATGAGATTACATTAACTCGCCTCATCTTGGTTAGACCCCATCCAGTCTTGAGAGGAATTTAATCCAAGGTTGTGAAGCTCATTGTATTCTAATTCTTTTGTCTAGGTAGCACAAAGGCTAGGGGTGGTCTGAGTAGAGATGATCTCTCTCTGTCCAGGGGTCACTTACTACCCCCTCCACTACCACCATTGAAAAGGGTATTCATTCTTTGAATTGATAGCCTAATTTTTCTCCCTCTCTTCCTTTTCTCCCCTCTCCAGAAGCTAGCAAGAAAAATCATATAGGTTATATATTACAATCATTTTAAATATATTTTCACATTAGTCATGTTGTGAGAGAAGAATCAGAACAAAAGGTAAAAAACAAGAAAGAAGAAACAAACAACAACGAAACCAACAAAAGTAAAAATAGTATGCTTCACTCTGCATTCAGACTCCATAGTTGTTATTATTAATTTTTTTTGTATGTGGAAAGCTTTTTTCATCATGAGTCTTGGTATTGTCTTGATAATAGCTAAGTCTATCACAGTTGGTCTTCACACAGTGTTGTTGATAGTATGTACAATGGTCTCTTGGTTCTATTCATTTCATTCAGCATCAATTCAAATAAGTCTTCCCAGGTTTTTCTGAAATCTGACATCTTATCATTTCTTATAGCACAATAGTGTTCCATTACATTCATATACCACAATTTGTTTAGCCATTCCCCAATTGATGAGTATCCCCTCAATTTCCAATTCTTTGCCACCACAAAAAGAACAGCTATAAATATTTTTTTACATGTGGGTCCTTTTCCCTTTTTTATGATCTTTTTTGGGATATATACCTACTAATGATATTGCTGCTACTGTATGCACAGTTTTATAGCCTTTTGGGCATGAAGCATAATAGATCCTATACCAGCCCCTTATTTTAACTCTGTGTGTATCTTTCTGTTTCAAGTGTGTCTCTCATAAACATATTGTTGGATTCTGATTTTTAATAATTCTGCTATTTTCTTCTGTTTATGGGTGAGTTCATCTCATTCACATTCATAATTATGATTGCTAACCATGTATTTCTCTTTTAAAAAGTATCCTATACTTTTCCTTCTCTTTTTTCCTCCATCCCCTTTTTAAGAAGAGTATTTTGCTTTGGACTATTGCCTCCCTCATTTTATCCTTCCTCTTATTACCCCCTTGTTCTTTCTCTTAATCCCTTTCTATCTTAACCCTGTTAGGTAAGATGAATTTCTGTATCCAACTTTGTATATATGTATATTTTTCCCTCTTTAACCAGTTCAGATGAGAGTTCAGTTTAAGTGTCAGCTGTTCTACCTCACTGATCTCTCCATTGTCTAAACTCTTCCTTATGCACCCCATTTATGTGAGATAATTTCCCCCATTAATTTTCCTCCTTCTTCCTTTTCCTGGTGTATTCCTCTTTCCCACCCATCTATTCTTCTTTTGAGATCATTCAAACATAAAAGAATCACCCTCATACCTTCTGTCTAATTAGATTCCCTCTTAGAGGGAAGGTATCCTTGTTGGAGTAAGGTTCTTAAAGACACAGGAAGGGATGGGTCATGATCATAAGGGTAAGATTAGTTTTAGAGAAGAATATCACACACCTTCCTTTAAGACTATAGGGAAGAGTTAGACCGTATATAGGTATAATAAACTACAGAAATAGTGCTAAATTGAAATTATGGTAAATGTATATGAATCAGAGTATCAGGGATGATCTTATAATTAATAGACCTCTTTTACATATATTAGTATTCTATATGATCATATATCTGCCCATATTACATTATCCAATTACCATTTTTTTCATGTCCTTAATCTATCTCTGCCTAGTGCTTTCCTTTTAAGAATGTTTTTCTTATTTTTTGCCAAACTGACCTTTTTGTCATTTCTCACATACAACATTATATCTGTCATCTTTGTGCCTTGACTAAGCTACCCTATTCCTGGAATTCACTCTTCATTTCCACCTCTTAGAATCCCTAGTTTCCTTCAAAGCCCAGTTGAAGTACTACCTTCTACATGAATTCTTTCCCAATCACCCTAGCCTTCTCTACAAAAAAAAAAAAAAGAAAAGAAAAGAAAAGAAATCCTTGGGTTTATTTTATATTAACTTATGTTTTTCCTCAAAAGTATATTAACTCTTTGAGGGAAGGGAACATTTCCCCTTAAGTTATGGTATCTCCAATGCCTAAAACAGTGGCTGACATATATTATGTGCTGAATAAATATATGTTGATTGATTTCTTTTTTATGTTACCCTTTTATTATTTCTTTAATTATTTCACATATCATTCTCAACCTTTTGATCTCATTAGCACACAGTTCTTTTAATATATTTATGGTTTTTTTTATTTTAGAAGTCATGGAACTATGTAAAAAGGAGAAAGAAATGCAACTTGAAGAATTTAAAAGAATCTTGGTAAATATATATGACTGTCCCTCTTAGTAATTTAATATAGTATAACAACTGTTAGCAGGTTAATTTTGTCTAGCATGTTATTATGACTTCCAGAATTGTAACAATATTTACTTTAGGTCCTGCCCTTCCAAAAGCATACTTTACATTGGATTTTATAACAGTGATGCCATTTTGGTCCTCTTCAAGATGAAGGACAACCGCCAATTAACACTGGGTTTTATTAAACTATAACCGCTTTTTCAAAGGTGTCCCTTCCATTTCTCTCTCCTATAACCATCTTTTACAACAAAGAATGAAAAACAGAGAGGAAAAAAAGCATTTCAGGAAAACTAATGAATACATAGGCCAAGTCTGATGGCATATTTAATGTTCCACACTCATATTTCCCCTTTATGCAAAGAAAGGAGATTGCATTTTCAACTTTTTTTTTTGGTGGTGAGGGGAATGATGATTATAATCACACAATGTTCAGGTTTGGGTTCTTTGTTGTTGTTTTTTCAATTTACATTGTAATAATTGTGTATATTGTTTTCTTTCGTTCATTTATTTAACTTTGTATCAGTTCGCATAAGTCTTCTTGTGTTTGCCTTTATTATCTTAATTCATCAGTTCTTAATGTATGTGATAATATTCCATTGTATTTATGTACCACAATTTGTTTAGAATTCAGTGTCCTTACTTTAAAAAAAAAAGAAAATTAGACATTACCCATCTGATTGTCATTTGTATTCTATCAACAATTTAACCATGGTTCAGGAGAAAAATTCTACTTGTTTATAGAATCAGAATATCTAAATTTAGATTTAAATACTTCCTTGGACAAATCATCTAATATTATTTGGCCTTAAGTTCTTCATCTGTAACATGAGGGAATGGGAGTACATGCCCTCTAAAACCTCTTCCAGTCTTAAAAAGTATGATTTTATACTAATTTGAATGTGACATTTTATGATCGTAAATAAGACTCCTTTGAAAGTTGTGTTCATTCTTTGAGTACATGAGTATTAAGGAAAATAATATACATTTTGTATATAGATTTAGGTTGCATTACAATCCCATTTAATGAACTTTTAAAGATATAATTTTTGGTTGTGGTTTTAATTTTTATGTTATAAAAAAGGTGATATTATTTGTAGGTTCAGATAACTGATTTTTTAATGTGCCTGATATAAAAATCTGGCCCAGGACCTATCCCATTTTTGTTTATTTATCTTCACTTTGAGAACTATCAGATTTTCATTCTTCTATTTACTAGTGCCCTCACTGAAAATCTTAATCATAACCCTTTGTGAAATCCAGTAAATTTTAAGGATAGCTTATATGTCATTAAAATATATATTACAAATGGTAAATACCAAAGTAATGTTTTTATTATGGAGATTGATTCTTATGTGGACAAGAATTAATAAAAGTATCATTATAGTTTTTTTCTGAACTTGATTCATCAAGATATCCTTATTGTGATCATGAGTATGAACCTTTTGTTACAAAGAATCATAAATTATAATGGTTTTTTAAAATGAAATTTACTGTACTATGTGGTTTTCTCTTCCATGTATGACCTTGTAGCACATGAAATGGTAATATTTACTAACTGATATTCATTTATCTTGCCCTAATAATTGACAAATTTTCATAGAATCAGATCTGGAGAATTGTAAAGGAGCTTAGAAACAATCTCAAGAAATCAGAAAATTTTAGATGTAAAAAATAACTTTGCCCAACCACTCATTTTACATGTAAGAAAATTAAGTTCTGAAAAGGACTCAGTGATTTGTTAAAGTCCACAAAGCTAGTTAATGACAGTTACACCTAGAATCTAGGTTCTTTTGACTCCCTCTTCAGTATGCTTTTAATTATATTAGTTTCTTCATATTTCTTTCCTTTTTAATTAAACGAGTATGTGTTTTGTATACATTTTGTAGTTCCAGCCAAAGGGAAAAATCTTTATTAAATTTATGGTTCTATTCACAACTTTTATTTGTAGATATCATGATTTTGA
Source organism: Dromiciops gliroides (assembly GCF_019393635.1). Classification (NCBI taxonomy): domain Eukaryota; kingdom Metazoa; phylum Chordata; class Mammalia; order Microbiotheria; family Microbiotheriidae; genus Dromiciops; species Dromiciops gliroides. The sequence continues at coordinate 443,077,353 of NC_057864.1, forward strand.
ATATTTGTACTTTGTAACTCATGATTCCTTTATACTCTTAATCAGGAGCTAAATCAAAAACTTTTAAATGAAAAGAAACATTTAGAGATCATTACTGAAAAACTTCAGGCAACAGAAATAGAACTAAATGGGACTCTTCAAATCAGAGAGGTTAGTGTAAATACTTATTTTGTTTCAGATATTTTTATTACTATAGATGTATCCTATATTTACAGTAGTGTTTATAGACATCTTAAATTGTCTATTAGTTATCCCTTTTGCTATGTAACTAGTCCACCTGCTTTTCTAGTCATACAGCTCTTTATAACATCCTTTATATCACATATCCTAGGCAATTCTAATTGGTAATATGTTATAGCCTACTTATGCTCATTATGTTACTTTTTATTGTCTTTTGGGTGACCTATCACTTTAATTCTTTAGAGACTTTGGTGTCCTATAATTCATATCCATATAGTATCAGTGAAAGACAATTGATATTAAAGAAATGGGCCTTTGTTTTAGGGAGAGATCATTTAAAGCACCACATGATTTCCCAAATGCAATCTAGTCTACTCTCTTCATCCTGTTCAATAGTGGGCCCAATTCTTGTTCATCCTTAGTTCCAGTACAAGGTTATATATTTTGTTGCATTAAACCCTATATTTTTTCCACTTATCCTAATTTCAACAATAAGTGTTCTTTATTCAATTGTTTTTTCCAATTGGATAGTTAGGTCAAAATGTTTTGCATTATTTTGGATTTCATTTAGGAGGTTTTGCAGTATCCCAGGGATGGATATAATCATCACACTGTCACTCACAAATAAGAACATTACAATCTATGGGAAATGTCTTGTTTACTTGAAACTCTGTGTGCAACATACTCACTATAGTGACATAATACATTTGTCAAATATGTCTCCTTGTTTTATGCTTCACTTGATATTAACAGTCAAAGGTTACTGAATACAGTTTTTCTGTTTTTACATATCAAGAGATCTTGTATGATTTTAATATATACATAAAAAATATTTTGTTGGGAGAAAGCCTTTAAAGTCATATACTACTATACACAATCAATTTTTTATTTGATTACTACATCAGACAATAAGTATAGTGAAATAGTGTATGTTCTCTATCATTTAGATATTATTTAGTCAATTGTGTTGTCATAAGATTTAATTAGTCCCAATCATCCCAGGAACATTTGTAAATGAAACTAGAAAGACAACAAATTCAAAAGTACAATGAAATAGATATTTTTGTAGTGATATGTTGGGGATGGGATGGGTAATGCTAATGGAACCACCACATTTGGACATTTCTACCTCAATGATTGATGTACTTTATATGGAAGTTATAGTGCCATTTAAAAAGATAAAATTAGGATGAGTGGACTGTTCCTGACTAAACACATACAGAAGAAATCTATACTAGCAACAATACAAATTTAAAAGTACTTAGAGATAGCAAAAAAAAGAGAAAATTCTAAAGGAACAGGAAAGATTACAGGTGGTATTTTTACTTTAAAAAAATTACTGAGTAGACATCAGCAATAATTGACTTATGTACCTACTTCTCTATGAAAATCTTTATGAAAATGGTCTATACATTGAGAATAACATTGATGAAAATACTAGCAGATAATAGCAAGGCCTTTGGAGATGATTTTCAACGTCTTTATGGTCACATAACTGAAAGACACAGAGAATATAAAATCCCATCATGTTTGTTTTTTTAAAAGCACTGACTATATAGAACAAAATAGCATATTGAAATTTCTTTTCATGTAAGTTGCATCCTGTGTATGCATTAAAATATATAAGGGGCAGGTAGGTGGCGCAGTGGATAGAGCACTGGCCCTGGAGTCAGGAGTACCTGAGTTCAAATCCGGCCTCAGACACTTAACACTTACTAGCTGTGTGACCCTGGGCAAGTCACTTAACCCCAATTGCCTCACTAATATATATATATATATATAAGACATTATAACATGATTTTGGAAATAATTTTATACAATAATCTGCTAACTGGTATCAAGCCAAGTATAAAAGAGAAATTCGACTTAACTGAGACCTTCTCCAGTATAAGGGAAAATTTTCTCTGCTGAGTCCAAAAAACCAAGATTCCATTTTGATGGTGAAATTCTCCAAATGTTTCCATTCTCAGATGAAATTCTTCTTGTTGCAGTCAGTTCTAGAATACTATAAAACTTCCTCAGTGAAATCTATAGTAGTACAAAAGACATCATTAGCATCTTAATGTATATAGGATAATTGAACTAGTTGAAAAATGCTTATTACTCAAGAGTATTACATAGAACTGGATAACCAGTTGATTTTGTTCATCAATATTGCATATCTTTTTTTTTTTAGTGAGGCAATTGGGGTTAAGTGACTTGCCCAGGGTCACACAGCTAGTAAGTGTTAAGTGTCTGAGGCCGGATTTGAACTCAGGTACTCCTGACTCCAGGGCCAGTGCTCTATCCACTGCGCCACCTAGCTGCCCCAATATTACATATCTTAAACAGGCTTCTCATGAACAATGAAACAGACTCAGAATTGAAAAGCAAAAAGAAAGAAGGCTAGATTAAATTTGAGGCCTTGAAAGCACTGACTAATATTACCAAACTATTCATTGTCATAAAAGCCAATCTTTTTAATGTTGATATTCTTTGGGTGATCCTATAATGACTTGTGAATCATGGAACAGTTTAGTTTTTGATGAATCAAGGTTACAGGTTACAACTATGGAGAGAGTCATGGTAGGTATGAGTAGATTTTTTTAACACATTATTAAGAATGGTTTGTATGCAAGAAGTGATATATAAATATTGAGCAGATATATGTCTAGAAAAGGAAGTGGTTCAGTTATATAGAGAAAATATCCCATTAGTACCTCTGATATACATATATAACCCCACACACACACACACACATTTTTTTTCAAAAGAGGAAAGTTGCCAGTAAGTTGAGAGGATCTTATATGGAATGTGTGTGTCAAGAGATTTGAACAGAATGAGAAACCATGAATTAGATTATTATTTGTACTGGTGGAGCACTCTCACTGAAAATATCTCAGTTCAGTGAAAGTACCATTGCATAATTATATTCTTCAAAGATTGTTATTTAAAAATTCCAATGTTTTATCTACATGAATATTAAAGTAGTTATAAAATCTCATATGGCAACTCTACAATATCCACAACCTATTCTGATACTACCTCATGGGATGGAGATAAACCTATGTTTTTGTATACTGTAATAGAATAGCACAAATTCTGGGAGATGATGTCAAACCTGAAAGTTATTTGAGCTTGGCCTAGTGATGAATTGTATGTGGGTAGTCTGAAGACCAGCCTAAATGAGTAGATAAAACATTTATTAAATTCTTATTATGTGTCAGGAATTGTACTAAGTGCTGGTAATACAAAAATAAACACAAAGAAAGACAGTCCCTACTCTCAAGTAATTTAGAGGGAAAGCACATAAAGTGAGCTGAAAATCTGGGGTGAGGGTGTGGGAAGAAGAGGCATAAAAATCCAGAGAGTCAGGAGAGAAATGAGCATGACTGTCATGGGCACTTCCTTAAATAGAGTCCAAATAATTTTTAGAGAAGTTCATTATCAGGCTGGTTAGAAATCGATTTAATTTTTCTGTCACAACTCATAATGACCATCTGCTGAAGCATAGAGAGGTTGTACTGTGCATGAGTGGAGGGGAATACCTACTCTGAAGACATCATAGATCTTTGAAGAACAGAAGTAATGTCAGTTACTAATCAGATAAAGTTGTATTCTATTGTTACTTTTGTATTCACTTTTAATAATGAAAAGATTTTAAACCACATCCCATATGCTTATATATACTTGTTCTTTTTCAGAAAGAAGTACATGATTTAGAAGTAAAATTTAATGAAGCTACTGCAAATGAACAAAATTACTTACAACAGGTTGCTGAACTGAAAACTGAGCTTGAACAAGAGAGGTATACTTTCCATTTATATGTAAACCACATGTTTTTTCTCCCAAAGTTTTGTTTTAATCATTTCAGAGGGATTGGACCTGTGATTTTGTTTGTTAAGCATTTGGGGTGAAGAAACTATATGAATGCAGATCAGCACCTGCCTTGCAACTTATCATCTTAGATAATTGTCTGAAGCACTGAGAGGGTAAGTGACTTGCCTAGAGTCACTTAGCCAGAACAGGTCAGAGGTGTGCCTTGAATGAAGATCTTCTTGACTCCAATGCCATATTTCCACTGTTCTCTGATATCTCTCATAAACTGTAACCTTGTTAAAATTATATGAATATATAATTAGATGAATACTGATTTATGTATGTGTGTGTGTGTGTGTGTGTGTGTGTGTGTATCTTCTTAAATAATGGAATAGCCCAGTCACCCACAACTGTTGCCTTATATTGTAAGGCCATTGTTCTTAAAGATCCTTTCTATAAGTATAGGAGATAGGTCCCCTTAAATTTATATCTAACCTACCATATATAAATCAGGCTGCTTCTCCTAACACTAATAGACTTTTTCTGTGGAGCTTCACAACTTTAATATGAGAGCAATTGAAGAGAAATCAATGGCAGTTAATAATTTTTCTATTTAATTTCCAGCAACAAAGTTTTCAATTTAGATTAATTCCATATAGAAAAAAACCCTATGTATTAAGCACCTACTATATGTAGGATACTATGCTAAGTACTGGGAATACAAAAAAGAAATCTAACCTGGTGCTTTGTTCTATATAGTTTACAATATAGTAGGGAATTTATGCACATAATTATAATATAAATTAGAAAATAATAACAAAGGAGAGGCCTATGTAAATGTACAATCTGAGGGAGGAGATAACACTTCCAGCCAGAGGAATAAGGGAGAGTTTCATGAAGAAGGTGGCACTTGACTTAAAGGGAAGAATTTTAGCAGATGAATGTTGGAGCTGAGGATGGGGAGAGAATACATTCTAGACACTGGGAGATAGTATGAGCAAAGGCACAGAAGTTGGAAAGGACAGGATGAAAAGGGAATGATGAGGGAGTGGCTAGGTGGCGCAGTAGATAAAGCACTGGCCCTGGATTCAGGAGTACCTGAGTTCAAATCCAGCCTCAGACACTTGACACTTATTAGCTGTGTGACCCTGGGCAAGTCACTTAACCCTCATTGCCCCACCAAAAAAAAAAAAAAGGAATGATGAGTAATCTGGTTCACTTATAATAGAAAATGTTTGAAAGGGAATAATGTTTGATAGTTTGAAAGAAAGGTTTGTATGATGGGGTGATTCTAAAAAACAAAATTGGGTAGAAAAAGGTAAAAAGGAACAATTATTTCATAAAAATGGGGCATGAAATGAAGAACTAATACAGAGGGTGGAGGTGGAGGTGGAGGTGGAGGGCTGGTAATGTTAGAACCTTACTCTCATCTGGGTTGAAGAGAGAACAACATGTATGTTGGGAAAGTATAAAAGTCTGAAGTTATAGAGAGGTGAAAGAACCAGGGGACAAGAAGAAGGAGGGACTTTTAGAAGGCTATGTAGATTAAGATTAGGAGGATGAAGAATATCAGGGAGGAACTCTTAGAGAAGTGGGTAAAATAAGAAATAGGAGGGTAAGGAGAGAAAATAAGGTAATAGGGATAGGGTAAAAAGAGAGGCTAAGAAGGAAAATAGTAAAAAATAAGATGGAGGGAAATTCACAAATTATAACTATAACTTTGAATGTAAATGGAATGAACTACTTGACAACAATAAAGATGTAAGATATTGGGATAAGAATTCATTATTTGGTAAAAAATTTTGGGTAAACTGGAAAGTAGTATGACAGAAACTGGGTATAGAACAATATCTTATACCATTTACCAAGATAAAGTCAAAATTTATACATAACCTACATATAAAGAAAGAGGAATATTGTAAGAAAATTAGAATATGGAACACATTAATTATTAGACTTATGGATAAATGAACAATTTATGAATAAACAAGAGATAGGGAGCAAAGGTAGATGTGAAATGGATAATTTTGACTACATTAAAAAGTTTTTGTACAAATAAAACAAATACAACCAAGATCAGAAGAAAAACAGAAAATCAGGGTAAAATTTATAGTTTTAAAAATAAAGGTGTCTCACTTCGAATATATACTTTGCCAAATCTATAAGAACATGAGCTATTGCCCAACTGATAAATGTTTGAAGGCTATGAACAAGCAGTTTTCCAATAAAGAAATTAAAACAATTTCTAGTCATATGAAAAAGTACTCCAAATCATCATTGATTACAGGAATGCAAATTAAAACAACCTTGAGATACAATTTTATACCTAACAGATTTGTTAAAATGATTGAAGGGGAAAGTGACAAATGTTGGAGGGGATGTGGAAAAATTGGGACACTAATTCATTGTTGGTTGAATTGTGAACTGATTGAACCATTTTGGAGAGAATCTGGAATAATGCCCAAAGAGTTATTCAACTATCTAAATCCTTTGACCCAGCAATACCACTACTAGGTATATTTGCCATGATGATTAGGGGAAAAAGGAAAAGAACCTATATGTTCCAAAATGCTTACAGCAGCTCTCTATGTGATGGCAAAGAACTGGAAATTTCAGGGATTTCTGTCAATTGGGGAATGACTAGACAATTTCTTGTATATGATTTTGAAGAACTCCATCCTCTTAGAAAAACATGGAAAGACTTGCATAAAATAATGGAGAGTGAAATGAGCCAGAACAAAGAGAATATTGTATACAGGAGCAGCAATATTGTTTTAAGAATGACTTTGAGCAAATAAGTCATTTTGACTATTATAAATACCCATATTAACTATGAAGGATATATGAAGAAAGATGTTATCTGCATGTAGAGAAAGAACAAAGAAATAGAAGCATGTATAGAATAATTTTACATGTATATGCCTATTTGTGTGTAATAGTAACCATCTCTAGGTGGTAGGGAGAGGAGGGAAGAAAAAAAAAGAAAAAACTTTACATGATAACTTATATTTAAAAGGAATAGCGGGGCAGCTAGATGGCGCAGTGGATAGAGTACCAGCCCTGGAGTCAGCTGTACCTGAGTTCAAATCTGGCCTCAGACACTTAACACTTACTAGCTATGTGACCCTGGGCAAGTCACTTAACCCCAACTGCCTCACTAAAAAACAAAAACAAAACAAAAAAGGAATAGCAAGTTGTACATAATAGATTTTCAGTTTGTGTGCAGTCATCTTTGTTATTATACTATGTTATGGAAATATTTGTTTTATTACATAAATTAAAAATTAAATAAATTTAAAAAAATAAAAGTATTTTATTATTTTCCAGCTACATGTAGAGATAGTTTTCAACATTTGTTTATATAAGATTTCCAATTTCAAAATTTTCTCCCTCCCTCCCCGCCTCCCCTAAATAAATTTTAAAAAAGAAAAGAAAGGTGCAGGAAGAGAATTGAGGAACCTCATATCTTTGGATTGACTCTACTTTTTTAACAAGTAGCAGGGAAGGTTGTCTACTAAAAATGTGGGGCAGTGGATAGTTAGTGGCTTGAGGATAGTGAAAAAAATTGAAGCAGTTTTAATTAAAAGTAGTTCATTACTATTGCTCTTGTCAAGTCTTTATAAGTTCATGATTGTTAAAATAGTCTATTTCCAATAAGATTAGGGGTAAAGTAATGATGCCCATTATCACCACTATTCAGTGTTGTTCTAGAAATGCTAGCTATAGCAATAAGACAAGAAAAAGAAATTTAAGGAATTGAAACAAAATATCACTTTTCACAGGTGATATGATAGTATACTTAGAGAATCCTAGAGAATCAACTAAAAAGCTAGTTGAATATTTAACAACTCCAGCAAAGTTGTAGGCTATAAAAGTAACTCACATAATTCATTAGTATTTCTACATATTATCAAGAAAGTCCAGGAGGAAGAGAGAGAAATTTCATTTAAAATAACTTCATACAATATAAAATACTTGGGTATCTACCTTCTAAGACAAACCTAATATAAACAAATGGAGAAATAGTCATTGCTCATGGGTAAGATGAGCCAATATACTGAAGATGACAATTCTACCTAAATTATTTTACTTATTCAGTTCCATCCCAATCAAACAACCAAAAATTATTTTAAAAAGCTAGAAATAATAAAATCCAAAAACAAAAAGTCAAGAATATTGAGAATCAATGAAAAAATGTGAAGGGAAGGGCCCAGCAGTACCAGATCTTAAACTGTGTTACAGAATGGTAACCATAAAATCAATCTGGTACTGGCTAATAGAGTGGTAGATAAGTGGAATAGATTAGGTACACAATACACAGTAGTAAACAGCCATAGTAATGTAGTGTTGACAAAAATTGTTGGGAAAATTGGAAATCAGTTTGGCAGAAACTAGGTATAGATCAACATCTTACAGTATATATCAAGATAAGGTCATAATTATTCCATGATTTAAACATAAAAAGTAATATCATAAGCAAATTATGGGAACATGGAATATTTTACCTGTCAGATTTATGGATAAGGGAAGAATTTATGACCCAGAAAAAGACAGGGAGGATTACAGCATGTAAAATGGATAAGTTTGATTTTACAAAATTAAAAAGTTTTTGCACAAACAAAATCAATGCAGCCAAGATTAGAGGGAAAATCAGGAAACTACAAAATTCTTTATAGTGTTTCTCTGATAAAGGCTTCATTTCTCAAATATATAGAAAATGAAGTCAAATTTATAAGAATAAGAGACGTTCTCCAATTGATAGAGGATATGAACAGGTAGTTTTCAGAAGAAGAAATTAAAAAAAAGAAATCAAAGCTAGTTATGGTAATATGAAAAAAATGCTCTAATTCACTATTTTTTTTTTTTTTGCGAGGCAATTGGGATTAAGTGACTTGCCCAGGGTCACTTGCTAGTAAGTGTTAAATGTCTGAGGCCAGATTTGAACTCAGGTCCTCCTGAATCCAGGGCCAGTGCTCTATCCACTGTACCACTTAGCTGCCCCCCAAATCTTTGGTTTTTTGTTGTTGTTTTTGTTGTTTTTGTTTGAGAGGCAATGGGGGTTAAGTGATTTGTCCAGGGTCACACAGCTAGTAAGTGTTAAGTGTCTGAGGCCGGCTTTGAACTCGGGTCCTCCAGAATCCAGGGCCGGTGCTTTATCCACTGAGCCACCTAGCTGCCCCCTAATTCACTAAGTCCCATCATGGTCGCCATTCAAATGTAACTAAATTGGGCCTAATTTGTTGACTTTTGACTGGCTGGCTATCTGACTGCTATTAATTTCCTAAGCCAGTATGTTAGGGCCGATTAAAAATTCCCCCACACTGCTCCTCCCAAAATTGATAAGAAAACACCTCTTAATTAAATAATCAAAGCAGGGTTTATTTGTAAAAATAAATGTAAAAGATAAGGGTAAAGAAATGCAAAGTTATATGACCTTCTGGTGTGTCTCTCTTGCCCCTGTCTCCTTAGCATCCTCTGTACTGACAGACCTTCTTCTAGTGTCCCCCTCACTGAAAAGCCCCCTGCTTCACTGCTCTGCTCCTTTCTTCTAACTCCAAGCACCCTTTACTTTGTCGACTCCCCTTACCATCTAACTTCCCTCTCTGTACTGTAGTAACGACCCCTTTCTTTACTGTTGCAACGACCCCCCAAGTGTTCTTCTCTCACTGACCTGTGGCGTGTCTCTACCTTCTTTTACCTTCTACCTAGCTTTTTCCATTCCTCTGTCCTGACCGACCTTCTTTTAGCGTCCCCCCTTTCCGTCTAACTTCCCTTTCTGTATTGCCGCACTGAACGCCCCAGCGTCTCTTTTTATTAACCTTCTCTTTCAGGTGAAACTCGGGCTGGCCCCCCCCAGGGCTGGCCAAGCCCTGTGCTGCCCAGGCTGAGAGCTGGGGGCTTGATGTAGCAAACCCCAGCGTCTCTCCTTTAGTGTGCACAGCTTAGCTAGGCTCAGAGGACCACCACAGCTGAAACGGAGTGGGAGGGGCAGCTCTGCTTGGGGAGCCTGAGGCCAATTTTAATGCCTACACCAGGAGAGCATTGTGTACAATAATAGCAATATTGTACAATGATCAACTATGAATGACTTAGCTATTCTCAGCAATACCATGATCCAAGACAATTCTGAGGGACTTACGGTGAAAAATGCCATCCACTTCTAGGGAAAGAACTTATGAATGCAGATTGAAATATACTTTTTTTTTTTTTGGTGGGGCAGTGAGGGTTAAGTGACTTGCCCAGAGTCACACAGCTAGTAAGTGTCAAGTGTCTAAGGCCGGATTTGAACTCAGGTCCTCCTGAATCCAGGGCCAGTGCTTTATCTACTGTACCACCTAGCTGCCCCAAAACATACTTTTTAAACCTTCTTTATTATTCTTAATTTTTTGGTCTAAATTTTCTTTTGTAACATGGCTATTATGAAGCCTTTTGCATGACCGCACATGTATCATATATACATATTACATATATTTACATGTGTGTGTGTATATATATATATATATATATATATATATACATGTAAAATTGATTGCCTGGTTGAGGAGCAAGGGGAAGGAGAGCATTTGGGAGTCAAAATTTTTTTAAAAAATGAATATTAATACATGTAATTGAGGAAAAAATTAAATGTAAAATAGGCTACTGAGTGGAAGATTATGTTGGAGAGAAAGTTTGTTTTTATTTGTTGTTTTTTTTTAATTGGGTGGAAAAGGGAGGAATGAAATTGTGGGAAAATAAAAGTACATAATACATTTAATTCATTTTATGTTTTAATAGGCTAAAAAGTATTGAATTAACTGTGAATTTCAATAAGCTCTCACTAGAAAGCAAACAAATGGCAGAAGAAAATATGACTAAAGCCCTAGAATCTAGGAAACTGCAAGAAGATATTAATGTAAGTTGATAAATACAAGTAACTTTTTCTCATCTGAGAAATGGGGTTGTAGTAAATTATTTTAAAGACCTCTTCTACCTCTAAAATTCTTTTATTCTGTTTCGATTGGCAGTGATAATGTGCAAAAAGTTTAGGTGAAATCTTTAGATAAATCATAAATTTAATGGTTTATTAGCATGAGAAACCTTTAAAAAGACCCAAACCCATCTATAACTGATAGATCCAAACCCATCTATAACTTAATAAGAAGTCTTAGAGAGTCCCCTGAGGTGCCCAGAATCCCACAGTTAATAAGTGTTAGAAGCAAAATTTAAGTCCAGTACTTGCTGAGTCAAAGTTTAGTACTCTCTCCATTATGCCCTGCTATGTCTCTAATCTAATTGTTTTGTTTGTTTTTTTGGGAATTTTTGCGAGGCAGTGGGGGTTAAGTGACTTGCCCAGGGTCACACAGCTAGTAAGTATCAAGTGTCTGAGGCTGGATTTGAACTCAGGTACTCCTGAATCCAGGGCCGGTGCTTTATCCACTGCGCCACCTAGCTGCCCATCTCTGATCTAATTGTAAAAGTCAGTCAGTCAACATTTATTAAACACCTACTATGTGACAGGTACTAAACACTAGGGATACAAAATAAAGGTAAAAGACAATCCCTTTTCTCAAGGACCTCACAGTATAATGGGAAATACACCATGCAAACAATGTGACACATAAGCTTAATTGGAAATAATCAGCAGAGAGAAAACACTGTTAAATTTAAGGGTGATTGAGAAAGGCTTCCTGTAGAAGGTGAGATTTTAGCTGGGAATTGAAGGAAGTTAGGCAAGCCAGGAGGCAAAGATGAGACAGGAGAGTATTCCAAGGCTGGGATACCCAGTGAAAATGCTGGGACTTGGGAGATAGAATAAGAAGGATCACAGAGTATGTGGAGGAGTATAAAATGCACGTCTGATTCTGATCACGAACTCTCCTGATACTCTTCTTGTTTTTCTATCTTTTCATCTTTGTTACTAGCTTTTTAACGTATTCCTAATTATTGATATGTGTGTTCCTCAAGGGTATGTTCTTAGTCCTTTTTTGGGGGGGGGTAGGGGGAACAATCTCTTTCAATTCATGTTTTCAACTTTTTCTATGCAAATACTACTAAATCTATAACTCTGGACCTGATCTCTCTCTTGCACTCCAGATCCACATTTCCAAAAGCCTATAGGACCTTCCTAAAGCATTTCAAAGTCAATATGTCCAAAACCAAGCTTATTTTCTTTTCTCTTAAACTTTTTCTTCCATCTAACTTCACTACATCTTTCTATGGCACCATTACTGTCTCTTGTTTTCCCTGTTCATAACCTTCAGGCTATCTTTGACTCTTCCTTCATCTTAACCTCTCATTTTGCTATCACAAAGAATGCATTTGAAGGGCACTTAAAAACCCTTCATAATCTGGCTCTAGCCTATGTTTCTATCCTTAGTGAACATTACTTTCCTTCATATATTTCCTTCATATATATTCATATACTGGCTTATTTGCTTTCTGTAGTGTGTGACATTCTGTCTTCTGTTTCTGTGCCATTGCATAAGCTGCCCGTCATGTGTGCAATGCTTTCTCTCTCACTTCCATCTTGTAAAATCTCTAGCTTCCTTCACATTCCAACTGAATTGCTGCCTTCTACATGAGGCCTACCTATCCTATTTATCTCCAGTTGTTATTGCCTCCAGTTGTTAGTGCCCTCTCCCTTGGAAATAATTTTAAGTATTATTTTGTATTTACTTACCTATGTACATGTTGTTTCTCCTCAATAAAATGCAAGCTTCTTGAGGGCAAGAGATTGTTTTTGATACTCCAGAGTAGACCATATATTTATATACCTGGTGCTTAGCACAATGTCTGGCACGTAGCAGGCCCTTGATAAATGCATATTGAATTAATATTTATTATCAAGTCATGCTGATTTCACTTCCAGATCATCTCTTTTATTCCTATCTACCTCATCATTTCTACTAGTTTAAGTCCTTATTACCAACCATTGTGACTATTGTAATTGCCTCCCAACAGGTCTTCATGCTTCTAGTCCTTCCTCCTTCAAACTATTCTTCATACCACTATGACAATCATCTTTCTTATACATAGATTGGATCATTCTATGCCTCTGCTCACATTCTTTAATAGGTCCACAGAATAAAAATTAGATGCCATTCCTGGGTGTTAAGGATTCTTTAAAGTTTGGTACCACCCAACCTTTCCAGTCTTGTGTTACTTTCTTGACTACTCTACTTTCCAGGCAAATTGATGTGGCTTAGCATTTAAATTGGGCCTTGAGGGTTGGACAAGATTTCAGCAGATGGGTAGGATTTCAATAGAGAGAGTTAGTAGCATTTTGGAGGAAACAAGAACAAGTTAAGAAGGGAGATTGATAGACCTTGAATTTGGTGCATTTTATACCACATAAGAATGATTTCAATGTTAGTTTTTAAAATGTTTGTATTTAAAATATATGTGAAATAATTAATTTGAATAACATCAATTATTTATTTGTTTAGGATAACAAAAAGCAAGAAGAAAAGATGATGAAGCAAATTGAAAATCTAGAAGAAACAAAAAACTTATTGAGGCAAGGAGAATGGCTAATTAAATATATTGGATGTATTATATTATTATTATTACCTTTTAATATGGCAAGTTAATATCTTTTCTGTTAGTATATTGTGATTAGTTCATATTAATTTGAGATATATTTCAACACTTTAAAAAAATCATTCTTTCATTGATGTTAGTTCTTCCTCCACCTATGCAGATTAAAACCCTTCCATGGTGGCGGCTAGGTGGCGCAGTGGATAAAGCACCAGCCCTGGATTCAGGAGTTCCTGAGTTCAAATCCGGCCTCAGACACTTGACACTTACTAGCTGTGTGACCTTGGGCAAGTCACTTAACCCCCACCGCCCCGCAAAAAACCCCAAACCCCCCCCAAAAAAACCCCTTCCATGGGGGCAGCTAGGTGGCGCAGTGGATAGAGCACCGGCCCTGGAGTCAGGAGTACCTGAGTTCAAATCTGGCCTTAGACACTTAACATTTACTAGTTGTGTGACTCTGGGCAAGTCACTTAACCCCAATTGCCTCACTAAAAAACCAAAACAAACAAACAAAAAACCCTTCCATGCCTTAATATAGACAGTTTATTGATTTGCTGTGGTTAAAAAAAAATCATTATCCAGTAGCCAACTTCTGGTGATGAGCCTCCCTTAGCTAGGTTGGTTCTTGGATTAAAATCCATCACTTGTTCTGTATTCAGAGTCTTTCCAGATAGGAGAATCTTTTTGTCAAACCTCGTGTTTTTCTATCATTTAAGAACCCAGACCACCAGTGATGCATTGGAGTTTAAGACTTATGGGGAGGTGAGGTATAGTTTAACAACAACCAAAAAAGTAAAATTATTTTTCATAGAAACCTATCCTCAAAGTAAAATGTCTATTTGTTTTATTCTTTTTCACATAAACGATTATTACCTTAGACATATAGCTATATAGGTTATTTTCAAATCATCTGAATCCTTCCAATCCTTTTCAGAATGAAGATTATAGAAACCCCATACCTTCCAGTATATCTTAAGTACACTGGGAATGACTATTATTCTAAAAAAAGAGTAAAACTCTAGCATTGTTTACTAGCACACATAACATAGACTAATTGAAGTTATAGAATAATGGTTAACTTTCAGTTTTCTTTCCTATAGAAAAATGTGTATCTAAATTTAAAAAAAATTTATATATAATTTATAGCATTGTTCTTTGCTTTTCCACTTAGAATAATTCATATTATCTTTCCCAGCTTTTTTGTGAATGTCTAAATAATGTTTGACTAAATAAGTAAATTGATATAAATATTTTTATGATACAGAACCTTCTTAGCATTCTTGTTAGTGAATAACCATTCGTCTTAAGAAACAAAAAACCTATCAAGGCAAGGAAAATCAGTGGCTATTTGAATATTTTGGACATAAAGAAAAATGGGTGAGGGAGTTGGAGTGCAAGGGAAAAGATACAGGCCCACTACAACTCAGTGTGATTTTGAAACAGTAGTTTTGAGTGCACATCTTTTTGTCAATAGCGTTATCATTACTTTCAAGAGGCAATACTTTATTAAAAGTCATTAGTAACTAATCCTACTTCATTCCTATGAAATCATGAACTTCTCATCATGTTTTTAAAATAATAACTAATTATGAGTGAAGATAAACAAGACAAAATGATGCTCATCTCTTTAGCTAGGGACCAATATCTTTTTTCCAGGTAAGATTTTTTTTGTTTGTAGAGAAAACTTTTCAATTTGAGGTTTAGGAGAAGAAAAAAATTAATGTAATCTCATTTAAAACATAAATAAACTTGCCTATCAATCCTGATTTTCAGGTAAAACCAAACCAAACCAAAGCAAAAACAAACTAGTGAAGGGTATAGTCAAATGAAAAAAATTCTAATTGAAATTTTACCATCTTTTTTCATCCTACAGGAATGAACTGGATGCTGTGAAAGAACAGTTAAAACAAAAAAGTGAAGAAGTTGAAAGTAAACTGAACAAAAGTGAAGAAAATGTATGTAATATTTGTAGTATTTGTGTCAATTAATGTCTGGCCCATGACGTGACAACACTAGGTTCATTTGAGGAAACTTTTCAGTAAAAATAATCTGTGGCTTATGCCTCCAGGCAGAATTTCCAATAAGAGCATCAGGATTTGTCTCAGGGACTCTTAGTTCTCTTGCAAACATTCAAGCTAGGAAGTTTTTAGACAGAGGACAGACTTAATTCAACCTAACAAACTTTAACCTTTTGAGAATCAGTAAACTTCTGTATTTTCCAAGAGAATCAAGCAACCTTCCCCTCTAGAAGATCACATTTTTTTCCTCTGGACATTGCAAAAAGTTATTCCTGGGTACACATGTTTCTCTGCTGTGGTGATTATTTTTCCCTTTTAGGGTTGCATAGACAAGGTGGCCTGCAGGTCTCTTTCCAGGTCCAAGTGAGACTGGTCATTTCTGTCTCTTTTTCTTTCTGTATCTGATGTTTTGAATCTCTTTTTATCTTTTTTAATCCCTCTCTCCTGTTGAGGCTTCTTCTTTCTTTTTTATATATTCATATAGTTTTGGCTTCTGTGTGCCTATAGTTCCCTATATCATAGAATCACAGAATTTCCTAATTAGAAGGCACCTCAACAGTCATACAGTCTAAACTATACCCTAAAAACCACCTAAGTAAGCAAATACTCAATCTCCCTGACAGAGATAGTGATCAATGGCAACATTGTTTTAGACTATAAATTCATTTGTAAAGTCTTCTGCAGAAGGAGGAGGAATCATAAATCAGAGAAGTATTAGAAAACAAAACCAGTTTTAAAAATATATGGCCAAAGACCTAAAGCAAGTTCCGAGGGGATTTAAGGATGAAACTGGAAGGAGGCTAAAATTTCATTGCAAATTTTTTATACTATGAACAATAGTGGATCCACAACCTTTGAACTCTAACATTATAGTCTCAGATGTGCTTCTTGACAGGGTGGAAATGGCATAGAAGAAAAGAAAGTAAAAAAAGTGCTAGACAAAGGACTTCTGTGCTAGTAGTGATATAATTTTGAGGGCTTTGAGGCATTGAGGATATTATATATGTGGCAAAAGTCTCAGAAATAATTACTAAAAAGAGGAAATCAAGGGAACATCAAATAACTACTCATGTCTATTTTCATATGTGTATATATGTATAAGTAAAATTATGGGAATTTTCACACGCATTAAGGACATCCTTAATGAAAGCATTAGATGAGAACAGGAAGACTTTTGCAGGTATTTCAAATTAGACAACATCTTTACTTTCATACCTTTGACTGAAAGGTATAGATACTACACAATTTCATTGTATTTAGTATTAGTTGACTATATTAAAAAACACCATTTGATTCATTAGAACAAAACACTAAAGGTTCTCAATCAAGGTTTCTTCCGTGAAGATATCAAAATTATATGAGTCTTTGAAAGAATTTTGTTTAACCACCCCCTGATCATTAAATAAGGCATAAAACATGGAGACATGTTTGCTAAATGTGTTTATCATTACCATGGTGGTGAGTCAGCACAGAGTCCAAGTTGAAAAGAGATTGCCTGTAGATGATGAGGTCTTACAGATACTCCTTTTTGTGAGTGACATTTTATTGATTATATCACACCTAGGAACATTGTAGAGCACTCTAAATGAGATCCATAAACTGTCAAAAGAGTTTGGGCTGACTCTAATAAGAAAAAACTCTATGTCTTAGACAGACACTGCAAATGGACAATACTCTGGGCCTAGCATTCGACTGGAGAAGGAAACTGCCCAGTTTGCCTTTGAGAAATTTCAAGGTTCTTTGAATGACTCTAAGCTTCTTCCTAAATAAAGGTCCATATTCTTAATATTAATATTCTTCTAGTGATTCAGCATGACTGTAAATCATAATATTATGGTCTCTGTGGAGTGAGTTTCTCCACTCAACTTGATGTTGCAATTCAGTGAGCCTTTGTTTCTGAAAGAACCTCTTACTGCAGAATATGAATATGCCCATTGGTACCTTATTAAGATTATAACAGAAAATGCAGGATTATTTCTGCATTTGAAGATGCCTCAAAATGAATTAATTGGTTTGGAACCACTCCTGGGGTGCCTCATGGGGGATATGTTTCAGTGACTGGGGCTGCTTCCATTATGTTTTGTGTTGTTTGTATACTTGGAAGGATGAACTCTTATGGAAGAGCCACCTCTTTGTTCAGTGCTTTAAAAGTGATTAGCAATTTTTAAAAAACTTTCCTCTTATTTTGCCTTTTCTTGGGAAGATCCTGAGAACAAAGGTGTTCTGAGAATTTAGCCTAAGTAGGCAAAACCAAGTGGATAAAGAATGCCGATTGTCTAGACTGATATGCAGTTGGACAGTTTTTAGATAGAGCTTATTTATTTTATACACACATATACATTGGAATGATTAGAAGGATGCCACCTGCTGGAGACTTACTGTAGAAAAGCTGCGCCATGAAGTGAATGTCTCTGAGGGCAAGACCATGTGTCCTTTTCTTTGGCATCAGGAAGTGACGTTTGCTGGTGGAGGAAGAAGGGGAGCTGGGCACTCTGACGGGTCTCTTTCCTGGGGACTCTGGTGGAGAGCAGAGCGAGAAATGTGCTCTCCCTTTAATAGATAGATGAATGTAGGCCTTTCTCTCTCTCTTTACCAAATTCTTATTCTCCTTAATAAATGCTTAAAAGTCTAACTCTTGCTAAAACTTATAATTTATTGGTGACCACTCATTAGATATTTTAGACAGAATAGCTAGAATTTTAGCCTTAACAAATTCATAGTAGTAATGATGCACACATACATGTATAAATACTATACATGCATAAATGGCCCAGAATTAATTAGGGAAATAGTAGGCTGAATTGTCTGTGGGAAATTATAAAGTTTCTTTGATATCTCTAAAGTTCTACCTGAATGAAGACCTGTCTTTTTAATAAATACATTCTACCAGTGTTGTTGTATGGTAAGTCTCCAAAGAATTAAAATTGGGTATCATTTAGAGGTCAATATAGAGGGACAGGGTAGTTATGAACAGGTTGTAACACATAACAAATAAGGAACTGTGAAGAAGAACCAAGTAAAGGATGCTATCAAAGAAATGTATGATCAAAAAAAAGATGTCATGAGAGTGAGAAATAACCATTAGGTAGACAGTATACTTCACTGGTATCTTGGAGATGTTAAGAGAAAATGAAAAAGGCTCCCTATAAAATTGTGTATACCCCTTTTGTTAGATTTATGGGAGGACATGGATAAGAGTTGCCCAGGATAAGCAGGCATGTATAGGTTGTTATTAGCAGTTAAAAGGAACATTTCATCAATGAGATCAGAGATCTTTATAATCAAAGGGCATGAGATCATGAATTTGGAGTAATAAATGACCTTTGAGGACATTTGGTCCAAACCTCTCATTTTACAAATGAGAAAACTGAGACCTATTGATATTATGTGACTTGCCCAAGTTTACACAGATAGTAAGTGACAGGCAGGATTTGGGCCAGGTTCTCTGATTCCAAAGCAAATATGGTACAATAGTACTTAATTAACAACATTTTTCACATGTATTTACTATTTTCCTTTTTTAAAACTTTTTTTCTTCTCTTCATAATTCTGAAATTTAACAATTATAATCTTTGGACACAGGAAGTTAGGATTTTTCCCATTTTGTGGTCCAGAAAATTCTCTTCAATTATTTCCTGGAATTCAGTGTCTACCTTTTTTTTCTTTGCCTTCTGGAATTCTGATTAATATAAGGTTTGAACTTCTTGTCCTATTTTCCAGATCCATTACATTTTCCTGCTTATAACCTAAGTGTTCTAAATTCTATGCTTTTTCAATTTTGTAATGCTTTACAGGATTTCTCATCAGTGTTAAAATACTGTAAATACTTCTTGGTCTTGGCCAGCTCCCTTTGCCCTACTTTCTTCACTTTGGAGTCCAGAACTACCTGCTTTTTATCTTAGTATTACTATTATCCCTTTTGTCTATGGTTCCTTTTGCCCAGATAACTGTGCTTTGCAACAAGATAATACTTCTTTTGGCTTCTAAATTACAACTAAAATCTACAGATAACATATAGGGGGTTAAAATAAACAGAAGAACACTACAAGAGATTTCAAAAACTTAAATAAGTAGTACCAGTCTTCAATGAAGATATAAAGGGATTTTCTTTTTCAGTGAACTATTCTTTTTGTTCTTATCTCTGGAGTTAGCTGGTTCAAATTTTATTTGGTCTGGATGTCCACTTCCAGCCTGGAGCAAATGATTTCTGTGACCTTGAATAAGTCATTTAACTTTTTGAATCTTAGTTTTCCTTATATATAATATGGTGAAAATTAAAGGCACCTACTTTGCAGAGTTGGAAATATTAAATGACATTATAAAGTGATTTGCAAATCTTAAAATGCTATATACAAGTTATTAGTAATTATTATCATTATTAGAGTTGGGTTGTCAAGGTTACTAGGATTTTCAGTCTCTCTAGATCCTGTTTTGTTTCCTAATGTGGGGTGTCTGTTTAAGGAAGGCACATTCTTGTCCTTATGGAGTCTTTTTCCCCCTGGATTTCAAGATGTCCAGAACTAACCTTAAGATCATCCTCTTCATCTTCACTGGAATTTTGGTGGCCTTGCCCTTGGCAAGCTTTTCAGAACTTTAATCTGGTTCCCTCTATACTGTTTAGTATGACTGAAACTAGTTCACTAGCTAGCAGGGTATGATTGGTTTTTTTTTTTTTTCATCTTTTTCCCTAGCTCGGTACAACATGCCATGATTGTTGGTATCACCATTCCTTGAAATCTCTCTACATTTTGATGCTTGCCTCCAAGAGACAACTCTCTCTTCCTGTTTCAAAGCTCCCATAGTCTATTGGAATTTTTATTAATTCCTAGTGTTCAGTCTGAGTCATCTTCTAGGTCCCAGGTTATTTTTATAATTTAATTGACTGACAGGTTTTGAGCCTTATCATAGATTTTTTTTTTTTTTTAGTGAGGCAATTGGGGTTAAGTGACTTGCCCAGGGTCACACAGCTAGTAAGTGTTAAGTGTCTGAGGCCGGATTTGAACTCAGGTACTCCTGACTTCAGGGCCGGTGCTCTATCCACTGTGCCACCTAGCTGCCCCATATCATAGATTTTTGATTTCAGATTACTACAGTCAGCTCCCCTTACTTTCTAGGTTCTCTTTGATGAAGAGAAGCTATTTCTTAGAGGTCTTCTCAGAAGAATATGTATCCTATTATTATAGTTTTACAGCGACAAAGTAATAATTTAAACATATAATAATAATAAGAAAAGTGTTCTCTTAACAATGAGAAAGTGATTATTCTTTCATGCAATATCATAACAGCTTAATTTTGGGGACTGATTTAAAATAGTAAATGTAAAATTAAAAGATAATTTACTCAAGGAAAATGAAAAAAAAGTCAGGGAAGATTTTTTGGGGGAAGGATACAGAAATAAAATGGGAGAGTTGAAATAAAGTTGAATATTGAACTGAGATTGTAGAAACTGTAAAGCAGAAGCTACAAATAGAAAAAAAAGTCTTTTACTAACATGTACATGTTCCTATTTCAAATAACATTTTAAATATTTTTTCAGGCCAGAAGCATTGAAAGTGAAATTTTAAAAAAAGATAAGCAAGTAAAGATATTAGAAAACAAGGTATGATCAAAATTATATGTTATCATTTTAAGGTTTTAAACCTTTCCAAGAATTTCTTATTATTCCGCTAAATATTTGTGAAAGATAATTGAAAATGAAAGTACTATTTGGAAGGGCAACTAATTTTCACATTACACTATTGCATGAGACAAAAGACAATATTTCTGATTTGCCAGGACAGGACAGGAGGGATGATGCTTTGTGGCAAGAGAAGGCAGTTTATCTCTCTGACCATTGCCTCCCAGGTTGAACCAAATGATGAAGAGACAGAGAGCTTTTGTGTCCTCCATGGCCCCAGATGTTTTCTGCTGAAATGAAGGGACTAAGACCTTTTTTAAGAGTATTCTGTGTTAAAAGAAAATCCATCCCAAACTTTACTCCTTGGAAAACTGAGCTATATGACAGTAATACAATTCTATGAATTGTTATATTGAAAATAAATGATATAGGACAACTCATACAGCCTAGTCAGAATTTCTAGGTCACAGAATTGTTGTTTGTCTTTTATTCTCAAAGAGGACTGTGACATTGGGAGGTGATATCATGACTTGCAGTGGATTGGATTTAAGTGAGGGAGAGCGACTGTGTAAAGTCAGTAGCCTCACTCTCTTCTCCAGAGCCGTCTGGGTCCATTGGCAAGATAAACTGGAAATGGCCCTGGATGTTTGAGACAATCACGGTTAAGTGATTTGCCCAGGCTCACACAGTTAGTAAGTGTCAGGTGTCTGAGTCTGGATTTGAACTCATATCCTCCTCACTTCAGGGCTAGTGCTCTTATCTACCGCACCACTTAGCTGCCCCAGGTCAGAGAATTGAGTATTTAAAAAATAGAAATGTCAAACTCAGTCTCTTTATCATAGATCTACTCTTAGACAATCTCTACCCCATGAGAAATTTGAACTCCACTCCTGGCTCTCTCTGTTCTGATAGGTGAAACTTTTGCCATATCTTGTGAGGAATCAACCTTCTTTTAAATTTCCTACCTGCAGTCTTCTCACCATGTTCTTGTATCTTTTCTCCTCTCTACTTTTATGTACCCTTTTATGTGTTATCTTCCCTTATTTGAATGTAAGCTCTTTGAGGTCAGGGACTGTCTTGCTTGCTTCTATTTTTATCCCCAGTGTTTATTTAACACAGTACCTTACATATAGTAAGCCCGAATGAAAAATCCCACACTTTCCCGATTTTTAAGGTAGTCTTTTTTTTTGGATGAAGCAATCGGGGTTGACTTGCCCAGGGTCACACAGCTAGCAAGTGTTAAGTGTCTGAGGCCGGATTTGAACTCACATCCTCCCTGACTCCAGGGCCGGTGCTCTATCCACTGCACCAGCTAGCTGCCCTGGTAGTCAGTTTTAAAGACATTTGACAGTTCATTAATTTTCAAGAGAGGACAATTCCAAACAATGGAAAGTATCACATATGTAACTTTGGCTTTTTTTTTTAAGGGGACAAATAAGACATCAAAAACTACTGATTCATGTATTACTTTTTCATCTCTATAAAATCTATAAATGGTTTTTGAAGGTATCCTTTGTGCAAAAATATGAGAGTTGAACAGGCAGACTTTTGAGCAGGTGATCTTCTATAAGTAATCCATATCTCCATAGTCACAAATTAAACTGAGTTTTAGAGAATATAACATTGTTTGTTGATATATTTTTTAAAACATTTTCCTAGGTAAAAGGAAATGCAGCCTTGAAGGCTGTCATCAAAAATGTGTCTCTTATACAAACATAAAAACCTTAAATACAGTATTCTCTTACTTATGTGACTATGGAGACAAATTTGTCCATGTGGTGATTGATTATTAACAAAAAGTGAGGTATAAAACAGGGAGACATATATGCTTACCTAAGGTGTTGGCCAGTGTGATGTTCTGCATAACATCCAAACAGAAAATGTCCCTATTTATTGATGGTTTCATTCTCCAAATATGCTTTTTAAAGGAAATGTTGTACTGATTGTATGAACACTTAGAATGTTGCAAAGCCTCCTTAGTAAAACTCACTAATTCAAAAGATATCAGCCTAAACATTCATATTAGAAAAATGATGTGAATGAAAAACAGATATTGCACATACTGAATCAGCAAGGCAGCTACACTTAGTAATTAGTGTGCGTGTGCGTATGTATACGCACATGTAATACACGCACATATATACACATGTGGAATATGTACTTGTGTGTGCATTGTGGTGTGTGCACATTGTGATATGTGTATACATATGTGATACATTCATGTTATGTATATTTGTATACATACTTCACTCAGCACAGTGGATAGAGTGCCAGGCTTGGAGTTAGGAAGACTCCTCTTTCTGAGTTCAAATCTGACCTCAGACACTTATTAGCTGTGTGACTAAGGGCAAGCCTTTTAACCTTGGTTTGCCTCAGTTTCCTTATCTATAAAAATGAGCTGGAGAAGGAAATGGTAAACCACTTTAGTATCTTTCCCAAGAAAACCCCAAATGGGATCACAAAGAGTTGGACACAACTGAAATGGCTAAACAACAATATATTATATATATGTATATGCCTATGTATTTCTGTGTGTATATGTATATATTTGTATCCCTAGTCTTGTACTTGTAAAATTGATGTTTGAAATTAATTTTTCATGTTATCTAATAGAATCTTATAAGATATACTTTTTAAGCAAAGTATTGTACAAGAAAACCAATAGATTAATTGTCTAGAGTCACAGTAAAAGTAGGAAATAACTATAAAATATCTTTTTGTTTTTAGTTTAACAATTTAAAAAAACAAATGGAAAATAAAAATAAATCTTTTGAAGAACTACAACAAGAGGTACGTTCAATTTACAGGCAGTTTAGAAATTTAAAATTTTACCACAACAGTAATTTTTAAAACAATAATATTTTATGTGCCATAATTCTTAGGTCAGTGTAAAACAATGTCAGCATAAAACAAGATATCAATAAGTATAACTTTGTTTTTTATTGTTGACAGAATAAAGCCTTAAAAAAGAAAAGTATGGCAGAGAACAAACAATTGAGTACCTATGAGATAAAGGTATTTATAGTTTTCATATTATAATTAAAAATTTTTCTTTTGTAAAATAATGGACATTTTGTACTTATTTGTTTTTCTGCATAGATAATTGGCCTTGGAGTCAGGGAAACCTAGATTCAGGTATTGCCTTTTTCACCATGGGCAAGTCACTTTACCCTCTCAGTAATACTGCAGGCAACTATATCAGACTCTTGGTTGCAGAGGATTCCTGATCTCTATCAGTGAAGAGACTATCCATACTGGGGGTTCACTGTGTAAATGAAATAACATATCTGACCAACATTTTATATTTTACAAATATATATAAAATAGAATTATATTTTGGAACTAAGGAAACCTTTTAATCAAAATGTACCACATTAAACCATAATACATCATATCTTCCAGAAAACAAAATAATACTTATATTAAGGGCATATGTAGATAACTGAGATTATTTGAGCAAGTATGGGAATATAACATAAATTAATAGGAAAAGTACTGAGCTTGTATTGCTGGTTCAACTTTGCCATTCCCCCCTCCCCCCCAATCTTAATAGTATTTTATTTTTTTTCCAGTTACATGTAAAGATAGTTTTAAACATTTATTTTTATAAGATTTTTCGTTTTCAAATTTTTCTCTCTCCCTCTTTCCCTTCCCTCCCCCCTCCCAAAGACAGCAAGCAATCTGATATAGGTTACATATGTACAATCACATTAAACATATTTCTGCATTAGTCATGTTGTAACAGAAGAATTAGAACAAAAGGGAGAAACCTCAGAAAAGAAAAAGAAACAAAAAAAAGTAGAAATAGCATGGTTCAATCTGCATTCAGATTCCACAGTTCTTTTTTCTGGATGTGGAGAGCATTTTCCATCATCAGTCCTTTGGAATTGTCTTGAGTCATTGTATTGCTGAGAAGAGCTATCATCTCACAATGTTGATGTTACTGAGTACAGTGTTCTGCTGGTTTTGCTTACTTCACTCAGCATCAGTCCACTTAAGTATTTCCAGGTTTTTCTGAAATCTGTCTGCTCATCATTTCTTATAGCACAATAGTATTCCATTGCATTCATATACCACAACTTGTTCAACCATTCGCCAATTGATGGGCATCCTCTCAATTTCCAATTCTTTGCCACCACAAAGAGAGCTGCTATAAAATTTTTTGTACATGTGGGTCCTTTTCCTTTTTTTGTGATTTCTTTGGAA
Source organism: Dromiciops gliroides (assembly GCF_019393635.1). Lineage (NCBI taxonomy): Eukaryota > Metazoa > Chordata > Mammalia > Microbiotheria > Microbiotheriidae > Dromiciops > Dromiciops gliroides. The sequence goes on from NC_057864.1 coordinate 443,102,688, forward strand.
CACAGACCTATTAGTGGTATTACTGGGTCAAAGGGTATGCACAGCCCCATAGCCCTTTGGGCATAATTTCCAAATTACTCTCCAGAATGGCTTGATCGGTTCACAACTCCACCTCAGTGTTCCAATTTTTCCACATTTTCTACATATATTATTTTCCTTTTTTGTCATATTAACCAATCTGATAGGTGTGAGGCAGTATCTCAGTTGTTTTAATTTTCATTTCTCTAATCAGTAGTGATTTAGAGCATTTTTTCATATGGTAGTAGATAGCTTTGATTTATTTATCTGAAAACTGCCTGTTCATATCCTTTAACCATTTCTCAATTGGGAAATAACCTGTATTCTTATAAATTTGATTTAGTTCCCTATATATTTTAGAAATGAGGCCATTATCAGAAACACTGGCTATAAAAATTGTTTCCTAACTTTCTGCTTTCCTTCTAATCTTGGCTGCATTGCTTCTGGGTTTTTTTTTTTTTACTTTTAAATTTAATATTATTAAAATAATATTCTATGTCTCTTGTTTGGTCATAAATCCTTCTCCTCTTCACAGATCTGAGAGGTAAACTATTCCATTCTCTCCTAATTTGCCTATGTATATCACCCTGTATGTCTAAATCATGTACCCATTTTGACCCTGTTTTGGTATATGGTGTAAGATGTTGGTTTATGCTTAGTTTCTGCCATACTATCATCTTGTTTTCCCAGTAGTTTTTGTCATATAGTGAGTTCTTATCCCAGAAGTTGGAGTCTTTGGGTTTATCAAACAGTAGATTACTATAGTCATTTGCTATTGTGTCTCCTGTGCCTAACCTATTCCAGTGATCCACCACTCTATTTCTTAGACAGTACCAAATTGTTTTGATGATTTCCACTTTATAGTATAGCTTTAAATTTGGTATGGTGCAATTTTTTTTGTTAAAGGCAAAAACCTTTAACTTTTTTGAGGATCATTTTCCTCTGTAAAATAAGTATCTGTCAGTATTATAAGCATCATAAGAGATAATGTTCACAAAATGTCAGTAAAGCATTACATAAATGAAAATTATTATTTGTTGACAACAGCAAATTAAAACCATTTAAATTTTCTTTTTTCATTGAATCACAGATTGTCCTTTTCAAACTAGAATAGTTATTAATTCTAATTATAAAATATTGAATTATATTAGGCTGAAATTGAATAACTTAAATTCTATGGTACCATCTTCAGAGCTGCATTTAAAGAAAAGAGGAAAATAAACAATTGCTCAGATAAACAGAGGTTTTAAAAGATGGATTTTTGTGTAACATTAAATAATAGCATATGAGAAAATAAAATTTTTGTAGGAAAGGAAATTCCAATAGAGTTTCTGCTGAATATTAAAACTAAAAAAATCTTAGCAATTATCTATTAATTAACATTAAAAATGCATAAAAGCAAAAAAGTGAACTGGAAATATTTTTCTTTCTTGTTAAAAGGTGAATAAATTAGAATCACAGATAGATGATGCTAACAAAAAAATTGAAGAAATGACTGACAACTATGAAAAAGAAATTGCTAACAAAAAGATATCAGAAGAAAATCTTTTGGGAGAGGTAGGAAAACCTAAATGTGTGAAAAATTTTTATCTCAAGATGATGTAATTTCTTTCTGTTCTCAAAAGGAAAGGGTTCAATATTCTTAATAAATCTGAGAAACAGTGATTATAGAAATAATTTATACATTTGTTATTAAATGTATATAAGGTAGTTCCTTGGGGCTGTTAAATGATAGTTTTATAGTAATTCAAAGTATAGCTGCTATCATTTATGCCCAAATTTTTGTATAGTAATTAAGTTTCAGTGAAGTTATTTTACTTCTTTCTCAAAGGGCCACTTTCATAGTATCCTTCTATTGACCTTTTTAAAAAAAATAATGTTCAATTAGTGAGTTGGTTTATTATAACAATTTACAATGGTTTTTCTCAAAACCCAAATGCTATAAATTCAAACTATTATGAAATATAAGTCCAAGTTTAAACTTGTATATAATTATAATAGTAATAATTATATGTTTAATGGCTAGTAAGTAAACCAAAGCTATTATATACCCTGAAGAAGCAACATGAAATAGGTGCTATTTATAATTCATTTAGGAAATATTGATATAGACTCTATACCTTAATGTTATGTAGAGTATGTTGGTTGACTTTTGAATGTTGTTATTCAATGGGGAAAAATGCATAATTGTTTAATTATACAATAACTAATGAAAGTAAAAACTAGTTCAAGCAAATGATTGAACTTCATAATAAAAATGCAAATAGGACAAAGCTAGTGAATTTTCTAATCTTGTTTACCTTGAGTTTAAACTTGTAATGTAGATAATATCTTATAAGGGTTATTGTATAGTTTTGTTCAAATAAAATTAATCTATTGCTTACATATTTTTATACTTTTTAATTGATAGGTTGGAAAAGCAAAGGCAATAGCGGATGAAGCTGTAAAACTACAAAAAGAAATTGATATAAGATGTCAGCATAAAATTGCTGAAATGGTGGCACTTATGGAGAAACATAAAGTAATTTTAAAATTGTATTTAAATTTTAAATTTGTCTTTTGATATACTTGGTTAAAATAATGATATTAAGAAGGGCAAGAATACCAATAAGAGAAAATTATTATATCCATGCAACAATTGTCTTTTGAAAAAAAAACATACTTTAGCATCAAGCTCAAAGCATACCATAATAGCCATTAAGGTTTTCTTGAGGTTTAACTTATCTATTCATAGTTAGGAATTTACTCTAGTATGCAACAGTATGAGTACTATTCTGATTCTAAATAACATCTTTCAATTGTTGAAGTTCTGTGTTACACATATGAAAGAATTATTTGTTCTTACCTTTTTGACCATGACTTGCTCTTTAGTATATCTTGGATTGGCAATATGGAAACTATATGAACTGGAAATCTGTGAATTACATAACTTAAAGACAATCATATATATGTATGAGATTTTAAAGCAACATGTTCTACAAATGTTAGCTTTTATTTGTTGCATAAGACCTACTAAATAAAATGTGTTACATTTTGCTATTTTTTCAGAACATATATAACTTTTCTGTTTTATGTAGGATCAATATGATAAAATAGTTGAAGAAAGAGACACAGAATTAGAACTGTATAAGAGCAAAGAGCAAGAGCAGTCATTGAAGAAAACATCCTTGGTGAGCCGTATGACAAATAGGACAAAGACAGTGTTTAATAATGTCACCTTAGTTGCTTGAAATGAGAAAAATTGAGTAAAGTTATTCAATTAAATTATTTTTTTTTAGTCTACATGCTTCTTTGATCATGGCTCTCTACAGCCATACACTATTTTTTTGGCTCTCATTTGGGATTTTTTAAAATTAATTAATTAATTAAAATTAATAAAGTATTTTTTTCCATTACATGTAAAGATAGTTCTCAATCTTTGTTTATACAAGCTTTACAATTTCAGATTTTTCTCCCTCCCTCCCCTCCCTCCCCCCTCCCTAGACAGCAGGTAATCTGATATAGGTTATATATATATATATATATATACTCATAATAACATTAATCCTATTTCTGCATTAGTCATGTTATAAGAGAAAAAAATCAGAGCAATGATGGAAAACCTCAAAATAGAAAAAAAACAACAGCATCAAAAACAAAAGAGATAGTATGGTTCATTTAGCATCTATACTCCGCAGTTCTTTTTTTTTTTTTTCCCCTGGATTTGGAGATCCTCTTCCATCACGAGTTCCCTGGAACTCTTCTGTGCCATTGCATTGGTGAGAAGAATATAGTCCATCACAGTAGATCAACACCCACTCTTGATGTTACTGTGTACAATGTTCTTCTAGTTCTGCTCATCTCACTTATCATCAGCCCACACAAGACCCTCCAGGTTTCTCTGAACTCCTCCTGCTCATCGTTTCTTATAGCACAATAGTATTCCATTGTATTCATATACCACAACTTGTCCAGCTATTCCCCAATTGATGGGCACCCCCTCAACTTCCAATTCTTTGCCACCACGTAAAGAGTAGCTATAAATATTTTTGTACATGTGGGTCCCTTTCCCCCTTCCATGATCTCTTTGGGAAAAAGACCCAAAAGTGGTATTGCTGGGTCAAAGGGTATGCACAGCTTTATTGCCCTTTGGGCATAATTCATACACTATTTTTTTTGAGGCAATTGGGGGTTAAGTGACTTGCCCCAGGTCACACAGCTAGTAAGTGTCAAGTGTCTGAGGTAAAATTTGAACTCAGGTACTCCTGACTCCAGGGCTGGTGCTTTATCCACTGCGCCCCCTAGCTTTCCCCATGCACTCTTATAAAACTTTTTTTTTCTGCTGCTGCTTTCATTCATTCATTCATTCATTCATTCATTCATATTGAATTGACTAGTAGTAGTTCTGTTGAGTTAAGTGGGTTGTTTTAGGATGGTAAAGATACAGAGTAGAAGAAATGAATATGGCATAATGGATAAACAGATGGCCTCAGAGTCAGGAAGATATGAATTCTAGTCTTGCCTCTGACACATATTAGCCTGATAATAGTGGGCATGTATCTACCTCTCACTGGCTCAAATAGCTCACTAAGACTGCAGACCAATTTAAATTGCAGATCAATTTAAGATCTGAATTGATAAAAGTTGTTTCTTCCATGGAAATTCCCCATAATGGGATAAAGCACCAGCCCTGGAAGACCTGAGTTCAAATCTGACCTCAGACACTTGACATTTACTAGCTGTGTGACCCTGGGCAAGTCACTTGACCCTCATTGCCCTGCCCCCCCCCAAAAAAAAAAAACCACGCAGGAAAAACAAAAAGAAATTCCTCATAATGATAAAGGGTCTAGAAAAAAATCCTTGTCCACTGTGCAAACATCTTCCTTCAGTTGATGATGGCCTCATACTTCTCATTTTATTGGAAAGATTGCGGACGTCTGATGTTAGATCCTTTAACTCAGTTCTTGCACACTTCAACACTATTTGGTTGTTTTTCTTTTTCATCTCAGATACAATCTCTTTCTGCCTCCTCTAGAATTTGCTTATTTTCTACATACCCACAAATTTTCTTTTCTTCATAGTGCTGTAACCCTATATCTTCCCACCCCTCCATCCACTATGTTTTTTGCTCCCTTTATCTTTACTGCCACACACCTTGAAAAAACAGGTTGTACTCTACCTCTACTTCCTCAATACTCCTTGAGATCTGCTTTCAATAAATCAATAAATCAACAAATATTTATTAAGTAGCTACTATGTGCTACTTACTGTGCTAGGGTGGAAGATATAAAAAAAACAATAAATTGGGGCAGTTAGGTGGTGCAGTGGATAAAGCACCAGCCCTGAATTTAGGAGGACCCAAGTTCAAATCCAGCCTCAAACACTTGACACTTATTAGATGTGTGACCCTGGGCAAGTCACTTAAACCTCATTGCACTGCAAAAAAATCCCCAAAACAAAAACAAAAACAAACCCCAATAAACAGTCCTTCTAAATTATAACAGCAAAAGTTATATTGCTCACATTCTTTAGAGAAATTCCAGTGAGATGTCCAAAAAGAACAGATTCAAAACAAAAATAGTTGGAATAGAATGATAGAAGGATAATGCTTATGAGACATTTAGCAATACTCATATAAGAAAAGGACAATAAGAGAAATAAAAAATACTGAAATGAAACAGAGTAGAAGTATTTGGTCTGGATCATGAGATTAACAAATAGTTGGGCAGCAGATTAAAGAGGATAAGCAGGAAAACTGGGAAGTCAGCAGAAAATGCGAATAGCATAGAGTAGTAGAAAAAAAGAGAAACAAAGCAAATAATGCCATGGGAAGATTTCTTTCCCAAAGAAGGCATAAGGAATTATCACTAATAGTTTCAAACTTTTTTGTTATAGATATTTGCAAAAATATTTCTCTACAGAGATTTCAGAATTATGCTAAATTAGCAACCAAAGTATGTAGAATTTAAAGTTTGTTTTACAGATGAACTTGTTTCCATGTAAAATGGACATTTATTTCTATGGTTTTGCTTCTTTTGAAATTGTTTAACATTGTATTGAAGCATTAACTAACTTCCCCTCTGTTTTCTTCAGGAAATCGAGGTATCTAACCTCAAAAGTAAACTTTCATCTGTTGAGACTCAGCTTAAAATAGAAACTGAAGAGAAAGTAAGTTTATGTTATTATGTAGGGAGAATCCTCAGATTTATCTTAAGGTCTTTGTATTTTAATGTAACTTATTTTTTACTCTTTCTTCTTGTCTAATCCTCTAAAAAAGAATACTGATTGTCAAGAGCAAATGGGTCAGAGGAAATTTGGATATCAGCTTCATGATCATGTACACATGAAAGGAAGACTATAAGCTATCAAGTGTGTTATAGGTGCATGTGTGCACATGTTTGTGCATGTACATTTGCATGCTTCCAGTTTTGAATTATTTCAGAAATAATGATTAGGATAATAATTATGTAATAGAATGGAGATAAACTAAACTGCTCCCTTTATACAATGGAAAGGATGACCCTCATGGCTATATTCTAAGGTCTTTTACTCCTCTTAAGGTCCCCTAAAACAAAAAAAGGCTTGAGATATGACTTAAAGTAAAAACAGTGCAACTCTAAGTGAGGAAAAGATACATAAAATCATAACTAGGTGTAGTAATGTTATCTGATCATAGTTCTCATGAATTAAACTATAAATGGATGGCTTACCTAACATGATGGTAGACAATTCAATCAAATGTGCTTTCGCTTGGTCTTATATGTTGTGAAATCTTTTGTTCTGTGATCAGCAGTGTGCTGGCAAATGTTTTAATAATCATCTCTCTAGGGGGAAAATTATGCTAGACACACTTTTAAGTTTCATCTGCATTATTACTTTCTTAAGTCTAGTCAATCAACAAACAATAAATCAAGCTCTGGCTAAGGTGTAAATGTGCACAGCTGGAAATCTAACATTAGATTTTCTCATGTGACTCCAGTACATGCCTGTCTATTATTACTATCTAGTGTTGGAAGACAGTATGGAGGACAGTAGGCTCACTACCCTTTCCAAGATTGTTGCTGAGGGAGAATGGTGCTTCTAACCTAAAGATAATATTATATTCAGTGTGCGGTGTTGATAACCAAAGCAAATAATAATGATTTTGTTTTATATGTTGTTGATTTTCCTTTCATGGTTGACATTAGGACTATAAGTATTATTAGGACAGTTTGGCAAAGCTGTGCTTTGTCTTGATCTGATTTTTTTTTAATTTCTTTTTTTTTTTTAGGGGGCAATGGGTTAAGTGACTATGCCCAGGGTCACACAGCTAGTAAGTGTTAGTGTCTGAGGCCAGATTTGAACTCAGGAACTCCTGAATCCAGGGCCGGTGCTTTATCCACTGTGCCACCTAGCCACCCCTTGATCTGATTTTTAACATAAAAAATAAGAGATAATTATATAGTGCTGCCCAGCTTAAAAGCAGTGCCTGTTATTGACTGAATTATTTTCCAGATGTTACAATACTTCTATTGAGATGCAGCTTTTTGGAAAAGGAATAAACTATTGAAAGTCCATACTTGTATGAGGGCATTTTTTTTACTTGAATAGAAAGAAGTGAATCAAACAGTTTTTGCTTTTCATTGTGTTGTAAGTTTCTAGAGGTTACAAATAATTCTTCTAATGTAATATGTATATAAGGGTGTTTGATAAATGCTATCTGATTATGGTATTAGTAATTGTAACAATAGAACTATTTAAACTGAAAAGTTACAAATAGAATCTTTATTATGAATATTTTTAATAGGAAAAACTTTTAAGAGAGGCAAAAGAGAATATGGTCTTGCTCAAGGAGAAGAAGGATAAGGTAAAATTATATTTTTCATAATTGTTTTTATAACTGATAAATCTTCTGAGGGCTATTTTTGGACAAATACCTAGAAGTTTTAGATAATACAAACTATAATATCCTTTTATTTCAAATCATGTTTACTTTTTATATTCATTTTTAAAATTCTGAGTTCCAAATTCACTCCCTCACTTAAGCCCCTCCCTCATCCATTGAGAGGACAAACAATATGATACCCATTATAATGTGAAATTATATAAAGTACTATTATTTTTTAAAATTTAATTTTCTTTTTTTTTTCAGTTAACAAATACATATTTTTCTCTCCTTCCCATCTCCCTACCTCTACTGAACCCCACCACACACAGACACACACACACTCATGACAAAAAAAATGTGTAGTCAAAACTCATTCCTATATTGGCCATGTCTAAAAATACATGTTTCATTTGGCACCTTGAATCCAATATCTTTTGTGGGAGGTGGATATCATCATCTTTTTTCTGGAATCTTGGTTGAGCATTGTGTTGATCATAGTTCTTAATAAATTTAAAGTTGCTCATCTTTAAGAACTGTTATATAAATCATTCTGTTGGTTCTACTTATTGTACTCTGCATGAGTTTAGATGTCTTCCTACTTTTCTCTGTAACTGTCTAATTTCATCATTTCTTCAACACAATAGCATTCCATTCCAGTTATATGCCATAATTTATTCAACTATTAGCTAAATGATTACTCACTTAGGTTTGTGGGTTGTTTTTTTTTTTGGCGGGGCTTTGGGGGTTAAGTGACTTGCCCCAGGGTCACACAGCTAGTCAAGTGTCTGAGGTCGGATTTTGAACTCAAGTACTCCTGAATCCAGGGCTGGTGCTTTATCCACTGTGCTACCTAGCTGCCCCCCTACTCCCTTAGTTTTTAGGGGGTTTTGCCACTACAAAAATAACTTTTTTAAAAATTAATTAATTAATTAATTTTTTTATGTTTTTGGTGAGGCAATTGGGGTTAAGTGACTTGCCCAGGGTCACACAGCTAGTAAGTGTTAAATGTCTGAGGCCGGATTTGAACTCAGGTACTCCTGAATCCAGGGCCAGTGTTTTATCCACTGCGCCATCTAGCTGCCCCCAAAATAACTTTTATAAATATTTTTGTACAGATAGATCTTTCTCTTCTTTCTTTGATTACTTTGGGGTAGGGAGATGGTGGCATAGACCTAGTAGTGGTATTGCTTAGTCAAAGGATATGCACAGTTTAATAATTTTGGAGAATTAGTCCTAAGCTGCTTTCCTAAATGGCTGGAACATTAGACAGTTATTTCATCAGTACATAAAAATAACCTGTTTTCTTATTGCCTCTCCAACATTTGTTATTTTCTTTTCTGGTTGTCTTTGCCAATATGATAGTTGTTAGGTGGAATCTCAGAGTTGTTTTAATTTGCATTTCTCTAATTATGTTTGATTTAGAGCATATTTATGTGACTATTGACAACTTGTATTTTTTCCTTTGAATACTACTTTTTCATATCCTTTGACCCTTTAATTGGGAAATAACTCTTATTCTTATAAATTTAAATCAGTTCCTTATATATCTTGGAAATGAAGCTTTTTTATCATCTACTTTATTTATATTAATTTTTATTAATACACTTTTAAAAAAAAGTTCTGAGTTCCAAATTCTATCTCTCCTTCCTTCCCTTCTCCCCTCCATGAGGTGGTAAGCAATCAAAAATAGGTTATACATGTGCAATTATGTAAAGCATTACCACATTAGTCATTTTATGTAAGAAAACTTGAATAAAAGGAAAAATGAAAGAAAATGAAAAGTAGCATGCTTCAGTTTGTGCTCAGTCAATATCAGTTCTTTCCTTGGAGGTAGATAGTATGCTTTATCATTAGTCCTTTGGGATTGTCTTGGATCATTATATTGCTAAGATTAGTTAGTTCTTCATCGAATAATATTGCTGTCACTGTGCACAAATGTTCTCCTGGTTCTGCTCACTTTACTATACATGAGTTCATATAAGTCTTTCTAGGACTTTCTGAAATCATCTTGCTTGTCTCTTTTTATAGCACAATAATATTCCATTACACAAACCATAGATTTTTTAGCCATTCCCCAATTGATGAGCCTTCCTTTGATTTCCAATTCTTAGCCACTACAAAAGGAGCTGATATAAATAGAAATGAAATTCTTTTCAGAGAAACTTGCTGCAAAGATTTTTTTCAAGTTTCTGCTTCCCTTCCAATTTTAGTTGCATTGGCTTTGTTTATGCAAAACCTTTTAAACTTTGTGTAATCAAAATGGCCCATTTAATATTCTCTGATCCCCTTCATCCCTACTCTGGTCAGTAACAGGGTTCATTATCAGGGTTATTTCTTTGTTCTCTTGGCTGGCCATGAAATTTATCTTGGTTTGTACAGAAAATGAATATACCTTAGATTATAGGTATTCAAAATCTGGCCCTATCCTACCTTTCCAGTCTTTTTACCCTTTGCTCCCCTTTAGGTTGAATGTTACTTGCTCATAATCTGAAAGCCAAAAAATAGAATACAAGGCAGAACCCAGGCCTCCTGAGTGCCAATTCAATATTCTTTCCAGTAATTGCCTCTTTTTAATTAAGTAAATGAATCTTTAAAATAATTTTACTGATGATGTTAAGTGCTTTTGTTGTCCAATACAGAAAACACAAACATCTATTTTTGCAACTCCTGAAACCAGCAAGTGGAAACTTGATTCTAAAATAGATGCTTCACAAAATGCATCATTAAATTTCATATCAGTTGATCACGTCCAATCAAAACACAAAGAAGACTCTTTTTGGACACCTGCCAAAAAATCCTTATCTACACCATCATTAAAGGTTAGTTGCTTAATTTTTCGAAAGGATAACAACATTATAGATGTTTGATACTTTAAAAACCCCACTGGTGTTGCTAAGATTAATATCTATGTAATATCTCTATGTAGCTATTGTTTTTCAGAAAGAGGTTTAAAAATTAGCATTTTGGTTCCTAGTTTCTGTTATTTGCTTGTTTTTACATATTAGATAAAACATTTAATGTCTGCATCAGTTTACATATATTATATAATTCATTGAATTCATGAAAATTAGTAAACTACATTGCTTAGTCTCAGATTCAGTTTGTTTACATTGGCCTGAATGTAAGATAACCCTAGTATAAGTTAGCAGTGTGCTTCAGGGAAATTTTTTTTAATTACAAAAATACTTCTGTCACATGAAATGTTATGTATTGATTACTATGACTTACATCAACATAGACAGATAAAATATGCTTATTTACAAAACATGTGACCTGGAGTTAGTGAAACAGAGAGGCAGAGGTCATTCAGTTTCTTATTCCCTTCTCCTTTAACACAATATCAATTTTCTAAATAATGAGAGTAGTTTACGTGTATAGAGCCCAAAACACTTTACATGCAGTATCTCAAATGGTCCTCATGAGTCTAAATAGTATTCTTCTTATCTTGCAAATGCATCTCAAACAGGTTGAATGATTTATTTAATATCATACATCTAGGAAATGATAGAGCTGAGATTTGTACCTGAATCTCAGAATTTGAAATCCACTTACATAACTATCCACTTTTTTTTCTTCTAAAACAAGACAAAAAAAACCTTTACAGTATTATAACAACAAAAACAGATTTAAGGGAATTTCATCAGACCTATTTAGTCCATCTACCTGACATTTCCTTAATGGCATTGTTCCTTGGACGTTTTGAGAGGCAACATTTATAAAAGGTATACAATAGCAGTTGACAAAGGAAGAAGTAGTATCTGTTATTGAGGTGTCACTCATCTCAAAAGGAACTAGCTGCTTGCCTATCATGGAATCCTTCATATGCTTACAATTCATACAACAGTAGAAGGCAAGTCTTATTTTGCCAATTTAATTTTCTTTAATAACTCTTATCTTGTCTTTGGGTTAATATGGTATTATTTCAAAATGATAAGTATATGTAAAACAATCTACTTTTATATATACAAAATATTGCATAGTTTTAATGTCAGAAATTGAACTATAATAAAACTATCTCGTTTGCTTTTAATTTTTTTGAATCATTAAGTATACTGTTAAATATATATTATATGCTACATAATAAACTACTGTAGAACCCTTCCCCCTCTCCATTATTCCAACTCACTGACAAGTTAAATTCCTAGAGTACATTGAATATTACTTCTACCCATGGGTTTTAGGGAGAACCCTGAGGGCCTGGGTTTCTCTAGTTATGGTTGCTCACATTCTCATTAATTATCAGTTAAGATTAATTAATTTTTAGAAGATAACATTTACTAAAATAGTATAGTAAGATACTTTGGCACAAAACATTTCCCCCAAAAAAGCCTGGAGCACAATCTCACAAGTAACCACAAAGGCCATAGGAAGATTTGGCTTAAATTTAATACAGACACACATATTGTCACGAGGCAAATCATGATGTCAAAGGATAAATTAATGACTCCTGATTATTGGAAGTACTTTCTTGACTCCAGGGTTGTCTTTTTTCCCTGCCTGGTCCAAGGGATCACAAGTTTTGAAGTTGCTTTGTCCCTTGAATCACTTTCTTTCAGCATTTATATGTGTCTGTTTGATATGTAGTCTTGGTATACTCAGGGCTGGTTGTGTTGTTTTCTTTTGGTCCCTTCTCTCCAATGATTTTGGGATGGACTCTTCTGGATTGAGTTCACTGATGTACTGACTATTTTATGAGTAGGTTCAGTGAGTGTGATTGATCCTCTCAGTCAGTCATATCACTTTCTTTTTCGACAATTAAAGATATCACAAGAAACAAAACATTTGATTACACATTTAAAACTTCATCAAGTTGATTGATTGATTGGATTAAAGGAGGAATCCCACCTTTATACTATGATAAAGCAGTACCTGAATCTTTTCTTGAGAGTAATTCAAGTTTTTACACTTTTCAGATCACTAGGCAAACATTTAGTAATGTATTATTATTCTCTGCCTAATCTGTTTTCTTTGGTATATTAGGTCCTAAGGGAAGAGAATGGATTCTACCAGATACTAATTAACATTTTATTGACTTGGAAGAATGAATACAACTCACTATGTCAAATTTACAGGGAATAGCAGTGGAAGAAAAAAACCTATTTTGTAAAGTATTGGGGTAATATGTGAAGATAATAGCTTCCATATTTCCTAATATTTTAATTCATTACATAATACTGAAAACCAGATGCTTACCTCACAAAATTTAGAAAGACAATATATTTTCCCTTAGCAGCACCACTGTCACCTGGTTCATATCCTGAAAATTCCTTTTTATATTTAATGTGGTTATTAGATTTACACTGACTTCCTCTTTATAATGTTGACTTCATGCTAATTAAAAAAGTTTAGTCCATATTTCTTAACTGAAAGATAACTTTTTCTAGGAAGTTTTCAAAACTTGCATTGCTAAATATGTCAAAAGAAAATTTTTTATCTAAAAGTTCTTTTTTTAGATAAAGGTTTGCACAGAGATTTTTTCATTGCCAAAGAATAGAAACTACCTATGGAAAAATTATTTTAATCTTATGTTATTTGTATAATTATTGTATTTTTTCTTTTTTTATGTAAAGGCATATACTGTGAAGACACCAACCAAAATGAAAATGTTGCAGAGTGAAAAGCAGAATCCACACAAGGAAGGAACAATTAGAAAAAGAAAAATGCTCTTTGAATTTGATACAAATTCAGATAGTTCAGAACACGCTGACCTTTTGGTAAACATATTACTAAGATGTGGGATTTCTTATACTATATTTTTTCTAAATTATTTGCATGCATAGCATTATTAATGAAGCAGCTATTTGGATATACCATACCATATCCAGACCCAATATGGATATGCCATACCCATACTATACCATATACAGATTTGGATATATTGTGTCCCTTGAAATATAACTAAATTCAAAAAAAGGTGTTATAAAGTGATTAGTCTAAATGGGTGATACTCCTGTTTGGGATAAAATTGCCTCATTTTACCCAAATAATTCAAGGAGACCACCAAGTCAAGTCATTCTCATGAGAATGGGCAACCCCATGCAAGGGATGAGGAGTGCCCTAATGGGCTCATGAGTTGAGTTTTTATGGAAGGTTTTTTTTTTGGGGGGGGGGTCCCCTCGTGCACAGGGTGAGCTCACAATCTAACATCCAATCCTGTCTCAACCAGGATGCGTGTTCAGCTTGTGATCAGGGTATGGATACATGTTCCAAGAGCGAGGAGGAAGGGGAGGGGGGAAAGGGTGAAACCACCCTACCCATGTAAGGAGGGGCAAAGGGGAAGAGGGGAGGGATAGTACCAGGAGCTGGGGCTTAGGAATCTGGGTGGGTCTTGTACTAGCAGAAGACAGTTCTCCTGTTTGATCATAGAACAAGGTGGGGAGGGGGGTATGGGGTATGTTGTGGCAATGGCATAACAAGGACTGGGGGCTTGGAATGTAGGCAGGGAGGGTTGGTACCAGGGTACATTAAGTTCAGTAAAGCAAGATACATGATTTCTGTCGTTAGCAATGGAATAAAACATGAACAGAATAATCTAACAATAACAGAGACTGGGGGCTAGGTACTTTCCAGACCCCATCCTCAGAATGTGAACTGACTCAAGTCCACCTATCCCATATATCCTTATTGTCTCATAAAAGGTTATTAATAGTTAGAGCTATCAAAAAATGGGATAGGCTTCTCAGTGAGATAGTAAATTCTTCCTTATTGGAGTTTCTTACATGAAGACTTTATATCATTTATGGATACTGTAGAAGAGATTCCTTTACAAGTATAGTTGTATTCAAAGATTTCTGACTGAGAGTCCATTCTAATAGTCCTGTTTTATGGCTATGAATCATGGAAAACTACAGAAGTAGTGAAGTTTAGAATCACTCAAAGGACAATGGAAGAGGTACAAGGTTGGTGTAGGTAGAAGTGGTATAAAAGATTTCATTAAAGACATGTATGATTGAAAAAAATAAGATGGACATAGAAAAATAAGATGTGGTGAGATTGAAGGATAGTTGATGGACAGCTCATATACTCTAAGTCCTTGCAATGTCTTGGGAAAGTGAGGAAGGCACTTTGAGTCCTGCAGCTTCATAAGAGTACCTGGACAACAGTCACATAGGAAGGGCAAACACGTATGGATTGTTATTGACCTTGTTTAGAGGATATATCTACATTGACAAGATTATGGATGGGCTAGACTATTGATAAAATGGAGACCTTTAAGAGGAGAGGGCCACCAAGATAATGAAGGATGTTGAAAAAATATATATGATGATAGATCTTTATTCTGGAGAAGACTTTTGGAGAGATATAGCTGTTTTGAAAAACTATCATGGGGAAGAAAAGTCAAATTTTTCCTGGTTAGCACTAGACTATAGAACTAGGAACAATGGGTAGAAGTTATAGAGAGGTAGATTTTGGAATGATATAAGGGAAAATTTTCTAACAGTTAGAGCTATCCCAAAGTCAAATGCATTATATTGGAAGGCAGTGGGTTGTCTCTCACTGTTTTTAAGCAGAGACTTGGGCAATACTGTACAGGGGATTCTTTGTATGTGACTTGGGTTAAGAACTTCTGAGGTTCCTTCTAAATCTGAGAATCTGTGATTCAATTTACCTGATTGATATTCAATTAATGTGGTGATTAATTAGATTCTCTTGCCTCATATTACTCTAATGCTTCCCACCTTATCGTGACATGGAGCTGATCTTGGGTTCTCAAAAGTTATGCAGCAGAAAGTTGCAAAGGTTTTAAGTATGACTTGGCAAACAGATTGTTTTCCTAAGAAGTGACCAAGCTAAGTATGGGGAGGCTCATCACCAGAAGGTTGGTCATGTATTGAGGTTCCTTGATGAAAATGAGAAAGGAGCACCAGGATTTTGCCAATTCAATTAAACTCAACAAATATTTATTAAGTGACTCCACATACAAGGTACTCTACTAGACTCTAAGGATATAAAGATAAAAATAAAGCAGTCCCTATCCTCAAATTCTATGAGGTGATGGCAGGGTAGGGAGGGGAAAAATAAAATATATAATACTGGAAATACAAGTCATTTTGAGAAAGAAGATGGCATCAACAACTTGTTGCAAAAATGTCTAAGTCCCGATGTTAGACAAAAGAAAAAAAAAGCAATCTCCAAGCCAAAAGAAAAATAGGTTTATTGAGAAAGGGATCCTGTCTCACAATAAAGTCAGTCTCACGTCTAAGACCCAAAGACCCAGAACCTCAGGATCCATGGATATTTATACACCATGACTCCTCCCACAAATGAACATAATTCAAGTGGTACATATACAATAAGTGTAGACTATAAAGAAACCATCAGATAACAGCATAGTCACTTGCCATTATATATACCCTACTTAAAATAGTCCCATTACTAAGTAACAGGCTCATAACATAGGAAGCTATTTATTAAAATACATCTTTGCCATCTCAGATGATGCCTTTTCTTACCTCTAGTCCTGAGTTGTTTTCTACTATCAGAGATTTCCACCATATTGCTTTAAGCATGACTTTCTAACTTCTCCCTAGCTCTGATTGGTCCCTTTCAGCTCAGAAATTACTATTTTAGGTATTCGACCTTTAAGCTGATAAGTAGCTATACTTAATCACAGTTGGAGGTCAGATAGATGGATCCTAGGTAAGTGACAGAGTAGACAAGTTGACAGTTTTAGCATTTGCATTTGCTCCTACCAATCTCTTCATTATCATTTGCTTAAATAACTAAAGAATATATAAATATTTAAAGTCATAGTTTGTAGTCTATAAGCCAATTAGTACTTTTGTTAAATCACTTATATCTAAGGGATGGGGAAAATCTCACTCACAAACTAGGGAAGGGGGCAGAGATCAGGGAATGCTTTACAAAGGAGGTAGAGCCTGGGCTGAGTCTTGAAGGAAGATAAGGATTCCAAGAGGTAGAGTTGTGGAGGGAATGAATGCCTTGCATCTTTTTTTTTTTTTTGGTAGGGCAATGAGGGTTAAGTGACTTGCCCAGGGTCACACAGCTAGTAAGTGTCAAGTATCCGAGGCTGGATTTGAACTCAGGTCTTCCTGAATCCAGGGCCGGTGCTTTATCTACTGCACCACCTAGCTGCCCCATGCCTTACATCTTTGAGGAATTGTTTCAGTAAAATACATGAAGGAAGGAGACAAACTAGTGAATTATGGAATGGCTAATAGTACAATTTTTTGGAAATTTGAAGTATATGAGAATAAAATGTAGGTTGGAGCCAGAAAGCGGAGCAGCTTATTTGCTGTTCTTAAGGAGTTGGTATGTTCTAAGAGCCTCTGAAAATTTTGTAGCAGTAAAGTGGTATTATCAGACCTGTGCCTTAGAAGATTATTTTGGCAGCTGTGTGGAGAGTGTAAGAGCAGAGTTAACGGAAAGCAGAAAGAATGATTAGGAGTCTACTATAGTAGTCCAAATGAAGGATGATTAGGTCCTGAACTAGAGTGGGTAGTAAGGAAATAGAAACATTTATTATCTAACTTGACTGCCAATTGAGCTGTACTGGGGAAAAGCATCACTGTGTTTTTGTTCTGTAGGGGCCAAATTTAATATGGGGAGTATTAAGGGCTAAAATTCTAGCTATTCTGTCTAAAATGTCTAATGAGTGGTCGCCAATAAATTATAAGCTTCAGCAAGAGTTAGGCTTTTAAGTATTTATTAAGGAGAATAAGAATTTGGTAAAGAGAGAGAAAGGCCTACATTAATCTCTCTATTAAAGGGAGAGCACATTTCTAGCTCCACTCTCCACCAGAGTCCCCAGGAAAAGAGCCCGAGTCAGAGCGCCCAGTCTTCCTTCTTCCTCCCACTAGCAAATGTCACTTCCTGACGTCAAAGAAAAGACGCATGTTCTTGCCCTCAAAGACCTTCCTTTCATGGTGGAACTTTTCTACAGTAAGTCTTCAGCAGGTGGCATCATTCCAATCGTTACAGGAGAGTTAATTGTGTGTGGCTCACTGTAATATTGGGGTTCAGAAAATTATGAGGGACCTCTAGGTCCAAAGTTTCCTCCCTTCCAAACTACCTTTTTAGTTATTTCTCCCAGGCCAAGAAAGGAGATCAACAGCCTCTTTTCCACAAACATATCCAGTTTTATTAATGGGAATAAAATATATAACAAAAGTGAAGTTAATAAAGCCAGGGACAAGGGAATAGGGGAAGAGAAAAATGAATACGCTCCCTGGCTCTGGCAAAGACTGACTCAATCCCCAAACTTGCTTCCAGCTCAGCTAATTTGAAGAGCTGGCCTCGTTTCTATTAACTCACCACCTGGGGTCTGTAGTTTCTATGGGAGTCAGCTGTGCAGCCCCTCTACAGTCTGCTCTTGGAAGCTCACCAACAGGAAAAAGAGAGCTCCCTGCCTCAGCAGTTCTCCTTTCTACCTTTTTTCTCGCTCCCCCAAAAGGGAGGTCCTTTAAGCTGGATGGTTCCCTGTTGATGATGCAGTCCACAGCCTCCGAGGACAGTCCTTCTCAGGGTTGGCCAAGTTTAAACTAGGTTTAACAGGGTGGGCTCAAAATATAATCATCTTAAGTGGGTACTTAGTAGTTTCTCATTCACACCCAATTTAAACACTACTAAGTCAATCAAGTTGGACCCCTGGGCATCTGACAAATTCCATTATTTTACCACAGCTCTCTACAGAATGTGATTACAGATTGGTTGAGAGAACATGGATGTGATCAAATACCAAGAAAAGGTCAAAATTGCTACATGATTTAGACATAAAAAATAACATCATAAGCAAATTAAGAGAATATGAAAAAATTTATCGTCAAATCTATGGATATGACTATCCATATTTAGAAAGAGAACTGATAAACTCAGTGCAGATTGAAGCATGCTTTTTTCCACTTTATTTTTCATGCTTTTTTCCAGCATGTCTAATATGGAAATATGTTTTGTACAACATTATACATATAATTGCTTGCCTTCTCAATTGGTGGGGAAGGGCTGAAGGGAAGTAGAGAATTTGAGACTAAAAATTTTTTTAAAAAGAATGTTAAAGTATATTTTTAAAATTAAAAATATAATTGGGAAATATTTAACAAAAATAAAAATTCAATAGAATATATAGAAAAAGAAAATGTACAAGAGAATAAGAATGACTGCTAGAGTAAGGTCCTTGGAGATGTTAGAGAAAATGAAATTGAGTGCCAGTTGAATTTTTGGACAACAAATGTGGGGATTTGTTTTGCTTGATGACATATGCATGTTTGTAAATAAATGGGTTTTCTTTTTCTTTCAATTTGAATGGGAAGGTAGGAAAAGGGGGGCTGGTGATAATATTCCCAAAAAAAGTAAGAGAAAGAAGGAAGGAAGTCATTAAAACATTTTTTAATGCATAGAAGAGAACAGAATGTCAAAAGTAAACATACAAATGGGACAACTTTAAAAAGTTACATGTTGAATTTATCCTATTGTTGTTCAATTCAATTGTATTCAACTCTGTGACCCTATATACTTTTTTTTTTTTTTGGGCAGGGCAATGAGGGTTAAGTGACTTGCCCAGGGTCACACAGCTAGTTAAGTGTCAAGTGTCTGAGGCCGGATTTGAACTCAGGGAGTCTTGAATCCAGGGCCTGTGCTTTATCCACTGTACCACCTAGCTGCCCCCGACCCTATATACTTTTGTCCACATAGTTTTCTTAGCAAGGATATGGGAGTGCTTTGCCATTTTTTCTCCAATGTGTCTCCATTTTATAGATGAGGAATTTGAGGCAAATAGAGATTAAGTGACTTGCCTAGGATCGAATGGCGTTGTCTGAAGCTAGATTTTAATTCAGATCTTCTAAGCCCGGTGCTCTGTCCACTGCACCATCTAGCTGCATATAAGGAAGAATAAGCTATAATAGAGATTCCCATTTCCATGTGAAATCTTCTTTTCTTGTTCTATTCTATAAATAGAAATGCTAGTTTTATTTGGTGTTTGTTATATTATACAACCTTTATAGAATATAATGAATATGGTTCAAGCTCTAAGTGTTGAAAATAAGAAGTTTATGATTTGAGGGTATTTAAATTAGATCATATCTGAGGCAAATATATGATCTGAATATATAATACAATTTAATAACAAATTTAATATTGTTATGACAGCAGTTTAAAAATTTTTATTTCCATTTCATTTTCTTAAAGAGCATGGTTTCAGATGAAGACACATTTCAAAATCTATACAAGAGTTATCCACAAGCTTCTCATCAAAGTGTAACAACACCAAAGAAGGTAAAATTATGAATTTTAATTCAGAAATCAATTTTTAAAAGTTGGACTTAACCTTCATCAAACAGAAACATATTTGTGACTTTATTTTTGTTCTAGACTCCTAGACCTTTATCTTTAACAACTCCAGGATCATCACTGAAATTTGCAGCTATGAGAAAAATGCGAGAAGATGGCTGGGCTGCAGTTTCTAAAGTGGACAGGAAAAAAAAAATAAAGGAAGCAGAAAAGTTATTTACTTAAAATTTAGTTACATAGTAGAATTAAGTGGTTTAATAACTTAAAATTTGTTGCCATAGATTTTATTCTTTTTTTATACTTTATAATTTTCTATTTAGGCTGTAGGTTTTCTAGGAATAGACCAAGTTTTAAATTTCTTTTGCACTTGTGTAAAGGATTCATTTATTTAATTTTCCTCTGAGATAGATATATAGATATATATATATAATTGAGGCAAAACTCAATTGCAAATAATTGCATATTACTTAAAAAGTTATAACTGTATTCAAGCTATTGAATAGTTTAGCTATTGCTATTATCTTGATTGAGATTATTGTTGCTAAGTGTTTTATTAGAAAACTTAACTGAAATTTACTGTTGATTTTTGTATTAAATAGTATCTATTCTTAGCTCTACTGTGAAACCATTTTGTCTATAAACAAATAGTTATAGCCCAGTGAGGTCAGCCAAATAGTGAATTTAACCTTTTTGGGAATAGCACTCAGAATAAAGCTTTGACACATTACTACAAAGTTAATTATTGAAATATTATTTTGTCACACAGAAGTCTTTCACAAAAATAACTTTATGTGGATTTTAGGATTCATATATATATATATATATATATAAAAAATTTTCGCATAAATAATATTTAATATATTTCCTACATATAAATAATCCCTATATGTATATACATATATAAAATTGTATGCACAAAATTTTCTCACATGATTTTTATTTTTAGATATTTCTAAGAGAATTTTGTGTACGCAAGGATTTAATTTTTTTTTAAGTGAGGCAATTGGGGTTAAGTGACTTGCCCAGGGTCACACAGCTAGTAAGTGTCAAGTGTCTGAGGTCAGAGTTGAACTCAGGTCCTCCTGAATCCAGGGCTGGTGCTCTATCCACTGTGCAACCTAGTTGTCCTGTTAAATTATTTTCTCTCTCTCTACTACACTCTTTGATAGCATTCGATAGCTCCCATGAATTCAATTATCATCTCTATACTAATGATTCTCAAATCTGTTTCCAGTCCTAATCTCTTCTGATCTCTAGGCCTATTTCCAACTGCTTATTAGATATTTCAAACTGGACGTCCTAAACACAAATGCAACATGACCAAAACCGAACTCATTATCTGTTGGGGTAATCTATTACTGTTGAGGGCACCATCTTCATGCCAGTACCCCAGGCTAACAATGAAGATGTTATCTTCTACTCCTCACTCTCATTCACCCCCACATCCAATCTATTGCCAAGGCCTATCAATTTTACCTTCATAATATCTCTCACATGGGTCCCATTTCCTCCTTTCACACTGCCACCCTGTTGCAGTCCCTCAGCACCTAAAACTTGGATTACTGCAACAGTCTGCTGGTTGATCTCCCTGCTACAAGTCTCTCCCCAATCTAGTCCATTCTCCACTGAACTGTCAGTGAATTTTCAAAAGGACATGTCTGACTATGTTACCCTCCCAGTTCAGAAACTTTCAGTATCTTCCTATAACCTTCACGATCAAATATAAAATCTTATGTTTAGCATTCGAAGCCCTGGTAACCTGCTCCATCCCTTCATCTTTCTAGTCCTTTTACACCCCTCCCTGAGATCTGAGATCTGAGATCTGAGATCCATTAGTACTGGCCTCTTTGTTTCTTGCATAAGAAACTCCATCTCCAGCCTCTGGGCATTTTCACTGGCCATCCTCATGTTTGGAACGTTTCCCCCCTCAGGTTTGCCTAGCTTTCTTCAAGTTCTACCTAAAATCCTACCTTGTACAGGATGGCTTTCCTAATCCTCCTTAATTCTAGTGCTTTCCTTCTGTTTCTTATTTATCCTGTGTAGAGCTTTATGTACATAGTTGTCTACATGTTGTCTTCTTCAGTAGATTGTGAGCTCCTTGAGAGCAGTGACTGTCATACCTTTCTTTAAATTCTTAGTGCTTAGGACAATTCCTGGCACATAGTAAGCACTTAATAAATGCTTATTGATTGACACTGACTGGCTAATATTCTATGGTTTCTGACTTTGTTGACCTTTTTTAAAAAACAGCAATAACAGCAGTATTTTGTCCAATTCAATTCAGTTTTAATTCATCAAATATTTTTTGTTCATTTTGTCATGTCCAACTTTTCATGATGCCATCTGGATTGCATGCGTGTGTGTGTTTGTGTCTGTGTGCTTGCAAAGATACTGGAGTGGTTTACCATTTCCTTCTCTAGCTTATTTTACAAATGAGGAATTAAAGCAAATAGGGTTAAGTGACTTACCTAGGGTCACATAGCTAGTAAGTGTCTGAGGCTAGATTTGAATTCAGGAAGAAGGGTCTTCCTGACTTCAGGAAGAATGTGGCACCTAGATACTCCTTGTGATGTTTAAAATTTAATGTGTGGTCTCCTTATTCCTGTCCCAAGTGCAGGGAAGGCTAGCTAGGATTTACTTATAAATTAGAAGCTTTAGCACCAGTTTTTGGGCATTAAGCACTTATTAAAGCATACCAAATATTAGTGAAGAGAGAACACGTGGAGTTCAGAAAGTTTAGAAAAGGCCTATCTATCTTAGAGAGATAAAAATCCAACCTGGCCTACTTCTTTCAAGAGTCCTCTGCCACCAAGAGCCTGTTCCTGAGATGAACTGCCAGACCAGCCAGGCGATTGGGGTTAAGTAACTTGCCCAGGGTCACACAGCTAGTAAGTGTTAAGTGTCTGAGGCTGGATTTGAACTCGGGTCCTCCTGACTCCAGGGCCGGTGCTCTATCCACTGTGCCAACTAACTGCCACAGATTAATTTCAATTATAATAACTTCTAACAAAAATGAATGTCTTTTTAAGTTACTTGTAAGAGAGTCCATAAGTTATGCTGGTATACCCTTCTTTATTACGGGGCTAAGACAACTGTGATATTAATTAAGAAAAGAATTTTTATCTTTGTTTCATCACTTTTTACATCATCTGCCTAATTATCCTCATGCCATTATGAGAAAATAAAGAATCGGATATAGCTGGTAACAGATGCCAAGGCCAAATTTAACATTCTATCTATCATGACATCTGAGATAATTATGGGGTTACCATAAAAGAACAAAGAAGGAAGAGAAATGAGCATTTCCAAACTTTGTGGCTCTGCAGACAGCCAGTGCAATATGTTGAGGGGAACCTGAGTCAGGCTTAATTAGATGCATGGAATTGAGTCGTCCATGGCATCAGGCATATAGGAGGGAGAATCCAAGTCAGGCATAGAATGAGATGGCATAGCCTAACTGTTCAGTGCTATGTGGGGGGAAAATTAAACCAAGAAAATCCAACCTCAGCTCTTGCCAATGGCCAATCTCCTGGCCTTTCCCAAGGCAGTACCTTGACTTCCTGCATGTTTCCCCTACTGTGACAGTTCAATACCTGCTCTTGTATCTAGTCCTCTCATGGATGGCTGCTCAGAATCTGATAACTAAGAATAAAGGCAATTAATGTCTTGAATGTCAAGTTCCCATAATTCAAGTCTCATATGGATTTAACAACTGAGGATAATGATGACAGCAAAAAAAAAAAAGTGAATTTGCTTTGAATCAAAATATAATATACAATATGCAATAATTCCAAATAATAACTTTTTATTGTTTATTTAAGCTAAGTATACAATTACCCTTGTGACTTGTGAAAAATCAGAACATATTTTAATACAAGTTAAAACACAATCTTAAAAAAATGAAAATCTCTATGAAAATAAGCCTATAATATTAATTTCAAAATGTAGATGCAATAGCATAAAAAAGAAACTCTTATGTAACATTTGAACTGACATTATTTCTCTGAGTGAATCTAGAACATTTTTGATTTTGATATCTAAAATCCCCAAATCTCATATTATTATCTTGCTGTCTAATTCTGCATTTCTGCAAAAATATGTCCCTATTTATGGCAACAGTAAATTTGATTACATGAATATGAAAAGCTTTTGCAAATGTTCCCTTTTGGGGGAGTGGGGCAATGAGGGTTATGTGACTTGTCCAGGGTCACACAGCTAGTAAGTGTCAAGTGTCTGAGGCTGGATTTGAACTCAGGTACAACTACATAATTACAATCACATATAGTAGATGATGAATGTAAATGACAGACATTATTATTCATTATTTCATAATTTCCTTCAATGCATTACTCATCAAGTGTTGGTACTGGTTTTACATGGGAACAATGGATCCAAGAGTCCTTCTCTCCAATTTTGATGGCAGTTGGAGTTATCAGCAATACCTGGAAAGGACCTTCCCAAGCTGACTGGGTCCCACTAGTCTGCTGAAAATTTTTGATGTGTACAGTCTCCTGGTCTCAAATCATATAAGGAGAAGTCCAAGGGGCCAGCTTGTACTGCTTGTTCCTGTCTCGTGGAGTTCACTTAGCCTGGCTTGTAATTCCTGTATATAGGAAGCAACAGAGATATCTCCCCTCACTATTGATGTATATACCGGGGAAAAAGGGTTTGCTTGGATAGGAGGGTGGCCAAAAAGCATCTCAAAAGGCGATATATGTAGTTCTCCTCTTGGCCTGTTGTGCAGATAGAACAGTGCCAATAGTAGAACATCAGGCCACTTCAGATGGGTTTCAGTGCACAATTTGCCAATTGTGCTCTTAAGCTCTTGATTCATATGTTCCACCTGGCCTGAGCTTTGTGGGTGGTAGGGTGTATGGAACTGTGCAGTTACCCCCGGGAAAGAGTATATTTGGGATAGAACAGAATCAATGAAGTGTGTGCCTTTGTTAGAATCAATGTGGGCAGACCAAAGTGAGAGACAATCTCTTTAAGGAGATTGGGAATGCCTCCACCCACTTAGTAAGCTGATCAACAATAACAAGACAAAACTTATAATGTCCCACCTTAGGCATTGTAACATAATTAATTTGTAGGTGTTCAAAAGGCATATATGCTAAAGGACACCATCCATAAGCTTTAGCCCGGAAGGCATGTTGATTATAAGTCTGACAGGAGGGGCAAGAGGCACACACCCTAGAGGCTACATTAGTTACCCCAGGGGCAATCCAAGCCCTTTTTACTGAGTCCACGATTTCTTGTGTGCCAAAGTAGCTGTGGATAGGCATACATAGTTGTAAAAACTCCAAGGGAGAAGCAACTTTCCCTCCAAAGTCACCCAGACCGCATTGACTGCTTTAGCCTTGAATTTCTTTTTCTACTTCTCTACTTCAGACTTATCATAAGTAAGAGAAATGGAAACATCATCAGAAGATGAGATGTTAAGTACATGTTCAGGGGCTTCCAAAGCAGGAAGCTTAGCAGCAGCAGCAACTCCTACATTCCCTTTTGAGATAGGGTCATTCTTCCCTGTGTGGGTAGGGCAATGAACAATAGCTAGAGTAGAAGGAAGCTTCAAGGCAGATAGAAGATCCTTAATAAATTCTCTATTAGCAATGACTTTGCCAGCAGAGGTTAAAAATCCTCTCTGCATCCATAGCATTCCTACAGCATGGCGTATGCTGAATATGTATCTGGAATCAGTGTAAACAGTAGCACTTTTTCTTCTGTCTAGGTGACAGGCTTGTGTGAGAGCCACAAGTTCAGCAGCCTGTGAACTAAGATAGGAGGTCAGAGAAGCTGCCCTGACAGTATCATAATTAGAAACTACAGCAGCACCTGTATAGTGGATTCCCTCACATATAAAAGAAGATCCATCAGTATAGAAAATAAAATCAGGGTTCTCTAAGGGTGTGTCCAAAAGATCATCATGAGGTTTCTCAGCTATGTCAACTAGGGAGGTGCATTCATGCAAAGGCTCTCCTGAGAATGGCAGGTCAGGGAGCGGTGTTGCTGGGTTAAGGACTGTACAATGCTTTAAAGTGATTCTCTTATTTCCTAGCAGGGTTACTTCATACCTAGTGAGCCTTTGATCTGAAAAAGCCTGTGTCCTCTGATGCAGTAAGAGAGCCTCAACTTCATGTGGGCATTATTCTATTAGAGAGTTACCTAAGACCAAATCTGAGGCTTTATCTACCAGGAGGGCAGCGGCAGCCACAGCCCATAGGCAGGGTGGAGCTCCAGCAGCTACAGAGTCAAGTTGAGTAGAATAATAGGCTATTGGGCGCTGGGCAGGTCCTAATTTTTGAGTCAGGACCCCAGAAGCTACTTCTCTCTGTTCATGTACAGAAAGTAAAAGATTTACTGTAATCTGGGAGTCTTAGTGCAGGTGCTGATAACAAGGCTTGTTTTAATTCTGATATAGCTGAAAGATGCTGGGAATCCAGCTGTAAAGGTTCTGGGACAGAATTTTTGGTTAGAGATATAAGAAGTTTAGTAATTTCACCAAAAGAGGGTATCCATTGCTATATCCAACTGCTCCCAGAATAGCCCTTAGCTGCTTCTTAGTAGAGGGAGCAGAAAGTTGTTGCATAGTCTGGACATGCTTAGGAGAGATGGATCGTGTGCCAGCGGCCAAATATTCCACCCAAGGTAGACACCACTGTACCTTTGACTTGAAGACCTTGTGGCGTCTCTGGTGCAGCTCTAGTAACAAATGGCATTTGTCTTCCTGGCAAATCTCAGCATTGGGAGCAGCCAGGAATAAGTCATCTACATATTGAACTAAGATGGAACCTTTAAAAGTAATGGAGGATAAATCCTGCTGCAAAATTTGAGAAAATAGTGTGGGACTGTCAACAAACCCCTGTGAGAGTCTGGTCCAAGTCCACTGGGTATTCTTCCAGTTGAAATCAAACAAATATTGGGAGTCTTGATGTACTGGTATCTAAAAGAAAGCAGAACAGAGATCTACCACTGTGAAGCATGTTGCCTCACACGGGATTGAGGAAATGACAGTAGCAGGGTTGGGCACTATTGGAAGTCTAGGTATAACATAAGAGTTAATTGCTTGCAGATCTTGTACAAAACAATCAGGTTTGCCATTAGGCCCAGCCTTGGGCTTCTTAACTGTCAAAATGGGAGTATTACACAGGGAATAATGGCATGGGACAATGATACCTTGGTTTTTCAAAACCTCAATTACAGGTGCAGTTCTCTCAATGGCTTCCCTAGATAAGGGATATTGTGGAATGGATGGTGGTGGGCCACCTTTGGTCTTAATGGTAACAGGCATAGCGGATTTAAGGAGGCCTATGTCAGAAGAGGAAGAAGCCCACAGGGACTCAGAAATATCAGAAGGAATTTCAAATGTATTCCTTACTTTTTCCTGAGTCTGAGGTCAAAATTGGCAGCAACTGGACAGTGTCCTCTGGCAATTTCAGGGAAATATCACCATCTGGAGAACAAGATATGGTTACTCTAAGTTTACAAAGGAGGTCACAACCTAATAGATTTGCCGGAGAGTCAGGCATAAATAGAAATGAATGTTCTACTGTTAATGGGCCCATAGATACCATGCGAGGGGTTAATTTTGCAACTGTTTGAGTTTTCTCTGAGACCCTGACTACATTCAGGGTCAGGTTTGCTCACTAGGACTGATCTTGAGTCTCCTATATCTAATAAACAATCATAATAAGTGTTCCCAACACTAAGGGTTACATGGGGTTCATTATTCTGGGGAGGTGAATGGACTGGCACAAGAGGGCTAAAGATCTCGGGGCCTGGAAAGGTAAAGTCTTCATATTCCACCATCCTTTCCCCTCCCCTGCACCATCAGTCCTCTGTACCTCTCTGAGAGGATCTATGAACAGTTTTGATTCTGCCCCCTGAAGGGGTTTCTAAATTCACCAGTCATCATCTGTTTAAGTTCCCTTTGCCAAATCCTACAGTCCTGCATTGTGTGTCCCCATCTATTGCAGTAATAACAAAATCTAGGGGGTTGACAGTGATTCTCAACTGCCTGACCTTGCTGCCTCTGAGTCCCGAGGAGAGGCGATCCATACACACTGCTTCAGGCTAATTGGCTAGCATCACCCATATCCATTGGTTCACTAAACTTGAGGGTGTTCCAGTGTTGAGGTCAGAGTCCACGGTCTCTGAGAACACACCCTCTTCAGAGTCAGGCAGGTGTGGTTTCAATTGAATTAAGTTTAAGTTCATTAATCACAGTGAAGTCAGTCAATCCCAGTCAATCCAATCAATCCAATCAATTTGGGGCCTTTGGGTATTGGCAAAGCCGTTATTACTCATCAAACATTAACTTGCTATTATATCCAAGACAAAAAGGCAGCGTGGTTAGACCAAAGTCTCTGTTAGGACAGCTTAGATTCAGATCCTGTCTCTGACACATGCTGGCTCTGGGCATTTTCACTGGCCATCCCCATGATTGGATGCAGCCCATAGGGAGCCTTATGTATGCATTAGTGGACCCATTTTTTTTTTTTTTGAGTTTGACACCACTGGAATAGATGAGTTTTGGAACTTGTCACTGAAAAAGAAGGAAACGATTGGATTGATTGGATTGACTGGGATTGACTGACTTCACTGTGATTAATGTTCTTAAACTTAATTCAATTGAAACCACACCTGCCCTCTTCAGGTTTGCTTAGCTTTTTAGGCAAGTCCCAGCTAAAATCCTACCTTCTACAGGATAGCTTTCCTGTTCCCCCTTAATTCTAGTGCTTTCCTTCTGTTTATTATTTCTATCTGAGTTGAAGTTTGAAGGTAGGCTGGCAAAAATTTTGAGGGGTAGGAATGAGGAAATGTATCCTAGGCTTAAAGGTTTGGGTTTGGGATGATCATGGGATATAGCTTGTGAAAATAGATGGAGATGGGAGAAAGAATGTTGAATTCCACAAACAACTAGTAGCCCAATTTAGCTGGAATATGGAGTGATCAAAGGGGAGCAATGTGAATTAATACTGGAGAAATTGATTGGAAGGTGATAGGGGATTATTGAAAGTTTTTTAGAAGGGGAACAATATGGTCAGACCTATGACTTTTGATAGCTGTGTGGAGGATAGATTAAGAATGGGAGAGATGGGAATCAGGGAGACTAATTAAGAGGTTATGATAATATGCCAGGTGAAAATTTTGAGGTTCTAAATTAGGGTAGTAGAAAAGGGGACATATAAGGGATGCTGTTGTAGAATCAAGATATGACAACTCATTCAATATGGGAGAGTGAAAATGGGGAGGGAAGCATAAAAGATGATTCCAAAGCTATGAACTGAGAGAATGGTCTGAAGGAAGGGTGGTATTAGATTAGAGAGAAAGTTAATAAATTCTGTTTTGGACATTTTGAGTTTGAGTTGCTGGGGGCATATTTAGATGGAGATTTCCAGTGGGAAATCACTGATGAAGGACTAGAACTCAGAAGAGAGATTGGTATGTATTAGGATGTATTTAGAGGTCATTTGTGCAGAGATGATAATTAAACCAGTGGGAACTGATGAAATCAATTAGAGTATGTAGGTAGTGGAGGCTCAGGGCAGAACTTTGGGGAGACATACCATGCTTAGGGGGTGGGTTATAGATGATGAACCAGAAAAAGGAAGTAAAAGAGAACAATCATTTATAGGGGAGAATCAGGAGATAGCAATATTATGGAAGCCAAGGGCAGAAAGAGTATACAGGAGGAGTGGTGATCATGAAATGCTGCAGAGGACAAGGAGATAGTTTAAAAACAACAACATTAGAACTAGCAGTTAGGTTATCACAGACCTTGCAGAGAGCAGCTTCAGTAAGGTGGTTCAGTTAGAAGTAAGATTCTAATGGTTTGAAAAAAAAACGTGTTGAGGAAGTGGAGGCACCAGGAATAGAGTAGGTGAGAGGTATCAAACACTTTGGCCCAAACCAGATTAAAATGCATCTCAGAAAAATAAAATAAAATAAAATATATCTCAGAAATATTTTACAAAATAAATAAAAATATTATCAAACATAGATAACATTACATCTTAAAACTAAGTTGGGGGTGGCTAGGTGATGCAGTGGATAAAGCATCGGCCCTGGATTCAGGAGTACCTGAGTTCAAATTCGACCTCAGACACTTGACATGTACTAGCTGTGTGACCTTGGGCAAGTCACTTTAACCCTCATTGTCCCACCCAAAAACCCCACAAACAAAAAATCCCCCCAAAAACCCCAAACCCCAAAACTGAGTTGATATGCAGCCCACAGGGAGCCTTATGTATGCATTAGTGGACCCATTTTTTTTTGAGTCTGACACCACTGGAATAGATGAGTTTTGGAACTTGTCACTGAAAAAGAAGGAAATGATAGAATAATAGCTTGAGATACTGAATAATTAACAGTCCTGATTAAGGAATGTTAGTATATAAAATGGTACATTTTAAAATATTTTTCATTAAAATTAATTGAAGTCCTCTAGTTTTCCAAGAACAATTAATTCAGTATAGTATGGTAGTAAAAGCCCTGGATTTGGAATCAATAAATATAAATCCAAATCCCATTTGTGCTACTTACTACTTGTATGACTTTGGGGAAATCATTTAATCCCTCTCTGGTTAAATGTTTCCTCATCTGTAAAATAAGAGGGGTGGGCTAGCTATCTTTGAAGCTTTCTTCCAGTTCCATGATTCTATGATCTCTAAAGTTCCTCCTAATTTTAAATCATATGAACCAGTGGAAAAAGAATTGGCTCTGGAGTAAGATGACCAGGGTTCACATACTGCCTTTGATACTGTCTGTATAGACAAATCACTTAACTTCCCTCTTGGTCCTGTAAATGGGGTTTTAAACGATCCCCCAGGTTTGTTAAGCCCCCTCTGGGCCACTAATTTGTCAGGGCCAAATTTAATATGGGAAGAGCTGCCCCCTCCCCAACTGTTCCTCCCAGACTGATAAGAAACAAGATTAAAAAGCCTCTTTTCAAACAAACAAAAAGAGAACAGGGTTTATTGATGAGAATAAATTTAGAAATAAGGACAAAGAAAAGTAGGATATATGACCTGTAAACTCGTCCACCAGACTCAGCTGCTTCATGTTTGACTCTCTCACCTGCTGCCATGAACTCTTCTCTCTCTCTCTTTCCTCTTGTCTCCTCCTCCCCCCGTCTCCTCCTTCATCTTCACCTTGTTTCCACACCCTCCCTTTCTCTATCCCCCAGAATAAAAAACCCTTCTCTCACAGGAAACCTGGTTCGACCACCCACACACCCCAAGCTAATTCGTTGGCGTCCCTAGGGCCCAAGGCCCTAGGGACATGGGATTTCCTTGTATATCCCCACTTGGTGGAGTGAGCCGATGCTCGGAGCTGTTCAGGGCACGCCCAAGGCTTTCTAATTTTAGTCAAAGATGGGGTCCCCCAAATCACAATCAATTCTTACAGTCCTCAGTTTCCTTCATTGTAAACTGAGAAGGTTGGACTGAGAAAGAACTTTGAGATCCTTTCTAGGTCTTGATCTATGATGCTGTGATATAGATAGATGATAGATAGATAGATAGATAGATAGATAGATAGATAGATAGATAGATAGATAGATAGATAGATAGATAGATAGATAGAAGATAGAAGATAGAAGATAGATAGAAGGGAAGACAGGTATATATCTATATATCTATATATATATATCTATACATATCTGTGTGTATATGTTTTATATAGGGAAATGCTTGTTTTATTTAGTGGTGTTAAATTCCGAATTTTAAAAAAACAAACAAGGAGAGAAGTGTAGGAAGTATTATGTTAAATAGTAATAGTAATTACTGCATTAAATAGTAAAATATTAAATAATATACTGATTCCATAGTTTATAATTACTATGTTAAATCTAACTTATGTTTTAAAAAAGCTGTACATAACAGAAACTCAGTCACATGCAATTTTTTTTATTCTATGTAATTGTTCATGCTTGTTGATGTTTGTCAAATTCATAATAAAAATAAAAGATTTTTTTTTTTTAAAAAGAGAGAATAGGGGCAGCTAGGTGGTGCAGTGGATAGAGCATCAGCCCTGGAGTCAGGATTACCTGAGCTCAAATCCGGCCTCAGACACTTAACACTTACTAGCTGTGTGACCCTGGGCAAGTCACTTAACCCCAATTACCTCACTAAAAAAAAAAGAGAGAGAGAGAAAATAGTTTGGGACACTGATAGCTTAAGTAACTTGACTAGGGTAACACAGCCAGAGATAGGGCTTGAACCCATATCTTCTAGATTCCAAGAATTTGCTCTCTATTTACTATGTCACCTTCCATCTTTGTCATAGGATTGGGTAGTGAATTATAAAATTATAAAACAAGAAATTGTGTGAAGAAATGAGATAAATTCAAAATGTAAGATACCAAAAATACTAAGGAGGTTTTATACAAATTCCAAACTTGTATTTATATTATATATGGGGAAACATTTTGTTTTTTTTCTTGACAGTGTAATGATTGGAATGACGCCACCTACTGGAGACTTGCTGTGGAGAGCTCCACCATGAGGAAAATGCCTCAGAGGCATTGTGGCTTTTCCTTGGCGTCAGGAAATGACGCTTTCTCATGGGTGCTGTCTATCAAGTCTACCAGCCAATCAACTGGAGGAGCCTCCTATGGTCTGGGAGGAGACAGGAAGGAGGAAAGGGAGCCTGCGCAGAGAGCGCGGGCCCTTTTGGCTTCCGGACTTGATGGTGGTGGCGGCAGAGGACTTCACAGGAGATTTGAGGAAAGATAGGAATGCCAGACTGTTAGAATTCTGTTCTCAATCTTTTTCTTTCTATTTTCCAATAAACCCTTAAAAACCTAAACTCGTTTTATCAGTGATTTTTAGTCAGTTTCCCCCAAACTGGGGGAACACATTAGAATCCACATTTAGAATCTTAAATTACACAACAGGGAAAATAAAGTAGCTCAGTGCCATATTGTTATGTTATTACATTAAGATGGTAAGTTATTCAATCACGTCTGACTCTTTGTGACCTCATTTGGGGTTTACTTGGCAAATATACTGGAGTAGTTTGCCATTTCCTTTTCCTACTCACTTTACAGATGAGAAACTGAAGCAAGCAGGGTTAAATGACTTGTCCAGGGTCACACAGCTCATAAATGTCTGAGGCTGGATTTGAATTCATGAACATGAGTCTGATTCCAAGCCCAGTGCTCTATCCACTGTGCCATCTAGCTGTCCAATAGAATCACTTAAATCCAGAAATTGCATTGATATTGTTTGAGAATTATTAATATTTCAAATTCCATGGAAGAAAATGAATATAATTTCTTTGAAGAAGTTACAAATTAAGAACACAGTAAAAATTATGAATAAATTGAAAATCATAAAATATTGAAGCTCAATCTATCTTTCTATAATCTATATCTATCTATCTATCTATTTATCTATCAAATGAAAGCAAGGTAACATTCAGGCATCTTCCCCTATTCTGCCTCCCCCTAGAATGATATCCTAGGTTCCAAGTGTGGATGTGGGTATGGGTTTGCATTCACCTAAAACCACAGATCCTAAGCCCTCATCAATGTATTTTTTTTAATCAATCAGAAGATACAAACATAAATTAAACATCTGTACTATGCAACATATTGTGTAGTTATTGGGATATAAATGCAGCAATAAAAGTTTATACTTAATACCAACACATGAACCTAGAGTACCCTGGAAAGGTAAATTTGAGCATTTGGAATGGACATTTTAATATTCCTTCAGCACCTTAAAATCTTCAGAGAGTACTGAGGGAGTTAAATTAGGAAAAACAGTGGTTCTGTTGGCAGATTGGTTCTATTCCGAGAGTTCATAGAGGGAAAAAGAAAGGGGAAGTCAAAAGTGGTATGTTAGTTTAAAAGGGAAGAAGAAAGATGTTGAACCTGAGATTTCTCATAATTGAAGTGCCTAAGAAAAGTATACACAGACAAAAGGAATGAGGGGAGTGGGCATCAAATGAATCTCGATCTTATTTAAGATGAATAATGGAAATACCCACAAATGCACACATGCTTGAACACACAATTGGATATAGAAATACAACAAATCCAGACCAGCTTTAGTCCAGTGGTTCCTTTGTCAATTACTGTCTCAAAAATGCTCTAAGTGATGATCATAGATGGTTCAAACCCATGGTGATCGGGGACCTGAAGACACTTCCTTGACTTTGGGGGCTCCTTTAAAAGTAGGAAAATAAAAAAGGGAAAAAAGAAAGAATCCTTCATATCTTTAGGGAAGAAGAAAAACAATACATCCAACCCAATAGAGAAACAAGCAGGGATGGTAAAAGAATTAAAAGGAAGAGTAATACTAGGTAGGGAATAGTCATAAGCAAAACAAACTTCCTTATTCTGATAGGGTTATTAAAAGATAAAAAGAAAAAAAAAAACCATAAAACTCTAAGGGAATGCTTTAGATTGCCTCCTTTATGAACTCTCAGAATCAAACCGATGTACCAACCAGACCACTGTTTTCCTTATTTAACTCCCACAATGCCCTTTGAAGGTTTTAAGTTGCAGAATGTGAGAACTGGAATACCGCCCCTGCTGGAGAGATACTGTGGGGAAGCCCCACCATGATGAGAAGCCTAGTGAGGACAAGTTAGGTGGTCTTTGGTGTCCAGAACTTGTCTCTGTGGAACTGCCTGTTAGTTCTGTCAATCAGGGCTGCCAGCCAATTAGCTTGTGGCTGTGTGTATGGATGGCTATGTTTCCTGTGGGAGAGGGAGCTTTGGGGAGAAAGCCAGGGAGGAGAGGTCTCACTTTGGCACACGTGAGAGAGGGAGAGGGATGCTGCACAGCTGGTTCTCTTTGGAACTGCTGATTCTGGGTGGTGGTGAGTTTGCAGGCTGTATTGTTTTCCTTCCCCTATTCCCTTTTTCATTGTCCCTAGCTTTATTAACCTCACTTGTGGTTTAAATTTGTTCCCATTAATAAATCCTGTTTTGTTTATTGAAAAGAGGTGTTAACCTCCTTTCTTACCCCAATATTATGGTGAGCCACCCAATTAACTCTCCCCATACTAAATTTGGCCCTTACAAGAAGGAATATGTGTTCCTTCTCTCCTTATTAGAATGTTAGCAACCCATCATCAAACAGCCCATTCCAAATGCTCAAATTTACCTTTCTAGGATATTCTAGGTTCATGTGTTCATGTGCTGGTATTAAGCATAGATTTTCATTGCTTGTATTTGTATCCCTCTTAGGCAACTGGGAAAAAGCTGAATAAATAGTCTCATAATGTAATAGAACATTATTGTGTTGCCAGGCATGTTGAAAGATAATTTCAGGGAATCCTGAGAGGTGTGAACTGAGGCAAAGGGAAGTGAGCCGACCCAGCAACAATGTAAAGAAAAACTTCTTTGAAAGATTTAAAAACTCTGGTCAATTCAATGACTGTTTCCAGAAGACCTGTGGTGAAGCTTGGTGACCCATGTCCTGACAGAGAGGTTATGAATATAAGGTGCAGAAAGAGACATTTTTGGACATGGCCACTGTGTATATTGGTTTTTCTTGGCTATGTTTAGTTGTTACCTTTTTTTCTCTTTTAGCTTTTAATAGTTTAACTATTAAAAATTAATTATTGGGAAGGGAAAGTTAGCAATAATGTTACCCCAAAGAAGCTATCATAACATTTTTTAGATGCACAGGAGAAAACAGAACAATGTTTAGAAGGAAGCACAAATAAGTTGGACAATTTTGAAAGGAATGTGTAGAATTTAATAAATAAATATTTGTGGGTTTGTTTCTTTTTTAAGCAAGTAGAGATTCTTGCTTCCATACAGAATCCTCTTTTCTGTGTTGTGCTATATATATGGAAATGTGCTCTAAGTTTAGAATTTAAACTTTTTAAAAGAATCCTTGGGGACAGCTAGTTGGCACAGTGGATAAATCACTATCCCTGGATTCAGGAGGACCTGAGTTCAGATCTGGCGTCAGTCACTTGACTAGGCTGTGTGACCCTGGGCAAGTAACTTAACTCTCATTGCCCTGCCCGCCTGCCCCCTGCCCCCCGCAAAAGTTAAAGAATCCTAAGAGCTGAGGGCATTAGGAAAGGTCTAGTCTAGGAGGAGGTGGTTCAACCTGAATTTTTCTTTGAGGGAATTTAGGAATTCTATGAGGTAGATGTGAGGTGGTCATCAGTCCTTGATATGGACAACAGCTTGTACATAGAACTGAAAGTGGAGATGTCCTATAGTGCATGAAGATTAGTAACAGACTAGTTTGTCTGGAATGGAGAGTGTGTGAAGGAAAATAATATGAAATAATTACTGGAAATATTACCTGGAAAGGTGGGTGGAAGCTCAAGTGTATGGAACTTTAAATTCCAGGTTGAGAATTATATATATTAACTTAGAAGCAATAAGGAACCATACAAGATATTTGACTGGATAGGAGAGAGAGTCAAATTTATGTTTTAAGCATTTCAATTTAGTAGCTGTGTGGAAGATGTATTGGAAAGGATAGAGGCTGGAAGTAGATTGACCAATTAAGGAGGGCAGTAATCAAAATCTGCCCTGGATCAGACCACTTTAGAAGCACTGAAAGCTTGTAGTTCCCAAGTCTGTCCCCAGATCCTGGAATAATAGCAACTTTCTTTCTTTTTTTTTTTTTTAAAGATTTTCTGAAATTTTATTTGATTCTCATGACAACCCTGTGAAGGTAGATCACTCTAGGTGCTATTATCCCCATTTACAAATTGAGATTTTTACAGTCAATATTAAGAGTGCATTACCTCTTCAGCGGGTGATCACCGCTGATATTCTTGTCACACCAGTTTTCAGAGGGGTGAAAGGACCTTCCCACAGTCATGCAGTTACAAAGTGTTAGAGACAAGATTGTAACCCAGTGGTTTCCTTGTTTCTAATCCAGCATGTTCTCCAGGATGCATGGCTTCTTGCTAGATGTTTATAGTTCCTGCTCTGAAGGAGCTGAAGTTCTAGTGAAAATAGAAATTATTTCATCCTTGGTATTGGTATCCCTAGCACCTAATACAGTGCTTCGCACACAGTAGGCACTTGTTGATTGCTTGATTGGTTAATTGGTTAATTATGATCCTGCTAAAGAAAGCTTATGGAGGAGAGTAGAAGAGGGGGAAGGAGTTGGGGAGTGAGTGAACCTTAATATCAGAATTGACTCAAAGAAGGACTAACATACATACTCAAGTAGGTATAGTAATATACTTTAGTCCTGGGGGTGGGGGGGGAAGAGGGAGAAAAGGCAGGGAGAGAAGGGAAGGAGGAAAGGGCAGATTGGGGGAGAGAGCAGTAAAAAAGCAAAACACTTTCAAGGAGGATGAAGATGTTCTGCATTACTGCACCAGTATGACATATTGAATTGCTTGATCTCATAGGGAGGTTTGAGGAGGGAGGGAGGAAGAAAAATTTAGAACACAGAATTAGCTCAGGGACCCTGATCTCATTGGAGTGGGCTCATGGAGGGAATAGCTTTCATACCCAATTGGGAGGAGCAATCTATGTAACCCTGCAGGAAAATAGGAAGGGAAGAGGACAAGGAAGGAAGGGTGATAAAAGGGAGTGCAGAGCGAGAGAGAAGATAGTCAGAAGTAAGGCACCTCTGAGGAGGAATAGGTAAAAAGAAAATAGCAACTTTCAATATCACCCTGTGACAATGGGAGTGACACCACCTGCTGGAGAGTTACTGTAGGAAAGCTCCAGCATGAAGAGAAGCTGTCTGAGGGCAAGCCATGTGGCTTGGAAGGTCAGTTCCTTGACATCAGGAAGTGACGTTTGATGTTTCCGGTTTAGACAGGAGGCTTGTGGGACGAAGAAGGGGTGAGGCTCTCTCTTTCGTCAGGACCTTATGGGGAGTGGAGCTAGAAATGCTGGCTCCCTGAGATAGATGTAGGCATCTAGGCCTCTTTCTCTCTCTTCACTAAATTCTTATGCTCCTTAATAAATGCTTAAAAGTCTAAACTCTTGGAGCAGCTAAGTGGTGCAGTGGATAAAGCACCAGCTATGGATTCAGGAGGACCTGAGTTCAAATCCAGCCTCAGACACTTGACACTTACTAGCTGTGTGACTTAACCCCAATTGCCACCCCCCAAAAAGTCTAAACTCTTGTTAAAGCTTCTAATTTATTGGCGACCACTCATTAGAATTTTAGACAGTATAGCTAGAATTTTAGCCACCTTACAGAAACCAACCATTCAGATGGTGACCCCGAAGTATTCAACCCCAAAACAACAGGACCAACTAGACCTCCCTTCTAGAAGTACTACAGAGCCTACCCCTAACATCAAGTCAGAAAGGAGGCTGGAAGAATGGGCAAAGAAAAAAAGAATCCCACCATGTTGAGCTATTGTGGTGGCAGAAATGCTCACCCTGACACAAAGCCAGAAGAGAATGACTCCAAAACATGTACAAGTAGTGCCTCAGCAGAAAACATAGCTTGGGCACAAACTCAAAGAATTCTTGGAAGAGAGGAAGCAAGAGTTTAAAAAAGAATGTAGAAATGTTTCTATAAATGGAATGAGAGTGCTTACGGAAAAAAACTGAAAAAAGAAATGAGAGTTATGGAAGAAAGAAATGGAAAGAGACTTAACTTTGCACGAGAAGCAAAACTTTGCTCAAGCAACAAAATCCCTCAAAATGAGAATGGATTAAATAGAAGCCAACAGCTACATGGGGCAATAAGAAATATTAAAACAAAGTAAAAATGGAAACAGTAGAATAAAATGGGTGTGGGGTCTAACTTTAACATCTCCCTCTCCTCCTCTCATAACTTTCTCTGCAGAGCCTAGAAACTCTGCAGAGCTTAGAAACCCCTTTCTCCAGTCCTGATCCCAAATTATCTTCCTCTCTTCCCAAGATGGATAAAATAAAATTATGATTATAATTATATAAAGTAGATAAATATATAAACTTCATTTTTATCTTGAACTTTTCTATTTGGACAAAAGTTTGCAATATTGGCTCAAAACCAGACAAACACAATCTTAAATCTGGTTGTGCATCAAGTTGATTTCGATATTTTGATTTAAAACAAGAATAAAGTGAAAATGCTCATTAACACAAATAGGTGTTGGGAAATGGCAGGATAATTTTACAAACCTCCTTGCTGATAGATAGAAATTCATTAAAGAAAATTTTTTTAGCCACTTTGTTTACATGCAAAAAAAGAATAGCTAGTTAAGAAATAAAATATTTAATTTCATACTGGCTAAAGACAAGTACTCTATTAAATTATAAATGTACTTAAATACAATCGCATATATTGCTTTATTTTAAAAACAATGTTTGTACATAAACCAACCTTTGTAAAGAAACAATCTCTTCAACATTGTACACACTAACACCAACATTGTGAGATGATCAACTATGAATGTTAGCTCTTCTCAGCAATACAAAGATCCAAGGAAATTCATGATAGAAAATGCTATCTACATCCAGAGAAAGTACTGATGGAGTCCAAATGTAGATCGAAGCATACTATTTTCATTTTTGTGTGTGGTGTGTGTTTTGGTCTGTTTCACAATGTTACTAATATGAAAACGTGTTTTACATGATTATACACATATGACCTATAGCAAATTGCTTACTATTTTAGGAAAGAGAGAGGGGGAGAATGAAAATTTGGACCTCGAAATTTTGGTTTAAAATAAATGTTAAAAATTGTCTTTATATGTAATTGGAAAAAATGAAATACTATAAAAAAAGAAATAATTTCTTCAGAAGTGACTTTCTTCTTCTCTACCACTGGCACATTGGCTACTCACACAGAAACTCTTAGTGAAAGACTGAGTGGTGTTGCCAAACAGTTCATCAGAATATCTCCCAGATAGAATAATAACATAAATGAAAGCTGTTTAAATGGAGCAGCCAGGTGAAGCAGTGGATAGAGTGCTGGCACTGGAGTCAGGAAGACCTGAGTTCAAATCTGGCCTTAGATATGTATTAACTGTGTGACCCTGGGCAAGTCACTTATTCCTGTTTGCCTCAGTTTTCTCATCTATAAAATGAGCTGGAGAAGGAAATGGCACACCACTCCATCTTTGCTAAGAAAACCCCAAACAGGGTCACAAAGAGTCAGACACTACTAATTGATTAAAAAAGTTTAAATCAGAAAACAATCTTAATACTGAAGTGACAGGTAAGAATGTTTCTGCAGAACATTTGCCATGGTCCATTGATGATTTCAAGATGACTTCTAATGTGCATGCTCAGCAATCATGGTTTTCAAAAAGACTGACTTTTGTGCTACAAAAACACAAACATAACATCTTGGTCACATGATTACTTGGCTAATGAAGTATAATTGCTAGGTAATAAGAGGAGAATGAGGAAGCTACTCTAGTGTATTGTGCAAATGAGGGTATATGCATTAATCTGATAATCTGTTTGGAATTCGTTTGTGCTTAAATGTCAAGTATTTGTGGAAGTTTGGAAACAATTTGATGACAGGTTGTGAAACTAAGAGCATGTTGCACTTAAGGGTAATCCTTGCAAAAATATAAAAAAAATGTGTGCATGTTCATGACAGTTTTCAATCATTACAGAAAGAAACCTATAATACTTCAAACATGCACATCCTTGTTGTCATAGAAAAACAACAAAAAAAAGATATTTGTAACATAATTGGGCAATTACATTCTGCTTAAGGCACCATTAAAGAATTTTTAGCACAAAACCTGTGGATCATGTCAGCAACTCCAAATGGGTTCACAAACTACTAAATGGAAACCATTGATCTAGATAATTTCTCCTCTATGGATTTTCATGACGATGGTCTGATTTTCTTCTTAGCTGTCAAACTAATACTTCTTCAAATATTTTTCAAGTTCATCATTCATACCCTTCCCCCTTCTCTCCTTGTATCCTCTCTCAGCAATCTCATTAGCTTCCATGGATTCAACTATCATCTCCATACAAACAACTCCAAAAATCTATGGGCCCAGCCTTTGTCTCTCTCATTAGCTTCAGTTCCACACCTCTTATTTCCTCCTTGACCTCTCTACCTGGATGTATCATAAGTATCTCAAATTGATCAAAATCCAGAACTTATTATCTTTACCTCTATATCCATAGCTCATTTTAACTTCTCTATTTCTGTTGAACATTCATTCGGTCTCTCAGGTTTGCTACCTTGGAATCTTTATCCTTAACTCCTCGTAATCTTATTCACTCCATATGCCCATATCCATGGACAGATCTTTTTGATTCTAACTCTTCAACATCTCTTGTTTCTATCCCCTTCTGTCTAGTTATACCGATAAA
This sequence comes from Dromiciops gliroides, assembly GCF_019393635.1. Lineage (NCBI taxonomy): Eukaryota > Metazoa > Chordata > Mammalia > Microbiotheria > Microbiotheriidae > Dromiciops > Dromiciops gliroides. The sequence goes on from NC_057864.1 coordinate 443,144,032, forward strand.
TCAGCCAACAAGGATTTATTCAGCATCTATTATGTTTCAGGTGCTCTGCTGTGTACTGGAGATACAAAGACAAAAATGAAATCGTCTCTGTCCTTAAGGTGCTGATATTCATATATCAGATACAAAATAAATACAAGGTAATTTTGGGGAAGGGCACTAGCAATTGTTGTTGCTGTTGTTCAGTAATGACCGTCTCTTCATGACTCTTTTGTGTGTTTATTTTGGCAAAGATACTATAGTGGGGTTTGCCATTTCCTTCTCCAGTGGATTAAGACAAACAGAGGTTAAGTGACTTGCCCAGGGTCACACAGCTATTAAGTTTCTGAGGCCAGTCTTCCTGACTCCAAGCCCAGTGCTCTATCTACTGAGTCACCTAGGTGCCTCCTAGCACTCAGAGGTTTGTAAAAAGCTGAGGTTGGAAGGAAACAAGGCATTCTAAGAGGCAGAAGTAAGGAGGGATGATATTCCTGTCATGGAGGACAACCAATACAAAGGGAGATAGAGTGATATAAACAAGATGGGCCAAAAGTCATGATGCTTTAATAGCATTTTGAAAATTATTTTTCCTTTATTTTTTACCATTCATGAGATTTGATTTTTCACATGTAATGTAAATTCATTTCCTATACATACTGTATATGCTGCTATGGTATCGTAAATTAAAAACAAAAAATAAAGGAGTTATTAAAATTGAAATCCCTTTGTGACTTTTGCCCCCCCCCCCCATATGAGGAATAGTAAGAAGGCTGATATGTCTGGACTGCAGATGGTGGTGTATGATATGATTATGGATTTGAGTCAGATTAAACTCTGAGGATGGGGTCTGGAAGGTACCCAGCCCTGCCCCAGTATAGTTAGTTTAGAGGTTTATTTCTTGTCAAACTCTCACTGTCTCCCTTAAGTTTTATTGCCAATTAACAGTATTTTTACTTCTGCTCAGTCTCCCCACTTGTCAGCTACATATTAGTTTTGTCTGCAATCCATCATGTGTCAGAACCCCAGTCAGTGGGTCAGGGAGTTTGCCCACCAATTCAATACTCGGGACTCAAGAAGAAAGGACAGGGCTCGGCACAGGATGCAGCAATTAAGTTGAGACCAGATGTTAAGTGACATTGTCTCTTTTTCTCAGAGCAGAATCCCCTTGGCCCTGGGGTCCCAACAATGGATTATTCTTTTCTTCCCAACATAGCCGAAGATAAATTTTAACCCTGTCATCCTTCTAGAATTAATACGACTACAGAACAATGCTGAAGCACCTGAGTGACTCTTCCTGTTATTCAGGTTGAATATCTTTAGAGACAGGGGTCAGGAGAGGGGAGTCAGTGGGAACTGTGAGATCTGAAACATCTGTCACTCCCGTTTCCTCTTCCTTTGGTTTGACCTTGTTCCCCCTCCCCTTTTCCCCCTTGTTCCTGGAACACGTGTGCATGTCTCCATACATTGATCACGAGCTGAACACGCACCCTGGGTAAGACAGGATTGGATGTTAGATTGTGAGCTTGCCCTAGTGTGCGTGGGGACTTCCCCTATAAAAGGTCAAGGCGTGGATTAGCTAGCACGGCTCAGGCATTGAGCTTGCCCATTCCTATGGGAATGTAATAAATCTGTCTCTGCTTGACTTGGTGGTCTCCTCGAGTATTGGGGCAAACTGAGGCAGTTTGCTCCATACAGTGGGAAGGAGGACAATAATCTATAAAGAGGTTGAAAGATAGGTCGGGTCAAAAAGGAATTTAAAAGCCAAATAATTTACATTTGATCCTAAAGGTTATGACTTCTGAGGACTCATTAGTTGATCAAGAACTTTGCCTATTATGAGGGAAGATAATCCTCTTCTCAGTAATTCTCAGGAACTCAGCAGCGATGTGACAAAGGCTCTTTTATTTCCTTCTCCTGAGAAGGAGGCACCCCAGTGTGCAGCTAGTGGGTGCAAAGAAAGGGGGCTCACAGGCGCTGTTTTAAACCCTAGTCCCTAACACAAATGGACCCTCTCCTTTTACATCATTGGTCCCATTACTCAAGGGTTACAATCTATGTGCAAAAACTAGCTAATTGAAATGCAGTATTACCATTCCTAATCAGTTCTTCCTTATATGGGCATAACTGGACCTTATTGAGACCAGGGCTCCTTGAACCATGTGATTTTGTTATCCGGAGGGGGAGGAAAGGATCTGAGACATTTGTCCTAAAAACAGGTCAGGAGGAATATGATTGATTGTTATATCCCCATCAAGAGGAGACAACTACCCATTTTCTCACACCTATCTAATGTAAATTTTTGAATTAATTGATTGGATAGAGATATCTAGATATTACTCACATTTAGCTCTCACCACCAATTGAAAGCTATCAAAGCAAAGCATCTTGTCAATTACTTTAAGTGAGGTGGGATAATTGATTGACTCAGTCCTGATCCCCACACTTATACTGCTAATCCTGCATTTAATTGTAAACTATGCGTTTCTTCCTAGTAAAATGTAAACTCCCTGAGGGCAAGAACTATTTTCCTTTTATATTTGTAACCCCCCCCCCCAATATAGTGTCTTGTGAATAATAAGTGGTTAATAAATGCTTGCTGGCTGATTTAATGAGTTCTTTTCTCCACTAAGATGGTATCCTCTGATGCTCTGTTCTTTCTGCAAATGTCTCAGCTGAGTAGCATCTCTATGCCTTTTCTGTGAGACTTTCCTAAAGTTGTTCTCTGCTACCATCTGTTGGTTTTTGGTGGCTACATGACTTCTTTGCTCCATTGAAGTAAAGATAGCTTGGCTTTTTAGCTCAATAGTGCTAAGGGCCACCTTTAGCTTTTTTATGATGTAAACACTGGCCAGCTTTGCCCATCTAGTTAACTAAAGAAATAGTCCGGCATGCTTAAATGTATGTTTTGAACTAGAATGCTTATCGGAATTAGGACCAGAACATTTCTTTTAGTTCCTAGAATGCTCTCTTGTCTAGGTAAATCATTCCCTGTGTCTCCCCTCAGCAAAATTGCAAAGGAATTGGGGGAAGTAGCAGTAAGGACTCTTCTTATCCTACCCCACTCCCATCATACCTTATGCATTCCATGTAAATCACAAGGACAGATCTGAATGAAGACTGAAAAGGCTAATTACTTTTGTCCTACCAGCAATCAAAATCTCTGTTCCTCACAGCAATAAAGCATAAGAGAATAAAATAGGCCAATATCAGACAAATAGTAAAAAGAAAAAATGTGTTTTTAATTTCATATTTAAGTAAGTTGTGTACATACAAACATCAGATATAATGCAACTTTGAATTTTAGGAAATTCATTCTTTGCACTAATCAGGACCTAGATATTATCCAGGGTTATGTTATATTATATTATATTCAGAGTTGTCATCCTTTCAGATGAATACAGTCAAGAAGTATAATAGTCCAAGGGATTGAGGGTTTGTTGAATTTTGCACTGGGGCATCTACATCCATGAGATCCTATTTAGGGAAATAGAGGGGATATATGTTTATATTATATATAAATCTTTATATGTATATATTAAATTATGAAGTTTTGTTAAATATTTAAACTTATTTATTATATAACATATTACATTATATAAATATATATTTATATTTAGGTATCTGATTTGTCTTAAGATTTTCTACTGCATTAAAATATTTCCCAATGCACCCTGCAATATGTATTATTGGGTATAAATATATTATTTATATTACATATTTATATGTATTTCTATATAGGGTGCATTGGGAAATATTTTAATACAGTAGAAAATCTTAAAACAAATCAGATACCTAAAAAATAAAAATGGGATGCATAGAAAATATTAAACTCTATTCTTCTAATCATATCTGAATATTAATATTTGACATTAATTGAATTTGAACAGGGGGAGGGAGGAAACTAGGTGACACAGTGGATAGAGTGCCAGGCCTGGAGTTGGAAAGACTAACATTCCTGAATTCAAATTTCCCTCAGACACTTCCCAGCTATGCGACCCTGGGCAAGTTCACTTAACATGTTTGCCCCAGTTTCTTCATTTCTTCATCTGTAAAATGAACTGGAGAAGAAAATGGCTCCACTCCAGTATCATTGCCAAAAAAAAAAAAATCCAAATGGGGTCATGAAGAATCAGACACGACTGAAAAATAACCGAACAGCAGCCACAGTGAATCTTTAGTTCAATGCTTCAAATAACAATATTTCTATTTATATACAGATATTTTCATAATTTAAAAAACAGAATTGAAATCAAACATTTATCTTTTTTTCAAAATAGCTGGAGTAAATATGGAAATATTGCTTTTGAGACATAACTAGTATGTGATTGATTTTTCATTTTAAATGAAGCACTTTTTTTTACCCAATAGGGTTAGTAACAGGATGTTACAAAAAGATATATGATGTGAGAGCAATTTATTTAAATTAATTTTGTTATATATTGATTGAGAGGAAAATGACCCCTGCTCAAAAATCATCTGGAACTAAGCAGTGATGTGTCAAAGGTTCATTTATTTTCATTCTCAGGAGAATGGTCACCTTCAAATAAGTGCTACAGCCAGGAAGTGCAAGTGCAAAGCATAGGGGCTCACAGGCCCCATTTTAATCCCTAGTCCCTAACCTGGAAATGGACCCTCCCCTAGTTTATAATTGACTGTTTACCTAAGGGTTACAATCTAAGCACATAAGCTAGTTAATCGGAACACAGTATTCTTAACCTTAATTTCCATAATTATTCTTTGAGTTCTTAGCTAATGGGGAAAGGACACAGGGACATTCTTTCAATTCTCCCTTATATGGACACAGCCTGGGAGAGGATCTCATTGGGACCAGCTCAGGGCTACTTGAACCATGTGATCTGTCTGCCAGAGGGAAGGGGGGCTGAGATCTGAGTAGTCAAACAGGTCTAGAGGAGTGTAGTTTGAATGGCATTGATGTGGTGGTGATGTCCCACTGAGAGGAGACCATTAATCCTTTCCTCACATTGATATAACCTTGCTCTTTGAATTGTACATATTAGCACTTTAAAAAATTATTATTCTGAATGCTACTTAGGAAAGTGTTAGAAATTTGAATTCCATTTATTTGAGGTGAGCTTGTAGGACATGGTATCTTGACTGCTGGGTTATTTACTGTAGGGCTGAGTCAAATAACTGCATCACTCTTTAGAGCTTGATCCTCACAAGAATAAGTCACTGTGGCTACTGCCAGATTTTGTTAACAATTCCAGGTGCTGGACTTTTTTTTTTTTTTTGGCCAGGCAATGAGGGTTAAGTGACTTGCCTAGGGTCACACAGCTAGTAAGTGTCAAGTATCTGAGGCTGAATTTGAACTCAGGCCCTCCTGAATCCAGAGCTGGTGCTTTATCCACTGCAGCACCACCTAGCTGCCCCCAGGTGCTGGACTTCTTATGGCTCTACTGACTTTTCAAAGCCTACAAGGGCATAATCTGGTACTTTCATTGTCATTCACCTAAAATCAGGAAAGAACAAACCCTAGAGACAAAAGAAATAGTGGGCCTATGCATTCACAACCACATGGTGGCTGGGTGGGAAGATGATTGCTACTGCTGCCCCTTGCCCCACCCAGACATTCATAGCAGTTCTGTGCCACTGGAAACTCAGTTCTGACTCCACGATTCATTCTTCAGGCTCTGAACCACTTAGAAAACTCCTCACCATACAGCACCAGCCCCTTTGTCATTGATGGGCAGAAGGCTCACAAAGTCTCCCTGTATTGAGTTGGAGCAAGCCAGGAATAGTGTACATGGTCTGTATAACTCCCTGGTAAGGGGAAGTCCCCACATGTCCTAAGATGTGAACCCTAATGGTCTAGTCCCTCATTACACCATTCTTTATTGTGTGGCTGCCTACTTTACTGTCTTCTGAGGGATTTTACTTTTAAATTCTTTAGACACTATACTGTTCCACAATTGTAGCCATTGAGCTATTGGCTATTTTAAAAAGAGGGATGATAGGAGGAATTCCTGCCCAAGAAGCTTCCTGAATCAAGGCAGAATGTGCTATTCATGAAATATACTCCAGAAAAACCCTCAAGTTTTCATCAGACCAAATGATGATTAAGAAATCTAGTAAGAAACTACAGGAAATGATATCTTTCACTCCGGAACTGCACAAAAAAGTTATTCAGAAGCCCAAAGGCAAAAGGAAAGTGGGGCTTTTCAGGGAAGCAGAGTACCAACTCAACCAGAGAAGAATGATGAGGCAGAAAGAGGGGAGGGCTCCCCTGAGAAAGTTCCAACATGGTTGAGAAGGTACAGGGTGAGGTTTACCCTACAAAGCTGAGTAGAAATTTACATGGAAAGAAAAATGAATCATTAATGGGACAGAAGTCTTCCTTCCAAGCATTTCTAATGAAGAGACCACAGCAGAAAAGGAACTTTGAAAAACAAATCCAGCAAGGTAAATGTATTTGAACAATTTGGAAGGGACTGTATAATGCAAGTGCTAACATTCTCACAAGAAGAGAACAAACAAATGTCTTTCGAGACAATAGTCATGCAAAAAAAAAGGGGGACCATTAAAACATTTTTTTAATGTGAAGAGAATAGAAGGAAGTTTAGAAGGAAATACCAATGAACAACAGTTTTGAAAGTAATGTGTAGAACTTATGATATAATTATAGGAAAAAAGCAATGTGAAATAGAGATTCATGGTTTCATTTAGAATTTCCTTTTTATGTTCTACTCTGTATTTTGTGTTCAGAATTTAAAGAAATTAATTAAATTTTTAAAAAGAAAATTTTTTAAAAATGGAGTAAAGGTTGGACTGAAGTAAACTCCATGCATTGCTAAGCCTCCACCTGCTAAGCTCAACACTGAAGGAATTAGGTATTTGGGGATAATGAAATTATCTTTTTTATTGACTTCTGAGCAGAACGAACCTCTGACTGAGTAAATCTTAAACATTTGTCAGTCAATAAGCATTTAACAGAGATTTACTTGGCGCCAGGTGCTGCCTAGCACTTAGGATAAATAAAAAGAAAGACAAATGCTCCCCTTGCCCATCTTGGCTGCCTATTTCTTGGCTTTTAAGTCCTTCTTAATGTGTAGCGAGCTTCCAGGATGCACTGACCCAAACTATAGCAGGTCCCAGGGGGTACGGTTAGGCTTGTTCTCAGTTCACCTGGCCTGTAAGTAACCACAGCCCACTTTCTCTTTAACCTGGAAGCAGAAGTCTGATTGAAATCTGATTCTCTATGGTCAGAAGCTTGGTGTGCCTGTGACCCTCCCCCACTAGGCCATTGCCACTGGTTCAGAATATGGGCGCTCCATCCCAACTCCAGCAAAAACCACATCTATTTCTCCCCAGCTGAACACTGAACTCCCTAACTGGTCCGTGAATCGAGTTTCAGAAGTAGCTGCTGAAGATTTGGAGGCTCTGGAGGCTCAGTATGCCTGGGGCTGGATCTGTGCCATGTGCTGAGCTCCTTTCACCCTAAATAGCAGGTGATCCCAGTCACCTAATTAAGCCATCTTTGGCTGGAAAATATCCTCACTCAGTTCTTTTGTGGGTTATGCTGCTCCAGGAGTTGTCTTATGGTATTATTTTTGGAGTATGTGGACGGGTTTGTTGGGAGCATGGGAGAGTCACAACCTTTCCTCTGCCATTTTGGCTCTGCCCCCCATTCTTCATGTTCTAATTCGACAAAAGTACATCACTATACTGGAGTCAAGGTACAGTGTGTCTGATTACCTGATCAGACCAATATGAGCTCAGAAAAGGCTCTACCACAGGTTGGTCCCAAATAGTCCATGTGAACATTTGGAATGGAGATGACTCTAAATTTGTGAATCTCATGTTTCTTTTGAGCTAGTAAAATTATGCTTTGTTCATAGAACACAGCCCTTTCTTTGATCTAAGCATGCTGGGCAGTCCTGTGCCAGGGTTTCCCATGTCTCGCAATCAATTCCAAAGTTCTTCAGAGAGACCTTGAGAATGTCCTTGTATTGCTTCTGATCTTCATGTGAGTGTTTGCTTTCTGTGAGTTCTCTGTAAAATAGTCTTGTAGGCAAATGTACATTTGGCATTTAAACAGTGGGGCCAGCCTACTGGACCTGCTCTCTCTGCAGTAGAGTTTGAACACTTGGCACTTCAGCTCAAGAAAGGACCTCAGCGTCCACTACCTTATCTTGCCAGGTGATCTTCAGAATCTTCCTAAAACATTTCAAATGGAAGTGATTCAGTTTCCTGGCATGGCACTGGTAGACTGTTCAGGTTTCACAGGCATACAACAATGAGGTCAGCACAACAGCTCTATAGACCTTCAGTTTAGTAGGCAGTCTAATACTTCTCTCCCACACTTTCCTGACAGTATCAAAGGCTTTGGTTAGATTGATGAACATCGTATACAGACCTTTGTTCTGCTCATGGCATTTTTCCTGGAGTTGTCTCGCAACAAATACCATATTGACTATTCTTCAGTCCTTTCTGAAGCCACACTGGCTTTCCCATAGATGGCCATTCCAGGTGAAGGATGAGGCTATTAAGGAGGACACTAACAAGAATCTTATCTTAATTAATCTTATCTAATCTTAATCTGGCAAGAATGTAGCCAAGATCAGAAGGAAAGCAGAAAATTGGGGGGGAAATTTTTTATATACAGATTTTCAGTTTGTCATATCAAAAATATATAAAGAATGTTGTCAAATCTAAAAGAATATAAGTCATTTCCCAATTGATAAATGGTCAAAGGATATGAACAGGTAGCTTTCCAATGAAGAAATCAAAACAGTTTATGGTCATATGAAAAAAATTCTAAATAATTATTTATTAGAGAAATGCAAGTGAAAACAATCTATAGATATCATTTTTTACCTATCAGATTGGCTAAAATGATTGAAGGGGAAAGTGACAAATATTGGTGGAGATGTGAAAAAATTGGGACACTAATTCATTGTTGGTGGAGCTGCAAACTGATCCAACCATTTTGGAGAGCAATTTGGAATAATGCCTAAAGAGTTATTAAACTGCCCTTGGACCCAAAAATAACACTAGTAGGTCTGTTTCCTAAGATGAATAGGGAAAAAGGAAAAGAACATACATGCTCTAAAGTATTTATAACAGTTCTCTTTGTGGTGGCAAAGAACTGGAAATTGCAGGAATGCCCATCAATTGGAGAATGACTGAATAATTTGTGGTATATAATTGTGATGGATGACTACTGTGATAAAGGAAATGATGAATTCTACAATCTTGGAAAAACATGGATAGAGTTGCTTGAAATAATGAAGAGCTACATGATCAAGTCCAAGAGAATGTTGTATACAGTAACAACAATATTGGCTTTTTTGGGGGTTTTTTTGGTGAGGCAATTGGGGTTAAGCGACTTGCCCAGGGTCACATAGCTAGTAAGTGTTAAGTGTCTGAGGCCAGATTTGAACTCAGGTCCTCCTGAATCCAGGGCCAGTGCTCTATCCACTGTGCCACCTAGCTGCCCCCAACAATATTGTTTTAAGAACAACTTTGAGTGACTAAATCATTTTGACTATTACAAATACCCAAACTAACAACAAAGAACATATGAAGGAATATATTATGCATCCAGAGAAAGAATTGATAAATAGAAGTATATATAGAATAATTTATATGTGTGTGTATAAATATATAATATATTTGTGCCTAATGGTAGCCATCTCTAGTGCAGGGGTCAGGGGCAGGGAAGGAAAAAAAGTAAAAAATGTTACATGATAATTTTATTATATATTTAAAAGGAATAACAAATTGTATGTAAGAGATTTGCAGTTTCATGTACAATTATCCTTTTTTTCTATTCTACTATCTTTTTTTTTGTTTGTTTGTTTTTTAGTGAGGCAATTGGGGTTAAGTGACTTACCCAGGGTCACACAGCTAGTAAATGTTAAGTGTCTGAGGCCGGATTTGAACTCAGGTCCTCCTGATTCCAGGGCCGGTGCTCTATTCACTGCGCCACCTAGCTGCCCCTCTATTCTACTATCTTATGCAAATTTTTGTTTTATTTCTTAAGTTCAAAATGTAAGAAAAAAAAAATTTAACCTTTCTAGCAATGACTGATTGTCACAAGACAACCCATTTCCTTTTCCTTTATCAAGAGGACAATGGAGGAATCCTTGAATTCTTGGTGTTTAACCTCCTCTTGTCACATAACCTGGAAGATTTCAGGCAGTTTTTGTATGATCAGTGGACCCCCTGCCTTGGAAATATCAGCTGAAATAGAATTAGCACCAGGCACTTTGAAACATGAGAAGAGCCTAATGGCATTCAAAACCTCTTCTTCAGTTGGAAGTTCAGCTAGAGAGGCACTGACATCAACCTGATATATACCATCAATGGCTTCTGCATTGATTGATGATAGTCTGTTATGCTATGGAAGTGTTCAGCCCATCTCACCAGGATCAAGTCCTTATCCATGCTAATCAATGTGGCTCCATCAGCACTGAGTATTTGAGATACATCATAGGTCTTTGGTCTATAAATAGCCTTCAGGGCATCATAAAAGCTCCTCGAAATGTTACTATCGGCAGAAAACTTAATTTTTTTTGCCTTCTTACTGAGCCAAGCATATCCTGTATCTCTCTCAGTTTCCCTCTCTCTCTCTCTCTCTCTCTCTCTCTCTCTCTCTCTCTCTCGTCAGGGCAATGAAGGTTAAGTGACTCGCCCAGAGTCACACAGCTAGTAGGTGTCAATTATCTGAGGCCAGGTTTGAACTCAGGTACTCCTGAATCCAGGGCTGGTGCTCTAACCACTGTGCCACCTAGCTGCCCTTGCACTTTGCTTTTGATGGAGTTAAATGTTGCCTTCTTAGAGACAAACTATCCTGCTAATAAACCTGTGGAGTTCTCATTTTAGTTTAACAGCTTTCAAATTTCCCCATCATTTGTGTCAAACCAATCCTGATGTTTGCGAGTGTTCTGGCCCAGATAAGTAAGCTCAGTGCTGTCCCCTAAATCTCTGAAAGCTGCCCACTTCTTTTGTGCTCCACTGTTGCCAACCATGTCTTGGTTCAGCTTTCCCTCCAAGTTAGCAACAAACTGTTCACTCACAGAGAAGCACTCTCATCTATTGACATTAAGTCTTCTGGTAGTTGTTCTGCCTCTGCCAATGCTTTTTTTTTTTTTTTAAGTGAGGCAATTGGGGTTAAGTGACTTGCCCAGGGTCACACAGCTAGTAAGTGTTAAGTGTCTGAGGCCAGATTTGAACTCAGGTCCTCCTGACTCCAGGGCTGGTGCTCTATCCACTGCACCACTTAGCTGCCCCCTTTTTTTTTTTGAATGGGAATGTTTAACTTGCAGAGGATAAGTATGTTCAGTGCAACACTCAAGGCCAACACCCAGCACCTTCATTACTCTCACATGCTGTCTCTTTTCTTTTTCCAGGGATGTAGTCTGCTATGTGCTGATGTTTGACACAAGGGGGAATCCATGAAGTTTTATTGGATTTAGTTCAGTGGAAGACAGTGGGATGAGACACACAAATCTTTAGTGGCGACCATTGCTGTTGCTATTTCTGACTCCGTTCCTCCCAAGGGCTCCCTGCCATGCCTACTCTTGCATTAAATCACCCAGAAATAGAAGCTTGTCCTCTTTTGGTACATTGATGGTGAGGGTCTCCAGATCTTCATAACATTTTTCTTTGACCTCATCAGGGTTTGTTGTGGTAGGAGCATGTGAATTGATGATGGTGGCGGTGCGGTGCTTTCCTACAAGGGGCAATCGCACTATGACGAGCCTGTCACCCAGTCCTTTTGAGAGGCATCCAAGGATGTTGACTAGGTTAGATTTGATTGTGAAACCTGTACCCGCTTCATGGTGCTCCTCATCGCCACAGCCACTCCAGAAAAAACAGAAATCTAGCTCTGACTTCAGTAAGCTGACCTTCATTCACCAGCCCCGTGTCAAGAGCTTTTTGTCCTTCAGGTCTACTGGATTTTGTGTTGTCCATAAGCACGAGCACAGCCCACATAGCAGGGGTGTACATGGTGTACGTTTGTGTGTGTGTGTGTGTGTGTGTGTGTGTGTGTGTGTGTGTGTGTGTGCTTTGATTGCATGGTAGGATCCCTACCTGCCCCGGTAAGCAGACCAGGATTAGGGTAGGTGAAGCAGACAACTTTAGGGTACCTTTTCTACTCCCTTCCTTATACCAGGGAATGAGTAGTGTGGTCCTTAAGAAATATTGCTTAGGGGCAGCTAGGTGGCACAGTGGATAGAGCACCGGTCCTGGAGTCAGGAGTACCTGAGTTCAAATCCGGCCTCAGACACTTGACACTTACTAGCTGTGTGACTTTGGGCAAGTCACTTAACCCCCATAGCCCCGCAAAAAAAAAAAAAAAAAAGAAAAAGAAATACTGCTCAAATCCCCAGGGGGCTGCCAAATCCCACTGCTGCTTCAATCCAGGGAGAAGGTGACCCTATGCCTGGGTTGCTTGTGTGCAGAGTTGTGACTACAGCTTCCAGTGTATCTGAACCTGCTTTTCATCATATGCCTGCTGCCACAAGACTTTGAGGTAGACAAAAATGATAAAATGGGGGGGGCAACTAGGTGGCGCAGTGGATAGAGCACTGGCTCTGGAGTCAGGAGTACCTGAGTTCAAGTCTGGCATCAGACACTTAACACTTACTAGCTATGTGACCCTGGGCAAGTCACTTAACCCCACTAAAAAAAAAAATGATAAAATGGTATGGGTGATGTCTTAAGTGAGGTAGGTTGCACAAAATTGTCAGCCTCATTCTTTCTTCCAGTCATAGGACTACCATGACAAGACAAAAGCCAGGACAACTGGTGATGGCTGAGGATGCAACGGATGATCTTGGTGTCTTCAATGTCTAACCAAGCTCTAAGCACTTGCTTCAGCTACCTTCCTGGCTATTGGAACAAATTGTTCTCACCCACTATTCCACCAGGGAAGTCTTCATATGCTTGGGGTAGACATCTCCCTAACTCACTGATGAGTTTGAGGCCCCTTGGCTGCCCTCAACCTGGTTTGGTCCATGTGCTGAGATAGTTTTACTGGGATGTGGCTGCTGTGAAAGCTACAGCTTCTTGGAGTCCCAGGTGAGAGCTGGGTGGCAGGTGGACACCAAAGGTGGCTGAGCAGCCCTGAAAAGTGCTTGGCAAGACCTTACACCAGGGGTACTACTTTACTCTGAAGATCCATACACCCCAGACAAATAAATAAATAAATGAATGAACAAACAAACAAAGAAATAACAAAGAAATGAATGAATGTACATGTATGTGTGTGTATATATATACACATATATACATTTATTTGTTCACATATGTATATGTGTATATATGTGTGTGTGTGTGTATATATATATATATATATATATATATATATATATATATATATACGTATATATTTATAGCAAATGAAAGGTAAAAAGGTAAATATTTTACCCTTTGACTTTCCTCTTCCCAACTGTATATTGTATCAGGATTATTTGAATCTATCCCTGGAAGACATAAGGGTGGGGAGGAGGACTGGTTCTTGACACAAAGAAATAAGCAGAATTTAGCTTGTTAGACATTTATTATTAGAAACAAACTTCTTCCTGTACTTCCATTGAAAACATCTGGATCCTAGATGTAAATGGAGCAGAATGCTAGTAGATGCTAAATTTGAGGGTTTCCTGCTTTCCTATTCATCTCACTGATCTTTTGAAAATCTATGCATAATAGGATATGATTAGGTTTGACAAATTTATTTGCAAAACCCCTTCTTCCTATGAGACACCAGTTATGCTAGGCTCTTCTCTCTTTTACTCTTCATTTCCATATTCTGACCCACATTTGACCTTCTGGCAGAGTTCTAAATGTCCTGCAGTCTCAGAACTCTTAATTATATTGAATTGATATTACCTGAATTATGAATAATATATTTCTAACCTTTATATTAACCAAAGCAACTTGCTCTTTGACATCATTCATTTACATCTGCATGAAGTCAGTTATTTTATTAGTGCTACAGAGTTAATATTATGGATAAAAGCCTTAGAACAGGGTGTGGGTGTATATACACACATAAATATATGTAGGTATATGTAATTTATACATGATAAAAGGTGAATTTTAAATTGTCAGACTAATAGACAATGTTACAGGTAAGAAAAATATAGACAAAAACCTCTAAGACCTATCATTTAATCCAATAGCACTAAGGCTCTGTGTCATGAAATTTAGTTGTTCCAAAATATTAGGATACAAAACCTTTGTTCAGGCTAGGCTTTAAATTTTTTCCCAATAATTTAGATTCTGTGTAATTTAATTAATTAATGACTCAGACAAAGCAATTGAAAACCAAATCTTTCAAGTTTGAAGATCCTCCCCAAAGTGATATAAAATACAAAGAATACCCTCCTTTAATATCCTATTTCAGCTTAGATGCAGGGGATCCCGGAGGATATTTGCCTTCTGAACCCAGTTTCTGGCAAGTTCTTTCTGGCAAGAAAGAGTTCAAGGCTATGCCCAAAGGGCAATAGAATTGTGCATACCTTTGATCCAGCAATACCACTGCTAGATTTATATACCAAAGACCTCCCAAACAGAGAAAATGATCTATTTCTACAAAAATATTTATAGCAGCTCTTTTTGTGATGGCTAAGAATTAGGAATCAAAGGAATACCCACCAATTGGGGAATGGCTAAACAAGCTATGGTATATGATTGTGATGGAATATTATTGTGCTATAAGAAATGACAAGCAGGATGATTTCAGAAAGGCCTGGAAAGACTTGTATGAACTGATGTGTAGTGAAGTGAGCAGAACCAGGAGAACATTGTACACAGAGACAGCAATATTATTTGATGAAGAACTGCAAATGACTTAATTATTCTTAGCAGTACAATGATCCAAGACAATCCTATAGGACTAATGATGAAGCATACTATCCACCTCCAAAGAAGGAACTGATATTGATTGAATATAGACCAAAGCATGCTATTTTCCACTTTCTTTCATTTTTTTCTTTTATTCAAGTTTTCTTATACAAAATGACTTATATGGTAATGTTTTACATAAATGCACATGCATTTGTGAGGGAGGGAGGAAAGGAGGGATAAAATTTGGAACTCAACACTTTAAATAAAAATGTTTATTATTTAAAAAGTAAAGGGGCAGCTAGGTGGCACAGTGGATAGAGCACCGGTCCTGGAGTCAGGAGTACCTGAGTTCAAATCCGGCCTCAGACACTTGACACTTACTAGCTGTGTGACCCTGGGCAAGTCACTTAACCCCAATTGCCTCACTAAAAAATAAAAGAGAAAAAAAAGAAAAGAAAGAAAGAAAGAAAGAAAGGGTTCAAGGACCAGACTGGGTATGGAATGGATGTTTGTCCTCCCAGAATCAGCCTACCTAATGGAGAGGACTTTCAATAGAAGAATAGCCACCCCTAAAGCCAGGATCTGCATTAGTGGATGCAGATATCTTGAATATCTATGGTGGATTCAGAATCCAAGTATTTAGGTTCCAATCCTAGCCCTGTACTTGATCCCTTGAGAGAAGTAATTATTAATAACCAATATCTTGGGGAGATTCAGAAGTTCTCCCCTTCTTCCAAATTCCTAATTTTAAAAAGTTCAGTCACTTGAAGGTATTACTGATAATGAGATTGCATTAACTCTCTTGATCTTGCTCAGACCCCACCCAACCTTACAAGGAATTTAACCTAAGATGGGGGAAGCCCATTGTGTTCTACTCAAGCTTGGGCGGAGACAGATCTTTTTGTCTAGGGCTGGGGGTGGTCTGAGATAGTTTCTCTGTCTAAGGGTGACATGATGTCACTAGCAGCCACTCATTGAACACCTACTCTTATGAAGGGTTTATAAACTGTAAGCCCCACTGCCATGATGGTCTTTGGTCTAAGAGAGATGTCCAAATGACCATCCTTTTATTAATAATCTGCTAGCATTATTGATAAAATGATTAATTTACCCTGAAATTATGTCTCAATCCTTTTATTATTTTTTTTTTCAATCCTTTTAAATCATCACCCCTTCTGCTTTAGTTTTCTTGTCTGGAAAATGAAGTGGTTGATATAGATAAACTCTAAGGTCTCTTCTTTAATTCAATTCAATAAAGCATTATTAAATTCCTATTCTGCCTCTTTGACCATGGGCAAGTCACTCAATGTTCCCAAGTAACTTTTTAATGCTCCAGGATTCTATAAATCTGTGAAACTGATGCCCACAGAAATTAAGTGACTTGCCCAAAGTCACACAAGTAAGAAATGATTAGTGACTGATGAATTGCCAATCTGCATCAATGAAGGTAAGTTCCAAACCTGGAGTTCACCTCACTGATGGCAAATGTTAGACTGTCATGTAGGGAAAGGATTAGCTTGGTCCCAGAAGGCAGAAGTGGGAATGAATCGAAGTTTCTAAGAGGCTGATTTTAGCTCAATATAAGGAAAAACTCTCTAGTACTTAGAACATTTAGAGCTTTCAAAAAAATTAAATAAACTACCTTGGAAGATGATAAAATCATTATCACTGGGGTGGTTCCAGTGCAGCTTGGATGACCAACTTTCAGCCATCCACACAAATTGGGATTCTATAGACCATATGAATGATAATTCATGAGAGGCCATTATACCCAAGCCATACTTGAATAAGGATTCTCCATGTTATATCCCCATCAAGGGGTCACCTTGTCTTTATTTGAAGAGCTTACCTGGCTCTTTTCCTCTACACCCAAAGGCACCTCTCTCCAGTATCTTGTTCAACAAACAATACAACCACCAGTGATTGCCTACCCAATCCCAGGTAATCTACTTGAGAATAAAATGGTTCCAATCTCTTCAGTTCTTTCAATCAAGGAATTTCTTTTTTTGTTTGTTTTTGTTTTTGTTTTTGAGGGGCAATGGGGGTTAAGTGACTTGCCCAGGGTCACACAGCTAGTAAGTGTCAAGTGTCTGAGGCTGGATTTGAACTCAGGTCCTCCTGAATCCAGAGCCAGTGCTTTATCCACTGCGCCGCCTAGCTGCCCCCAAGGAATTTCTAAAGAAGTCTCTTTGTTGGGAAATTTTTAAAAAGGCCATTCTTTGGACTACAATAGAGACCTCTCTCTTGAGGTGGGGTGGGAGAACAGTGTGTGACTTCAATCCACTCCTTGGGTTTGGTCATTCAACCAGTTCAGAGTCAAGGTAACTAGTTATCCTATCATTGATTATATATCCCTCAATATCATTAACATAAGCATATTGTGAGATACTTTGTCAAATTCTTTGCCAAACATCAAGAATTTGAAATGTTGTTTCTACAGTATTCACCTGATATCAACTACCAAAAAGGAAATGAAATTAGTCTTGCATGCATGACTTGTACAGAATGAACCCAGGTTGCTTCATAGTGATCATGCAAATCCCTTTCTAAGTGCATTACAAAGTCGTCGTGAGGTTCAAATGAGAAAATGTTTTCAAAGAGCTCAGCACAGTGCCTAGTACATAGTAGCTTCATAATAAATGCTTTAAAAAAATCAAGGCTACGTCTCTATCTGCTTTACCTTACTGCCTCTGTGGGCTATTAATTCTCTGTAAGACAATTTTTTTTATCTTCCCCACTTTAAAAATCCATCCCTTTTTTCAGAGAAAATGGGAGTAAAACGGGAGTTGAGTAGCTCTGTCTTCTCTGTGACGTCTGTGAACTCCCTTTTGTCCCAAATATAGCTATAAAACCCCTTTTTGTTGCCTTGTAGAATCACAGATTCTCAGTCAGAAAGGACCTTGTGTATTGGGTGCTGGCACAGGAATCCCCTCCAATGTCAAAGTGATTGTCTGGCCTCTGATTGAAGGCCTCCAGGGAAAAGGAACATACCATCTCCAGAGGCCACCCATTGTCCTTTGGGACAGTGCTAATTGTTAGGAAGTTTTTCCTGATTTCAAGTCTCTGTCTCTGTAACATTCCTCATAACCCTCTAGAAATTTACTTCATCCCTAACTAAGGGCTCTGTCCTATGTCATGATATAGTCCAGAATACCAACTCTTATCAGGCCTGACACTAACCAACTCTCTAACAGGCTTTTACTGACCAATAGATGTAAGGAGGATTGATTGGAAAAGCATGAACAGATTGGCACAAATCAATTACAGGCAGCCCACTCTGAGCCCCTGCTCTTCCAGGCCTAGAATATGAAGTAGGAATAAAGAATGAGGAAAAGTTAACTTCATTAAGAGTATGTAATTCTGGAGGCAGCTAGGTGGTACAGTGGATAAAGCACCAGCCCTGGATTCAGAAGGACCTGAGTTCAAATCTGGCCTCAGACACTTGACATTTACTAGCTGTGTGACCCTGGGCAAGTCATTGCCCTGCAAAAAAAAAAAAGAGTACATAATTCCTCAGTTACTACATTTTCATTTGCCAGGTGACTATTTCATTTACTTATTGCTCTTAATTCTGTGAACATATACCCAGGTATTATGCTGTAACTAAATTAAGATGTGAAAGGTTTTAATAATTTATCACAAGATTATAAACATATTGGATGTTACTTGCTGAGATGTGGTAATACCAGCTGCTATGAGTACAATTAATACTGTGTTCATGCCTTTAGCCAGAAAAGTAGTATCCAGTAACAGAAAGGTCATATAAAGAAGCATAAGCACAATAAGACATCAATTTTTTGTTTTGTTTTGTTTTTTTGTTTTTGGCAAGGCAATGAGGATTAAGTGACTTGCTCAGGGTCACATGGCTAGTAAGTGCCAAGTGTCTGGGTTCAGATTTGAACTCAGTTCCTCCTGAATCCAGGGCCTGTGCTATATCCATTGCACCACCTAGCTGCCCCACAATGAGACATCTATTAAAGAAAGAGAACAAGTTTTGATAGCCAGGAAAGGAAAATGTGTGGGTAAATTCTTTCTCTGTTATAAATATTTTATACATTTACATATTAGATAAATATAATATAATTTTTAATTTTAACATTTCATATTTAAATATAATTGTGATGAAGTAGCTAGTATATAATTATTAGTATTTTAATAAAGGGATAATGATAGGGACTGGATCTGTGATTTCACTGGCTATATTGAACTAGATAAGGAAACTAGCTTAAACTTTTGAATTATTTTCAAATAGAATAGACTATATAAATGTGCCATATTTATATACCAAAGGGTTCTCTTACCACCAAAAGCAATCACTCCTATGCATAGTACATTCCAATGGTTACTTATCAAGAGTGAAATATAGGGGCAGCTAGGTGGCGCAGTGGATAGAGCACCGGCCTTAGAGTCAGGAGTTACCTGAGTTCAAATCCAGCCTCAGACACTTAACACTTACTAGCTGTGTGACCCTGGGCAAGTCACTTAAACCCAATTGCCTCACCAAAAAAAAAAAAGAAGAAAAAAAAAGAGTGAAATATAAACCCCTCTGCTGGGTATTTAAAGTCCTTTCCAATCTAGCCCTAGCCTATATATCCAGCATTATTTCACATTACTCCCCTTCACATATTCTAAAATCCAGCCAAACTGGCTTTCCTTCATGACCCTCATACATGACCTCCTATTTCCCTTCCCTTTGCATTATCTGCACCACGCCCCACCCACTATGCCTCTACCTCTTAGAATGTCTAGTTTTCTGCAAAGCTCAGCTCAAATTGATGTCGAGATGGATTTAATTGATCAAATTGATCATCTTCTTCATGAAGCCTTTCCCTGATTCCCCCAGCTGCCACTGTTTTCCTCTCAAATTTTCTTTGTGTCTATTTTGTACATAACTACACATGCCCATGTTGCCTCACCTCGCTAGATCGTAAGCTCCTTGAGGTCAGGAACTGTTTCACTTTTGTCTGTGTATCTTCTGCACAGTGCCAGGTGCACACTGGGCATGTACTAAATATGTGATTGACTGATTGAATATGTGCATTAAATTCTAGTTGATTATACATATCTGCATAAGCTAAACAAATAAATCTCTGAAGGAGATTTTTTTTAATGTTAAATAAACAACTTAATGTGATATGTTATAGATATTTTATTTTTTTAATGTTAAGTAAATAACTTAATGTGATATGTGATAGATATTCATATTTCAGATAGGTATTTCAATATGTAAAAAACAAACAAGAGAGATCAAAATGCATGCATTAAGTACCTACTAAGTGGCACAGTAGATAGAGCACTGGTCCTAGAGTCAGAAAGACTGGAGTTCAAATCTGGCCTCAGACACTGGTGTGACCCTGGGCAAGTCACTTAACCTTGTTTGCCTCAGTTTCCTCATCTGTAAAATGACCTGGAGAAGGAAATGGCAAACTGTGTTAGTCTCTCTTGCCAAGAAAATCCCCCGAGGGGTCATGAAGAGTATGACGTGACTGAAATGACTGAATATCAGCAACAACAACGCTAAGTTTGGAGGTTACAAAGTCAAAATGGAAATGGTTCTTGCTCTCAAGAAGCTTACATTTTATTGGAAGGACAAAGCACGTACGTAAGTAAGTAGATGCAGTATAACTTCAAGAGGAATGAAGTTGATTTTTCTCATAACTAGTACTCAGGATATTGGAACATGATGAAAACAGATCATTATTTAAAACAAAAAACCAAAAAAACAAACTGTGAAAGTCCCAAACTTTGGGACTGTAACGATTGGAATGACGTCACCTGCTGGAGACTTACTGTAGAAAAGCTCCGCCATGAAAGAAAGGTCTTTGAGGGCAAGAACATGCGTTTTTTCTTTGGCGTCAGGAAGTGATGTTTGCTGGTGGGAGGAGGAAGGGGGAGCTGGACACTCTGTCTCTTTCTGTTTCCTGAGGATGCTGGTGGAGAAGGGAGCGAGAAATGTGCTCTCTCTTTAATAGATAGATGAATGTAGGCCTTTCTCTCTCTCTTTACCAAATTCTTATTCTCCTTAATAAATGCTTAAAAGTCTAACTCTTGCTAAAGCTTATAATTTATTGGCGACTACTCATTAGATTTTAGACAGTCTAGCTAGAATTTTAGCTTTAAGAGGACTGGGTGATTATTATGAGATGAGATGCATTGTCATGGAAAGATCCCTCACTTAGGAACCAGAGAATCCAAGTTCTAGCTAAGCTCTACTAACTACCTGTATAGCCTTGGGCAAATTACTGAACCTTGGTTATTTAGTTTTCTCATCACTCCCAAAGCATCGTCTGATAGTCCTCTCTTTGTCTTGCTTTCTTCTCTACTGTCATGCCTAGACTGTGTTCCTTTAGTAAGTTTCCTTCTATACTTGTCTTGACCAAAAAGGTTCCCACCAATGGAACTAAATGCCCAAAAGGTGAAAGTCATACATAACTACTATAGAAGCAAATTGACCCTAGAAGCTCCTTTTCTCCTTTTATGGATTCAGGAATACCTTTCTGATCTCTTCTTTATCTCCTTCACTGTTTTTTTTTTTTTTTACCTCTTCCTGCCCTCTTACATTGATATCTCCTTAAAGTTCTGTCTTTGCTTCTCTTTCCCCAAATCCCCACTACTCCTCTTGTACCTTGGCAGTCCCATTGCTTCAACTATAGTCTCTATGCAGATGACTCCCAAATCTTTATCTCCAGTAATAATAATTTTTTTTTCAGAGCTCCAAATTGGTATCTTCTTCAGCTGCATAGTACAAATGTCCTCCTTAGCATTTTTCTTTTTTGCAGGGCAATGAGGGTTAAGTGACTTGCCCAAGGTCACACAGCTAGTCTCAGTGTCAAGTGTCTCAGGCTGGATTTGAACTCAGGTCTTCCTGAATCCAGGGCCATTGCTTCATCCACTGCGCCACCTAGCTGCTCCTCTCCTTAGTAGTTTTAACTCAATATATCCAGTGCCAAATTTATATAACCTCCTTCTGACTTGATTGTTTCTGTAAACATAATTATGTTTGAAATGTTCACTTTGACCTTTGACTCTCCCCTCTCCCTCACACCTCACATTGATTTAGTAACTTCTAGCATTCAACCTAAAATCCTCTACTTGGTATTCAAAACCCTTCAGAATCTGGCCCCCTCCTCCCTTTACAATGTTCTTATACCTTACCCTCTCCCAAGTACTCCGATCCAGTGACACACCTCCTTACTGTTCCTCAAAGGAGACACTCCACCTCCTGACTGTGGGGCACTTTCATTCACTGTTGATTATCCCCACTTTTGTTTGTTTGTTCCTAGTTGTTTTACATTTTGTCCCTTCCCCCACCTCCACCCGCAATTAGGCTGTGAGCTCCTTGACAACAAGCATTATCCTTTGCCTTTCCTTGTATGCACAGTACTTGGCACATAGCAGATATTTAATACATGCTAATTGACTGACTGAAAAGAGGCTCTCTTTCTCCCTTGAGAAGAGCCCAGAGGCAGGAAGTTGTGGGCTTTGGCTGGGTGGAATGGCTCAGTTTTTATCTTGCAGCTTGAGCTTAGAGGTGGTAGTGGTTAATATTTGTTTGATTGAAAATTCTGCAACCCATCCTATAATGGGAGGGATATGCCAGAGATATCAGAGAAGACACCCGAGGGGACATCTGACTTCACATCTGGCCATCAGCCTGCTGAAACATCAGACCTAATAATTTTCTCCTCTATTCAAGCTAGGAATAATATCCAATCCAATCCAATAAACATTTATTATGAAGCACCTACTATGTGTCAGGCAATGTGTTAGAAAGAAAGACAGTCCCTACCCTCAAGGAGCTTACAATCTAATGGAGAGAGACAACAAAAGGAGGCAGGCAGTGGGGAAAACTCAAAAGGGTATCCAGGCTGGGGGGGGTGGGGTGGGGGTGGGCATCTTGTTCTAAGGAGTTGAAACCAGGAAGAACCTCAGATACAGAATGGAGTGAGTTCAAAAGTCCAGTTTCTGCCCCCTATAAAGTATAGCATTAGGACGACTTTGGTACTCTACCCACCAGCCCTCCAAGCAGAGGGGAGAGGAGGCTGAGGGAGGTGCTGTCAGTGAAGTCACGAGTTAGGTGCATGTGGTGAGTTTAACCTAGGAGAGGCATCTTGTTCTGTGGAGTTAGAACCTGGCAGATCAGCAGATGCAGAGTGGAGTGAATGATATTCACAGAAAGGAATCTCTCCTTTCCTAAAGCGACAGAAAACTTTGAGACTGGTTCCTTAAAGGGACATTCAAGTGTGCCTAGGAAATACCATGTTAAATTAGGAAAGACAGAATCTCCATGGGATGGGAATCAAATGCTATCCTTAGACAGAAAAGGACCTAAAATAGTCCAACCGATCCAATCTATGCATGTGCAAAGGGATTTAGGACTTAAAACAGCTAAACCCGGCTCACTCCCATACATTTAAATTACTTTAGCTAGTGGCTGAGGGTTTGGTGCACCATCTAGTGGCTGATCCAGATATGGCAACCTATGGAGTCCCAACAAAACTTCATGCCTTTTCAAAGGGACAGATGGAGAGAGGACTATTTTAGAATTAGAGGATGTGGGTTCAAATCCACTCTCCACCAGTTTTTAATCTATGTAGCCCTGGTCTGCATAGAAAGAAGGAAATCATTTTGTGAAATGAGGGGTTTGTACTAGATGACTTCATAGTTCCTTCATACTCTATAAAAAATTCTTTCCGGGGCAGCTAGGTGGCGCAGTGGATAGAGCACTGGCCCTGGAGTCAGGAGTACTTGAGTTCAAATCCGGCCTCAGACACTTAACACTTACTAGCTGTGTGACCTTGGGCAAGTCACTTAACCCCAATTGCCTCACTAAAAAAGAAAGACAAAAAAATCTTTCCAAGTAGCAGCTAGAACACAAAGAATTACTTCAGTATACCTTCCGGTCTCACCTTCCCTCCCTCTCCATTGTTGTTATTGCTGTTTAGTTGTTTTCAATCGTGCCATACTCTGTGACCCCTTTTGGGGTTTTCTTGGCAAAGATAATGGAATGGTTTTCCATTTCTTTCTCCAGCTCATTTTGCAAATGAGGAAAGAGGCAAACAGGCAGGGTTAAGTGACTTGCCCATGGTCACACAGTAAGTGTCTGAGGCTGGATTTGAACCCAGGTCTTCCTGGCCCGAGGTCAGGCACTGTATCCACTGTTCCACCCAGCTGCCCTTCCCCCTGCCTTCATGCAGAGAAAAAGAAATCACAGAATGGACATGAATATAAACTTAAATCAGAAGAAAGGTACCCTTGTACCCTCAGAAGAATCTTGTTTCCCAAGATGCTGCCAACTCTAAATCCTATGGTCCACTTTAATCTCCTAAATTTATAGACAAGAAGATCAAGTCCCAATGTCATTTGATGTTGTTACTCATCCTTCTGGAAGAGGACCAATGACATCATGGGTGATGTCTTGACTTGTAGATGAATTGGATTTAAGTGAGGCAGAACTGAACAGTCATCAGCCTCAATCGTCCTCCAGAGTCATTGGAGTCCAGTGGCAAGACAAAAGTCTCAAAATGACTGGTGATGGTGGCCCCTAAGGTCACTCAGATAGTGAAGAATAGGCTTGGTTTTCCAACCAAAATTCTCAGATGCCAAAGTCAGTGTTTTTCCTACTGAGTTACTCTGCCTCTAAGTCCACAAGAGAGAAAGCATCCTTACTGTTTGTAAAGCCCAGAGACAATTTTTATGCAAGCAATGGAAACAATGACAACCCACTAAGAATATTTAAGGGTCAACATTGCCAGAATTTGTTGGAGTCGGTGCTAAAAAAAACTGTACTGATGTTAAGTAATCACTAGTTTTAGAAGGTTTCAAGGCCTCATTTTTGGTAACTCTTGGCAATGAGGGAAGGGGTTGGAGACTAGTAGATAGGAAAAAAGGATTTTTAAATTAGGGGGTGGGGTAGAGAATATTCAAATAAGTGAGAGGTTTCTGATCTTGCCACAAACACAGGAAACCAATAATAATACAAGAACAGTAAAAAGAACAATAGCAATGACAATATAATTTATTTGGACCTCTTATGCCCCATTGTTATTTGTAAGTATCTCATGGAGTCTGATTGATCCACACGTGTCCCTTAAAGTCTACCACGACACTTAACATACAGAAGTGAAGCCATTGTAAGATCTCAAACATCCTGATCCCAACCCTCACTGTCACTGATGAGTCAGGTCCCCAGAACTTGGCTAGCTCAGGGTGCTAGAGGTAAACCGGGAAGGGGGAGAGGGTCAAGGATAATTCCCCGACTGGTGTGTTTACCCCAAGATTAGGTGAGGATCATTTAGTCAGTCAATTTTAAGTAGCTTTAAGAAAGAGACCAATTGTTAATTTGGTACAATAAGAATGATTGGGGGCAGCTAGGTGGCTCAGTGGATAGAGCACCGGCCCTGGAGTCAGGAGGACCTGAGTTCAAATCCGGCCTCAGACACTTAACACTTACTAGCTGTGTGACCCTGGGCAAGTCACTTAACCCCAATTGCCTCACTAAAAAAAAAAAAAAAAAAGAATGATTGGTACAAAATATTCTCCCAGTGGTCTATGACAAGCTTTTCCAAGAATGCAAGGCTGGCTTTTATTTGTATCTCCAGCACTTAGCACAGTGCCTGGAACGTGGTAAGTACTTAATAAATGCTTTGTCTGTCCATCTATCTCTATCCATTTCTTACACTTAAGACGTTGATAATGGCATCTAATTCCTTCATAGGCTTGTTGTACTATTATAAATGTAAATTATCACTAATAACTTTATGAGGTTACCATACCTAACACAGTTGGTTAATACTTGGTCATATTTGTGAAGCAGCAAGGGTCTGGGGTGCTCACCCTGCCCCACCAAGGGGTTCCAAACTCTGCCTCACGAATAGACCCAGTTGAGTCCTGGATAACCTGGCCTCCAATGGGCCTCTTCTTTCTCTTTGTCTTTGTCTCTTTAAGCTCTCACCATGGAGCCCTAGGGAAAATCACCTAAAGGTAAAATATGGCTCATGACTCAGTGGGACAGGATTTATTTTTCTCACTCAAAAGAAATGCTTAAAACATAAAAGGTTCCTAAGTGTGCATTGTTACAGACTTAAAACATGCTATAGCAACACATAATTCCTATTATATTCTCCCAGGAGGTTAATACTTAAACCATGAAGACATTTCTAGTGGGAATATTGACTAAACAGCTCGTTTTTATCTCATCTTTGGCCTGTTTGTAAAACTCACGTCTTCTAACCAGTCAGGTTAGGGATTGAGTTAATATTCCCTTCACATTTTCTTTGTCTTTTCTGAGAAGTGTTCAGGAGCAGAAACTTCCTCCTGCTCCTAGTCAGACCTCATCAAACGGTCTAGGGGATCCCAACCCGTCAGACCAAGGAAGTTTCTCCAAGGCCGGAAACACCCACCTCAGGACACCTCTGTTCAGTAATGAGCATGAGTCCCAGTCTTGAGCTTGTCTAGGCAGGGCATGTAAGAGGGAAGAAAAGAGAGAGAAGGAGTAGAAGGAAGAGGGGGAGGAGGAGGAGGAGGAGGAGGAGGAGGGGGAGGAGGAGGAGGAGGAGGAGGAAGATGGGAAGGTGGGGGAGGAGGAGGAGAAGGAGGAGGAAAAAGAGGAGGAAGAGGAGGAGGAGGAGAGAAGGGGAGGGGAGAGAGAGGGAAAGGAGGAACGACAGAGGGAGAGGAAAGGAGGAGAGAGAGAGAGAAGAGAGAGAAAGGGAAGAAAAGAGGAGGGGGGGAGGGAAGGAAAGGGAAGGGGGTGGGGAAGAGAGATGTCCAGGAGAAAAGAAGAAGATAGAGCAGAAGTTGTCTACGAGGCACTGCAATGCAATGCAAGATAAGACAAGATAAGCATTCATTAAGCATCTACTATGTGCCAGTCTTGTGCTACATACAGGGGATTTAAATAAGAAAAAGACAGTCCCTGCCCTAAAGGAGCTTACAGTCTAATTAGGAAAGACAACACAGAAAAGGAACCTGAGGGGGGCCCACCAGAGGGTATTGGGGAAGGGGCATGATGTTAGTGGAGTTGATACCAAGTTGAAATCTGGTGGGAAATGAGGACATGGCTGGAAATTTTGAGCCCCTTATAAATGGAGGTTTTGGGAGGAGGTTTTTGGGCTGCCTTCTAGCCATACAGACAGAGGAGTAGAGGCAACCGCAGGTGCTGAGGCCAAAGGTGGCACACTCTTCGTGATGATGAGTTTTCTGGTGATGAGCTTCAGATGATGCTGTCAGAGTTCAAACCAAGCAGAGCAGCTGGTTGTCTCCCCCCTTCAAAGTCTACTGAGAAGGCATCTTTTCCTGACTCAGTGGCTAATCCCCTTTGACATATACACCCTTTGCCTCTGGCATTTGGGCCAAGCAACCAATAAGAGAGATTGCTTCATCAACCCAGAACACCAAGTCCTTTGGTACTGAGTCAGCACACATGATCCACCGAAAGCATCTCAAGGGAACTCAGCTCACCTCCACACGTGCCGCAGATAGGATGGCTCCAGATAAATTTGCTAGACAACATTTCTGTATGTGTGATTTTTGCCTCACTGTCTCTTAAACACTGAAAAGAACACAAGATGATTGCCTTGAACAATTATGACTGGAGTTGTGTCTGTGCATATCTTATTGGGCTACATAGAAGTAATACAAACTATAGGAAATAGTGTCTGGAACTAACCTTGGAGTGAGGAAGACCTCAGGTCAAGTCCTACCTCTGACACAAACTGACTGTATGACTGAGCCAGTTACTGAGCTCCACAATGACCCAAGCAAATCATGAAGACTATACACTGTAGAGTAGATGCCAATCTAACTTGAATAGAAGGAATGTCTTCACTGGAAACTCCTTACAACAATGCACTTAGGTCTAGTCTCCAATCATCTGCTTCCTTACCCCCTGCTCATCCCCCCAAAAGAGATGTAAACTTGATGTCTTTTCCATATAAGGTTTAGTTTTACTTGGTAGGTGATTCTCAGGGCTAGCTATGTCTCTAAATAAGTACCTAGATCAAATTTGGGGTACCCAAGTCTCCAAATTAATCCTTTCCTCCAGTACTGACTTCTGTTACTCATTTCTTCATTGTCTCAATTGTCCTGTACTTGGAAAAACTAATAAGTGCTAATGCTTAAAATCTGCACTTTGTTTTCAAAAGGCAGAGAGAGGCAAATGAATCCTGAAATAACGTCACCATCTCCAGAGGAAGATAACATCTTGGTTGACTAAACACATTTTCTTTAGGGTTCAGCATGAATGTGTAATAGATGGATCTCAGATAAGAAAGCGGTAACTTGAATGCAGTTATATAAACAGGAAGATAAGTAGGGAATTATCCTGAAGGGTATAAAATAAGCCAAGAGCCCTCCTTTCGGCTCATTGCTGTGCCTGCTCTTCATTGCGGTCAGGTATGTGTGCATGCAGAAAAGGGTTCTTTGGAACTATAGCTCTCATAGTCTTACTTGCTTTGAGGATGCATTTTGTTCTCTTGTAGTTTTTTGCCTTTTTGCAACTGAAATTTGCTAGCGTGGGGGAAGAAGGCTGAAATGGGGGTCTGCGGACTTAAAAACTTGGATGACCATAATATTGTGTGCTCAGTGGCTCAACAAGGTGGGACCCCATCATTGGGACAAAAAGTCCTCCTGATTCGTTGGGGACAGTGGTTATCAGATCTATGAAATGATAAATGACATTGGAAGGTGATGGTGACAGCTTTGTTTCTTCATTTCCATTTTTGTTAGTTTAATTTTGTTTTTTAATCAAATGAAATCCGTGGTATGACAGGAATAACTTTGTCGGGGTTCCATGATTTTGGTAAAAATATGAATTATGATGTTGGCCTAGGCATTCATATAATTCTATTCCATTGACCTAAATCTTTATGAGATTTAGTGATATAAATATCATTAATTGACATTTATTGCATGCCAACCACAAGCAAATGTCTGAGCAAAATGGAGAAAGATATTAGTAAGCATGTCAAACAGTAAAGGAGAGACACAAATTAGAGAAAGATTTTAATACAAGGTAGGCAATAGATTTTAAGGGAGAATAGGAGGTAGGCTATCACCAGAAAAGAAATGACCAGTCTCTTCAATTCAGACTTTTTAGAGCCAGGAATTTTTTTATTTTAATTGCCTTCTTATTGCAAGGTCTGAATCACTTAGCTGCCCCTATGGTCACACAGTGAGCATGTGTCAGAGGTAAATTTTTTTTTTTTTTTTTGGTGAGGCAATTGGGGTTAAGTGACTTGCCCAGGGTCACACAGCTAGTAAGTGTCAAGTATTTGAGGCCAGATTTGAACTCAGGTCCTCCTGAATCCAGGGCCAGTACTCTATACACTGTGCCACCTAGCTGCCCCAGAGGTAAAATTTTAACCCAGGTCCCCCTGACTGTGAGATTGGTCCTCTTTCCACTCTATTATGTTGTCTCTTATCAATAGAGAATAAAGTAATAGTTCACATTTGTATTGCACTTTAAGGTTTACCAAGTGCTTTCCTCACAACAACTCTGTGGTGTAAAGTATTATTATCCCTGTTTTATGGATGGGGAAACTGAAGCTCAGATAGTCTACCTGATTAATAGTTGGGCACATTGATGTTGGACATAGCTAGTAAGTATCAGAGCTGGTCTCCAAACCTAGGTCTTCTGCTTCTAGTGCGTCACTTTTTCACTGCAATGAGAATTTGAAGTGACTTTAGAAACTTCGTATTTGTGAAACATCACAGATGATTCCAGGAAAGTAAAGACTTGTTATCTAATTTGAACAGACTGACACCTCAGTTAATGAGTTGCTTGGAGCTTGAGGTATTCTGGTGAAATAAATCATATGGTTAGCTGAGAGATTACTAGAAAATCCCTCGCGTTGACTGATTTTACTGGAAAATCTTCAGAAAATGGATTAATTCACTTTCTGGCTTAAATAATAATAGTAGGGAATAGAACTGAACCTTTCATTGATGATCAGGGATCTTGCAGTGCCTCAGGCAATCATTCTGGTTTTTAATTATGCTTTTCTTTTCTTTTTGTGGTTTTTTTTTTTGTCTTGTTTTGTTTTTGTTTTTTGGGCAGGGCAATGAGGGTTAAGTGACTTCCCCAGGGTCACACAGCTAGTATGTGTCAAGTGTCTGAGGCCGGATTTGAACTCAGGTCCTCCTGAATCCAGGGCCAGTGCTTTATCCACTGTGCTACCTAGCTGCCCCTGCTTTTCTTTTTAAAAGAATTTATTCCTACCTCACGTTTATTTAACACTTTTATAATTTACAAGGTGACTTTTTGGGGGTGGGGAGGTCACAGACCCTTTTGATACTCTGGTAAAGCCTTGTTATCCCTTCTCAGAATAAGTTCTTTTCTTTTTTCTTTCTTTTTTTTTTTTAAGTGAGGCAATTGGAGTTAAGTGACTTGCCCAGGGTCACACAGCTAGTAAGTGTTAAGTGTCTGAGGCCGGATTTGAACTCAGGTACTCCTGACTCCAGGGCCGGTGCTCTATTCACTGCGCCACCTACCTGCCCCAGAATAAGTTCTTAAAATAATAGAAAGAAATGCTAAATTTCAAGTTAGAAATTATTAGAATTAAAGTAATTCTTCCCATTCAAGTTCACAGACCCCCTCAAAAGTGTCCCCCTCAAGGGGGTCTTTGGGTATTCGGTAAAGAACCTCTGGCTTAAGCTGACCTGCCATTTATCTGATCACTCACATAACTTCATAAAGCCTTCCCACAGTTAATCCTTTAGGGTTTGGGATTTCATTACCCAGAACTCCAAAGTCTCTGCTCTGAGGAAGGGCCCTGCAGAGCTGAGGTTGGTAGAGATGGTAAATTTCTAACCATTAGTAAAATGGTCTTTCTGTCAACGTGGTGAGCTTCTGATGTCTGCATTTAGCTGACAATCCATGTAATGGGCTCATTTTAACATTTTTGTCTTGGCCTTTAGCATGACTGCTGCTTTCCTGATGTCTCTACTTTTTGGTCTTGCATTTGGACAAACGATGTCTTTTTGTGTTCCAACTGAATATACCATGCATGTCGAAAGGAGAGAGTGTGCATACTGCCTTACCATCAACACCACCATCTGTGCTGGATACTGCATGACTCGGGTATGCTGACACAAAGCTGACTATTTTTTCTTTCTTTTTTTTTGGTGAGGCAATTGGGGTTAAGTGACTTGCCCAGGGTCACACAGCTAGTAAGTGTCAAGTGTCTGAGGCCAGATTTGAACTCAGGTCCTCCTGAATCCAGGGCCAGTGCTCTATCCACTGTGCCACCTAGCTGCCCCAAAGTTGACTACTTTTAAGGGATAATAGAGAGGGGGAAAAAAGAAACTGATGCTATTTTTCATGTTGTCATATTTATCCATGTTACATTTCAAAAGCCAACAGATTTTAGGCATTCATTCTGGTTTGGAAGGAGGCTGAGGGTAAACCTCAACCCTACTGCTTTCAGTAGGTGCCTAATAGGAGCTTGCATTGGTCTGATCTGCTACAGTCAGATACACTGTAACTTGACTCTAACATAGTGACATCATTTTGGCCCTCTTCGAGCACTAATAGGAGACATACAAATGGTGGTCAATGGTCATACTTCTGTACAATAATGAGTGCATATTTTGTTCATTTATATTAGGTGTTACTTGCCCATTGGTATCACTACTGACTAATTATTAACTCTGTAAGACTTGGGCAAGTGACTTCACTAATTTGAGCCTTTGTTTCCTCAAATGTAAAATTGAGTTAGATTGGGAACTATCAAGACTCCTTCCAGCTCCATTAAGTCTTCAGAATTCCATTTTTAACTCTTTAAATGAAATTTATAGCATTTAGGGTTAGAAAGGACCTTAGAGAGATCACTTCATTCAATTCTCTCCATTTTACTGATGAAAGAATTGAGATCCAGAGAATAAATAGTAAGTAGCAGAACCAGGATTTGAAACCAGGTTCTCTTATGCCAAATTGAGCACTCTTTCTTGTTGTTGTTGTTGGTCCTTCATTCTCAAAGAGGCCCATGACACTGGGGTGATATCATGACTTATAGTGAATTGGATTTAAGTGAGTGAGGGCTATTCAAGATCAACCAACCTTACTCTCTCCTCCAGAGCCACCTGGGTCCAGTGGCAAGATATGTATCAGGATGACTGGAGATGGTCCTGGATGTTTTAAGGCAATTGGGGTTAAGTCCAAGGTCACACAGCTAGAAAGTATCTGAGGTGAGATTTGAACTCAGGTCCTCTTGACTCCAGGGCCAGTACTCTATCCACTGGACCACCTAGCCTCTCTTGTAATCTTGAGAAGGATGTGCCAAATGTGGATTTGCCATGAACTAGGCACCTGTAATGGATTGGTGCAAATATCTTTGTCTTCTCTTCCTCTCCAATTCTTATCCTTGTTCCCTTGTAAATATTCTGCAGCGACTTAACCCATTATGCTGGGGTCTTATTTAGGTTTTTTTTAACCTTGCTTGGGTGGCTGATCCAGCTCTTAACCTTTGTTCTTGCTATATGATTAATGCACTTCCTACTGTGTTGATGGTGGTGGTGATGGGCAGCTTGGAATAGTGGATGAAAAGCAACCCTTGGAATTAGGAAAACCTGGTTTCGAGTCACACCTCTAAGACAGACTAGCTGTGTGATATTGGTTAAGTCACTTAACCCTGGGTAATTATGTAAGGCGGAAGGTTATGGAAATTGTCATTCTGTATTAGAGAGATTTCCACACCGAAGAGTTCTCCCACATCATTGAGAGCACAAGTCCAAGAAGACTCTTTCCTCCTACTTACAGCTGTGATAAAAGAAGAAATAACAGCACAATCTTCTTTTTACATGTATTTTCTCATTTGATCTTCATGAGAACCTTGTGAAGTAGACCGGGCATATGTTATTATTCTCACTTTACAGATAAGGAAACTAATCTTCTCAAAGGAAAAATGACTTGACAACATATTGCATAGCTAATTGACCCTAAGACCCAGTTTCCAGTGCTCTTTCCCTCCTCAAATTACCTTGTACTATGTAACATTCGTTGGTGTGCATTTTGTAAACCATTGCACCAATCCCCCAAGGCGATTGTGAACTTTTTGTGTTTTTTTTTTTTTTTGGCTGGGCAATGAGGGTTAAGTGACTTGTCCAGGGTGACACAGCTAGTGTCAAGTGTCTGAGTTCAGATTTCAACTCAGATCCTTCTGAATTCAGGGCTGGTGCTCTATCCACTGCACCACCTAGCTGCCCCCAATTGTGAACTCTTAGAGGACAAGTAAGGTTTCATTTTGATGTTTACATCCCCTGCCCCCTGCCTCTGCAGATGGCATGGTGTTTATCATAGTAGGAACATAAATACTTGTTGAAGTGAATTGTAGAATTGAACACATATCTTCTCATCCCTAGCGTAGAGCTCTCTCCATTCTATGACATGGAGAAGTTGAATGACTGTGTTAATTAGGTCCTAAGAGCCTCAGAGTTTGAGAGACATGAGTTCAAGTCTTATCTTTGCCACATGGTGACTGTGTGAGCCAGGGCAAGTCACATAACTTCTTATGCCCGCAGGTCCCTCTCTGAGGCTATGAGTTGCAGAGAAGTCACCAATTTGGGAGCCTATAATATCACAGGTCCCATAAAAAAAGCACTATGGTGATGGAGAAGAGGAGGGTTTTAAGGAATATAATCCAGATTATTAGGTATGATCCCTTCTGTAACAGAAAGAAAAGATCTTCAACTTTCTCATTTTTAGAGATCCTTGGTGGTGTATGAACAGAGTGCTTTGCCTAGAGTCAGGAAGATATTAGTCCTAATCTGGCTTCAGGTATTTGGTAGCTGTGTGAACCTGGGCAAGTCACTATAAATTGTCTACCTCAGTTTCCTCATCTGTAAAATGGTGATAACAATAACACCTCCCTCGAAGGGTTCTTATGAGGATCAAATGAGATATTTGTAAAATGCCTAGCACATATTAGATGCTGTAGAAATACTAGCAATGATGGTGGTGGTAGTGGTGGTGATACTTTCAATCCACTACCACCATTTATGCTCAAAGCTGCTGTTGAGTGATGATACCCTTTCTCTTCTCTCCTCAGGACAGCAATGGTAAGCTGTTCCTCCCCAAAAGTGCTCTCTCCCAGGATGTATGCACATACAGAGATATCACCTACAGGACAGTGGTGATGCCAGGCTGCCCTCATCATGTCGCCCCCTATTTCTCATACCCTGTGGCTGTGAGCTGCAAGTGCGGTAAATGTAACACAGACTACAGCGATTGTGTACACGAGAGTGTCAAGACAAACTACTGTACAAAACCACAGAAGCCCTATTTGGTGGGATTTCCCGTTTAAGAGAGCTCTGTGATTTGCTGTCCATAGTGAAATATTAGCTTGGCTTCACCTATGTCAACCTAACTTAGAACACCCAGTGATTAAAATAACTGTATTTCATAACAATTGTGTATGACTTTCTATTTCACCCCCTTCCCCAAAGCATGCATGTAAGAACTTAAAAGGTTCTTGAAGGAGGGGGGATGGATTAAGTATTTATCAAGTGCCTAATATGTGCCAGGCACTGTGCTAAATGTGTTACAAATAATCCTCCTAGCAACCCTGGGAGGTAGGTGCTATTGTTATCCCCATTGAGGAAACTCAGGCAAGCAGAGGTTAGGTGACTTACTCAGGGTCACATGGCTAGTAAGTGTCTAAGGCTGGATTTCAACTCATCTTCCTGATTTCAGCACTATATCTATCCATCGCACCACTTTCCTACCTCAGCTAGGTGAGAAAGAGTTTTGGCCACCTCAAAGGAGTTACCTCAGAAAAAAGAAGTGAAGTAATATGGAAGAGGCAGAAAAGAGAGTTCCTAAGGGCAACGTGTCAATCAGGTCAGTCTTGTGAAGGGAGTCATTTTACATGGAGGAGGGTGCAAGCAGAACCTACTGCAGAATCCCAGGGAGAGGAGTACTGTGGGCATGGGCAAGAAGGTCACAGCTCTGGAAGGAGGGAGGGGAGAAGGAAGCCGAAGTGTCAGGGATAGGGATATGATAATGATGTGTGAGGAAGTATGGCACAGGCAGAAGAAATAATCCATTACCCTACTCCCTTGCAGGCTAAAACTTCACCCAAGACCAATAAACAATCTATGAACCATTCCCTCTAATTTAATTCCTTTGGTGGGCCAACTGGCCTATGAAAGTTATACCCCCAAAGGTCAATTTACAAAGCTGAGTAAAGAGGTCACGATCATTTTACATGTAGAAGTTTAAATCCCTTATAGCCCTTGAGTAATAAGAGATTCTTACCCCCACCCCTAGCATTTATATTAAATGCAGCTTGTCCTCTTTTTACTGCTGGTGTCATGAAAAACTTATGTCACTGGGATAGGATTTTAGGGAAAATGCTTAGTGGGAACAGCAGAATGGCATTACCCTGAATTACAATCTGAACTGCTCTCAATAGTGAAAAATCTTTTCCTGGTACTTGTGAATTCTCTTTGTGCACTCCTTTTTTTTTTTTTTAAATGGACTTACCTTTTTATCCCTAAGGTCTAGCATAGTTCTTGTCATACTATAGGTGCTTAATAAATGTTTATTCAAATCAAATGAGATAGTATAATAAAAGTCCTTTGCAAACCTTAAAGTACTATATAAATGTTATTGCTGAATGAATGAATGTAACTATGCATGTATAGAATTAATTAGATGTAGGGATAAGTACCACAGTGCCTCACCTTTGATTTCCAGCTCTGAACTAGTTTGTTCATTCAACAAGCATTTATTAAGCACCTACTATTTGCCAGCTAAAATACTGGGGAGATAAAGACAAAGACAAAACCAGTTCTTGCCCTGAAGGGACTTGCTAGTCAGTCTGCTAGGGGAAAACATGTACACAGGTAAGTAAATACCAAATGTAGATGGGATGGCATAGTGGACAAAGTGATACATTTAGAGTCAGTGGACCTTGTCTGAGTCCCACTTCTTACACTTACAGTAAAACAATAGCACCTACCTCCCAGATTTGTTGTGAGGATCAGATGAGATCCTATTTGTGAAATATTTGGCAGAACTTAAATTGCTATAAAAATATTAATTATTATCATCATTTTTATTATTACAGATGAAGACACTGAGGCCTAAGGTTATGTATTAATAACAATAATGATTTACATTACATTAAGCATTAAAGTTTGTGTTAATTAGTATGGCTTTCAAATGCCATGAATGTTAAAGAGCTTAAGTGTCATCATTGAACATTCCAGAATGGGATATTAAAGCTGTCAGATGCTGTCTCGCCCTCCCTGAACACTGGCTACCAAATGTAGATAGATTTTGGCCCTTCTTGAAAGATGTGATATTTTAAATGAACTGGTGCTGATCACAAGAACTGAAAAGCATTTTCTTTTTTTTGTTTTGTTTTGTTTTTTTAGTGAGGCAATTGGGGTTAAGTGACTTGCCCAAGGTCACACGACTAGTAAGTGTTAAGTGCCTGAGGCCGGATTTGAACTCAGGTACTCCTGACTTCAGGGCCAGTGCTTTATCCACTGGGCCACCTAGCCGACCCTGAAAAGCATTTTCAAAGGACTTAAACCTATTTTTTTTTTTTTGCAGGGCAATGAGGGTTAAGTGACTTGCCTAGGGTCACACAGCTAGTGTCAAGTGTCTGAGGCTGGATTTAAACCTATTTTTTAAAAGACTATGGAATATAAGGAAGCCTACTGCCAATTTCCCTTATTTAAGTACCACTTTGCATTAAATGGGTGGCCCCACAAGAAAAAAAAATGCTAGAGAGGAGACTTTGTAGGTAGGTCACTGCTACTTTCCCCCTGCTTTGCAATAGTAAGTGTATCACAGGTATTTAAAAAGCTTTTATTGAGTATAATCCACTCATACCAGATTCAGCTAGTTTGAAGTGAATGATTTCCCCAAGTGGGGTTGCCTAAGTTGTATACTTAAGATGAAGAGGATACTTATGATTAGAAGTTGCCACTTTTCTGGGTAGAGCTCAAGGATGACTGTTAGGCAATGGCTGTGAACACTTTCACCAATGGGAAAAGACTCCTCCAACTCTACACAACTGTGTGCTGGGGCTGAATTTAGTGGTCATTTAATCCAGCCTTCTCATTATCTATCTAATCTATTTTTAAACAGGACAGCCTTGATTTCATTCCCCGCCCCCCAAAAAGCATACAGGTCATGCCCATGAACAGCTATAGAAATCACATAAACTATTCCAAGAGCTCACAGGAGTTCCCTTTGGAAGAAATGAACTCAAGTTAGCAGCAGGTCAGACACTCCGAAATCTCTTCGAGTCCCTAGCTTTCCCACACAGTTCCTCCCAGACCTGGGAGTGCCCACTGTGGTTTGGACTCTTCCCAGAAGGCAAACATGTTTTGGGTTGCTGGATTGGCAATCCCCTTCTCTCTCTCTTTTTTTTTCCTGTGTGGCAATAAGGGTTAAGTGATTTGCTCAGGATCACACAACTAGTAATTGTCAAGTATCTGAGGCCAGATTTGAACTCAGGTCCTCCTGAATCTGGGTCCAGTGTTTTAACCACTGCGCCACCTAGCTGCCCTCAATCCCCTTCTCTTTCAACCGGTGCTATCCATGTCATTCTCAGTAATAGCAGGGAGGTGCAAAGTATAGGTCTTTTGCTTTCCCATCCCACAACTTTGGTCCTTTGTTATTCTCTGCTTAAGTGTGGGCTCAATTCTTTCTTTCTCCAAGAAGGATGACGCTCAGAAAATCTGCTTACTCTAGAAAGTCCCTTCCATATCTTCTTTTTTTTTTTGTTTGTTTTTGTTTGTTTTTGTTTTTGTTTTTGCAGGGCAATGGGGGTTAAGTGACTTGCCCAGGGTCACACAGCTAGTAAGTGTCAAGTGTCTGAGGCCGGATTTGAACTCAGGTACTCCTGAATCCAGGGCCTGTGCTTTATCCACTGCGCCACCTAGCCGCCCCCCCTTCCATATCTTCTTGAACTTGGGTTATTTTTGATGCAACCTGCAAGGCTAGCGCTGCTCCCCAGATCTCCCTTTTCTGATCTATAGCTAGATTCTAGGACCATGCTACCTGGGGAATAAAGATCCCCTTCTATACCAGAGACTGGAGTTAAGAACACGATCCTTGAATTCTCCTCTTGGGTTACAAATGCATAATAGGGAGTCGACAAGCATTTATTAAATGCTTTCTAGGTGCCAAGGACTATGCTAAGTCCTGAGGGTATGAATGCAAGCAAAAAGAAAGGTATCCCTTGGTCTCAAGAGCTTAACATGCTGCCTAGCACATAGTAGGTACTTAATAAATGTTTATTGCTTTGAATTGAACTCAAAGAGTTTACATTCTAATGGGGGGAAGGCAGCACAAAAAAAGGGAGCTGAAAAGTAAGGGGAAGATGGGTGTGAAGGCAAGTCCTGAGAATCAAAAGCAGAGGGAGGGGGATGAAGCATAGCCAGTCTGGGCCATCCCTCAAAATGGAAGCCTTTGGAGGACCTCACCAATGCAAGAAAGGAGCCTGAGGATCAGAGAGTCATTTCAGGGTTTGAAAGTCCCAGACACTGAGGGGAATTCTAGGGTGACAAGGCAGCTGGGACATAGAGGTGAATTCCAGAGTCAGAAGCAGGCCTGGGAGCGGAAAGAAATATGGTTGACCTGAGTCTATATTCAAAATGGAGGAACTCGCCAATGAAAGAAGGGGGCTGGTGGGTGTTTCTACTAGAACTCTTGATGCTCTGTCGCTCTTCTGGTTGCTGTCATTTCTTGGGCTAGGCAAGCCCGCCATCAGGAAACCTTTTCTCTAGATGAACATAAGGATACTGTGAATGGACGCATGTAACTTTCATGTGTTTCTGCCCCAGGGTAGCCGTTCATAGTTCCTGGGAGGAAGATAGTGTTCCTAAGCCTAGCCTTCTGTCTCTGGGACCCAGGTCCATTCTATTAGGCTTTGGTATGTCTTTGGAACAGAGACCTCTCACCCCCCACTTTCTCCTCTCCCAAAAGGTTCAACTTCCTGATTTTACAGATAAGAAAAATGGAGTCCAGAAAAGTACAGTTATTTACCCAAGGCCATATAGCACTTGGGAGATCCAGAAATTGAGCCCAAATCTTTGGACTTATCCAGTATAATGAGAATACATTAGGTGAAGGGAGAATGAGCATGAGAGTCTTTTGCTCAGTTGTTTTGAGTTGTATCCAACTCTTGGTGACCCTGTTTGGGTTTTTTTTAGCAAAGGTACTGGAGTAGTTTGTCATTTTTTTCCCCCTCCAGACCATTTTACAGAGGAGGAAACTGAGGCAAACAGAGTGAAGGGACTTGCCCAGAGTCACACAGCTAGGGAGTGTCTGAGGTTGGATTTGAAGTCACCAAGATGAGTCTCCCTGACTCGAGGTCTGGCACTCTATCCACTAAGTCACCAATGGAAGGGAGTAGCATCTTATAAAGATGGAAAGGAAGGGTGGTATCAGAGGGTGAAGAGCAGACAAAGGAGTTTGAAATTCACCCTATAAGTAATAGGGAACCACTGAAGATTTTTGAGCAGAAGAGCACCCTGGCCAGACCCATGGCTATTTCAATAGTACAATTGCATGGTAATGAGGTCCTATATGAAAGCTGTGATAATGGAACTAGAGTGGAAAGGCCTGATTTGAAAGAAATTTCAATTTTTCCCCCCAGGGCAATGAGGGTTAAGTGACTTGCCCAGGGTCACACAGCTAGTAAGTGTCAAGTGTCTGAGGTTGGATTTGAACTCAGGTCCTCCTGAATCCAGGGCTGGTGCTCTATCCACTGCACCACCTAGCGGCCCCCTTGAGAGAAACTTTAGAGGTGGAATAAATAGGTTTCAATAACTGACTGAATGTTTGTGTGTGTATGTATGTGTAAACTTAATAGAAAAAAACAGGCAGGAAACCCACACAGAAAAGATAGAATTTGGTCACTCTGTCAGCAAACAAGATCCAGCCAGTGATCCTGACAACTGAGGGCAAGTTTCATGGGGATTGGAAAACATCTGGAAGTGAGGACGTGTCATGATTTGGCAACCATTTGGAGGTTATGATGAGGAGAGAGCCATCTCAACATTAGATTGATTGCTGGAGGTGTGGCCAACAGTGACCAGAACTAGCTACCTCGGAAATGTGTTTTATAGTTTGCAAAGCACTGTCT
Organism: Dromiciops gliroides; assembly: GCF_019393635.1. Lineage (NCBI taxonomy): Eukaryota > Metazoa > Chordata > Mammalia > Microbiotheria > Microbiotheriidae > Dromiciops > Dromiciops gliroides. The sequence continues at coordinate 443,183,931 of NC_057864.1, forward strand.
TTGCAAAAAGCTGGACACAGAGTACAAGCATCATTAGCTCTATTTGATGTGGGAGGAGACTGTGAGAATGAGAGGGTTAATGACCCGACTGCTCATTTGTTTTTTGCCTTGTCTGTATTCCCAGTACCGGCACATAGGAAGTTGCCCACCTGCCTGAGCAGGTGATTGGTGAAGTCAGAACCCGAACCCAGGTCCTTCTGATTCCCAAGCACAGGCCTCTCTATACTTTGGGATCGGTAGAGTTCTTTTTATTGTCAAAGAACTTTTGCATATGTTATTCTCACCGGTTCTTTTTTTTTTTTTTTTAAATAGTGAAAAACAAACAAACAAAAAAGAAGTGATTGAAAAATTAAGGCCAGGGCCCCAAATATAGCAGAACTATAATACACTTTAGTACAGAGGTGGATGCAATGGAGTTTAATTAAATCAAGTTCCCCCATCAGGTCTATGGACAGGGGTATGCTGGTAAACATTCACCAATGAGTTTTTGAAAGAACAACAGATGGCTAGTGCCCATTTGAGTTTAACCCGCAATATTAACATTTCTTCATCACTTTCTTAAGTCTAGACAATCAATAAGACAACAAGTCAAGCCTTCATTTTTGGTCACATTTGCTGATTTCCAAGGTGTAAATGCTTACAGTGAAAATTGAACAAATAAGCTTTTGCAAGTTGTCACATCCCTGACTTTGTAATGCACACATGCATACATGTATATACATACATATTTACATACATACACATGTATATTATAAATATGCACATATATATGTCTTAAAAGACTAATAAAACAGCCTATCATGTGCCCGTTAATCCTTCTACCTTCAATATTATTGTAAATGAGCATTTCCATTTCATTCTTGATTCTGAGTATGGGATGATGGATAGTTACTTAGATTACCTGTCCCAAGGAGTGTGAAGTTGCACATGAAATCAAGTAGGAGTCTTTTTTTTTAGTCTATAGAAATTATATTACAAGTGTAGTGTATAGAAAATATATTATGAAGTAACTTACAGAATATTTGGTCATTATCAGGAAGGTTGGGTTGTGTGTTTCTGCACCAAGGGCTCAAGAGAGCCTTTGAGGCCGAGTTTAGATGAGCTCCAACCAAAAGGAATGTTAAAAAAAACCAACAAACCTTAAAAAAACCCTTAAAAAACCCCAAGCAAGGGGCGGCTAGGTGGCGCAGTGGATAAAGCACCGGCCCTGGATTCAGGAGTATCTGAGTTCAAATCCTGTCTCAGACACTTGACACTTACTATCTGTGTGACCCTGGGCAAGTCACTTAACCCCCATTGCCCCGCAAAAAACCAAAACCAAAACCCAAACCAAAAAAATAATAAAAAAAAAACCCCAAGCATGTTGGCACAGGCATTTATCCTAGGACATGCCCAAACTGGCACCGCTCTAATATGACGATCCTTGTTATTGTACTCTGAACAATCATCATCTCTTGAAAGGCTGAGATTTCATGTACAAAATGAACATTATTCTCACAGAACAACATGGCTGGAAGAGCATGCTGGGTGGATGGGTCTTATGGGTTAAGCCCCTCCTGACTCTGGTTATACGATGACTCAAAAACCAAGTAGAAATGGTTATCCACATTTTTCTCATGGATTTTTCACTCCACAACTCTTGGAACGAAGACAGTTACAGAATGAATGGATTTTATGGACATGAAGATGTTTGTCTTCAGCTGTTGGACACAGTGAATTAACCACGCCAGTCTAGACCTTAATTCACCTTCATAACCCGGGTTGCTTTAGAGGTGGATTCCGCAGTTGTCAGTGGCAGAGACATGTGTGGAAGGGGGAGACAGTGGATGGAAGAAAATAACTAGGCTGTAATAGGGAGTCGGAGGATTCAGAGGAGGCAAGTCTTGTCAGCCAAGTATGTTGGGGAACCTGGGACTCTACCTCCTTTGTGTGCACACTGAAGAGCTTGAACAGGTATATCTCAGCCAGGTGGCTACTTTCTGAAGTCCCTTATTCTTCCATTTTTGTAGGGTTTGAAAAATATGGTTGGTTCTTTCCATCTACATCTAGTGAATGTACTCAGCCCCAAAAGCAGGCAATTGTGATTGTGACTTTGGGTTCGAATGCTGATGAACAAACTGGCCCGGGGGAGTGGTGCAGAGAGAGAGACTTTTGTGTTTCTGTTTTGCAGGTTCCTGTTCTAAACATCTATTTTAGGAGAAAGTGCTCATTTCTAGGGCAAGGAAGCTCAAGAGAGAATATGAGTTTATAATCTTTCATTTTTATTTATTTTAATTGGGGGGGAAGAAATCTTTTTCATTTCTTGACCCACGAAGAAGAATTTACTAAGTGAATAAATAAGAAAAGAATACAAAAATAATTAGGAAAAAATATGTAAACTCAAGTCCTGAGGTATTTCAAAGGTACAGTGCCGATAAAACACCAAATCTCTTACCCACAACATGCAATGGGCAGATGTGCTGACTTTTACTTCCTGTTCTTATTATATCCCAAAACACATGGGGGCGGGGGAGCTTGGGAGAAAAGCCCATTCAAAGGCGTGGCAGCTGCAATAGCTCAAAGAAGAGGCAGAAAAAGAGGAGGATGAAAAGGGCTACTGACACGTATTCAAAAAATCTTTGCTTAAAGAGCTAGGGGAGTGTCTTTCAACCTGAAGGGACATTTAACATTGCAGGGGCACAGGATTGTCTGTGAGGCAGGCATTTGTTTTCAAAAGGTGGGTCATATTGTGTGTGTACACACTATACACACATGTCTATACACACATATACATCATGTATATATACCTTGCATATACACATGTGTCTACACACATGTCTATATACATGTATACATTGTGTATACGCCCATGGTATGTAACAGTCAATATATATATTTCATATACACATATTGCATATATACATTATATACACATACACACAATGTCTATACACATTGTATATGTCTATACAGATGTCTATATGCATGTGTATAAAGATACATATACATTTTAAGAAAGAACGACATTCAAATTAAGCTGTCTTTGTTCATTTTAGTTTTGCCATTACTTTGGGCTCGAAGATTCTGGTCCATTACCTCTTGGGATCATTCATGAGATTACACATCCATGGTACCAATGAATTCCCACAAACTCTGTGAGGTCCTGATCGTCACCAGATTTCAATATTCTCTCCCTGGGAATCCCTGGGCCCTTACTGCTGGTATTTGCTTTTTAGAAGCTCAATTGCTTTCCCCGGCTTGAACATTCCCATCTAAAAGTGAATCAAAGCCTTTTGGTTGTGCTGGTGGTTGTTTTTAACTGCCTATTACCCCCTGCCCCATGTGATCACAGAGAGAAATAGGAATCCACACCGAAGGGCTTTCAGCATGCCTTGCACACACCAGACGTTGTGCAGCTGCACACAGGTCTGACGACACTAGGACACAATCACTTGCCCACATGGCAGGAAGACTATGTACCACACTCACATACATGTGCAGATGTACACTGGGAACCAAATCATTTGAGACCTTAATGCCTTTCCACTTTAACAGCTGAGTAAGACGATGGCTCTTGTGACATTTAGTCATAAAGTCCTGGGTTTTCGATATCATGCAGGTGGAGTTTTATATTACATCTCTTGAATTACGGATCACGCAGCAGAGTACCATGCTGAATATCATGCCAAAGATCTGAAACACAAGGAACAGTATGTTAATAGACACCAAAAAAAAATGGCCCCAAACTGCCTGGATGTCTAGGGAAAGCGAAGAATGAAGTCGGGTCCAACTGTGATCAGCTAGTGAGTGCAGGGACTGGCCCTTTCATCTATTCCGGGGCAGGGTATTTTAACCTTTTCGGGGCACTCTGGAGAAGCTTATGGACCACTTCTCACAATCATGGTTTTAAATACATCAAATAAAATACAAAGGAAACCAATCCCATTGAAATGTAGTCATAAAAATATACTATTTTTGAGTTGTTTCAGATATTCCTTGACCCCATTTGAGGTTTTCTTGGCAGATACTGGAGTGGTTTGCCATTTCCTTCTCCAGCTCATTTTATGGATGAGGAAACTGAGGCAAACAGGGTTAAATAACTCGCCTAGGGTCACAGAGTTAGTAAATGTCTGAGGCTATATTTGAACTCAGGAAGATGGGTTTTCTTAACTCTAGGCCTGGCGTTCAGGAGGACTTGAGTTCAAATCTGATCTCAGACACTTGACACTTACTAGTTGTGTGACCCTGGGCAAGTCACTTAACCCTCATTGCCCCACAAAAATAAACACACACACACATATATGTATATGTATATGTATATACACACACACACATTTAAAATAATTAAGTTCACAGACTCCAGGTTAAGAACTTTTATTCTAGGCATGGTGGGCTCTGATACAGGCATTGAAGTTAAAGTTTGCTGTGTCTCATAGCTACTTTCCTCCTCTTCATAAATAATTGGTAATGATAATACAGGGAGGTTCTATAAAGCAGGAATCAGAAGACTCCTCTTCCTTCTCCCCCTCCTCCTTCCCCTGTCTTCCTCCTCCCTTGCCCTCCTCCCCTTCTTCTTATCTTCTCCCTCCTCATTACTAAGCATGTTACTGTGGGAAACATTCTTTTTGAGCCTCAGTTTCTTCTTCTGCAACAAAAGATTAATAGCTTATTTGTAAAATACTTTGAAATTTTCAAATACAAATATACACATATCATTTCATATGAATCTCACAGAAACTGAATGTAGCAGTTAAGGTAGGAACTGTCTTCATTTTACAGATGAAGAAACTGAATCTTTGAAAATGTGAATTTCACAGGATCACCTAGTTTGGGAGGTCTAAAATTTAGGTCTTCTGAATCCAATTTGTAACTTCTCACTGTATTATATTTGACATTGGAGTCAAGAAGACTAGGGTTGTCCAGGGGTGTGATAGAGCTAATTCATGCTGGTTCTTGAGAATCTGATTGTTAAATTTTTTGCACACATATTTGTTTTTCAGGTAGCTGGTTGTAAAATATTTATCAGCACTCTCTTGGTTCTGATCTGCACTAGCTGCGTGACTCTGGGCAGGTTACTCAGCAACTCAGTCTCACAGACAACTCTTTGAAAATGTAAATGATTGATGAGCAGTTGGTCTACTGATAAAAGGATTTTACATACTAAGAGTTCTCCACACTTATAAAACCATAGTTCCAAGACTCCATCCCCACCCCCAAAACAACCCAGTGACAAAACAACCACAAAAGAGTGAGAACAAGTGTGCCAAAGGAAAATGATTTGTTTACTGGTTTTGGGGAAGACTCATGATGAGGCTGATGACAAATGAATGTCATTTTATATAGCTCCTGAAGGTTTTCAAAGCACATTTGACACATGATCTCATTGAATCCTCAGAACATCTGAGTGAATTAAGTACTACAAACCCATTTTACAGATGGGGAAACTGAGGCTTAAAGACATTAAATGACTTGCCCAGTCTCACATAGAATGTAAAAGTCTGGGGTGGGATTTGAACCCAAGATCTTTTATTCTCCAAAGTTCACACCTTTCTACACCATGCTGCCCCAATTTGGGGCTAATGCTGGGCATCCTGAAAATAGGAGGAGCCATCAGTTTTTCAGTGGTGTTTTAGAAGCTGATCCCAACTCAAGTGCCATATTTTAACTTAAAAAAGAACAAAGATAAAAATGACAAAATTGTGTGTCCATGGCCACTTTATTGTATAAATATCTATTGCTCTCTATGTATGTCTATTACTAGGAGTGGTCCAAATACTATAGGCAACAAGAAGAATCATCTTGTCTTTCTATTTCTAGGCTATCGCTAAGTATCGTGGCTGCCTTGTAATTTCACAATGAGATTTACTGAATTCTTATGATCTGGTATTCTTCTTTTTCTTCTTCTTTTTTTTTTTTTTTGCAGGGCAATGAGGGTTAAGTGACTTGCCCAGGATCACACAACTAGTAAGTGTCAAGTGTCTGAGGCTGGATTTGAACTCAGGTCCTCCTGAATCCAAGGCTGGTGCTTTATCCACTGCACCACCTAGCTGCCCTGATGTGGTATTCTTAATTCTTTTTGCCATTAGTTAAATAGATGGTTGAGTGGATAAAGCTCTGGGCTTGGAATCAAGAAGACCTGAGTTCAAATCCAGCCTCAAATACTTACTACCTGTGTAACACTGTGCAAAACACTTAACTACTATGTGGGAAAATAATGATTAATAATGGATTTCTAGGAGAAACCCAGACATCAGTTTTAGCTGCTCTCTCCCCCTCACCAGAAACCAGCCTGGGATGGACCTTCACATGAACGAAAGGAATGGAGATTGACTCTTTCTTTCTTTGTTTCTTTCATTTATTTACTTATCTATCTATTTATTCATCTATTTATTTATTCATTCATTCATCTATTTATTTTGTGGGGCAATGAGGGTTAAGTGACCTGCCCAGGGTCACACAGCTAGTAAGTGTCAAGTGTCTGAGGCCGAATTTGAACTTAGGTCCTCCTGAATCCAGGGCCGGTGCTTTATTCACTGCATCACCTAGCTGTCCCCTGCAGATTGACTCTTTTATTTAGCATGGGGAAGAAGCACACTTAGACACGGGAATTTGGTCTCTAGACCACTCCCCAAGTCACGTAAATCAATGGAGCTGAATGATGCTAACCAATTAGCTTAGGTCAATGTATAGTGATTCGCCTCTACCAAAAAGAGGATAGAAGACTGGCCCATGAGGGGCCTTGGACTCTCTTTTACTCTCCACACCACCCTCTCCTAGCCCTCAATATGCTGGGTACGTAATTGTTTAGGCTGATAAGCCTGTGACTAGTGGGGAAGTCAGGGAGATACACGGTCAATACTTTAATAATATGTGATATTAATGAATATTAAATGCTTATTGCCTAAACTGGTGCAATAGTCATTCATATATAGTTTAGTAATTTGTAATTTAGTAATAATAGTCCCCCAATAATTTAAATAGCACTGCTGTCTGCCTCAGTTTTCTCATTTGTAAACTGGGGATAATAATAATAACTACCTCCTGAAGTTGTTATAAGAATAAAATGAGACAATATTTCTAAAGTGCTTTGCAAACCTTAAAACATTATATAAACGCTATCAACATCATTGTTAATGTTATAGCCGATTAAAGGGGAGCCGGGTGACTACTGCTCCTGCCTAAAAGCATCTCCCCTGCTGACCTGCCAAGGTGACTGGCCTAGCATCTTACTCACTTAGAATACCTCTCATTAGAAATGATGCTTTTGGTCAGACCACAGAAGGAAAGCTATAGTCTCCAAAAGGCACTTAAGAAAATGCCTAGGAAAAGAGAGTGCTCTGGTAAGGTTGAGTTCTCCTCTCCCCTTCTTTAATGGGCAAAGGATTCTGGTTTGGTCCATAGCTTTCACCTCATAAAGGCACAAAGAGTCTGGCTCTACAAGGATGGATCAGAATCAAAGATGGTTAGGCCCAGAAGGGACCTGGGAGACTGTCTAGATCAAACTGGGGCCTAATGAGGTCACAGGAGACACTTAGACTGGGATGGGAGGAAAAACATGGTCTATTTCTCATATAAGAAATAAAGCCTCAATGAGTTCTAGGTGGCTAGGGAACAATTTGAGGGATCTTGGTCAAAGAGAGAAGCACTTAGATAATGATAATATGGGCCTGGGACAGGTATGGGGGCAGAGGAGGTAGCTAGGAGAGGAAAATGTATCTATCTTTTGGGTTCATTTTTGAAGAGCCTTTCTGCCTGTGGCTACTTAGGAGCTGGACCAAATGCTTCCTTTATCCCTAACTGACTTTGGCTCTCTGGTGCTTCTAATCTGCTCCCTTCAGCCCGTTCCTAGCTCTGGCCAGGATCCACCAACTACTGAGTCCAGAACAGGCCAGATACTCTGTGCCATGTTCTTTGAGACAATTAGGAGAAGAGCCCTGGAATGAAGAGTTAAGAGGATCAGATTCCAAGGCAGCCTGGAGGTGGGGGGAGAGTGAAAAGAATGCTGGTACTGGACACAGGAAATCTAAATTTAGTCCTGGCTTAGATGCTTATTAGCCATGTGGGCAAGTCACTTAACCAGCTTTAGCCTCAGTTTCCTCATCTGTAAAATGGGCTCAATCAACCATAAGGTCCCTTCCAGCTCTGAACACATGATGCTATGAGATTCCTGTGCTCTGACACTTCCTAGATGAGTGACCCTGGGTTTGACCAGTTTGGATCTCGGTTTCCTCTCTTTTGTAAAATGGGGCTAATAATAGTGGTACAATCTCCTAGGCGGCTATGAAGAAAGGGCACTATAAACTTAGAACAGCCATATACATTTGGGTTATTATTGTATTCTTATTTGAGAACAGAGGTCAGAGGGAGGGACTGACACCATGAAGACAAGGCTCAGGGCCAGCTGAACTTCAGGCTCTCATCCTTCATAACTGCATGGCTGGGGAGACACGTGCCCTCACAACTCTGGGAGACCGAAGCTATTCAAGAGGATGAAGAGAAGGCGTGACGTCGTGGCAGCTAGCAGGCGTTGGGTAATTTGCTGCTATCCCACCTGCCCCTGACTCTAACCCCATTCTTGGGAACCTCTAAGCAATCCTTAAAACGTAGGATCAAGAGACACCCTCCCCAGTGTCCGGCTGCCAAAGGGCTGATGGGTGGAGGTGTGAGTTAAGGGCTTCCCTCCCCCAGGCCCCACCGAGATCCATGGGATTGATGGAAAACGCCATCAGATAACCAAATGGAATGGGTCAAACAGTCCTGCCTCTCGTGAATCAGCAGAATGATAACCAGCCTAGGCTGGGGGACTCCGATCGGGAGAGGGTCTCATCCTGCCAGAGGGCAGCCGCTTCTCCTGGTCCCACTGCTTTATGCTCCATCCTGGGAGGCAGAGATTTACTGACTCACCAAGGAAAGGGCACAGGGACCTGGGTAAAGAATTACAGCTTTTATCAAGATGAAGAGCTTGGAGTATGTTTAGCTTAATTACAGGTGGGAAGGACTGGCCTGGTATTATGTTGCCTTGACAGTCAGAGGAGGCACAGACTTGGAAGGCAGCTGATGCTGGATCTCTAGAGTAAGTAGATGTAGAAGCGGTAGATGTGCTTATTTATACAAGAAGGGCTGTAGTTGTTATAATTCTAATTAATATGAATTACTGGTAATACTGAGGATAAGAGCTAGCATTTATATATATATATATAAAACACTTTAAGGTGTGAAAAGCACTTTACATATATTATCTCATATGATCCTCATAACAATTTTAGGAGATAGGTGCTATTATTATCCTCATTTTATAGATGAGGAAACTGAGATACACAGAGAGGGTAAGAAACTTGCCCAGGATCAGTAATGATTTAAAGCAGAATTCAAACTCAGGTTTTCCTGATTCCAAATCCCCGCTCTTTCTTTCTCTTTCTTTCTTTCTTTCTTTCTTTCTTTCTTTCTTTCTTTCTTTCTTTCTTTCTTTCCTTCTTTCTTTCTTTCCTTCTTTCTTTCTTTCCTTCTTTCCTTCTTTCTTTCCTTCCTTCTCTCTTTCTTTCTTTCTCTCTTTCTTTCTTTCCTTCCTTCCTTCCTTCTTTTTTTTTGTGGGGCAATGCAGGTTAAGTGACTTGCCCAGGGTCACACAGCTAGTAAGTGTCAAGTGTCTGAGCCTGGATTTGAACTCAGGTCCTCCCGAATCTAGGGCTGTTGTTTTATCCACTGCACTACCTGGCTGCCCCCCAAGTCCCCACTCTATCTGCTGTACCTCTTAGCTGCCTAGTCTGAGGTGAGCACCCCAGGACTCTGGATTGGAATATCAAATTGACTTTGTTCTTTAAAAAGCCCGGGGAACAAGAGCCATGACAAAGTGTCCTAGACTCATCACTGGTACCTTGTTTGGAAACCTCTCCCAGGTTACAGTCATAACCCAACTGAATACTAGATGAGCCAAATGATCTGGGGCAGAAGGAGTTTGAATTGCTCCTCAAAGAAATGTGAGATGGCCGCCTGGCATATTTTTCTCACCGTGACGCCAGCTATTCCAATCCCGACGATCCCAATGAGCTGGAGTTTAGCACTGATCACGTTCTCAATCTCGTCTATACAGTTCTTCTGTTTTGAAAGAAGATGGGCATTATTACAGTGGATTTTTTTTCTCAAGGCATTTTCTGGTGACTCATTAACCTGACTTACTCTCTTCTCTTTCTACAGAACATCAGATAAAAAAACAGTAGGCCCGCCTCCCCAACCCTGTCCCAATTCACCAGTAGTTTTTATTCCCCCTTCAACTCGATCCTCCTGGACAGTATAGTAGCTAGAGGCATCCTGACAGGTCACAGTGCCAATAAGTGTTTGGGGCAGGATTCGAAGTCAGATCTTTGGACTTCTCAGCCTAGGACTCTTATTCCCTACACATGTTCCTGGAAGCATGGCCCCTCATCATTCTTCAGGACAAAATTATTCCTTGTATTCACAAAACAACTGAGAGTGGGGGTGATTTCCCAGACCCACAGAACTAGGCTCTGAGCCCCACTTTTCCCTGTCCGAATGTGCACTACCTTTCTCCTTTACATCAGCAGTAGATGGGGGCAGCTAGGTGGCGCAGGGGCAGCTAGGTGGCGCTGTAGTGAATAAAGCACCGGCCCTGGATTCAGGAGGACCTGAGTTCAAATGTGGGCTCAGACACTTGACACTTACTAGCTATGTGACCCTGGGCAAGTCACTTAACCCTCTTTGCCCTACCATAAAACAAAAACAAAAACAAAAAAAACCCAGTAGATGGGAAGACAAAGAAAAACTTACTTTGTGTCCTAGGAGCTCCTTTGGGCATGTAGATTGGACCTGATCGGGGCTTTCTTTTCCACAGCATAGAAACTAGAGGGGGTCAGAAAAGAGAGTTTAAGGGAGGGCAGAGAGGAGCAGAGAAGAGAAGTCTGGGCATTTTCCAGAATAAGCAGAGACCCTACTCAGCAGGCCCGCAATGGACGCCAGGCATCACTACTCAAATGATCTAGTCTAGAAAGCGGAGGACAGTTGGAATCAAACAAAAAACCTGCTGGAATTCTGGCTGTCCCAACTCCACGGGAAAACCCAAAGCCTCCATTTCACGGCATTAAAGGGAACAAAGGGATTCTCAGAAGTCATACAGGAGGTGGATGACAGGGGGTAGTATGAGGACCCCAAGTAGTCTAGGAAATTGATGATTGCTTTATGTGAAAACGGCTCCTTTTCATTCCTCTCACTCCCTTTAGGCAGGGCAGATTGTGGTACTAGTTGGCCCCTGCAGCACGGAATGTCAGCAAAACCTTCACAGGACAGAATGATGCTAGCAAATTCTTGGGATTAGAAAACCAGGGCTTGGAGATTGGTACCTCAGAGCCACATGCTTTGTTCCATACCTATCTCCCCATGAAAAGTCCAAGGATTTCTTTCATGGTTTCCCTTGCCCCTAAATAAACTACCATCTTATTCTAAAAAAGAAAAGAAAAGAAAAGAAAAGAAAAGGATGGAAGAGAAAAGAAAAGAAAAGAAAACCAGGGCATGCTCTGACCACAGACAGGTGCTGGATCTCATCCTTGGTAGGAAAACAGAAGAATAATGGAGGGCTGTTGGCTGAATCGAGAGGGTCTGTCTGGAGCATCCAAGCAGAGGGGCACGTATACTGATTGAGGGCAGTGGGCAGTCTGAGCTATCGCTACAGAGAACTCGTAGCTAGAGCTATCCATCCAACTGGCCAACAAACTGAAGTCTGGGTAGAGAAGTGGGAATCCATCTCTCCTCTTAAACCTTTGCTGTCTAATGCCACTTGCCACCGGTCACTCTCAACTCTACTTTCCCAGGAGCAAATGTTCAGAGGATTTCAGAATTAGAAGGGGCCTTAGATTGGTGAATGCCATCATTTTGCTGAGGAGGAAAGAGAGATGAAGTGACTTGTTTGAGGTCACAAAAGGCAGTAGTGGAGCTAGGATTTACAACCTGTATTTTCCAACTTGTGGCCCTGGGCACTTTCAGTCTGTATGTGTCCACATCAGCATTTCCCAAATGAATCACAGTGTTTGGGAGATGGAAATATACAGATGGGATACTAAAATGCTGGTGTAGGGGATAAAATGTGGATGGAGAAATTTTGGAGCAAAACAGAGGAAATTAGGTCAATTTTCATAATGAAATGACCATGTAAGTATTTTTATAGCATATGATTTAACCTGTTAAATTAGATGCTAGATACTAGTATTAATTATATCAATACATTATAACAATTATATGACTATACAAAACTATATATTTATGTGTAGCATATCATATGCTAATTTTTTATATGATTAATATTAGCATATAATTTAACAGATTAAATTTTTAATGATTTAATAGCATAAATAATGTGCTAGTATTAATTATATTAATTAACATATTAAGTTAACATATAAATTAATATCACAATATGATATAATGTTATATTATATAATTATAACATTAAAAATGTAATATAAAACATATTACCTAACATTATTACTTAAATTATATGCTAGTATTAATTCTATTAATGCATTAGCATTATGATTAAATGTGTTGAATTATATGCTAGTGATTATATTAATCAATTATATAATATAATTATATAATCATTATATTAATTAAACATATGATTTAACAATTTAAAAACTGTGGGTGGGAAGTGCATATGCTAGTGTAGAAATTCTCTCAGAACACTGTTCCATTCCTGTGTAATGCCAGCCTTCTGCAAGAACCTAGTTGGGGAAACACTGGATCTTGTCATTTGCACTCTTAGACGGGTCCTGCTTATACACTTAGCTCTTAGAGTGTATTTTCTTAGATCCTCATTAGACCAAAGGCAGGGAACAACTCAGATTTCTTGCTCTCTTTCCCCCAAATGCAAGGGATAGGATTCTGCACATAGAGGGCGCTCAATTAATGGCAAAGTTTATTTGCTGGTCTGTTATTTTTTTCACTAGTCAGGTTGATGAGGAAGACCACCTTTGGAAGGTCTTTTGAAATGAGGTCAGTTAAAAGGGAAAAACAAATGTAACAACTTACTGAGGAGTGGAAGGTGATCAGAGTTTTGTTCATTTTATCTTTAAGGTAACCGTTATATGCTTCTTCGTACATGGTCTGAACTTCTCGGATAGCCTACAGAAAAGAGTCAGAGATGGGATCCTGAGCAGCCAATTTCTGATTGCTTCCTTGCCATCAAGGGCAATTCCCTCCTTCCCCACACCTCCCCCCTCCAAAAAAAAAAAGGGCTTATGATTTTTTACCTTTCTATTCCATATGATCAGCTAGATTTTGGTTTATTACTAAACACAGAGTGACAGAATACAGCTTTTGGAGTCTATAGATTGCCTTAGAGTAGTTGAAAGGTATTTCTATCTAACATATATTTATATAGTGCTACTAAATAGCAAGTCCTTAGTTAGGTGCTGGGGAAATAAAGAAAAAAGAAACAGACCCTGTCCACAGGAGAGTACAGGCAGGATCCAAGTGTAGACAAATAAGCAGAGTAAGAGGAAAGTGGAGGTGGGAGAGAGTATCAGAAAGGGGAGAGCCTCCAGGAACAGGCATTACCCTAGTTAGACCTTGAAGGAAGACCAGGGGAAACACAGGTGAGGGGGGTGTACACATGAGGAATGAGAACTGGCTTGTGCAAATGCAGAGTGGGATATGGAGTATCGAGTTTGGGGAATGGCTATGGAAAAACTGGAGAATATAAGAACAACTAGAAAGTTATTATGATAGTGAGAGGTGATGAGGAGCCAAATTAAGGTGGTAAATTGTGAGAATGGAGAGAAGGGGACAGGTGTGAGAGATATTGTAGAGGTAGAATTGACAAGACTTGGAAAGGGACTGAATATGGGGAGGGAGGGTATGAGAGAGAGGGAAGAGGCAAGGTTAACTGTGGAGTTCTGACCATAGGTGGCTGGGAGAAATAGGAAATTTTGAATTTTGAAATTTCCTCAACAGAAATAGGAAATTTTGCAAGAGGAGCATGTTAGAGATGAGATATCATGACTTCCATATCTAACATATTGAGTCTGGGGTGCCGATGGCACATCCAATTGAGACAGTTATGTTCAGAAAATGGTTGGCAATTTGGAATTTGAGTCGAGAGAGACTAGAATTAGAAATACAGATATGAGAGCTGTCTACATGGAAATGATAGTCCAACCCTTGGGAGGTGATGATATCTCAAAGAAAACCAGTGGAGAGGCTTCAGAATACAACCCTGAGTCACCTTCACTAAGGTAGCAAGAGATGGTTGATGTTTCAGGAAAGGAAACTGACAAGTGGTCAGACAGTAGGGAGGGAGACCAGGAGATAACAATGGCACAGAAGCCAAGGGAATGGGGTCCAGGAGGAAGAGGTGGTTAACAACATCATAGGTTTGGGAGAAGTCAGATGTCATGAAGACTGATAATGACCATCAGGTTTAGAAGTAAATAGAGTTTTGGTGACTTGGGCAAACCAGAGAGTAAAAGATCGAGAAGCGAGCGGGTAGTGAGGAAGAAGCAGAAATGGATATAGACGATTCTTTTGAAGATTGTCAGTGAAATGATATAACAGCAATAGCAAGTACTTAGATAGTGCTTTATGCGTTGTTTCAGGCAGAAGAGATACAAGACAGTAGCTTGGGAGGGTGGCAGGATCAAATGGAGTTTTCTTTTCTTTATTAGGGAGATGGACAAAACCTCAACACATTTTCAGGCAGTGGGGGAAAGAGCCAGTGGATAAGGAGAAGATGAAGATGAGTATGAAGGAATGATTGATGTGACAAGATACTGGAGGAGATGGGAGAGGAGAGGATCAAGGGCACAATACAAGCAGTTGGCCTTGGCAAGGTCATGGCCAACTTTTCCTCAGAAACAGGAGTAAAGGAGCCAAGGATGGGTAAGGAGTTTCAGAGTTTGAAAGTATGGATGGAGCCAGGAAAGACAAGGGAGCTTGTGACAAATGGCCTCTGTTTTACAACATCAAAAAATAGCTTTCCTGGCTTAGCAAAACTTCCTAAAGGGCTCCTCTCCTTTCTGATAGTTTGCAAGGAGAGTCCTCATTAAAGGAAAAAATGCACTCATGAATATGGTATAAAAACTTGTAACTTGAAAAGGTTTTTTCCTCCTCTGTGTAAGGCTCGATCCTCAAACTCACAGAAACCTCAAAATGGCTTCTGAGGACCCCATCCCATCCCCCACGAAGCTACACTTAAACCAAGATAGAAAGATGTCTAATTTAAAAAAAATGTATAAAAGATATTTAACACAGTCTATGTTTTTATAATTCTTTTCATCATTTCTTCTATCTCTTATTCTGTCTCAATCTGTCTCAATTCCTAAATTCCATTCTTCATTCTTCTCTCCCACCCTGGTCTTGCCTCATTTCTGGACTCATATTCCTTGTTTTGCCATATTGACTCGGTGGTCAACAATACAGTAAGCGTCCTCTCCACTGAAATCCCTTTTCTTCTTGTCCCCACATCACCACTCCTTGACCTTGCCAAACTCATTCCTAGATTTCCTCCACCATTTATCTTCTCTGTTCCTACTCATATGCTCCTGAATACTAGTAGAGAAAGTCTAGCAATTATGCTGATTTGGGCTACTACACATTTTTGTTATATAACCTCAATTAGAACCTCAATGAAGCACAAAAATCCATTCCTCTATAGCTGACTATCATTCCCCACAACTATTCCTAGTTTTGCCTTCTCTTTTCAAGTCCTCTCAGCAGAGTGCTTTGCTTCTGAACTCCTGCTATATCACTGGCTGATGTGTTTCAGTGACCCATAATGCTTAGAGTGAACTTAAAATCTGTATCCCCAACAAGAATCAGTCCAAGTTTTTCTCTAGGAGAATCCAGGAGGGCCCCTTCTCATTCTTGTCCTTGAGGAACAAGGATCATTAAACAAGAGATCAGAGCACATGCTTCTCTCCTTTCCCCATAATTCCAACCAGTTCTCCATATCCAGAGTGAGAACGCTTCTGACTATTGCCTGATTTCCTGGCTTGATTGTTGCTTGGTTTTTCCATTTCATTTCAGAGACTGGCAATGTTAACCGTATGTTTTTGGGAAGACTGCTTTAAACACTAGAAAGCTGTTGTTACTTACCATTCCTCTGCCTATAAATGCAAATACTCCAGTGGTTACCTCTGCAGCAAAGATCACCAGCAGGCAGGTGAAAAACTGCAGAGAGGAAATATTGATCTCATTAGTTTGGTGAACATCTTTTGTTCAAATTTTATTCCTAAAATACTTTGCTAAGTTCACAAGGGTTGGGAGTGATTCACCAGAAAGCATTTGCGAGATGAGTTTCCTTCCATAAGACATTAAGTTTTCTATCTCCAGATTCTATGGGAGTAGGCTATAAGGTCCTCTGGATAGATTTTTGCCTTGGCCCTCTTGATTTTCCCCAATACAAACTCGAAAAGCCAAAGAGAAAGAGATGTCTGATTGTCTCTTCCAGCTCAGGCCCTATACTTCTGCCAACCTAGATTACATAGCATCCTTCGGATAGTTCCCATGCTTCCATATCATCACTTCACCCCCACCCCCACCCCCATGCTATTCCCTGGAATCCTCCCTATCTTCTCCTTTACCTATTGATACCCACCCCCATCCTATATCCCAAGTCCCAGATTTTTTGCATTATCTGTTCTGTGAAACCTTCCCTGATTCCCAGATGAAAGTGATTTTACTTTCTTCCAAACTCTTAGCACTTCACACTCATCTTAGGAACTTATTGTATTTTATTTTGTCAAAACTATCTGTATAAATGTCTTATAATGCTTCTTACCTGCCCCAT
Organism: Dromiciops gliroides; assembly: GCF_019393635.1. Lineage (NCBI taxonomy): Eukaryota > Metazoa > Chordata > Mammalia > Microbiotheria > Microbiotheriidae > Dromiciops > Dromiciops gliroides. The sequence continues at coordinate 443,200,705 of NC_057864.1, forward strand.
ACATTTTAGGTAGAATTGTAATTTTTGTTACATTGGCTCAGCCTACCCATGAACAATGAATATTTTTCCATTTTTTTAAATTTGTAAAGCACTTTATTTTATTTGTTTATTTTTCAGATAACATTTTTGATAGTAAAATTCCTGATGGCAGAAATCATGATTTTTTTGTTTTGTTTTGTTTTTTACAGGGCAATGAGGGTTAAATGACTTGCCCAGGGTTATACAGCTAGCAAGTGTCAAGTATCTGAGGCTGGATTTGAACTCAGGTCTTCCTGAATCCAGGACTGGTGCTTTATCCACTGAGCTATCTAGCTGCCCAAGAAATTATGATTCTTTATCTCTATGTCCTCTAATAGTTAGCCCCGTGCTTATGGTATTTAGTAAGTGCTTAATGACTACTGAATGAATTCATATTCGGACCACTTCTGCTTCTTTTAATTCTTAGTGTCTGCTCCACCACTATATATTGGGGGGCTGGTATGATTATATCCTGTATGTACTTGTCTGTAAGCATGCTGTAACCCCTGAGTAGAATGGAAGCTCTCTGAGGGCAGAGATTTTCATTTTTGTCTTGTCCCCCTAGCACCTGGGCACAGTGACTGCCACCTAGCAGGTGCTTAAGAAATGCTTGTTGATAGGTCTCTTTTGTTCATCAGATACCAGCACAGATTTTGCCCAGCAAGACTGGGTAGACCTGCTGTTGCTGTTAAATAGAATGTGGGAGAGAAAGAAGAATGGGGAGTGTGAATCAGATGTCATTTCTGACACCCAGAGATCTGAAGGAGAGATGATGGCTAAAAACTCTACAAGGGGCTCCATCAGCAGCGTGCTGTTTTGCAGTAATAACTGCTGCCTCTGACTCCCCATGGAGTAATAGAGAAAAAAAAATCTTCTCTCCTCCTTCTCCCCTCCCCTGCTACAGTCAGTGCTGAAGCCTGCTGCACATTTCCTGAAATCATTTGATGTTAGTTTCAAAAGGAGGCTGCTCACTAAAAAAAAGACCTCAAGAGGGACATCTGGCCAAGTCAGTGATTTTATACACTCATTGTTCTTGTAAATAATAATTGTGCCCTGGCTACAAGGCTGTCACGGAATCTCTCATACATCATGAAATACTCATAGTCCCATAGATTTCCAAGGGCTTCATCCTCTGACTTTCAAATTAATGATTTGATTGATTAGTTAATTGAGACTTAGTTTCCCTATCTTGCTCAGGGTAGTGTCATAGCAGCTACTCATGGATCTGATCCCCATACTGATTAGCACAGAAGGGTTTTCCTGCTCCATTTTTCCAACCTGGGTCAGGCTTTAGGTAGCCTGTTGGCCCAGGGGCTGAGCACACCAGTGCCACGATTAGTGTAAATATCTGATCAGCTCTAGTCCTAGAACTCCTGAACTCAAGCAATTCACCAGTCTCAGCCTTCCTTTGTAGCAGAGATTACAGGCTTGTGTTATCATGCCTGGTCATATGAGCTCATTTAATTTCAGATTATCTTTATAAAGTAAGAAAGCACAGGTACAAAGGGAGAGTCTGAGCTCCAGAGAGGACAAGTGACCTCCCCAGGCCAATCAGTGAACCCATGGTAGAGCTAGGGCAGGCCCCTCCACTTACTGATCCGAGCAGACACTGAGACTCTCGCACAGCTCCACAGCATCCGAAGAATCCCACAGTCATCATCAGGGCACCTGCTCCAACAAGCACATACAGCCCTACCAGAGAAATCAAAGCAGAGGCTTTAGCAAAACAAGGTCAAAGTGAGTTTAAGTATGGTAGAAGAAAAGCGGGGTCTGATTCTTGGAAACTCTCAGTATTACAGTTCATTGGTTATCAGCATTGTTTTTGAGAGTGTTATCTCACTCCTTGTGGGCCTGATCCCATTACTGATGGGCATGGAAGCTTTGACCTATTCCACTTCAGACTTGGACTGGTTTGCTGCTCCTTAGTCAGTCTGGTGACCTCCTGCTCCTGGGGGTGGGGCTCACTGAATCAAGTCTTGATTTAGGGGGGAATACCCGATTGACTTTCTGCCCTCTTACAACTCAGAATTCCAGAGCTCAAGGGATCCTCCAGTCTCAGCCTCCCCAATAGCAAGGGACTACAGGTATGCAGACCTTGCCCAGCCAAACTTTAAAAATCCCATAGCACTTAGGAGTTGGAAGGGAACATTGGATCATGGGCTCATGGATCTAGAATGTGAAGGACTCCTAAGAGATTATGTGATGTGCCTAATGTTACACAGATAAGAAGACATGAAGGCTGGATTTGAATCCAGGTCCTTTGACTCCAAAGATAATGACTTCTGTACTTCAACCTCAGTACCATGTTGCTGCCAGTTTTGGAGATGATATGAAGGAAAAGCAGCAAGGCATTAAGAATAGTTGATAGGGGCAGCTAGGTGGCACAGTGGATAAAGCTCTGGTCTTGAATTCAGGAGGACCTGAGTTCAAATTCGGCCTCAGACACTTGAAACTTAACTAATTGTGTGACCCTGGGCAAGTCACTTAACTCTCATTGCCCCGCAAAAAAAAAAAAAAAAATAGTTGATAGACTGGTGAAGTCCTGGAAAAACAGAAGGAGTGAGACAGAAGGAAGGAAGAAAGAGAGGGAGGGGAGGATGAAGGAAGGAAACAAGCATTTACTCTATTTATTTAAAATTAATTTTTTTCATTTACTCTGTTTATAGGCATTTATTATGCATATATGCAAGGTACTGGGCTAAACACTTTATAAATACTATTTCATTTGATCCTCATAACAATCCCAACAACCCTGTGAAGGAGGTGCTATTATTATCCCCATTGTATAGTTGAAAAAATATGAGGCAGACAGAGGTTAAGTGACTTGTCTGGGGTTATATGGCCAGTAAATGTCTGAGGCTGGATTTTACCTGAAGTCTTCCTGACTCTAGGCCCAGCAGTCTCTCCATTGTACCACCCAGCTGCTTAGAAGTAGGTTTGTGATGAAAAAGATGAAAGTAAGAATAACAAGTATTCATAAAACCCCCAGAATGTTAGAGCTGGAAAAGACTTCAAAGGTCACCTAATAGAACTCCTCTCATTTTATTGAGGAGGAAGGCAAGGCTACCAAAAGGAAGCAACCATCACCAGGGTTGTTGCCCTCAATCCAGTCAGGAAAACAGCCCTGCCCCCAAGCCCAGTTCTGTGGCTTAGCATAGTCCTAGGAAACCCACCCTTACTCCAAAATGTCATGGCTTATTTTATAGGAGACAGCTGGGTGAAACAGTGTATAGGGGGCAGCTAGGTGGAGAAGTGGATAAAGCACCGGCCCTGGATTCAGAAGGACCTGAGTTCAAATCTGACCTCAGACATTTATTAGCTGTGTACAAGTAGCACTTGCACACAGCTAATAAGTGTATGAGGTCAGATTTGGCTTAGGTTTTCAAAGTGGTTTTGTGTATATCATCTCCATTGATCCTCACTCCTCTGTGAGGAGGGTGATCCATTAATAAATAATCATTAAATGAGTACTTACCTGCTAGCCAGTGGAGAAGACAGGAAAAAGATGAAGTTCAGTCCCTGTCCTAAGGGTGCTTACGTTCTTTTGGGAAGAAACTATTAAGTACTTGCATAATGAAATCCAAGATGTCAGATGTCCCAAAACTCTGAGTGCAGTTTTAAATTATAATGGCTTCAGTTTCCAGCTATTAAAGCTTCACTTTTTGGGGGGACACCTACACATAGAAAGTAAATGCCTAGAGTAATTTTGACAGGGGTCACTCGCAGGAGGGAGGGTGAGAGAGTGTGGAGCAGGAAAGGAGAAGGCAGGAGGTAGCCCCAGAGACAAGCTTTGAAGGGAGCTTGGGATTCTCAGAGGCAGAGACCAGGAGGGATCCTACTCTAGGTGTGGTTAACAGTGTATAAAATCACAGGGGACTGGAGATGGAATGCTTTTTATAGATGGACAAATAAAAGACAGATAAAAATGAAATAATTTGCTCAGTCCAACCCTTTTTTTGCCATTCTGTGATTGCTTTCTGGTCTCCTTAATGATATTATTAGCTCTGATGGTACCGACTCTACTTTATACTATGCTGTGTTCCCCATAGCACAGAGCTAGGCACATGGAAGCTGCTCGGTAGTGAGGGGTTGCCATGGAGAAGAAAAACTAACAAACAAATCCCTGGCCTAGTGTAGCAGAGCTCTGTACTGGGACAGTGGTGCGATCCAACTTGTTATTTCCCTTGCTGATCCCTAGACGTAATAACCCAGCCTGGGGGTGGAGTAGGCCCCCTCCTCTTGCTTCTCAGAATTCCCATCATACTTAGGTTTCCTCTTAAGTCTGTACATTTCAATGGCATGAGTCATCCTGAAGTTACCACTGCCTCCTAGCATCCCTGTTTAGTACGAACCTGCATGAGGATAGGAGATGGAATCACAGGATTATGGCTTCTAAGGATAGACCTGAGTCAAATTTATAAAAATAGGAGCCATTCCCCAATTGATAAATGTTGAAGGATATAAACAGGCAGTTTGCAGATGAAGAAATCAAAGGTATCTACATTTTCTAACTCTTCATGACCCCATGGACCATAGCATACCAATGCTGGAGTGGTTTGCCATTTTCTCCTCCAGTGGATTAAGGCAAACAGGGGTTTGACTCAGCAATACCACTACTAGGCTATATCCCAAAGAAGTCACAGAAAAAGGGGGAAAAAGCTGTATGTACAAAAATATTTATAGGAGCTCTTTTTATGGTAGCAAAGAATTGGAAATTGCAGGGATGTTCATCAATTGGGGAATGGATAAACAAGTTGTGCTGTGGGAAATGATGAGGGGGGTGGTTTCAGAAAAATATGGCAAGATCTGTATGAACTGATGCAAAGTGACATGAGAAGAACCAGGAGATCACAGTACCCAGTAAAAGCAATGTAATGATGACTGACTGTGAAAGATTTGGCTCCTCTGATCAATACAATGATCCAAGACAATTCCAAAGGACTCATGATGAAAAAAATGCTATTCACTTTCAGAGAGAACTAATGAACTCTGACTGCAGATTGAAGTATATTTTTCTTACTTTATTTTTCTTGCTTTTTAAAAAAATATAGCTAATATGGAAATGTTTTTGCAGGATTTCACATGTAGAATTGATATGATATTGTTTGCTTTCTCAGTGGGTGGGGAGGAGTTGGAAGGAGGGAGAAAATTGGGAATTCAAAATTTAAAAAGAATAAAATGCTCAAAATAAATAATAAATTCTAAAGAATATTAAAAAAAAAACTGACGGGGCAGCTAGGTAGCACAGTGGATACAGCACCGGCCCTGCAGTCAGGAGTACCTGAGTTCAAATCCGGCCTCAGACACTTAACACTTAACTAGCTGTGTGACCCTGGGCAAGTCACTTAACCCCAATTGCCTCACTAAAAATAAATTAAAAAAAAAAAACTGGCAAGGGGGGCAGCTAGGTGGTGAAGTGGATAGAGCACTGGCCCTGGAGTCAGGAGTACCTGAGTTCAAATCAGACCTCAGACACTTGACACACTAGCTGTGTGACCCTGTGCAAGTCACTTAACCCCAAATGCCCCACCAAAAAACCCCACAAAAAACAAAAAACAAAAAAACTGGCAAGGACTTTTGAGATCAGCTAGTCCAAGCGGCTCTTCTTTTATAAAAGAAACCGAGGCTCAAATATATGCAAAGCAAGGTACTGGTATTAAGAGGAGGTGGGGAGGGCATCCTGTAGAAGATAGGGTTTTAGCTAGCCAGAGAGGTCAGTAATCAGAGTGGAGGAGGGAGAGCATTGCAGGAATGGACCAGCCAGAGATAATGCCCAGAGCTGAGGGATGGACCACTGCAATATCTACTGTTTCTTTTTGTTCTCATAATAATGCTGAGGTAGGTCAGGGAGGGACCGATTACATGCATTTTATGGGTGGGAAAACTGAGGCCCACGGAGGTTAAATCACATAGAAATTCGGTATCCCAGCACAAAAGCTGTGATGGCAACCATAAGATACTAATCTCTTCCTTGCAGATTTTTGTTGTTTTAACCAAACTAGCATGTCAAGAGCCTAATTTCTTTCTTTTTTTTTTCCTTTTTTGTGAGGCAATGAGGGTTAAATGACTTGAAGCATTTCAAGAGCCTAGTTCCTTTTTTTTTCTTTTTGCTGGGCAATGAGGGTTAAGTGACTTGCCCAGGACCACACAGCTAGTAAGTATCTAGTGTCTGAGGCCAGATTTGAAACTCTGGTCCTCCTGAATCCAGGGCCAGTGCTTTATCCACTGCACCACCTAGTCGCCCGAAGCCTAGTTCTAAATAGCTCTTGCCTGGAATTTGCTAATAGCTAAAGCCTGGTTTTAATCCTCGAGATGAAGAATTGTAAAGCTGGGAGGGACCATATCTCATCCAACTCCCCATCTGTAGCATCCCTGGCATGTAGTTATGCAGCCTCTCTCAAATACTTACAGTGGCAGATATAGGACTGCTTAACAAAGCTATTGATGAGGCTTGAGCTTGGAAGAAGTCCAACACTAATATAGTCTGGGAGGAGAGCCCCTGAGGAGCAGAGGGCTGCTAGGCTGCCTAAAAAGGTGCAAAATGGCCCAATATTGGGATCAGGTGTGAGGACACTGCCAGCCCCAGGGATATAGGGAGACTTAGTGTCAAAACAAAGAAACAAACAAATGGGGTTTTCTCTAATGCAAAATGAGACCAAGAGAAACTGAAGAACAATAGATTTTGGTTGGATCATGGGAATTTTCAAACCTGAGCATTGGACTTTACAATAAATTTATGACAAAATTTCAATTAAATTCCACTGTATTAGAATCAGACTAATATATTTTTCATAGTCTGACTCTGCCATCCAGCACGCTAGCTAACCCTTCCAGTTTTGAGTCATATACAGGTTTGATAAGCATTCTCCAATTATTCTCCAACTAAGTCACTTAGAAAAATGTTAAATAGCACAGATCCCTTGGGTATGTTATTCTTAACACCAGTCTTACCTTTGGGTTCATCCATTTCACCATGAAGTCACCTAGGTGTACTGTCAGCCAGCCCACATCCCTCCATCTAAAGCACAGGCCATAAGAACAGCATGATTTTGTCAAAAGCTTTCTAAAAATCCAGGCAAAGGATATCTACAGCATTCCTTTCATCTACCACTTTAGTAACATTGTCAAAATAAATCGGAGTTCGTCTGGTATGACCTGTCTGTGATAAGCCCATGCTAGCTTTTAGTGATCACTGTTCCTTCTAGATATTTAGAGACCATTTTTATAATGATACATTTCGGGCAGCTAGGTGGTGCAGTGGATAGAGCACCAGCCCTGGAGTCAGGAGTACCTGAGTTCAAATCCGGCCTCAGACACTTAACACTTACTAGCTGTGTGACTCTGGGCAAGTCACTTAACCCCAATTGCCTCACTTAAAAAAAAAATATAATGATACATTTTTCAATTAGCACCTAAAGAGGTTTTTGTTTGTTGTTTAGTCACTTTTTAGTCATGTTTGACTCTTCATGACCCCATTTGGGGTTTTCTTGGCAAAGATACTGGAGTGATTTGTCATTTCTTTCTCCAGCTCATTTGACAGATAAGGAAACTGAGGCAAACAGGGTTAAGTGACTTGTTCAGGGTCACACTTCCAGTAGGTGTCTGAGGCCTGATTTCAACTTGGGCCTTCCTGATTCCCAGCCCAGTGTTCTATCCACTGTGACACCTACCTGCCCTCCTACTGGGAGAGCAACCAATGATGATAATGATGATAGCCAGTATTAATATAGCACTTTAAGACTTGAAAACCACTTTACAAATATTATTTTATTTTATGTTCACAACTCTGGGAGGCAGGTACTATTACCACCACTCGTGTTACAGGCGAGGTTAGGGAGGCTGAGAGAAGTCAAATGCCTTGCCCAGGGTCTCACAGCCAGGAAGTATCTGATGCTGGATTTGACCTCAGCTTTTTCCTAACTCCAGGTCTAGAGCTCTACTCATTGTGCCATCTAGCTGCCTCATACGCACATATAAGTAAATACAAATTATATACAAAATAGGTACAAAGTGATTTGGGGAGTGGTAGGAGAATCATCTACTGGAAGAATCAGGAAAGATAGCTCTTGAACTAAGCCTTGAAGGGAGTAATGATTCTAAGAGGCAGAGAAGAGGAAGGAGAACTTTTAGGAAGACAGTCTGTGGAAGGACAGAAGCAAAAATAAAAACCCAAGTCAGCTATTTTGCCTGAAATGTAAAATGTGTGTGTGTGTGTCTGTGTTTTCAGTCATCTTTTTTATTTTTAAAATTTTTTAGTGAGGCAAGTGGGGTTAAGTGACTTGCCCAGGGTCACACAGCTAGTAAGTGTTAAGTGTCTGAGGCCGGATTTGAACTCAGTACTTCAGTCATCTTTTAACTCCAGTTTGACCCCATTTGGGGATTTTCTTGGAAACATACTTGAAGTGGTTTGTCATTTTTTTTCCTCCAGTTCATTTGACAGATGGAGAAACTGAGGCAAACAGGGTTAAGTGACTTGCCCAGGGTCGCTCAGCTAGTAAGTGTCTGAAGCCAGATTTGAAATCAGGAAGAATGGTCTTCCTGACTCCAGGTCTGGCACTTTATCTGCTATTGGCGACACCTAACTAAAGAGGTAAGTTTCAGTAATCTGGGGAATTCTTTCATGTGGAATAGACTAGTCCCTAATGATGCTGAATAATGTAGTCCTGTATTAATAATCAACATTATAATAATATTTTAGCTTTGAAAAGAAGTGGCCAGAATGAGTCAGGGCCTTTAGAAGAATGAGCAACCACTTCTCCCCCGTTAGGGTACACCACCAGGAAGCTCTCTTTAAATATTCCTGTGACCATCAAAGGCTGGCTGTAGGTTTCTAGATTCAACCCAAGGAGTGTCGGCTTTGGGCCTTGTGCTCTGGGCCTGCTGAGTTTTTCCTGTTTGTGTGGGCAACCTCTTCATGGAGAAATCCTGCTAATATTCTCCAGGTGCAGACATGACTTCATCTCCTCAAGCATGTTCTCTTTCTTTATAGCTTCTCAAGGAGTGATGGGATCACACTGCCCATTCTGCACTTGCTCTGGGACCCTTAGGAGAAAAGCAGCCCCAAAGAAGTTAGGAGGAGTTTAGGCAACTTTCGTTGAGAGACTCTGCAAACTCCATTTGAAAAAAAAAAAAAAAAGGACAGAATGCCTGGGAAGAAATAAATGGCCTGAATCAGCCCTGCTGCCAGTCCCCAACCCACCCCTGCTCCCACGCTACCAGATGCTCCTTTCTTAAGCTAACAACTAGCCCCAAACTAGCCCCAAAGTTCTTAACTTTATTTTTTGGCCATGGACCCCTTTGGCAGTCTGGTAAAATTTATGGATTCCTTCTCAAAATAATGTTTTTAAATACATAAAATATGGGGGCAGCTAGGTAGCACAATAGATAGAGCACTGGCCCTGGAGTCAGGAGGACCTGAGTTCAAATCTGACCTCAGACACTTAACACTTACTAGCTGTGTGACCCTAGGCAAGTCACTTAACTCCAATTGCCTCACCAAAAAAAAGAAATGCTCAAATACATAAAATACAATATACAGTATTGTAAAGGAAACCAATTATACTGAAATAAAGATGTAATTTCCCGCCCCCCCACCCCCAGCTCAGTTGAAGGACCCTTTTGAATCAGACAGATGCAGAGATCCAAAATCCTGCCTCTGGGACTTAACAGAGACACACAGAGAACGTGGGACCCTAAAGAGGAGATCTGATTGGCAGGAGTTGATATTTGAGGAGCTGCCTTCCACCAATCACTGCTTGATTTTGCCAACCTTATTTTTCCTTACAGTATGTTCCTCATTGAATCTTCTTTCCCATTGGTTCCTCAGGAACCTCTAAACCTTCAATCCTCTACTGGACTTTGAAGTTGAGTACCTATCTGGTGTCTTAGTATCTTAGGAAAGGAACACTACAGAGTTGGTCGATTGATTAATACAGAGAAGAAAGAAGTAATGGGTGATCCCAGAGAAACATCACTGACTTCTAGGGAATAAATATATCTATTTTCTTCCTTTCTTCCTTCCTTCCTTCCTTCCTTCCTTCCTTCCTTCCTTCCTTCCTTCCTTCCTTCCTTCCTTCCTTCCTTCCTTCCTTCCTCCCACCCTCCCTCCCTCCCTCCCTTCATTGAATGCAAATTTTAAGTCAGGTATCCTCCTGGACATATAAAGTAAAGATGACTTTTTTCAATTACAGTAGTGAAGAGGAGAAAGATAGGATGGTAATTGGAAAAGATAGAAAAGTCTATGGAAGGCTTTTTTTAGGATAAGGGAGACTAGAACATACTTTCAGGCAAACAGGGAAGAGACAGTGGAGGGAGAGTGGAAGAAAGAGAAAGAGGAAGGGGGGCAGGAGGGAAGAGGTCTTGGGAGACCTTGGACAAGTCAAACTTCCTGAACCTCAATTTCCACCTCTAAAAAAATGGAATGGAAGGAAGTTAGACTAGACAATCTTCAAGGTCTTTTTCAAGTCTATTATTTCAGGAGAGCAGTAGCATTTCTTTGTATTTCCAGCACTTAGCGTAGTGCGTGGCACATAGTAGGCACTTAATAAACACTTGCTGGCTTGACTTGTGACATTTCTCTAGAAGTTCTTTCTGGACTTTTGGAGCAATACAAAAGTCTATTTCCCGAGACCTGGATTCATTTCTTAATTGCACAGGGCTGACTTGCCAAGTAAGTGGCCGGAGTTCAATTCACCACTGTGCCTCAGTCTCTCAATTATAAAGGCTAGACTAGTATTTCCAGACTGTCCAATACCTTTTTTTTTTTTTGCAAGGCAATGGGGGTTAAGTGACTTGCCCAGGGTCACACAGTTAGTTAAGTGTCAAGTGTCTGAGGCCGGATTTGAACTCAGGTCCTCCTGACTCCAGGGCCGGTGCTTTATTCACTAGGCCACCTAGCTGCCCCTGTCCTATACCTTTCAATGGTATCAGTTCAGCCACTTAGTCAGCCTTGACTATCTTTCCCCTGGATTGTTTTATCCAGTCATTCAAAGAATTCCTGTTGAATATTCGCTTGTGACTTCTCTTTGTTTTTCCACCCAAACTTGATTTAGGCATTAGCCTCCAACTGGCCACCCTGCCTCTGCTCTCCACTCTCCCTGCTCCAATCCATCCTACACATCTCCAGCCAGTCAGATTCATCCTTCTCTCCAGCCTTCTTTCACAATGCACTCCTTCACAGACTCCATATTCCAGCCAAGCTGTTCATCCTATCTGACCTGTTCCTGGATATTTTTGTGCCCTCCATCCCTCATGTCTTCCTTTGCACTTACTATCCTCATGACCCTGGGCAAGTCATGATGGGAGACAGTGCAGTACAAGTGACAGAACACTGACTCTGGATTCAAAGGAACTGAGTTCAAATTCTACTTATAGTTATTATTGCTTCTGTAAACAGGAGCAAATCACTTAACCTCCCTGGGACTTATTTCCTCACGAGTAAAATGAGGGTGTTGGACTAGATTGGGACTATGGATCACCCTTTGGTGAAATTCTTCTCTTCCTTCAATATATGACCCAGGGCTCATTTCCTTTACCAGACCTTCCCTGATTCTTCAGGTAGAAGAAATACCTCCCTCCCTGAATTTCACAGGTCAGTTTTACTTTTTCCAAGCACCTTTGTCAGTCTGTCCTATATTATAATAGTTATATATGTTTAATACCTTCTGATAGATTCTGAGTTTCTGCATCATTTTTCATTTTTGTAGCTGCTGTGCCTTGAACTCAGTTGAATTCTTAAAACATCTGTATTGTCATTTCATTCTCTCAGCTTCCATTACTGACAAGATAAAGTCCCAAACAAACTGTCACCTGGAATTCAAGGCTCAACCTTGAGCTATCTTTTTTCACACCACTCCCCACTCCCCACTCCGGACTCTCCCTTCTACTTACTCACTGTCTCCCAACCACACTCTTCACATTCCATCCTCCAAGTTTCCCTTCATTCTCTTTCTCCTGCCTGGCATGCTCTCCTCCTCTCTTCTGTCTAGTCAAATCCTGCCCATTTTCAAAGCTCAGGACAAGCCCAACTTGCTCCATTAAAAGTTTTTTCCTGGGGGCAGCTAGGTGGCGCAGTGGATAAAGCACCAGCCCTGGATTCAGGAGTACCTGAGTTCAAATCCAGCCTCAGACACTTGACACTTACTAGCTGTGTGACCCTGGGCAAGTCACTTAACCCCCATTGCCCCGCCAAAAAAAAAAAAAAAAGTTTTTTCCTGATTACCCCAGTCCACAGTGAGCCACTCTCTTCTCTGAACTCTCATAAGCTTTCTGAGTCTCAGGTTCCTCATCTGTAAAATGGCATAATAACAACATATACCTAGGGTTGTTGTGAGGATCAACAGATAATATATGTAAAATGCTTTGCAAACATTTGTTCTTGTTGTATTAATCTTTTCAGTCAGGTCTGACTCTCTATAACCCCACTGGGGCTTTTCTTGGCAAAAATAATGGAGTGGTTTGATATTTCCTTCTCCAGTTTATTTTACAGATGAAGAACTGAGGCAAACAGGATAAAATGATTTGTCCAGGGTCACACAACTAGTAAGTATCTGATGCCAGATTTAAACTCAGGAAGATAAGTCTTCCTAACTCCAGGCCTGGCACTCTATTCACTGTATCACCTAGCTGCCCTATTTGCAAACATTGCCCTTGCAAATATTATGGTGCCATATAAATTTAGACACTGATTATTGACACTCCTACTTCTACTACGTTACCCCATTAATCTGTCCATGTCTTTTCTTTCTTTTTTCTTTTTAAAAATTTTTTTAAATTTAAATTTTTTTTTGTCCATGTCTTTTCCACAGAGTATAGGTTGGAATGCATCTCAGAGGCCATCCAATGCACCTCATACCTGAAAAGAATCCTCGCTACTGCTTCCATAACAGTTATCCAAACTTGGCTCTGAGAACTTCACTCAAACTCTTCCTAAGGTAAGCCATCCCATTTCTGGAGAACACTCATCATTAAAGTTTTCCTTGACCCTAAGACCACAAATCCATCTCTTTGCGCCCTCCACCCACTGCTCTTACTTCTTCCCTTTGGGGCCAAAACAGATCAAGCATCATCTTTCTTCCACTGACAGGTGTCTCCTCATCAAATTGTCTCTTCTCCAACTCCTGGAGCTCAGCTTGGGATGCCACGCTCTCAAGTCTCCTCAATGTTGTGGTCACTCTCCTCTTTATACATCACACTAATGTGTGGGGCCCACCCAGTATTCCAGATGGGGTCTTATGGGAATAAAGTACAACCCTGACAGTATAGGGTACTTTTCCTTCTTTCATGGAGCCTACAGTCGCATTAGCCGGCGTATACATTTGGAGCCTGGAGTCCACTGAAATCCCTAAATCTTTTTGACATGAACTCCTATACAGCAGGCATTTAATAAATGCTTGATTGACTATGGAGCCCCATCTCGTTGATTTTCTTTCAACTTTAGGGTAAGACTTCATGCTTAAGGGTCAAGGTAGATAATATGCTGACCTTGGAGGCAGGGAGACCTCAGTGTGACTTATTGGATGTGCCACCCCTCCTTAACATATCTGTTGTAACGATTGGAATAACGCCACCTGCTGGATACTTACTGTAGAAGAGTTCTGCCCATGAAGGGAAGGTCTTTGAGGGCAAGACCAGGAGTCTTTTCTTCAGGAGTCAGGAAGTGACGCGGACTAGTGGGAGGAGGAAGGAAGAGACTGGCACTCAAGTCTCGCTCTTTTTTTTTTTCCTCTGGACTCTGGCGGAGAAGGGAGCTAGAAATGCGCTCTCCCTTTAATAGATAGGAATCTAGACCTTTCTCTCTCTCTTTACCAAATTCTTATTCTCCTTAATAAATGCTTAAAAGTCTAACTCTTGCTAAAGCTTATAATTTATTGGCGACCACTCATTAAATATTTTAGACAGACTAGCTAGAATTTTAGCCCTTAACAGATGGCTGACCACGAAGAGGAAAGCTAACCCTCAGTCTTCTTCTGATCTGCTGGTTGGGTAAGAAATTTCCCCTCCCTCTCCCTTTAACTGCTAAGTACTGGTGTACTGGCTGTGTTTTTCCTTTGAATTTTTTCGAATGGACCTTTTAAACTCCCTAATTATCCTATTTTTGATTTTGGTCTGTTTAACCAGACAAATGGGAGATAAGATCATGTTAATGCTTTGTTTTTGTGGATTTTCTATTTTTCTTTTTATTTTTGTTAAAAGAGCCAGCAACTTACTCACACAAGGAAATATCTCTCCCTCTCCCAACCATGCTTTTTCAGAGAAACCTGAAGAGATTCCCGCAGCTTTTCCCAGTTCTAACACTAATTGTTGCTCTAATTTTGCATGCCTGGAGGCAATGACCCACCCTCTAGAAGCTTTTAATCCCCTAGCACCTGGAGGCAAAGTGGGGGAAGAGGAATCCAGGCCTGAGTTCAAAATCAAGTCTGATTCAAATTGCTCTGGTCCCTCCCCTCCTCTCCAGACCCCACCCTCTACTCCGCCTATGGCCAAGCCCATTGCTTCCCCTGCCTGGGAAGTCCAGAGATCTGATGCGCATGCTCAACTTTTTCTACCTGCATTTGCAGCTTCAGGCTCAGCCCTTCCCCGGCCTGGCTGTGCTTTTGAGACAATCTTAGAAAACTCTTTAAATTCCAGATATGCTTGTTTTGTTCATAATTTTGCTAACCTGCTTTTGTCTTTAATTAGTAATCTTATAAAGCATTTGTATGGTGAAAAGACTGACAGACAATATAAAGGGGTTAAAGAAGAAAAACTTAAGCTGAATAAGAATGACAACCATCAACATAGTTCAAGACTCTGCTTCTTTTGCCATGGAAGGGTATATATTTTAGAGAAATGTAGAAGTAAGCAGCAAGGTATTGATATGAGTGTTGGGGATTTTAGATATCGGAATCAAAAGTGTTCTGAATTCACTCAGAGTATTAATGTCAGTTCAGAGGTTACATAGGATTTCTATGCTATTACACCTACATTTTGAAATTAATGGTATGGGTTTATTTTCATAGAGATTTTCAGGCTTTTGAGATTGTGTTTTATACTTAGTTTTTAAAACAAGGAGAATATTTGTAAAAGCTTTTTATAATCATGTGATCAAGTTTATATTTTATAAGACTCTTATTAATATTAAGTTCACATTCATTTAGACTTTCTTAGTTTGAATTTCATTGTCTTTTATTGTTCCATATGTATTTTCTTCTATTCGTTTATCTAATTTTGAAAAATTGCAAGATGGTTTTGATTTCATAATATAATGTTAATTCTAGGAGTATTGTGCTCCCATATTCTGAGTTGTTTGTTTTTGTTATTTTTTTTCCTCAACTGATTATTTGATCAAACTCTTTAAAGCATTTCCCTGGCAAATTGGTTGCCATGGCAAGTGTAAATTGATTCTAGAAGTATTATTTTTGATAAGCATATTTTTTAAAAAAAGGGGAATGTTTGTAAAAGTTTTCTTTTTTCAAAAAAAGTTTTCTTTAGGATTGTGTTGTGCTTTAACTTGTATTTAAATATGTTAAGATTTTTCACAAAAGTAATTGTATACTAAGTAAAAAAAAGGTATTATTTGAAATTGTTGCATAATTATATATTATATTTTGAGTCAAGATGTATTCACATTTTTTGCAATCATTTATTATCCTCAATTTTAAATCCATATGAGACTTGGATTATGGGAACTTATCATTTAAGATATTAATTGCCTTTATTCTGAGTTATCAGATGCCAGTTGGCCAAGATGCCATCCAATCACAAGAGGAATACATGCAAGAGCAGACACTGAACTGTCACATGAGGGGAGACATGCATGAAGTCAAGGTATGGCCGAGGGAACGGCTTTTGACAAATGTTGAGGTTGGATTCTCTTGGTTTAATATTTTATTCTCTTTTTCCCCACAATATTGTACAGATGGCTGGAAGTATTCATCCCACCCATCTCACTTCTACACCTGGCTTCTATGCTCCCTCCTATATGCCTGATGCCATGGACATCTCAATCCCATGCATCTGATTAAGTCTGACTCAGTTTCTTCCAATATGTTTGGTGGCATGGACATATATTCCATCCACCTATTTTAAGCCTGGCATACTGTATGGGCAGTACATATCGCTCAAGTGTGGGAATGCTCATATCCCATCATTTCTCTGTTCTTTTATGGTAACCCCCATAATTATCTCAGGTGTCATGATAAATACAGTGTTGAATTTGGCCTTGACACCTGTTACCAATTATATTAGATTTTTTAATTTCTCATAATGGCATGAGGATAATTAGGCAGATGATGCAAAAAGTGATGAAACAAAGATAAAAAATTATTTTTAATAATTAATATCGCAGCAATTGTCTTCTCAATTACCCTCCATAAGGGGGGGACTATAGTAATATTATAACTTTAAAGAATGGT
Source organism: Dromiciops gliroides (assembly GCF_019393635.1). Classification (NCBI taxonomy): domain Eukaryota; kingdom Metazoa; phylum Chordata; class Mammalia; order Microbiotheria; family Microbiotheriidae; genus Dromiciops; species Dromiciops gliroides. The sequence goes on from NC_057864.1 coordinate 443,217,117, forward strand.
TCAATTTTTGTTTTATTATATGTTTCATGTGTAACAACTAAGATTCTGAATTCCCTTAGACATGTTTTTGAGAACTTTCATTGTTTGATTTGATTATTGACAAAGCTATTTTAAAGTTGTGTTAAGCTCAATTTTGTAGGAAATTTTCCTGGCTGATTACCAGCATCCACACATCAACCCCTGAAAAGACTTCCATTCCACGACTACACCTAGAGGACATCTGAGAAAAGACTTTCAGAGACTTTAAATGAACAGTTTTGATTTGTTCTTTTTGTTGGTTTTTTTCTCTTTCTGTTATAATATACACCATCTGTAACATGTATTCTCTGCAGAGGCCCTCCCTTTGCAAGACTAATGTCAAAGCGTCGGTTCATGAGGACAAAAAAAAAATTGCCCCTCTGGACAAAACTTTCCTCTCTTCCTTTTCTATATTGTTGTTCACATATTATTAGTTAGCAATAGTTATCATATTGTTTTTACTGTTCCGTCAAGGAAACATTTTGTTTCTTGAGGAACAACAGGGGGGACTGTAACGATTGGAATAACGCCACCTGCTGGATACTTACTGTAGAAGAGTTCTGCCCATGAAGGGAAGGTCTTTGAGGGCAAGACCAGGAGTCTTTTCTTCAGGAGTCAGGAAGTGACGCGGACTAGTGGGAGGAGGAAGGAAGAGACTGGCACTCAAGTCTCGCTCTTTTTTTTTTTCCTCTGGACTCTGGCGGAGAAGGGAGCTAGAAATGCGCTCTCCCTTTAATAGATAGGAATCTAGACCTTTCTCTCTCTCTTTACCAAATTCTTATTCTCCTTAATAAATGCTTAAAAGTCTAACTCTTGCTAAAGCTTATAATTTATTGGCGACCACTCATTAAATATTTTAGACAGACTAGCTAGAATTTTAGCCCTTAACACTGTGCCTCAGTTTCCTCATCTGTAAGATGAAGAGGATAATTATACCAAGATGGGGATTACAGCACCATAATAGCAAAGAGTTGTGAGAATCAAATGAGAGAGTAAAGTGCTTGGCAAGTTGTAAGCTTTGCAAGCTGCTGCTGCTGTTACTATGTTTTCTTTGTATCCTGAGCACAGTGACTACTTAGATTGGGACTTACACAGGTCCTTAATAAGTATTTGAGATTGCACATGTATAACCTATACCAAATTGCTTACTGTCTCATAAAGGGGGGAAATGAGGGAAGGAGGGGAAAAATTTAGAACTCAAAATTAAAAAAAAATGAATGGTAAAAACTGTCTTTACATGTAATTGGGGGAAATATTATTTTAAAAAATAAGTTTATGTAGTTGAATTTAAGCTTTTATTTAAATTGGGTTGAATTTATAGTTTAAGTTTGGTTAAATTGAGTTAAATTTAAATCCTATTTTGGCTCCCTAGATTTGATTTCATCTTAATTAGATCTCATATTCCCTGGCTGAATTTGACCTCTTGAAGACAGGGTTGATACTTTCTACTTTTTTCAAATTTCCCACAGTGCCTAGCCCAGTCCTTTACAAATCAGATCCTCAATAAATACTTCATTGACTCATTGCTCTGTTATTATTTTCTAAAATTAGAGTATGGGTTAATAATGCCAAATATCTAGAAGAAAACCAAAAGGACTTTGCCAACTCCCTGGATATTTCCAAGTATCCAGATGGTTAGTGGCACATGGGTGGGTGTAGCCTGTGCTCCTTACATATCCCACATATGACCCAACTTTTAAAATAGAGTTTTCTTTAATATTCTTGGGCTCATGGAAATTGACTCTTTAGAACTTTATGTTCTCTTTCTCAAAATTGTAGAAGGTACATGAGGTAGGCAGACTCGACCAAGCAAACTTCTGAATACAATGGCCATCTTATGCTTTTTCTGTGAGAACCAAACAATCTCTTTTTCCTTCCTGAGGGCCTTCCCAAGGGTGGACCCCCTGCCTCTCTGGGCACAATTGTACTTTCCAAGCATTTAGCCTCAAGGCTCAGGGCTGGAAAATCCTGGCAATCGGGCCTGCATGTCTGGAACAGAAGAATAGGCCAATGTGATTCCTGGGCACACCCTGGATAAACACTGCTCCCTCAGCCCCATGCTGAGGGCCAGACAGACTGAACCCTCAGGAACAGCATGCTCTGGGATTTTGTAGGAACAAACCCAGTCCGTGACTCCACGTTGCTTTGCCCGGATGGAGACAGAGTCTTCTTACTCTTTGGTTCGGGATGAATGGAATGTTATCGATTGGGTTGCTTGTGTGGCATGAGGAACCCTCCCCCTCCTCCTCCCATCTGTACTACCGCTCCTTGTGCCTCTTCAAGCCCTACACATCCTTCAAGGCCCGGGCACGATCCTACTTCAGATATAAGGATTTCCCCAAATACTCTAAGCTCACCCCCCTCTCTTGCTCCTCCAAACTCACGGCGCTAACTGCTTGGGCCCTTCCTTTTGCTCTTAACAACCACCACACCCCGTAAAACTGGTATACTGGATGACAGTCAGAAGAGGCTGAGGTAGAATAATTAGAGACCCTCTAGTCTGTGCTATGTGAGGGCTGCTCGTGGGAACTGGAGAATAGAAGGCACTGGGGATATAAGATAGCTGGCATCAAATACTTCCAAGGGGGAGTAGGCATCAGGCTTAGGGTCATAGGATTCAGAGCTGGAAGGAACCTCAAAGACCCTCAATGCCCATCCCCTTATTTTACAGATAAGGAAACTGAGGGTGGGGGGATTAAGTGACTTGTCTAAGGTCACCAAAGTAGTTCCAGAGGCAGAATTTGAACCCAGATCCCAGACTCCAGAACCAATGTTCTTTCTTTCCATTGTGCTTCTTCCATTGTACTCTTCATTGTTTGGTTCCAGAGGGCAGAAACAGGAACAATGGTGAGAAGCTGTATTAGGGCAAAATTTAGGCTGGATTCCAGGAGAAATGAACAATGACAATGATTGGAGAACGGAATGGGATGTTTTGTGAGGAAATGGGACCTCCCACAGTGGAGGGCTTCATGAAGCTGATCCCTTCTCTGGTGGTGGGAGCAGGGGGTCTCAGTCAAGTCTGGCTTGGATTGCCACACGACTGCCGATGTCCCATCCTACTGAGGGATTCTGGGGTTGTGGGACTGGTTCTATGAGAACCACATCAGAGAGGACACTGAGTTCCCTAAAAAAGTAGCTGTACTGCTGGGCCGGCAGCATTCAGACTATAAAAACTTAAATGAGAACTTTACAGAGACCTGGGGATTCTATAATCTTTACAGCAGTCATTCGGACTCCTCTTGTCCTTGCTCCAAAGCATCATCAGTTCCCACTAAAGGGCCTGGGTGCAGCGAAGCTGCCCACACACAGACCTCTGTGTCAGGTGCCATGGGACGCTGGGCTGTCCCCTACACAGTCTCAATCTTTTTCCCAGCAGTCTTTGGAAGCCCCAGGGAGAAAGAGAAACTAGTAATGAAGGGTGGCTCCGATCCATTTTATCTTCTATTTCGGTTTCTCTGGAAACTAGAAGGGCTAAGGGTCAGGACAAGGCTCAGTGGAGTGGGTCCCTTGGGATTGTCTGGTTGTATTTTACTTGTAGTATCCCCAGGATTTAGCACAGTGCCCTGTACATCAAAGATGCTTAATAAAATGCTTGTTGATCAATATATGATCTTATTTGATCTGTGATACAGTAGAAAAAGCAATGTCTCTGGAGCCAGAGGACAGGGGTTCAAATCAGGCTCTGATATCTATTCTCTGTGTGGCCTTGGGTGAGCAGCCTTAGGTCTCAGTATCCTCATTTGTAAAACAAAGAAAGGGGTTGGACTAGGCTGCCTCAAAGATCCATTCCAGATATAGATCTAAGGATCCCATGATTTATGATGCTCTTAACAACCCTGGGAGAGAGAGGTGCTTCATCCCACTTTGTGCTGCTTATCTCTGAGGGATGGGTCTAACATATGGGTGGCTAGGTCACTGCTTGAAGAAGAAGCTGAGTTCAAATCCAGCCTCAGACATTTACTAGCTGTGTGACCCTGGGCAAGTCACTTAACCCTGTTTGCCTCAGTTTCCTCATCTGTCAAATGGAGATAATAATAGCATCTACTTCCCAGGGTTGTTATGAGGATCTAATGAGATAATAATTTGTAAGCTGTTAGCACAGTGCCTGGCATATAAGTAAGTGTTATATAAATGTTAGCTATTATGTAAATATATAGACGTCCCCACAACCAAGTGCAACACACTGAGAATTCTTTTTCTAGCTCAATAACCCAACGCCCTGTTATTTGCATTGATATCGAATGAGGGGATGCAGGATGATACAGATGTAAAGGCACTGACTCTGAAGTCAGAGGACCCGGGTTCAAATACTGCCTCTGACACTACCCATGTCACCGTGGGCAGTTCTCTCATCCTCTCTGGGCCTCAGTTTCCTTACCTGTAAAGTGAGGGGCTTGGACTAGACCGCCTTTGAAGTCCCTTCCCACTTTACAACCATGAGCCTGTGACAGCATCACAAGCTGCACCCTGGACCTTGTTTTTCACAGGCCTTCTCAGACCTTGTTGGGCTTTTGGCGTATCTGCTTAGGATCATGGCTCCCACATCTAGCCCTTTCAGCTCCCAAACTAGTCTTGATCTTGTCCTGTTCCCCCTGAGATACTGCCCCCTAACAAGCCAGGTAACCACCTCCTTATTGCTCTCCCCCCACTAGCCCAACACTTTCTCTCTAAGCTGAGGAAGCTTCGATCCATCAGCGCGATAGAACCTATTCAATTACGAAGGCTCCCGACCAAGCTTTGCCCAGGTTGGGGCAGGGGCAACTGTACGCCTTTGCCCACTGTTAAGTGGCATTGAATCGAATTGCAGAGAGCATCAGGAAAGCATCCCTGTTGTCTGTTTGCTCTACCCAGAAATCCCTCACCAAAGAAATTTTCGGACAAAAGTCTCTCCTGACCCCAGGAAACCAGCTGAGTATGTGGCAGTGAGACCCTGGCAGTGCCAAGAGCTGGCCTCATAAGAGGGGGCTCTTTTGGTGGAGGACTTAAAGAAAAGGAGTGGAGCCCTAAGCCCCACTGAGGGGTCTCACTGAGGATGACCAGAGCTCAATGAGGCCCTGGGGCACCATCTTGCTGCTCACCGTGGGGCACAGTTCTGCCTGTGATTCACTTGGTCCTCTCACTCCAGTGGCCAACTCCCCTGCCCCCTACCTTCGTGAAGCTCTCTCGCTGGTCACTGCCAAGCAGCTGGACGCTCTATGCTCCAGACTTAAAATAACCAGGCAGATGGGTGTGGCACCAAAAATGAGGGCAAGAGGAAAAACTATTTTCCAACTGACAAGCGGGATTACTCTTAACGAAACCTTTAGGAAGCCAGGTGATAGATAGCATGTGAGAAGTTCATCCTATGGGTTGGAGCCAAAGGAGCTTAGAGACATTTTGGTATTGGAGGCAGCCTTCAGAAAATAATTACAAAATATGACCAGTCACTGACTGATGAATATCTGACTATTAATGACTCCTATAGGAGATTGGTTATGGTCACAGCCCCACCACTGTCCCCTTCCCCAGAGAAGCGATGTGATGGAGGGAAGAGAACATTGAACTTGGGAGGCAAGAAGGACCTGGGTTTGAATCCTCCTCCGGCATTTATTAGCTGAGGGATCCTGAGATAGTCACTGGTTGAGCCTCAGCTTCCCCATTTGTAGAGGAGTAAGATTGAGAACTGGAAAGGATCACAGGGTCTCAGGTCTAGAAAGGACCTCTAAGACTACCTTGAACCACACCTGAACAAGAATCCACTCTCCATAGAACGTGGTCATCCAGCTGTTGTCTGAAGACCATCAGTGAAAAGGAACCTGCTACTTGTGAAGGCAACTCAATCCACTTTGGGATGGATGGCTGTAATTGTTAGACTTTGTCACTTACTCCTAATTCTGCTACCTCTCCCTGGGGATGTAAACTCTTCACCAGTTAGGACTGTTTCATTCTGTGCACTTGTATCCTCAGCACCTCACCCAGTGCTGCTCATTAAAGGCTAAGGAAACCAAGTCTAATCCCTCCTATCTCATATTCAGCCATCAGGTTCTCCCCTAAGTCACAGGGTCAAAGATCTGAGGTTGGCAGGAGCTTCAGGGGCCACCTGGTTCAACCCTTCCTTTTTACAGATGGAGAAACTGAGGCAGAGGCTAAGTGACTTACTCAGTGTCACACTGCTAATAAATATCTGAGGGCACCATCTGTTCTGTGCACCGTGGTACCTCCAAGCTGCCTACAAAGGTAGAAAGGACCTAAGAGATCCCCTAGTGCAATCCCCTCATTTTTCAGATAAAGAAACTGAAGCCCAGGATTGCCCAAGGTCATAGGTGGGATTTGAACCCAGGTCCTCTGATTCAGAAGTCAATGCTCTTTCCATTATACACTGCTACCTTTTACCCAGGGAATCAGAAAAATAATCTACTGTAAAATTCCCATTTTACAAAGTAGGAAGCTGAGGCCCAGATAAGCAAAAGACTTGCCCAAGGTCACAGGGCTGTTGATTTCTAGCCAAAACATTTAAGATATTTAAAAAGAGCATGCCAATGATAATTAACATTTACATAGAATTTTGAGGTTTATGGAATGCTTTCTACCTGAGGGAGGAGGAGCAAATATTATCTCCATTTTGCAGATAGAGAAAGCAAGGTTTTGAGCAGCTTACTTGCCTATTACGACCCAGCTCATAGAGTGTGAGGCAGAATTTGAATCCAGCATCTCATAACTTCAAGGCCACAGTTCTATCCACTCTGCCCCGTTACACAAAGTCTTGACTGAGTGAGGGCTGTGCCAGCCTCAGATGGACTGACTAGTCACTTGATTAACAACAAGATAGGGGCAGCCAGGGGGCGCGGTGGATAGAGTACCGGCCTTGGATTCAGGAGGACCTGAGTTCAAATCCAGCCTCAGACACTTGACACTTACTAGCTGTGTGACCCTGGGCAAGTCATTTAACCCCAATTGCCTCACAAAAAACAAGAACAAAAAAACCCCAACAAGATAGCTTTCCCTCTCAAACCTGAGAGTAGATGGGGTCTTTCTCATGCCAATATGATTCTTTGGTTTACTTCCTTGGAGGAAGAAAAATATTTTCCCCTTAGATTGGCAGAATGTGACAGAAGCAGCTAGGTGGCACCACAATGCACAGAGCACTGGGTCTAGAGTCAGGAAGACCTGAGTTTGAATCCTACCTCAGACACTAGCTGTGTGACCCTGGGCAAGTCTCTTAACTTGTTTGCTTCAGTTTCTTCAACTATAAAATGGGGATAATAACAGCACTGGCCTCCCAGGGTTGTTGTGAGGATCAAAAGAGATATTTGTAAGGTTCCCCAGCACATTCAATGTGAGTTATTATTATTACAAAGTTATTATAATTACAAATGAATACAAATGTATTATTACATTTAATTATTATTAAAAGACTTGACTGTTGACCTTATCTTGGCATCATAAGTCAGACTGACTAAGCTGAGGAAATCATTGACGATGCTATTAGGACCTTGAACAAATTGCTTAGACTTTCTAGGTCTCAGTTTCCTAACCTGTAAGAGAAGGGAATTCAAAGCGATCGCTAAGGTTCCCACCAGTTCTAAGATCAAAGCAGCCTGGGCAAATCAATACCCAGGGCGTCAGGCTGCTGGGTGGTTTCTGAGAGCTTGGTCACTGCTGACTCTCCAGCCTTCTTCCTGTACCAATTACTCAGAAATTAATATGGAAATGACTTCAGAGAAGAGACATCATTCCCATCTGCTTTGCCCCGCCACCTGCCAAGGAGTACGGAGGGAGTACGGCTTTCCCTCTGACTTGGGGGCTGACACCTCCTTTGTGTATTATCTCCTGGAGAGCAGAGACAGTTCCACTTCTCTATTTGATTCCCCGATGCTTTGCACATAGAAAGTGCTTAAATAAAGGCTCCCTTATCCATTTCCCTTTTCCCTCCTGGAAAAGTATAATTACAAGTGGTGGGATGGAAACAGGACCGGGTGGGCAGGCAGCAGATGCAGGTTCACACCCCCCTGACTCTAACACTGACCGTGGATAAACATATCCCACCATTTCTCTGATCCTCCGTTTCTTAATCTTTAAAATGGGAATAATGATACTCTACACTACCTACCTTGCAGGGTCCGGGGTGAGGAAAAAGCTCGGTTTTTGTTATTTTGAATCCTCCCACGCACAACCCCTTCCCCCACCATTGTCTACCCTGAGCCAAGCTTAGGGAATCTGGATTCACTTACCCATATAGAAATACTCAGGGGTTTTGCCCTCTGAAGATAGATCCTTGACGATGCCTCCAAAGCGAAGCCACAGGCCAAAAACGATGACTGCAGAGCCTGCCAACTGAAAGATACACAAGACTCTTAATCCAACAGGTCTGTGAAGGAAGCTAAAGATGCTGCACCAGTGAGGGAACATCCAAAAGATGGATGGGAAGGAGGGCCAAGAACATCATCACCATCAAAATGAATAAGGATAGGGGCAGCTAGGTGGCGCAGTGGATAGAGCACCAGCCCTGGAGTCAGGAGGACCTGAGTTCAAATCCGGCCTCAGACACTTAACACTTACTAGCTGTGTGACCCTGGGCAGGTCACTTAACCCCAATTGCCTCACCAAAAAAAACAAAACAAAACAAAACAAAATGAATAAGGATAACCAGCATTCACTATAGGGCTTTAATGTCTACAAGGCACTTTCCATACAATTATCTCATCTGATCTTCAACGACCTTGGCAGGTAGGTGTTATTTTTATCTCCATTTTGCAGATGAGGAAACTGATGAAGACAGAAGCTAAGTAACATACCCAGGGTCACACAGCTAGTTAGCGTCTGAGGCCAGATTTCAACTCGAGGTCTTCCTGACTCTAGATCCAGTGCTCTATTCACCTAGCTGCCTCCTAGGCAAATAGAGGTTGAGGGACTTACCCAGGGTCACACAGCTAGTCAGTGTCTGAGGCTGGATTTGAACTCAGGTTGTATGATAATAATGGCTCACATTACTAGAAAGCACTTTACAAGAGATACAAAGTGTTTTTTCTGTACAACAACCCTTCAAAAGATATGTCGTAGGGGCAGGGGCAGCTAGGTGGCGCAGTGGATAAAGCACTGGCCCTGGATTCAGGAGGACCTAAGTTCAAATCTGGCCTCAGACACTTGACACTTACTAGCTGTGTGACCCTGGGCAAGTCACTTGACCTTCATTGCTCCCCCCCAAAAAAAAAGGTGTGAGTGCTAGCGTTATTATACCCATTTTATAAAGCTCACCAAACAATTTGCTTAAGTCTCCACAGTCAGGATTCAAACTGAGCTCTCTTGAATCCAAGTTCACTTGCTCCATTGCACCATGCTGCACACAGAATGTGAAAACTTCTTTTTTTGTTTTTCATCAGAAATTATCTGGGGCAGCTAGGTGGCACAGTGGATAGAGTATTGGACCTGGAGTCAGGAAGACTCATCTTCTTGAGTTCAAATCTAGCCTCAGATAACTTTTTTTTTGGTTTTTGTTTTTTTTTTTGGTGAGGCAATTGGGGTTAAGTGACTTGCCTGGGGTCACACAGCTAGTAAGTGTTAAGTGTCTGAGGTCGGATTTGAACTCAGGTCCTCCTGACTCCAGGGCTGGTGCTCTATCCACTGTGCCACCTAGCTACCCCCAGATAACTCTTTTAAAAAATAATAAATAATTTTGAATTCCACATTTTATTCTTCCTTTCAGATAATTCGTACTAGCTGTGTGACCCTGGGTAAGTCACTTAACCCTGTTTGCCTCAGTTTCCTCATTTGTAAAATGAGCTGGAGAAAGAAATGGCATCTCTGCCCAGAAAACCCCAAATGGGATCACGAAGAGTCAGATATGACTGAACGACAACAAGAATGTTTCTCCCCCTTTTCTCAAGTCTGCTTGGCTGGCACTTTGAGCCTGGCAGAAGGCTTCTCAAATAGATACAAGCCATTTGTCATGTGGACCCACTCATCAACACCACAGAGTAAGAAATGTCAGCAGACACTTTTAGAGCTACAGCATCACACTGAGTGAAATAATCACCCCCCCATCCTGCCCCCCAAGTCCTGAGGAGAGAAGACAGGGAGGGGGAGAAGGAGGTTCACTTTTCTGAACTTGGGAGAAAACAAATCCACTAAATTGCCAACCCACACCTTCTGTGTCTGCAGTCCTCAATTAGAAAGCTTCCTCGGATGCGGTCCATAAGCCCTTCACCCCCCACACCCTCTCTGCCCGTGCCCACTACGCTGACTAGTGAAGGCCCCGGAGACAGCTCAGGCATATTTTTTTTGGTTGCTATTTTGAGTTTCCATGGAAAGTGAGAAAGGAAAAAATAATTTTCCGGAAAAAAAAAAGGCATGGTCTGTGTGCCGTGCGGCCCCAAGTTGAGTCTGAATTGCTGGCCCAAGCAAAACTCGGGCAGACTCTGCAGCTGGTAGAATAATCACTCCGCTTCCTTTCTTTTACCAATCTGAGGCTAAGTTTTAGAATCCAAAGCTGTAAGTCTCCCTGTCCCTGTAGGCCTGGTCTCTCCAGGACTCCTAGATATGAAGACCCACCAGTGGCCTCAAGGCTGCTAGAAGGCAGGCCCTGTCCTCAAAACAGCCTACTTGAATTTCAACCGACCAATTAACTGAGAGAAATTTCTTGGGTACCTACTGTGTGCAAGATAAAGTGAAGAGAGGAGCTTCCCAGATGAATAAAGGGCCACCTTTCCCTAAGGTCAGAGTTTAAACCTTGCTGTCATACATGCATAAGGTGAACTATGTGCAAAATTGTATTCTCTTCAACATACATGAACACACACACACACTATCTCCCTCTCTGAAACATATAGGAACACATGCATACATATATTCTCTTGCCCTCTCTTTCTCCCCTCCCCTCCTGTCCCCTCCTTTCCTCTCCTCTCCTCTTTTCTTCTCCCCTCCCTTTCCCTCCTGCCTACCTCCTCCTCCCTCTCTCCATCCTTTCTCTTTACCTACTCTTATCTCTTTGTCTGTCTGTTTCTTTGTCTCTGTCTCTGTCTGTCTCTTTGTGTCTCTGTCTCTGTGTCTCTGTCTGTCTCTTTGTGTCTGTCTCTGTTTCTCTGTCTTTTTGTGTCTCTGTTTCTGTTTCTCTGTCTGTCTTTTTGTGTCTCTGTCTCTGTCTCTCCTGTCTCTATGATCTTTCTGAAATTTAAGACTATTTATACGAGATTCAGGAAGAACCTGGCCTACATTGAGTAGAAGTAGAGGTGGATTTCAGCTTAACGTAAAGGTAAAAAACCAAACAACAACAAACCAAACCCCTTTCTAATAATTATAAGAACTAGACCTGTCCCAAAATGAAACTGTCCTTCCCAGGAAGTAATTGGGTTCTCTTTCCCCAGAGACTTCAAGAGATGTTGCAGATGATCTTCCTGCCTGGTGCGACTAGATTTTCTCTGAGGTTTTTTCCAACTCTGGAGTTCTATGATCTTTGAAGACTCACTTCTTCCATGCTGGCACCCTCCTCCTCCTCCCCCTCCTCCTCCTCTTCCTTCTCTCTCTCCTCCTCCCTCTTCCTCCTCCTCTTCCTCTTCTTCCTCCTCCTTCTCCTCTTCCCTCTCTTCCTCCTCCTCCCTCTCTTCCTCCTCCTCCTCCTCCTTGTCCCTATTCCCCTCCCACAAATCCAAGCTCAAATCTGAGAAGCCCGTCTAAGAAAAGAAATGTCTTGGTCTGCTGCTAGGGGAAGAAAAGTGAGAATCTCCAGAACAGGAGGAGAGCCCCAGCCCCAGCCACTGGACTCTAATCTGAAATAACTGACTCTCGGGCACTGAGGCAAAGGCTAACTGGATCATGAATCTGCTGCCAGCTGTGGGAGCAGGGCCTGCCTGCTTTTTAATATGACTTTTGTGCTTGATAGAATCTGACTTGAAAGCATGGCATGGCGTCTTCCTTTTCAGTCCATGAAAAGAGAGGAAAGAAGTGACTGGAATAGAGCCTGGCTTGGAAGGAGGCAGCAATGCTCTTGTGGTTTGCCCCCATGTAAACAGAGGGTTTATCCCCAAGGTCTGTACCCTCCCTAGCCAGGACAGGAGGTTTCTTCTACGGACACTATGAGGGAAAAACCTCCTGGCCCAAACCTACATATTTTAGCCCATGGAATTATTTTAGGGAATGACAAAGTTTGAAAAATACAACGCCGAAGTGCTATTGATAGAGGATACACATCCAACCTGTGACCACGGAGAATCCTGAGGAGGAGGAGGATGTGGGGAGGAAGTGACGAGTGTAGGGAGATCCCACAGTGGAGCCACATTTTTGGAATCTCTGGACACAAGCTCTAATTTATAGCTGTCTGGGATCATTCCACCCAGACGGAACACATTTGTCCACTCTGGCACCGATGGATGGGATGCGGAATGGAAAATCAGAAGAGGGGTTACCATTTAAAGGCACTGGGCCATGATGGGAGAGCTGCTCTCCCTCACCCACCCCCAGAAACCACAAGGATCTCCTCTGGGGTCAAGGGAATGGTGACTGAAATGGACGTCCTCATTGTATGACGGAAGGGAGCTGGCTTATTGGCATGAGCGCTCACCAGAATGCACACGGATACCTTGGGTAGTCCCAACCAGGGCCTTTTAAATTTGTGGTGAGGGACAAAGCTGGTGTTCTTTTGGCCAGTGGTGTCTTATGGTCATGTAGTCATTCTGAGTGCCGAGCCTGGATTCAGGAATACCTGGGTTCAAATCCGGCCTCTGACACTTCCTGGCTGTGTGACCCTGGGCAAGTCACTTAATCCTACTTGCTTCAGTTTTCTTATCTGTAAAATGAGCTGGAGAAGGAAATGGAAAATTGCTCTAGTATCTCTGCCAAGAAAACCCCAAATGGGGTAAAGAAGAGTCAGATATGGGGCAGCTAGGTGGCATAGTGGATAAAGCACCAGCCCTAGATTCAGGAGAACCTGAGTTCAAATCCGACCTCAGACACTTGACACTTACTAGCTGTGTGACCCTGGGCAAGTCACTTAACCCTTACTGCCCCAGAAAAAAAAGAAGAGTCAGATACGTCTGAAACAAATGAACAACAGCAAAGTCATTTTGATAACTTGACTTCCAAATATTTAAGCAGCTAGGTGGCCCAGGGGGCCTAAGTCAGGAAGATCTGAGTTCAAATGCACTTACTAGCTCTGTGACTCTGGACAAGTCACTTAACTATTGTCTTCCTCAGTTTCCTTATCTATAAAATGAGGACAACAAGAGCGCCTACACCCAGGATAGCTGTGAGGATCAAATGAAATAATATTTGTAAAGCACTTTATAAACTTTAAAGTGCTATATAAATGCTACTTTTTATGATTATATTTTTAAATTAAAAAATATTTTTAAATGTATGCTGAGCATCAACCGCATGTTGGATGAACACTGTATAAAGAACACAACCAGGGGCAGTTAGGTGGTGCAGTGGATAAAGCACCGGCCCTAGATTCAGGAGGACCTGAATTCAAATTTGGCCTCAGACACTTGACACTTACTAGCTGTGTGACCCTGGGCAAGTCACTTAACCCTCAATGCCCCAGAAAAAAAAAAATAACAGAAACACCAGACATGGTTCTGGCATATTAGACTTCCACAAATCCAAAACTGCAATAGGGAAAGAACCTGGGATTTCGCCAGCATGGGGAATCACTCTAATGGCCACTCCCTCCATCAATGCAGATGAAAAATCTGTCTTTGGCTCAGTAACAAGCAGGAGCATTGTGAGGCTCAAATAAAAGAACGGCTATAAAGAGCTCTGCCAACCTTAAGGCCCTCCATAAATGCCAGCGGTTATTATTATTGTTGTTGTTGTTGTTGTTATTCTTATAAGTTTCCAGTTAACAGGCCTCCAGCCTAATAGTGAATGACTTCATTCCTTCTACTAAACTGCTGAGCTCAAGCAGGGTTCACAGAACCTACCAAGGGGCCTACTGGTAAATGTTTAATAACCCAGTTGGAGGGATTGGGAGGGAACATTTGCACACACACAGTTTTAAATTTAATCTCATTATTAACACTTTCTTAAGTCTAGACAATCAATGAAGCGATAAATCAGGCCCTGACTTGTAGCAATGCCAATTTCTGAGGTGTAAACGCTCACACTGAAAATTAACAAAGAGCCCTTGGAGGCGAACTCCGGCTCCCTGGTAATAAGAAGTCCTTGGGAGTATCTGGAAGAAAACTAAAGTTAAGTGACATATTTGGGGTCACACAGCTGGTGTGATCAGAGGTGAGATTTTCACAGGAGTTAGGGCAGAAAGGGACCTTGGAGGCCCTGCGGTCCAACATCCTTATTTTATAGATGAGAAATTGACCCAAATCACACAGCTAGTCTTCCTGACACTAAGCCAAGCACTCTAACCACTGTGACACAAGGCTGTGCTAGATGTTCCTAATCACAAGCTTTAGTATTTCATCTACTATGCCTCACTGCCCCTCATAATTGTGTTCATATAGCTCTTCGGTTTGTCATGGCATTTTATAGTGTTTACAGTTATTTTAAATGGGGCTTCTCTATCTCTTCCTGCTGGACTTTACTGGTAATGTATAGAAGAAATGATGGTGATTATGGAGGGTTTATTTTATAGCCTGCAACTTTGCTGAAGTTAATCATTTCAACCAGTTTTTTAGTTGACTGTCTAAGAATACCGTTATATCACCTGCTAAGAGTGATAGTTTTGTTTCCTCATTGCATATTCTCATTCCTTTGGTTTTGTTTTCTTTCTTTCGTGCTAGCATTTTTCATTTTGTTTTTTGTTTTTGCAGGGCAATGAGAGTTAAGTGACTTGCCCAGGATCATACAGCTAGTAAGTGTCAAGTATCTGAGGTCAAATTTGAACTCAGGTCCTCCTGAATCCAGGGACGGTGCTTTATCCACTGTGCCACCTGGCTGCCCTCTATAGATAACATTTTTAGTACAATATTGAATAATAGTGGTGATAATGGGCATCCTTGTTTTACCCCCTGATCTTATTGGAAAGACTTCTAGCTTATCCCCATTATAAAGTTTCATACTGCTTCTTATAAAAAGAGAAGTCTACAACTAGTTAAGTTCATTCTTAGGAAAGTTGATGGCAATTCCAATCTAGTTAGGAAAAATTTGTGTCTGGTACTCATCAACCCTCTCATCATTCCCAGTCAAGGCAAGCTTAGTAGTATTGTTTGAGATACAAACACAGTGTGAATGAAAGAACATTGGATTTGGAATCCAAAAAACCTGGTTTCGAGTCTCAGTTCTGCCACTTATTAGTTGTGGGCAAATGAGTTAGCCTCTCTGAGCCTCAGTTCCCTCATCTGAAAATGAGGTGAATAATGCTCATACTATCTAGTACTTCACAGGGTAATGGGAGTGTTTTGTAAATATTTAGTGATAGATACATGTGGACTGTTGTTGTTAGGAAGAGGGCTGGGGCAGCTAGGTGGTGCAGTGGATAAAGCACGGGCCCTGGATTCAGGAGGACCTGAGTTCAAATGCGGCCTCAGATACTTGGCACTTACTGGCTGTGTGACCCTGGGCAAGTCACTTAACCCCCATTGCCCAGCAAAAAAAAAAAAAAAAAAAAAAAAAAAAAAGGAAGAGGGCTGAAGGAAGGACCAAACCATCCTGTACCCTTCTGCAATCTGACTCCAATGCCTCCCTTTAGCATTCTTCCTCTGGGGGCAAGCTGTTATTTCCAGAAGGCCAATGATAAACTGCATATGTCACCTAGGAAGTCTGGAGGACTAGGGAGGGGGTAGCCTGCTCCCGTGAACACATTAACATGAGCAATTTATTGGATCCACCAGCTACCACCTTGGGAAGCAGATGGCAGGCACCTACAGGAAGGCAACACAGAAGGGAGAAGATTTTTTTGTTAAGTGTTGACTGGGGGAGGTAGCCTCAGGTGGGACATTCATGGTGAGGTTCCCTGGGTGATTGCTGTAAGAATGCCTCGCAGACTCACAGCAAACATGTTTTAAGTCCCTACCATGTTCCAGGCACCGTGCTAAGTGCTGATGAACGTCCCTGCTCTCAAGGAGTTCACAATCTGATGGGAAGAGAGAACATACAAACAACTATGTACAAACAAGATATATACAGGACAAACTAGAGATAATCCACAGAGGGAAGGCACTGGCATCGAAGGGGATTGGGAAAGCACCATAGAGAATATCTGGTCCATCTAACTCGTCTTGCAGATGGGACCACTAGGGCCCGGAGAGGATGAGGCACGGTGCCTTGTACACAGGATAGGAACGAGATATGTTCTTGCTGAAACGAGTTGACTCGCCAAGGTCATGCTGTTCAGAACTCTTCACTCTGAACCTGTTGACATTAATGCCTATTTCTTTGCCTGGAATGCTCTTCCTCCTCTAGGAATCCCAAACTCCTTTTCTGGGTCCACTGAGCCCCTCATCTCCTACACAATGTCTTTGCTGAGCCCTCTACTTCCTAGTGCTCCCTCCCACCCAAGAATTTCATATTTTGCATTAGATTGTGAGCTCCTTGAGGGCAGGGACCGTCTTTTGCCTCTCTTTGTACTCTCAGGGCTTAGCACAGTGCCTGTCACATAGTAGGTGATTAATAATTTTTTTTTTTTTAGTTAAGTCCGACTCTTCATATGACTTTATTTGGGGTTTTCTCAGCAAAGATACTGGAATGGTTTGCCATTTCCTTCTCCAGTTATAAATGTTTATTGATTGCATTGTGTAAATGTTGTTTCTTTTTTTTTCCTCTCTTTTTCTTTGGGGGGGTGGTGTCAATGAGGGATAAATGACTTGTCCAGGGTCACACAGTTAGTAAATGTCAAGTGTGTGAGGCTAAATTTGAACTCAGGTCCTCTTGAATCAAGGGCTGGTGCTTTATCCACTGTGCCACCTAGCTGTCTTGCACATGTTGTTTCTTACCAGTAGAAAGCAATATGACCTCCTCAAGACAAGGAACTATCTTTGTGTTACCAGTGCCTAGGGAGGCACTTGCGGCAGAATAAATAGAGAGCTGGCATCAGTCAGTCAACTAATATTTTTAGCCTTAGAATTAGAAGACCTGGGTTCAGGCCCTGCCTCTGACCTATACTGGCTTTGTCACTTAGCCTCTTAGTTCTCAGGACAACCCTCTAAGACTGTAAATGACAGAGAAGTGTGGACCTGCACTGGTGGAGGGACTTTCTTTGTCTGGGAGCTCCCAATACCAATTAAATCACAAGTCTAGGTCCTATTCCTATTCCCTATTTATAGCACCTAGAACAGTGTGTGGCATATAATAGGTGCATAATAAACGCTTGTTGACTAATATATTAGGGAAAATTTATGGAAAAATCATTGCTACATTTGCAGAGACGGATTTCTGTGATTTCAACACGTCAAAGAGGCAGACTGTTGCCTACACAAGATGGGCTTTGATAGCATGATTTGGGCCCAAAGGATCCTTACTTACAACAACAAGTGCCCCGCAATACACTAGCATTTGAAAATGAGACAAATGTCAGTGGTTGGTTAAATTATGTTCACCATTTATGCAAGGAAGATGGAAAATACTCATGGAAAGCTATCAGTGGAAGAACTTGCCAATGCCTTCCCAACCAAGAGAGGAGTGTATATTTTCATGTGTAATTTATAAGAAGCTGGATCTCAAGAATTTCAGTAGCTAACCATATTCCAGAGAATTTTCAGAATATGAAATTACAAATTGCAAGCATATGTCTTTAGAACATGAACGGCCTCTTCAAGAAGTTTTTTTTTTTTTAATCGGAATAGAAAAATTCCAGAAGGGATTAGAAAGCATTAAGGCAAAGTGGATAAACAAACATATTTCCTTTAGGTGTGGCCATCTGCCCAAACCATGTCAATTAGAATGAATAAAAATTTCTTAATGGATTTCAATTTTATTTTCCCCTTTCCTGAGGATTCTTGATGAAGTGACCATTTTGAGGGTAACTTTAATATTAATTGCCAATTAACCTCTTCAGCATTTCTTGAATAAATCCTCTCCTTTTTACTCACACTGTCACCACTCTCCATTCAGGCAGGCCCTTATCACGTCAAGCTAGACCTAGAGTAGCCTCCCAATTTGTCTTGGTACCTCTGGTATCTCTCTGCCCCCATACCTCCTTCATCCCCACTTGGTTGAGTACACATCACTCACAAATCTTCCGAGGTTCTCCACTGCCCAGTCAATAAAGTATAAACTCTGTAATTAACCTGGCTCCCACAGTCTGGCCCCCACCACCTTTCTTTCTGTGTACCTGTTGAGACTGGACTATTTCATGTATGCTTTGTGGCTCCACCTCCCCTCTCATCCTTCTCTCTTCCATTTTTTTTCTTCATACCATCTTCTATCCTCAAGGAGTTTATCTATTTTTTTAAATTTCTTTTTTTTTTTTTTTTTTGCAGAGCAATGGGGTTTAAGTGACTTGCCCAGGGTCACACAGCTAGTAAGTGTCAAGTGTCTGAGGCTGGATTTGAATTCAGGTCCTCTTGAATGCAGGGCTGGTGTTTTATCCACTGTGCTACCTAGCTGCCCCCCCCCAAGGAGTTTATAATATAATTGGGAGATGGGGGAGAGATGGGGGATAAGACACGAACACAGTGGCCTCCCTTTGTCACCTCCACCTTTTGAAATATTTCCCTTCTCCAAAAGGCCAAACTCAGATGACCCTTCCCCTGCGATGACCTTTCTGATTCCCTCATCTGAAAGTGACTTTTACGTTCCATGACCTCTAACATTAGGGACCTTGCCTATATGATTATCATATTCTAATCTGTGTTTATACTTATTTGTGGGTATTATCTCCCATTTAAATGATAAGCCCTTGGAGGGAAAGGGCTATATTTTTAAGTTCATCACCATATCTCTATCCTTACTGAAATGGTGGTGGTGAGGATCATGGTGGTCACAAGCAGGCTGAAACACAGAACCAATAAGGAAGTCTCAAGAAGAATAGGAGTAGGGGCAGCTAGATGGCACAGTGGATAAAGCACCGGCCCTGGATTCAGGAGGACCTGAGTTCAAATCCAGCCTCAGACACTTAACACTTACTAGCTGTGTGATCCTGGGCAAGTCACTTAACCCTCATTGCCCCATGGGGGAAAAGAAGAAGAAGAAGAAGAAGAAGAAGAAGAAGAAGAAGAAGAAGAAGAAGAAGAAGAAGAAGAAGAAGAAGAAGAAGAAGAAGAAGAACAGGAGTAAGGGAGGTAATCAGACAAATGCATAACAGGAAGAGGAGATGGGCTGGTCATGTGTCAAGGGTGTGGGATGACAGGTGAGTGGCCACAATGTTCTACTGGTGTCCCAGTGATGTCAGGACAATAGGAGGAAGGTCTCAAGCAAACTTAGGGGTGAAGGTAGACAAGAATCACAGGATGGACAGGCACAAATGGGCTGTGATCTGCAACCTTGGAGGGGACTTCCAGATGGATGAGATCACAGATCCAGTTGAGTGTTCCTAAATCTAGCCCAGCATGTTATGTGTTGTTGTTGAATCAGATCAAAGTGAAGGAAATCCAAGAACTCTTTATGATTCATAAACATGATTGGGTTGTGAATCCAGGCAACTAAGGTACATGCTGGCTTGGGAGTAGGGAACATTCGAGCTTGAAATCAACCTCCGGCACTTCCCAGCTGTGTAACCCTGGGCAAGTCACTTCAACTACCTGCCTCAATTTTCTCATCTATAAAATGGGAATAATAACAATATTAATAAGGGGCAGCTAGGTGGCGCAGTGGATAGAGCACTGGCCCTGGAGTCAGGAGGACCTGAGTTCAAATCCAGCCTCAGACACTTAACACTTACTAGCTGTGTGACCCTGGGCAAGTCACTTAACCCCAATTGCCTCACTAAAAAAAAAAAAAAATAATGCCTACCTCCCAGAATTTCTTTGCACACCTTGAAGTGCTATATAAATGCCAGTTATTGTTATTATTGTTGTTACTATATTGTCTTAAAGGGCAAGCAGGCATTTGTCCAATTGTGCTATATTGGGGAAATCACTTATCCTTTGTGAGACTCAGTGATTCCTGCTGCAAAATGAGGGAGGTGGAGCAGATGATCTCTGTGGGCCCTGCTAGCCCTAACATTGTGTGAACAATAGCCAGTGTGGTCACTTATACTTTGGGTTCTTTGAGGATAAAGAGTATGGCGAATGGATTTATGGGAGTGGAAACTCTGCCTTCTGGCTGAACACGGTAATTCATCCATCCTCTTCTGGAGTAGTCCCCAACCTTCATCATAAGGCCTAATAATGTCACTCCAATCGGGCAGCTAGCAAGACCCTGAAGACACCATTCACTGGACCAATACTGCACCAACATCTTTCTGGATGTATTTTCTTCAAGTGATACTTACAGAAAGTCCTTAAATTACAGTGTTTCCTGTGACTGTATCTGGCTAACTCGGCTGAGCATTGTTATGAGATGTGGGAGGTGGAAAACCTGAGTTCCAGTTCTGATTCTGCTACTTCCTAGGTCTGTGATCTTGGCCAAGAGATAGAGGGGATTCTTCCTCGGGTCTGGGTTGGACTCAAAGGCTCTGGAGCTCCTTTCTGGCTCTGAGATCCACTATTCCTGGACCTCATCTGTAAACTAGGCACAATAGATTCTTATAGTCTTTTTTTTTTTTAAGTGAGTCAATTGGGGTTAAGTGACTTGCCCAGGGTCACACAGCTAGTAAGTGTTAAGTGTCTGAGGTCAGATTTGAACTCAGGTACTCCTGACTCCAGGGCCGGTGCTCTATCCACTGCGCCACCTAGCTGCCCCCTGGGGCAATAGATTCAATGATCTCTAAAGGGCCCTTCCAGCTCAAAAGCCTAGGATTCTTTGAAAGTTGCAGGTGAGGGGCAGCTAGGTGGCGCAGTGGATAAAGCACGGGCTCTGGATTCAGAAGGACCTGAGTTCAAATCGGGACTCAGACACTTGACACTTACTAGCTCTGTGACTCTGGGCAAGTCACGTAACCCTCATTGCCCTGAAAAAAAAAAAAAAAGAAAGTTGCAGGTGAGCAGTAGTAACAGAGAACAATCTTGTGCCCTGGAAGCAAGAGGATACTGATAGGAGACACTAGGTCCGAGGATTCAGGGTTGCCTAGGAAATACTGAACAAATTCCTCTGGAAGCACTTCAGAAGCGCTTAGCCAGATATAAGCAACCAAATTCTCCCCCAATGAAGACAAATATGGCAACATGGGTCTCGATTTGTAAGCCTATGATTCTGTGGAGTAGGCGTTTAAAAAAAAATTCTGGACCCGTGATTTGGGTGGAGGGGTGAGGAAACTCCTTCCACCAAGCCAGGATACCAAATCTCTCCCAATTTAATAATCATAGAGAGTTACCTTGGGGCTCCTGAGATGCTGAGTGATTTGACCAGAATTACCTAGTCACTCTATATTGGAGAAGAACTGGAACCCAGGTGTTTCTGATTCCAAGGCCAGCTCTTTCTTTACTACACCTCAAGAGGTAGCTTACCAGAGATAGTGCTATTGTCTTTTTACAGGTGAGGAAACTGAGGATCAGCGAGTCTAAATGATTTGTCTGTGGTCACACAGCTGGTAGATGTCAAGAGATGGGATGGGAGTCAAGTCTCTCCCAGCTCCAAGTCCAATATTTTCTCCATCACACACCATCATTTTACATCCAGCCTCAGTCCAACCTACAACCTTGGTCTCTACTGTGAATTCAAACAAAAGCAAACCCGTCATCTCGGGTCTGGAGCTGTCTTCATTTAAAGCTTTTATGCTGATAATTGCTCATTGGGAAATAGGAACACAGATGGGAGTTGCATCACAGAGCACTCCTCCCAATTCTGGTCACAAGAAGCATTAGGAGGTTCAAACCAGAAGCATATTTGCTCTAGGACCCGATGTGGCATTTTTCAGAGAAGAAGAGAAAATAGGTTTTCATCCTATTATTATGCAGTATCAAAGTGGGGGCGGGGTAGGGCAATGGTCAGAGAGTGGTATATATATATGGGGGATTTGGGAGAAGGTGGGTAATTTTAAAAAACTACCTAGAAACAAATATATTGCTTTCACTTAGAAAAGAATCCAAGGGACCACTCAGCTCAGCTTTTCCGGTAAGTCTTAGGACAGGCAGAATCAGGAGATCGATCTGTAGTCAGGAGAGATGCTAGTGGTTGTTTGGTCTGGAAACATCAAATGTTCAATGAACTCCAAGCAGCTGATTGATTGAACATCCTCCTCCTTTTCTGGGCTTTCTGTGAAGTTCTTGGAAGATGGCCTTCAGGTAAGGTGGTATTTCTATACAGTCAACACCTGATTCTCCGAACTAGGAAGGCAGCAGGGATGCAGTCTAAATCACTGCTATATGGCCTGGGGATGCAGGATGTAACTGTGTGTGTGTGTGTGTGTGTGTGTGTGTGTGTGTGTGTGTGTGTGTGTGTGAGAGAGAGAGAGAGAGAGAGAGAGAGAGAGAGAGAGAGAGAGAGAGAGAGAGAGAGGAAATTGGGGTTAAGTGACTTGCCCAGGGTCACACAGCTAGTAAGTGTTAAATGTCTGAGGCCGGATTTGAGCTCAGGTTCTCCTGACTCCAGGGCCAGTGTTCTATCCACTGCACCATCTAGCTGCCCCCAGGATGTAACTTTTTATTTTGTTTTCTGGACAAATTTACCTCTTTCTGTTTGATATAGCCCAGGGATTCTTAACTTTTGGGGGGTTGTGGACCCCTTTGGCAATCTGAATGAATTCTATGGACCCCTTCTCAGAATATTTGTTTAAATTCATAAAATAGAATACTTAGGACTACAAAAGAAACTGATTATATTTACATACTTACATATACATATTTATGTGTATATACGTATATACCCATGTATGTATGCACACACATATAAAACCTAATTCATAGATGTAGGGTTAAGAACACCTGATCTAGACCATTAAAATTATTTTAAATGTTTTTTTATTAAAATTAATTTGCATCCTTAAATATGCATCATTTGACAATAGAGTAGGAATGCTAATGGGTGTGTCCGATGTCAAGGGAAAAAAGTAACAAGAAACTAAAAAGTTAGCTTTGGCCTATCCACAAATTGGATAATTCACACATGGATAATGGTGAATTGGTTGTATTTATGAATTTGATATGGCATCTTTCTTGAAGAAAACAGGGAAAGAGGGAAAGAACTAGCAAGAATTGGGAAGGAGGGCTTCTGGTTGTGGGATATTCTTTAACCAGCAAAACTGAAACACCCTGTATTCCCAGAGAATGACATCAGTCAGCAGGTAAAGCCTAGAATCACTGCGATACTGGAAAAACAAACTAATAAAACAAAAATAAAAATCTGTCCAAGTCAGAAGAAGGGCGTCAAATTCTTTCCATTCCTAACACTGTCAGGAGGAAGGGAGGGAACCACATCTTTTTTTCATCCTATAAGACTCTGACCTCCATAGCCCCTACACAGCATCAGGCATGTTGTGGGTTGTAGATGAAGAAATGAATGCCAGCAAGATGGATAATGAGGACCCATTCACTCTGTAATTGATGTCCTCATAAGCTTTTCTCACATTCTCACATTACAAAGGATAGAGCATTCAGTGGTATATATGTATTTGAATGTGTGTATATGTATATACAGATGTGTATATCTATCACACACACACACACACACACACACATAAAGGCAGCTAGGTGACACAGTGGATAGAATGCTGGTCCTAGAGTCAGGAAGACCCGAGTTCAAATCTGGCCTCAGACACTTCCTAGCTGTGTGACCCTGGGCAAGTCATTTCACTTCTGTTTGCTTCAGTTTCATTATCTGTAAAATGAGCTGGAGAAGGAAAAGGCAAACCACTCCAATACGTTTGCCAAGCAAATGCCAAATGGGGTGATGAAGAGTTGGACATGACTGAAAACAAAGATAGATAGGTAGGTAGATATATAGATAAGAATTTCTTTCTAGAATGCCCACATTTTTGCTATTCGTGATTATTTTCACCATTTTTAGCCATGCCAGGAAGAGTGAAAGCAAGGAAAGAAAAAAATGTTTCAGGAAAGTATTGGTTTAGACATGAGCAGGACTGTTGATGGCAACAGAGCTCTGTGGTCAGCCCTGTTTGCATTAGGTAGGCAAAATATATGCTATGAAAAAGCTAGTTTGGACAGTGTTCATTAGGAAACATTGGCTTATAGCTTGGGTTTTTATAGTGCTTTTCCTCTATAGCATTTTCATAGTGACTCATTCCCCCTCACCACATCCTTATGAGCTCAGTAAGGCAAGTGAGGCAAGTGCTATCGACTCTTCTGCAAAAAGGGAGACATTGAGTTGAAATGGCAGATCAATGGGCCAAGTTCCCTTAGTCTCCAGACCTTCTGCCTCCTCTTCTGGAGCTCCTGTTACTAGAGAAGGGGTCAGAAACTCAGAGCTCTCTGCCATGAGACAGAGCCTGGAGTTGTGGTCGACTTGGTATCCTTGGCCACAGTTCTGCCAATTGGCTTCTCTGAGCAGGATGCTCGTGTGAGCCTGCCAAGACTCCCCCACTTCCCACACAGAACTGCTGCTCCCCCCACCTGTCCCCTGACCTGGCTCTTGTGAGTTGCCACCACCAAGCATCCTCTTTGCCAATCTGTTTCTCCTCACTACCATGAAGCCAGGTAACAACAAGGAAAAGCATATGCTTCTGAAAGCTTGAAAACTTGAATACTGGAACATACTGTCCTTTTGGGAATCTTGGATTAAATGAGTCCATTCAATTCTCCCCTCTCTAGTCCATCCACCACACAAATGTTAAATTGAGCTTCCTAAACCACAAGTTTGGCCCTCTCCCTCACGCAGTAAATTTCACTGGCTCCCTATCACCTCCAGGATCAATTGTAGTTATTATATTTGTAAAATTATTGTTTTTATATTATTATATAGTATTATTCATATTATTATATATAATATACGATATTATATATAAAATATAGAAAAATTTGAGTTCAAAAGCCTTCATAATTTGGCCCTCTTGTATTTTTCTAGGCTTCTCACACCATACTTATGCCCATATCTTGTACAATCCAGTAACACTGACCTCCTTGCTGTTCCTTTTTTTTTTTTTTTGATGAGGCTATTGGGGTTAAGTGATTTGTCCAGGGTCACACAGCTAGTAAGTGTCAAGTGTCTGAGGCCAGATTTGAACTCAGGTCCTCCTGAATCCAGGGCCAGTGCTCTATCCACTGTGCCACCTAGCTGCCCCTCCTTGCTGTTCCTTTAAGGAGACACTATCTCCAGTCTCTGGGCATTTGCCCTGGCAATCCCCTATGCCAAGAATGCTCCCCCTTCTCATCTCCGCCTCCTGGTTTCCCTGGTTTCTTTCAAGTTTCAGCTAAAATTCCACCTCCTACAAGAAGCCTTTCCTGATCTTGCTTAAAGCTAATGCCTTCTCCTCTGTTGGTTCTCTCCAATTTCTCCAGTATTCAGGTGGTTTTTATGTAGTACCTTTCTTTGTATCCCCAGTGCTTAGCAAGAATAGGTGCTTAATAATGACTTGTTGACTTTGTGCTAGGTATGGAACACCTTTTTTTTTTCATTTTATGTGTAGGGAACTCCAAGTGTAGAGACTCCCTCCATTGTTGCAGATCGATAACTGGTCTGTAACTTGTACTCACTGATTGCTCAGGGTCACACAGCTAGTTATGTGCCAGTAGAGACTTAAACCCAAGTCTTCCTGACTCAAGGACAGTTGACTTTCAGGCACTTGGGATACAAAAACAAAAAGGAGAAATGGTTTCATGATCATGACCTGACAGAGGAAGAAGAAATACTGGACTGGGAATAAGAAGACCAGAGTTCAAGATGTACCATGAACACTACTTGTGAAACTTTCCGCCAGTCTCTTAACCCTCAAGGGTAGTTAGGTGGCTCAATGGATAGAGCCCTGGAGTTAGGAGAACATGAGTTCAAATCCAGCTTCAGACATTTACTAGTTGTGTGACCCTGGGCAAGTCACTCAACCCTGCTTGCCTCAGTTCCTCATCTGTAAAATGAGAAGGAAATAGTAAGCCACTCCAGTATTTTTGCCAAGAAAACCCCAAATGGGGTCATGAAGAGTCAGACATGACTGAAATGACTCAACAACAAAAACAACTTAACCCTTTATGCCTCAGATTCCTCCCCTGATGCAGGATGGAACTGCACTGCATCTCTTCCAGTCCTACAATTCTGAGATTATCTGACCATTTCTATCATATCAGTCATAGAAATACTAATGCTATATTAAGGTTGGAATTGGAATGCTACATAAGTCAGGAAGAATATTACTTCCCAGACATCAATAGCTTGACTTCTGTCATTATTTGGGATTTTTTTAAAGCTCTATATTGCTTGTTTGGGTGACACACATTTCCTGGAATTTTCCATGATTTCTGTACTTGAAATGTCAGGCCACAGTTATAGCCATAAGATTTGGGGCTTTTAAAAAAATTCTCTTTAGTTTTAGTTTCTTGAGAAAATGAGGAAAAATGGAAAAGGTGTCTTTAGGAGAGCCCAGAATCTACACACTAACCAAAGCTCCCAATCAGCATTTTTGCTTTTTCCTTTAGATCATTCAAAAAATATTGCTGTTCTATCAACTTTGCTATAACCTTTTTTTTTCAGGGCAATGAGAGTTAAGTGACTTGCCCAGGGTCACACAGCTAGTAAGTGTCAAGTGTCTGAGGCCAGATTTGAACTCAGGTCCTCCTGAATCCAGGGCCGGTGCTTTATTCACTGTGCCACCTAGCTGCCCCTATAACCTTTCTTCATTCCAGCAGAATGTAAGCTCCTTGAGGGTAGGCATTATCTTCCCATTAGTCTTTATCTCTCTAGTGCCTAGTTCAATGTGTATTTTTTTTTTAAGGCAATTGGGGTTAAGTAACTTGCACAAGGTCACACAGCTAGTAAGGGTCAAGTGTCTGAGGCTGAATTTGAACTCAGGGCCTCCTGACTCCAGGGCTGGTGCTCTACTCACTATACCACCTAGCTGCCCCCAAATGTGTAATTCTTCAAGGCATTCTGGTTCAACTGCCAAGTAAAAGAAGGGCAGTAATGCCTAACAAATTTGGAAAGGTAAGTTGGTGTCAGGTTGTGAAGGGCCTTAAAAAGCCAAACAGAGGATTTTTCTATTTAATACAAAAGGCGATATGGAGATGCTGAAGTTTATTGAGGAGGAGAGAGACGTGGTTAGACCTGAGTTTTAGGAAAATCACTTTAGCAGCTATATAGAGTATGGGGCAGAGTGTTTTGAGATTTGAGACAGGGGGACTACTTCAATAGTCCTAGTGGAAAGTGATGGGAACTTGAGCAAAGGTAATGGCTGGGGGGGTGGGGTGGGGAGTAGATGCAAAAGATGTTGTAGAGACAGAAATGAAAAGGTCTGGCAACTGAATGGATATGGGAGACGAAAGAGAGTGAGGAGGTGAGGATATTGTTGAGATTGTCGGCTTGGGCAAGTGCTTGGGATGGTGATGCTTTGAACAGACATATGGACCTATGAGAGAGGTATGAGTTTTAGGGAAAAGATAACAAGTTCTGTTGTGGACATGTTTTTGTTTGAGATGCCTCTGGAATATCTCATTTGAAATGTCCCATCAGATGATAGAGATAGAGCCCAGGAGCCTGACTGGGGCTGGATTTCTTCTGGGAAGGGACTGAACCATGTTTTGCTTTACTCACTCCTGGACTCTCTTCAGTATCTTCCTCCTCCTTGGGTGCTTCTGCCTTCCTATATTAGATCAGCCATGACCTTAAATCCTTGACTACCCAAATCTACTCAATCCCTCTAATTTAGCCAAGCCTGTCCTCTGTGGGATTGTCTTTTCCTAGGTTGCCTAAACCTTGGTTTGGACACTGAGAAAATTCAGCTGATGCCAGGCCATCGGACAATAATTCTAAGGTATCTAGGATAATTTTGCTTTCTTCTCATCCTGAAAAGGTACAAAAGTGAAGCTGAGCTGAAAAATGCAATCCATCTACAGAGAAAAAAACTGATGGTAACTGAATGTAGACTGAAGTATAATTTTTTTTTTGGTTAGTTCCTCTTTCTAAAGTTATTCTGTCTATTTTCTTTCACAACCTGACTAATATGGAGATATTTTGCATGACTGCACATGTATAACTTATACTGAATTGCTTGATTTCTTAGGGAGCGGTGGGGAAGGGGAAGAGAATTTGGAACACGAGTTTTAAAAAATCATTGTGAAAAATTTGTTTTTACATGTAACTTTGGGAAAATTTGAAATAAATAAATTTATTATCATTAAAAAAAGAATTATGGTGGTGAGTTCTGAAAAAAAAAAGTGAAGCTGAGCCTACTATGGGCAACCAAGCAAAATGTCCTGCAGCTTTTGGGGGGAGTGGCTCATTACTAGCAGGGGTCCCAATTCTTCACTAGTGTGAGGCATTCCGAATGAGTCTTCCATCCTCCAGCCCATGCCTCATATCAAAGCCAGAAAAATCTTCCTTATGTATAAATCTGATCATGTCACTCTTCTGCTCAAATACTTTCAGTGACTCCCTATTACCTACCAAGTAAAATTCAAATTTTTTTGCTTGATATTCAAGGCCCTCTACTATCTTCCTACTGTTATCCCATGTTACTTCCCTCCCCATATTTTGTGTTCCTGCCAAACTGGACAACTCTTGGCTCCAGGGACACACACTATATTTTCCTGTTTTGGTGTCTTTGCTCGGGCTTTTTACTGTTCCAGGTCTGGGGGGCAGCTAGGTGGCACAGTGGATAGAGCACCGGCCCTGGAGTCAGGAGTACCTGAGTTCAAATCTCAGACACTTAACACTTACTAGCTGTGTGACCCTGGGCAAGTCACTTAACCCCAATTGCCTCACTAAAAAAAAAACAAAAACCAAAAAACAAACAAACAAAAAAACCTATTCCAGGTCTGGAATGTCCTTTCCCCACTTCATTCTCTGCACCTGTCCAGTTCTTACCCCTCCCTTAAAGGCCAATTCAAATGCTACTTCCCTCATGTAGTTCCTCCCAGCTGGTCATGACTCTCCCCATCAGATTTCATGTAATACTCTAATTTCATAACTACCTAGTGTCATGAATTTTTTCATATTAAAGCATCTGCTTTGATATCTTATTTCCCAATTAGGAAGTAAACACTTTGAGGAGAGGAACTGCGGTTATATCTACACTTTGCTATTCCCCCCACCCCTTTACTCCCCCAGCTCCTACCCAGTCCTTAGTACAGGGCTCTACACACAGCAGAAGCTTAATAATATATGTTTGCTATATTGTATTACAGGTATTTTTTACTCCCAGATGTCTCAGAAAGCAGCAGTTATAAGGCCACAGATACAATCTCCTGACACTACAATGTAGCTGGATTACATGAGGGCTTGTAGGATGTGAGCTGAAATTACTAGGAAAAAAGTTTTTAAAAAAATCTTCCATTTCTAATTGATATCAGTGACTCCAATGTGCAACATTCAAATTAATTAGCAGAACTTGCAAGACATCCTGGAAAGAACACGGATTTGGGAAACTGGAGATCCTTGGGTTGGAATCTCATTTCTGACACTGTGTGACCCCGGGCAAGCTCCTTAACCTCTCTGAGCCTCAGTTTCCGTATGGTAAAATGAAGACACTACCTGCAGGGGTTACCTCTCTCAGGGGCCTGTGGTGAGATCCCAATGAGTTTTAGTTGTGCTCTGTAACACTTAATGGGCTATATAAACGTCAGTAAGGCTGCTGTTGTTGTTGTCATTGTCGCTATCTTCTCTTCTCCACCCCAACCAGGTTGATGACTGCATGTTCTCCATCCCCGTTGCCCCGCTATAGCAGGGGTCAAAAGCAAAGTGGAAGGGCTCTGTTTGCCATATATGGCATCTGACTTTCATCATCTGAGGAGAGCTGTTTCCTGTTGGGTCAGTATAGCCCTAAGAGCCCAGGGTACACAGCACAATGTGAGGAAAACGCTGAGCTCACAACAATATACCAAGGAATAAACAGCTCTGAGGTTTGCCTTTAAATCACCATAAGTGGACAGGGTGGGTGGTGGTGTGTTATTCATATTGCTATGCAACAGGGGAAAAAAAAATAAAGGTGATTTCACCCACAGCCCCAGGAATACTTTGTTCTATCAGATTGTGGTGTCTGAATCTAGACATGCTGGAGGGAGGAGGGTTTTTCATGTCAGATACCAGCCACAGTATCAGAAAGCAATTCTGGGCTGGCAATTGCTGGTTGTTGGTTTTTTTCCCCCTCTTGAAATTCCACAGTGAATATATTTAGAGGCGCTCAGGGAAGGGAGTCTGCTGTTACAGTGGGTTTGATAGAGTCCAGTGTTTACAAAGCCAGGATCAGAACCTTGGGAAACTCAAACCAAACTGTCAGCAGGATGCAAAGTGATTTATCAAGTTGTGGATTACAAATTACACCTTCCAAAGAGGCCCAGGGCCAGCTGAGCCACTGGAGTATGGGGAGACCCTACAAAGGGAAGAGGAAATGCTGCCCTGGACAGTCCTGAGAGCCTGCATCTCCGGAAAGCTCAGGGGGACCTGAGTATTTATGTAAATAAAAGATGTTTAAGGGCCCTCTCAGTTTTCAGGAAGTTAGTTCTTTGTCCCCTCTTCCAACAGCACCCTATCCCTCAAATCCTATTGTTCAGGAAACAGCCAGGGGATGAACTAGGTCAGGATTTTTCTGGATTTTGGTCTCCTCACAAAGCAGAGGCAATTATTTAGGTAATTTGTCCCAAGTCAAAGCTCCTTGCCAAATCATCTGTCCTCTTTACCTGAATGGGGTTATACTGCTGGGAAGGGCTGCGTTGGAGGGGAACAGGGACCCTGTTTCTTTGTCTAGGGTTAGCCCATGTAATAAATTTTAATAAAGGCGCCTAACGAATACTTGCTAAATTGAACTGAATATCTGAAATTTTAAAATGAACCAAGAGGCAACCCCCCCAAAAAAAACCCAACCCAATTCCAACCCCGCCCCAAAACAAAACAAAAAAGAGACTATAAAGACAGTCAGTAGGACAGAGGGATAAAGGACAGAGTTGTGAATGGGTTGTGATCTGCGCTCTTGGAGGGAGTTTCCACACTGAGGTCACAGAACCATTGAAATACTATAGAACAAGGCCGACTGAGTCAGCCTTGCTGGCTAAGGGGCAGAGTACAGATTTTTCTCAAGATGCAGCTAATCCAAGTCATTAACAAGCCTTCCTGTCAAAAGGCATACTATAGTTATTCTCCCTTTTGTGGTTTTGCTCAAGTTCTCTCTTCTTCCCCCTGCCTCCCACCTGGCAATATGCCCTTTGCTGTCTTTTACCCAGTTCCTACTTATCATTCAAAGGGCCAGGTATAGGAGATGAAGTGCTGGACTTGGAATCAGGAAGATGTGAGTTCAAATTCAGCCTCAGATACTTCCTAGTTCTATGACTCTGAGCAAGTCATTTAACCTCTGTTTACCTCCATTTCCTCATCTGTAAAATGGGGATGATAATAAACACCTACCTCCCAGGGTTGTTCTGAGGATAAAATATTTGCAAAGCACTTTGTAAGCCTTAAAATGTTATAGAAATGCTATGATTATTATCATTTTGTTATTATTGTTAATAATAATTCTTCCACAAAACCTTTTCTGACTACTTGGAAAACACACTTAAAGGGAAGTCAGGAAACCTCACCCACTAACTGTTCTGATCTTTGAAAAGTCACTTCTCTCCCCCTATCTAATAAGGAACTTGGCCTAGATTCAACAATTCAGCAAACATTTATTAATTCCATCCTCCCCACAAGACAGTGTGGGGCAAAAGCCTCCCTTGTCTTGTGTTTTTTACATCACCATAGTCATCCTAAGGATCCCTCCCCATCCTACTCCCCCTGGGGCAGGTAGGTGGCGCAGGAGGACCTTAGTTCAAATCCAGCCTCTGACACTTGAAACTTACTAGCTGTGTGACTCTAGGCAAGTCACTTGACACTGACTGCGTCTAACATCTGGGGTCATCTTGATATACACACACACATACATACACACACATACACATATATATGTTTCTTGCCATTGGACCCAGATGGCTCAGGAGGAGAGATTGAGGTTAGTGACTTTGCACAGCCCTCTGTAATGATTGGAATGATGCCACCTGCTGGAGAGTTACAGTAGGAAAGCTCCACCATAAGGAGAAGGCATCTGAGGGCAAGCCATGAGGTCAGTTCCTTGGCGTCAGGAAGTGACGTTTGCTCGTGGGTACTACTGTCTATCAAGGCTACCAGCCAATCAACTTGAGGAGCCTCCCATTTCTGGGAAGAGGACACGAAGTAGGAAGTGGATGCTGGCAGAGGGCTTTTTTCTCTTTTGGTTCCTGACCTCCCAATGGCAGGTCGGATGATGGGGTCTCTTAGAAATAGTTAGATTTTTACCTTTCTCTCTGATCCTAGTGCTCTTTAAAAAATACTTAAACACTTAAATATTCTTGCTAAAGCTTATAATTTACTGGCGACCACTCATTAGATTTTAGATAGTATAGCTAGAATTGTAGCTCCTTACACCTCCCTCACTTAAATCCAATTCACTGCAAGTCATGACATTGGTAAGTGATATCATGATGACATCACCTACCAATTTCACGGTTTCCTTTGAGAATGAAGGACAAACAACAGCTTAGTACAGTGTCTAACGCACGGTAGGCTCTTAATAAATGTTGATTGATTACCTCTGACACATTCCAGCTGTAGGACCACGGGTCCCACTTAACCTCTCTTTGCCCAACACAATTCCAGAAGATAAATGAAGAGAATAGTGACGAGAGGAGTTTTTGATCTATGTTGGTAGAGGGAATTTCTGCACCTGAGAGTACCCTATATATATGAAATTGCAAATTTGAGCCTCTCCCCAAATGCACAAAGCACTGTTGCAGATTCAGAGAGGAAAAACAAGAGCCCCAGTCCTCAAGGAGCTTATCCAAAAGGTGGAGATAAGACATGTATATAGACAAGTGATAAGCAGAGTGAGAATATGACCAGGGCAGAGTCAAGATGCAGATCCAAAGTCTGGAATCTTGAGGGAGAGAATAGGATCCCAGATCTGGAGGAGGAAGGCACCTTAGAACTCAGCTAGAATAACCTCTAAGCAGGTTGGAGGAGATGGGTTAAGTACCTTGCCCAGATAGTAAGGAAAGAGATTAGGATTTAAACTCAGGTCCTGGGACTCCAAATTCATTGCCTTTTCTACCTCAATACATTTCCTCCAGACCACTTTTTAGATCCAATATATTATGATTCTATATTGCAACAGTACAAGATCTCTAATACTCAAGACGCAAATTGATACCACACAATTTTCTCTTCATTAATAAACCACTTGGTGTTGTTTCATCCTTTTTGTCACCTTTTTTAAAACAAAAAAAAATTGTAAAATCCTTAAAGGCAGGAAGTGTGTTTTATTCTTCTCTTACAAGCCACTGAGATATTCTGGTATGGTGAATATAGGACAGGCCTGGAAGTTAGGAAGCCTTAGGTTCAAAGTCAGATTGAGGACACATAAACTGTGTAACAATAGGCAAATCACTTAAGTTTTCAGGGCTTCCAGATAACTCTCTAAATGTCACTTAAAGAGAAGTTGCCCCTCTTTATTTCTCCATCAGAACACAGTTGTTCGGGCACCTAGGTGGCACAGTGGATAAAGCTCACTGACCCTGGATTCAGGAAGACCTGAGTTCAAATCTGGCCTCAGACACTTGACACTTATTAGCTGTGTGACCTGGGCAAGTAAGAATACAGTTGTTTTCTACTGTGATTGAATCATACGTCAAGACTAAAAAAAACAACCCCCACTGCTAGATCTAAGACCAATTCGTGCCATATAATTGGTACTTTGTAAATACTAATTAATAAACCTTTTTGCAGCAGATTTACCCTCCCAATTATACTCTTTTCAGGCAGATTGTAAAACCAATTTGTCTCCATGAAGAGAAGGGGAGAGATGGTCCAGAAAAGATTTGTAATTGGTATTAAAAATATGCAGCAGATAATCCAGAGTAGATAATTTATATCTTGATGATCAAGGCTCAGCAACACATGTAACATGAAATTTCTTAAAGTCTCGAATTTTGTGCCTTGATAAGCATTGATTCATAAAAGAAACTCGGTGAAACTGTCTGGGCTGGCAGAAATCATGTGTTTGACATTTTAGAAGAATATACTTCTCTTCCAAACCTTCTGCTGGAGACTCCTGCTAAGGGCAGCCAAGGGAGAATGCGGTCTTCTGGGAATTCCTCTGCTTTGGCAGAGACAAGTGGAGACTACCTCATTCCCAGGGGCCCATTTATTAATTAGTCACAATTGGGAGAAGAAGGTCTTTCTCAAATTGAACACTTTCCCCAAACCAGCAAGAATCCTTTCCTTCCATACCTTCTTCGAAGATTGGGTAGTTTTAAATGGCTCAGGTCACTACTGCCCCATTCCTGTCCCATAGGAATAACTTAAATTAGTTGGTACTTTGGTGTTTATAAGACAATTTCTTCCCCACAATCCTGTTAGGTAGATTCTACAGATATTATTATCTCTGTTTTATATATGAGGAAACTGAGGCTTAAGAAGTCACCATCACCCAGCAGATAGGATATGTCAGAACGAAGATCCAAACTCCAAACTTCTAACTCCTAACTCTGGACCAATTGTTCTTTTTTTGATATCACTACTGTATCAGAAAACAAAACCAAAAAACCTACATTCAGCAGAGATTCCTCACCCCTACCACATAGCCTGTTGTCCTTTGGCGCAGTCCCCTTACCCAATGCAAGGTAAGGGAGAGAGAGAAAACATTTAGACCCTATTTTGATTCCTTGAAGATGTAGGCACAGAGAGATCTGGGAAGGGTCTTGTCTTAGTCATGCCTCTGAGAATTTGAAATACCCAAGGCTTCATGACCCTCTGCCAGGGAACCACTGCCTCCACCTAGGAGGTGGGAACCATATTTGGTGCTTGCTCCTCCTATTGTCAATAAACTCCTTCGGAGTTGGATGAGATCATCTCTGAGAATCAAAAGGTGCTGGGTACATTGGAGGATTCTGAGAGACCTGGTTGGCTTCGGGGACAAGACTGTTTACCTTGGGAAACCCCCCTCACACAAGCCTCTGGTCCCCAGCCAGCACTTCCTCTTCTCTGCTGGGGACCTGGGTCTACCGTGAACCAACGTCCTCCTGCACTGCCCCCCCCTTCTCCAAAACAAGAGATTTCTCTCCAAATTTGGTTCTGTTTCATGGCCTCAAAGGGGCATCCTGCACCTGCCAGGACCCTCCTGGCCCCTTGATCAGACAGACCCTGGCTCCTGAGGGGAGGGAAGGCTGGAGAGAAAAAACCAAACCTGACGGACAATCAGGTTAGAGGGTGGGAGGGGAGGTGGGGCTGGTGAAGGCAGAAAATCCACACCAGGTGAGGAGAAGCAGGTGGTGCCCCATTCATCCAGAATTGCCTGGAGGACTGAGGAGGGCTGGGGGAGCCTTTAGAGAGAGGCAGGAAGGAATCCCTGCCCCAGAATGAAATCTCAGTTTAAAATGACTCCCCGAGTCCTCTCCCGCCATCCCCCAACCTTTCTGCCTACCTCGTTTGCTTTTTCCTCTATGCCTCTCCATCCCTTTTTCTCCGGTTCTCTCCTTCTTCTCTTTGTGTCTCTGTCTTATTTCCCCTTTAGGTTCGCGCACACACATACATGTATGCACACACATACATGCACACATATGCACACGCCCCTTCCTCCCCCTTCAGTTCCCCCCACCCCTTCACTGTCACTCTCGATCTCACGCCCGCCCGGACCCAGACTCAGCAACTGCAGTCCCTCCTTCCCATCCTCCTTGGGGAAACCCCCCCATTTGTCCCGCTCCCCTCAACCTGGGGGCGCCCACCCCGCTCCCCGCTTGGGGCTCTCACCCAGAAAAGCAGGTTGAAGGCGAGCAGCATGTACTTGATGCAGCGCAGGCCCCCGAGGACGCGCCCCATCCTGCGGCCCCGGCAGCAGCGGGATCCCGAGTCCCCAGGCCCGGCTGCGAGCTCAGCTGGAGCCCCGCGGGGAGGGGGCGGGGCCACGGGGAGGGCGGGGCTTCGGGCAGGGGAGGGATGGGGAAGGGGGCGCTGTGCATGTAGAGGGAGGGAAAGGGAGAGGGGTTTGGAGAGAGAGGAGGGGGGAACCAGAGGGCGTAGGAGAGTGATGGAGGGAGGAGGGGCGTGGGTTGAGGGAGAAGAGAGCTCTTGGAATGGTCTGGGGGCCAGAATTAGCAAGTGCCACGCTCCCTCCCTCTTTCCATACCGATACTGTGTGAAGTGCCTCTTTGGACTCCCCAGCAATGATGAAAGGAGCTTTTGGTAAGAAAAAACCTCCAGGGGAACCCTTTTGATCTAGAACTGTTAGCCTGCTTAATCAGTAAGAGAAACTGACCGCATCCGCAGGGCTTGTGACTATACCAGGGGAAGGTGGTTTTAGGTAGGACAGTCGATCAATTCAAACAAGCATTTGTGAGGTACCTGCTCCCCGCCAGGGACTGGGGGGTCCAAAGTAAAAAATGAAAGCCCCTTCCTTCAAAGAGCTTACATTCTTTTGGGAGTAAATACCATGTATACGCATGGCCTACGCAAAACAAATACAAACATGGACAAGACCTGTGATTTCACTGGTGTTAGGCAGTCCTAGGTGAAGAAATGTCCTCTGTAAGGCAAGTCCCTACTTCATCTGCAGTTTAGTCATACAGAAAGTAGGGAGCAATGCCCAGGGGTCAGAAAGCTAGTGTTGTGTCAAAGTTAGGACCTGAACCATCTTCCTGGCTTCGAGACCTATGGGAGACATTCATATAGAGAAAGTACAATGTAATTTTAGAGGATATGCCAAGAGCTGGTGGAATTGAGAAGGGCAGTGCACTTAAGGTTGGAGTTAAAACGACCCCCCCCCCCATCCCTCACCTCAGGGAATTTACATTCTGTTGGGGGAATACATGTAAAACAGTTAAGTATATATAATAATAGTAATAGTAATAATAATAATATCTAACATTTATAGAGAGCTTGAAGGTTTGCCAGGCACTTTACAAATATCTCATTTTCTCCTCATAACCAGTGAGGAAGTAAGTGTATTATTGTGCCCACTTTATAGATGAGGAAATCCAGGCAGAGGTAAAGTGACTTTTCCAGGGTCACACAGCCAGTTAAGTTTTGGAGGCTGGATTTGAAATTAGGTTTTACTGACTGTAGTTCTAGCACTGTTTCCACTTCAAATCCTAGCTGCTTTATATATGTGATAATCTGAGGAGGGTGAGAGGGCTCACCAACAATGAAGGGGGATCATGGGAGGTTTTCTATAGGAGATCCAAAGAGGTGAGCCTTGAAGGGAGCTAGAGTTCCTGGGAGATGGAGGTGAGGAGGGGGTGCATTGGAATGTATTGGCATAGGAGACAATTTATGAAAAGTTAATCTGGAGTGCCCAGTTCAGGGAGCAGCCCTAGTCTTGACTCTGTAAAGCAGGCTGGCTGCGAATGGCTCCAGGATACCAAGACACTCAGGAGTTACATGTCTCATCCCACAAAGAACAATTTTTCTAGGGAGTATGTGCTGGGAGGAGCAGGATTCCCCCCTCTCTCCCTCCCCCACGATTTTCCAAAGAAGAATGCTTACCTTAATAGGCATGAAGTTGAGGCAGCAGGGAGACAGCTGCCAGGAGGCTCCCAGCTGCGGTCACCACACTAGCTCAGCCTGCCAGCTAAGTTTGTAGAGTGGGAGGGCTGACACCGGGTCTGGACTCCTGCTAAAGTCAGCTAACAGTCATCGGTTCTGAAAAAAGCATTCAAATCATCACGACCTTAACGGTGTTGTAGAAATCTGAACAAAAAGGCCAAAGCTTTTTGAATAGGGTATTGTGATAACTAGTAGCGAGAGGATTGTGCTCAAAAGGCCCTTCCTCAGACATCATCTAATCCAACCTCTTCATTTTTTTTGGAATAAGAGTGAGACTCAGAGGGGCTAAGTGATTTTTCCAAGGTCCCGCACATAATTACATATCAGAGTCAGGATCTGAACCTAGATCCTCGGCCCCAATCCATCAGCACAAGTGTCTGTCGACTACCGATGACAGCAAAAGACAGTGTGTTGATTGCTGTGCAGAAAACTAGAGACAAGTAGGAATTGCTGAGAGAGAAGGGACCTCAGAGGCAATCTAATCTTAAACAATAACTGAAGAATGAATCCCTCTTACTACACAGTGGACATGGTGGGAACCCATTATCTAAAGCAGGACATTGTTGGATTACTTTAACTGTTAGGAAGTGTTTCCAGTCCTTCAAAGAGGTTCTAGACTAGAGTGTATTGTGTGGGGGTGGGGGTGGAGTTGGGATGGTGGTAGTAATACAGGACATAAAAGCAGAAAAAAACACACCTATCTAACAATTCAAGGCAGTATCAAATGAACTTTTACATTGATCATCTCATTCATTTCTGTGCAGTTGCTTTCCCTTGCCTCCTACCCCTACCCTACCCCTTCCTGACTTGGGCACAAGATCTTAGTCTTTTGAATTTACACTGGAAAGGGTTCTGGCAGGGAGGAAGAATATGCATTACAGCAGAGGCCCCAAATATTGCCCACAACACTCTGGAGTGGGGCAGGACCAAATTAAAATGTAATTGGGAAATACTTAACAAGATAAATAAAACATAGATAACATTACATTTGAAAACTAAGTTAATACTGGCCTGCAGGGATCCATATATATACAGATTAGTGGCTCTCATTTCTATTTGAGTTTGACATCACTGCATTAGAGGACCAGTTAAATAGGCAGTTCCTAAGGAGCTGTCTTTCTCTGGGAAGCCTAAATCATTTGTCACTGTCGTCAGTCTCTGCATCTTATGGAGTAAGAATACCATGAATTCCTTTGTTATGAAATGTATAGAAAAAGTCCTCAGTTTATATTAGGACAGCCAATGAAATAAGCATAAGCACTTTATTCCATGATGATATAACCAATATCCTACTTATATTTTGGATAGTGTCCTCCCAGCCCCTATGCCTACTATAGTGTCTGGCAAACAGTAGGCAATTAATGGCTATTAAATTGAACAAATAAAATTAAACAAATTGTTTCTACAATTCAAGAAACTTGTAAACAAACAAGCAATATAGTTTATTCTTTATACTGTACAGTAAAACCTCAATCAAAACCCAACTAATTGGAATTTGACTAGGATTGTTCATGAGTTCTGATTCTTGGAGATTCAAATGTAAAGAAAACAGGTGTACACTTGGGATTTTAAACAGATATCTATCACACAGATGGCTGGAGGGCTCTCCCTCTTTGCTTTTGCCTCTTGAAATTTGTAGGTCATGTTAGAGAAGTGGCCTCCAAACCCTTCTGCTCTTATACTCTTTTCAGTAATGTTTTTTGAGCCTCCCAATATAAATAATCTACATGGATTTCTGTACTGATGTTTTATGTCCATTATAAACCATAGACATAAATAGAAGCTGAGAAAGGAGGAGATAAAGATGATAGCCTTAGCATAGCTAGATACAGCTATTTAGATGGCACTTTAAGGTTTGGAATACTTTACCTGTTATCTTATTTAATCCTCACAACAAATCTGGGAGGTTGGTATAAAAGATGAAATAAACCATTTAAAACATTTATTTTATTAACATCGTAATAATCCTTTCTGGTCTCACTAACATTATTGTAAGACATAGTGCGGCAATTGGGGTTAAGTGACTTGCCCAGGGTCACACAGCTAGTAAGTGTTAAGTGTCTGAAGTCGAATTTGAATTCAAGTCCTCCTGAATCCAGGGCTGGTGCTCTATCCACCGTGCCACCTAGCTGCCCCTTCGTTATTTTTGAAAGTCTAGACTTGACACATTGTAATAATGATTCCAAAGTTTGAAGTTCAGTTCATTTCCATTTTGTTGGCTATGATTGGTGAAAAATGTGGGTAGATCTGAATGGAAATGCATCGTTGGCAATGCTTACCGAATCTCAGTACTAATTTTCAATCCTACCCACCAGTAAGGCAAATGTTTTTGTTGAAAATTCTTCTCTGATTGTCATTCAAACTAACTGGATGGTGTTGTACTTTTATATTTTTATTTATTTTATTATTACTATTTATTTTACTTTTATATTTTTAACAAATAGATTCATGCTGACTGCAACTGTTTGGAAAATCTGTGAAGAGGTTAGAAAATTCTGTTTCCAAGTTTAAGTGTGTAGATATCAGTACACACACACACACACACACACACACACACACTCTTTTCCTCCCAGAAAATAGTAGTAGGGATTTTATTTTTCTCTTCATATTCCTAATGCTTAGCACAGGACCCTACATATTTTGTTGATTTGTTTTAGTCACGTCTGACTCTGTGATCCCATTTCTTGGCATCACTGGAGTGATTTGCCATTTCTGTCTCCAGCTCATTTTACAGATGAGGAACTGAGGCAAACAGGGTTAAATGACTTGCCCTGGGTCACACAGCTGCTGTCTGAGGTTGAATTTGAATTCATGTCTTCCTGCCACCAGGCCTGCTGCTCGATCCACTTCAATACCTAGCCACCCTACCTACTTACATATAGCAGGTAGCTAATAAGTGTTTGTTGAATTGAATCAAATTGATTTTCTGCTCAAAAACCTTCAATGCTTAATTAATAAAGTTTAAACTCCTTACCTTGTCATTTAAGGCCCTCTACAAAATGGGACCAATCAACTCAGACTTTATTTCCCCACTATTGACACTTTTGCTGCCTTGACACTTTGGGCCATTCAGTTAAAATTCCCCTCCTACCTGCCTTCATTTATTGAAATTCTACCCATCCTTCACGAGCCAGCTCCAGGGTTACCTTGGAAACTTTTCTCTGAATAATTGCCATGATGTATAATTATCTGTTTCATGGCATTTATAGGCAGCCTTCAACATATTTCTGTACTGTCACAGGGGGAAGGGAAGAAGTATTTATATAGTGCCTACTATGTGTCAGGCACTGTGCCAAGTGCTTTATAAATACTATCTCGTTTGATCCTCACAAAGAGCCTTAGGAGCGAGGTACTGTTATTATCCTCATTTTTTTGTTGTTGTTGTTCAGTCATTTCAGACTCTTTGTGACTCCGTTTGGAGTTTTCTTGGCAGATACTGGAGTGGTTTGCCATTTTCTTCTCTAGATCATTTTACTGACC
This sequence comes from Dromiciops gliroides, assembly GCF_019393635.1. Lineage (NCBI taxonomy): Eukaryota > Metazoa > Chordata > Mammalia > Microbiotheria > Microbiotheriidae > Dromiciops > Dromiciops gliroides. Next base: position 443,258,217 of record NC_057864.1, read on the forward strand.
AGGAAACTGAAGCAAACAGAGTTAAGTGACTTGCCCACACCTAATACATATCTGAGGCCAGATTTGAACTCCGAAGATGTCTTCCTGACTCCAAGCCTGATGCCCTATCTACTGTGCCACCAACTCCCTGGCCCCATTTTACAGTTGAGGAAATTGAAGCTAAGTGACTTGCCCAGGATCACACAACTAAGTAAGGGTCTGAGGCTGAATCTGAACTCAGGTCTTTCTGACATCAGTCTCAGTGCTCTGCCTACTGCCTTTATTACAGCTTCTGGCAATCATAAAACATTGAAACTAGGAGATGTTAGAGAACACACCTACAATTATATAAATTAAGAAACTGAGTCCCAACAAAGTCAAATGATTTGCCTAAAATCCTACAAGTAGTATGTCACACAGCTGGAACTCATACCCAAGTCTAGGGATCTTTCCACTCACTATACTGTGCTTCCTCCCCAACAGACCTCAGACATCATCTTGCTCAACTACCATTCAATGCCCATATCTCTTCCTCAGCACCCCCTAGAGGTGATCACCTAGTCTCTGATGAATGCTCTTAATGACAGTGAACTTATTACCTTCATAACATCCAATTTTGTAAAGATGTGTTCATTAGGAAGCTCTTTTTTTAATCCTGGCTCTATCCTCTTGAGGCAAACCAGATAAAAATAATCCCTCTTTCACGTGACAGTCTTTCAGACATCTGATGAGAGTGAATATATCCTCTGTAAGTCTTTATATATAATAATATAATATATAAGTTATTTCTCCCAGACTGATTTGTATACTCAAATCTGCCATTTCATCAATGTGAATGTTTCCTTCAATAACGTGGATTACAATTTATCTGTACCTGCCTACTCTCTATGAATCTTGTCCATATATTCCCATCAGTCCACCCAAGGATTCACTTGATTTATGTGGAAGATTCCTTGATTTCTCCTCACATCTTGGGTATACCACTGGAGAACACAAGCTATCCATTAGTTATCCCTTGCTTTCACTTTGTAACTAGGCAATAAACAAGCATTTAGTAAGCCCATCTTAAAAAAAAAATTTCCCCTGATGACATTCTTTACTTCACAATGCTTCTCTTCCCCACCCTCTTAGTAATACTCATTTTTAATTCTTTGCCGACTAGAGTATTATATAACTAGCCACTATACAACATTGGTAAAATGTAATTTAAAATATGAACCCGTGTTTCTGGAAAAAGTTCAGCATTATCAAAGAAGATCTATGATTTTTTTCAAAGACATCTAGCCTACTCTCCTCCTACTTAATTCTGGGGCCATGAACCATTTATTCAAGACAAGCATTCAAGTGCACATATATGTGTATACACACAAATATGTATGTACATGTTCATGTGCATGTATACAATACATACGTACATGGATGAGTAGGCAAATAATATATGTATATGTAAATAAATTATTACTAATGAATGTACTTTGCATCTGGGCAATAAAAGCCATCTCTATGTAGGTTTTCATATATATGTTTTTGTGTATTTGTATGTGCACACCCATACATTCATACTGGTATATGTATATATCAATGTGTGTGTATATATCTCTATATATACATACACACACCTATAAAACATACCGGTTGTCTTTTCTGTATGTTTGCATGTATTTATGTGTTTATAGTACCTACACACCAGTACATGTGTGCATACTGGTTAATACTTATAAATGTACTCTGCTGCGACTAATTACATCTCGGCAATAAAAATCACCTTTTAGTGACGTTTTTCCTATTTCATCTCCTAGAGTCCACCCCCACCCCACTACCTTGTATCTAATAGCTAGCATCTATATAGTATCTAACATTTGCACAATGCTTTATATATCTTTCTCATTTGATCCTTACAACAACCCTGTGTGGCAGGTGCTATTATAAAGATAAGGTGGCTTGTCCCGGGCTCACACAGGTAACGTCTGGAGAATATGAACTCAAGTCCAGTGTCCTGGGCATTGTGCCCCTCACAGGCCTTTCTATTTGCACATACCCATATACAGGTATACGCTGCCTCCCCTAGGCAAGCTCCTGACTGTACGCTCAGCACCTGGTGCAGTTAATGGCTCAGAGGCGGCTCTTCCCCTTCCCCCCACGCATACATCTTTCTTTCCGTGGGGAGGATTAAATGCACAGACAATTCTGCTGGAATTTTTACCAAAATACTTTATATAAAAATCGGGCTCTTCCGCCGCCTGCTCACAGGGTGTGTCCCCTCCGTCCCGCGGCCCTTCCGTTGGCACCAGGAATGCCCCCAGGCCCGCCCGCCTGCCTGCTCCCCGCTGGGGGCGGGGCGGTGGCTGGGGCTCAGTCCAGGGCGGCCAGCTCCTGCAGCAGCTGCTCCTTCTCCCGCTGCAGCTCCCGCACCCGCTGCTGGTTCTGCTCCAGCCGGTCCTCCAGCCACTGCAGCAACGGCCCGCTGATGGCCGACATCTGGCTGCAGAGGTTCTTGGTAAAGACGGAGCCGTTGTGGATCATGGTCACCGAGTCCAGGTGTGGCAGGCTGTGGATGCGCCGGTACGCGTCCTGCTCCTCCTGGCATAGGATCTTGGGCAGCTCGATGGCCGACTCGAGGCACACCTTGCCGATGGTGTCGTGCGGCACCACGTGGATGGGGACCTCGATGCGCTCGTAGTCGGCGCTCTTCTGGGCCTGCACCGACTGGAAGCACGTGTACAGCAGGCGGCCCGTCTTGGTGTTCTTGTCCTCGATGAAGCACGAGAAGATGAGGCCCACGAAGCCCTGGTCCATCATCTGGTACATGGCCTGCGTGCGCACGTCCACGTGCGACGGCCACACGGTGATGTGCGGGTGCGAGTGGTACCAGCCCACCACGCGCACCGGCCGGCCCGTCAGCTCGGCCAGCCGCTCGGCCTCCGTGGACGCGGCCGACAGCTGCTCGGGGGAGATCTCCACGCGGTCCTTGCGCTTGTCCGACCGCCGCAGGATGATCACCGAGTGGATGTGCACGATCTTGCTGGCGTCCACCTCGCCGATGCACAGCCCCATCACCTCCTCCTTCTCCGTGCTCAGGGCATGATTGAGGCACACCAGGAACGCGTCCGAGTCCAGGTGCACCGCCGCGACGGCCATGTCGGATTCGCCGTTCAGCGCTTCCGCTCCGCCGGGCTCCGGCGGCTCCAGCGGCTACTGCGCCTGCGCGGACTCGGGCGCCTTCCCGGCGGGCGGATGGGCGGGGGGGCGGGGCCAGCCCGGCTCGAACTGCTGTGGGGGGTGGGGTGCGGGAGCGGGGCGGAGCCCGGGCCATTCAACACAGCCTAGGGGAGGAAGGAGGGAAAAGGGAGGGGGGAGAAGAGGAGAGAGGAGGCGGAACCTGGGGCCTCGCGGAGCAGCCTAGGGCAGAAGGGAGAAGGAGGAGGGAGGTAGGGGAGGGGGAGGAGGATAGGGACGGTTGGCTGCCTCCTTGTGATCCGGGATGTTGTTGAACTAGCTTCGATCTGTTGTTACAGTAATCTCGGTTTTTTTAAACTTTAGTTTGAATTGTGAAAATCGTTATCAAAAAAACATACCAAAAAAAAAGAAGAAGAGGCTTGTATGAGAAACTAATCTTGTGTTGAAAATACACTTAAAAAAAGAAATATATGAAAATTAAAAAAAATATGCTATATTAAAATGTAAAATAAAGGTGCTTTAAGCATGTTAAATGTGAAATAAAATATCTTGTGTATTGTAATATATTAAAATGTAAAAGAAATATATGATAAATATTAAAACGTAGTATTTATAATATAATAAATTGATATATAAAATAAGTATTATGTATAATGTGTAACATTCAGTTTTAAAACAGGGCATTAAACAAATATATTTGTTATTTATTACATTAAAATGCAAAATAAATTATGTTAAACAATACTAAATATAAAATAAATTTGTTTATATAAAATTACGTCAACATAACAAGCTGACAAGCATTACATGCAACATTTAAATATAAATATATTGCATTATGTATATTTTGTAGTTATTAGAATATGAGTAATAACATGTTAAAATGTAAAACTAATAAATCATGTAGAATATATATTAAGATATAAAAGCAACCTATATTATATATAATATAATAGATTGCTTTTATACCAATACTATATATAATGTAGATTGCTTTTACATAAATATATTCTGCATATCATACGTAGTCTATACATAATCTAATATAGATTGCTTTTACATGTTAATGTACGATATAAGATACTGGATAGTATATTGGACTGGCATTGGACATGCCATTTCATTGATGCTGAGAACTCCCAGTGAAGATTCTCTATACCCATCCAGGATGCTAATTGACCCCTTCTCTGCAACTTACAGTTACCTAAAACACTGAAGGGTTAAAATCGTTGTCCAGGGTCTCCTCCCCTTCTCTCCATTCCCTCCAGATAAGAACAGGCAGTTCTTAAATGAAAATATGCAAACTCGCAATTAAATGAAAAATTCTCCAGATCACTATTAACAGGAGAAATTAAAATTCAAACAACATTGTATGTCAGATTGCCAAAAATGATGATGATGACGACGACTAAGATGATGATGAATATTTATATAGTGCTTACTATGTGCCCAGTACTGTGCTAAGCTTTACAATTATGATATCATTTAGCCAGGATTCAGATCTAGGCTCTCTGCCTCCAAATCGAGGTCTCTGTATGTGTCAGCAAAAGACATGGGGCCAGGGGGCAGCTAGGTGGTGCAGTGGATAAAGCCCTGGCCCTGGATTTGGGAGGACCTGAGTTCAAATCCGGCCTTAGACACTTGACACTTACTAGCTGTGTGACCCTAGGCAAGTCACTTAACCCCAATTGCCTCACAAAAAAAAAAAAAAGACATGGGGGCAAAGAGGCTAAGAAGCGTTAGTGCAATTTTCTTTCAGTTGACATCCATTAGGGAAACAATTTGGAATCATAGTCCCAAAGTCATTAAATTGTACATATCCTTTAACCTCCTCCCCTCAAATAAAGGGCCCTCTCTGATAAATGTGTAGCCAAGCAAAATCAAATACCTTGGTAGTGTCTGAGAATGCAAGTCTCACTGTGCATTCTCCACCATATATATTAGATAAGGCATAAAAACAGGAAAAGAAACATATGTTCACCAAAGTTGTTTGCCACCATCATGGAAGAAATCCAGGACAGAGTCCGGGTTGAATCGGGATTTGTTATACATGCCAGATGCTCCTCTTTGCTGAAATCATAGTGCTTTTGCATCAAATACTCTGGGGAGTTTTGGGGCAGAGTTTCATTATGACTTAGAGACTTTGGTTTAACTATTATTGCAGGGAACCTCCATATACCCATTGCTGAGTGGGCTATTTGGGGGTTAGTTCTCTTCTCCTCAGGACTCAGACAGATGCTCACAGTGGCTTGAATATTCCTGAGGAAGAGAAGTTTAGACAAGTTGTACATTTCAAGGAATCAAGGCATTTTGCTGTGTTGGATGTGAGACATCTTTTTGGAAGAGGACCTTTAGCCAGAATTTTGTTCTACTGGATCAAATTCATTTTACAATTGGGGAAACAATAGTCAGATCTTGTATTCTCTTCATCTTTCAGTCAGCTATGTAATGGTAAAGATATGTTGTACTATAAAATATTTGGGAAAGCCAGCCTATTCCTTACTTATATCCTTGTTAAGGATGTGCTCAGTGCACATGGGGATGATTCTTAGTAAAACGTTATATAGTTGGAAAGAAGGCATATAAGGCAAATATTAGTTGATGTTCTCTGTCTCCTTTTGGGGAATGAATAAGGTCTGACATTTTTATTTTTCTACAACTCTAGTATCTTCTCCTCTTTCTGATACCCCATGAATGGATCCTTCTGTGCCCTTATAATTTTGTTGCTTTGAGCATGAATTTCCTCTGCGTATGCTTGGTCTACACCTACTACTTAGGCAATTGATTCATGTGTTTGCTGTTTAAGGTCTTTTTAAGGTTCATTTTGTCTCATTTTAGTGATTGCTCTGTGTGTGTATGTATATGTATGTGTGTGTGTATATATATATGTATGTATATATATTTGTATACATGTATGTGTATGTATGTATGTGTTAAACTTATCTATGGGAGCAGCTAGTTGGTGAAATGGATAGAGCACTGGACTCGGAATCAGGAAGACTCATCTTCCAGTTCAAATCTGTCCTAAGACACTAACTGTGTGAGTCTGAGCAAGTAAGTCACTTAACCCTGTTTGCCTCAGTTTCCCCATCTATAAAATGAGCTGGAGAAGGAAATGGTAAACCATTTCAGTATCTTTGCCAAGAAAACCCCAAATGAGGTCACAAAGAGTTAGACACAACCAAACAACAACAACACAATGTTATTATAGTCTGTGTTTGTTTGTCCCCCTCATTTCCTGTGTTTTCCTAATAACTTACTTAAACAGGTCAAGTCAGAGTTGTTTTTATTGCATATCATACCTTTTTGCTATTTTAAAATTCTCTCAGCTTTGTATGATTTTTGACCTTTGCTCTAACAGGTTGGTGTTCTGACTGCACACAGATTCAGGGATACCCCCCCTTTGGTAATGAGTCATTTCCTGTCTGTTAAAATATTTCACCTTTTTGTGTGTGGTGTTTTTGCTCTTTTCCATGTCCAACAATTTTCAGTTCTTTTCTCTGAGGGTTTGTGATATACAGGTATGAGCCTTTCGAGTCGTCTAAGTCTTTGGTCTTTTGTTCCTTTTTGGCTTCTTGTTCTTTAGTCTTTTTTTTTTTTTTTGTGGGGCAATGGGGGTTAAGTGACTTGCCCAGCATCACACAGCTAGTAAGTGTCAAGTGTCTGAGGTTGGATTTGAACTCAGGTCCTCCTGAATCCAAAGCTTCCCCTGTTCTTTAGTCTTGATCCATCTTTTTCTAATGGATTTCTCACTATCCTCCACTATTACTACCTTTGTATCAAGTCAAACTTTTTTTTTGGAAAGCTGGTTGTTAAACATTTACTCCTGGAAGGAGATAAAATTGAAAAGTATCAGGCCATATTGTAGCAGAACTAGAATGCTAACCTGAAGAGCCTAAATTTGATTGACAGTGGGTAAGGCTTTTGTGTTTACATCAACAGGACTGAAGTGTTTTAGGAAGAGTAATCCAGTAGTGGTGTTCACAATGGATGGTTTGGAGAGGGGAAAGACTGGAAGTGCAAATTTATTCAATCAACTAGCATTTATTAAGTACTTTCCATGCGTTCACATAGGAGATTATTTCAACTGTCAAGGTGAGGGGTAATGAGGGCTTGAACCTGGATGGTATCAGTGGGAATAAAGAGCCCAGTACTAGATATGATGAGCAAGTAGATCTAGTAGGTGCTTCCTTGGGAGCTAATTATTCAAGGGTGAAGAAGAAGGAAGTATCAAATATAACTTGGGAGGCTTCAAGCCTGGTATCTGGGAGAACAGAAATAGGGATGTCAGAAGGAACTGGAAGATAAGATTAGGTTGAGACTGTTGTTACCGCTAAATTGGTTCTGAAAATATTCCTTTTTCAAAGAATTACTCGCCGACATGATCCAATCAAAATTTAAGTAAAAGTTTTTGTTATTTGGCACACAAAATTATTTGTCTGGGAAAAGAAGTCTAAGCTTCAACTCCTGGGGAGGAACATGTTTATGGCATATTCCTCAATCAGTCAGCACATAGAGGTATGGCTGGGAGAAGTCTAAACTTCAACTCCCCAAACAAAGGAGAAGGTAATAGTTTTATAGAGGAGAGAAGGGGGTGGGGAGAGAGACTTAAGACTAAAAAGTTAAAGCAGTTTGGAAAATGGTGTTGTTAGCTATTTGGATACATGAATAATAAAAATTCCACATTTCTAATTTGAGATTATTGCCATTACCTGGTCCTAATCACATAGCAAACATAACTGGCTCCCAACTAAGTTCTTGCTATAAATTTCAAGGTGCCCAGCTTTCTGGGTGTCTGTAACATGTCAGCTTTATTATCTGTTTTACTAACCACTATCTGGTTAATTACTTTGCTTCTTCAAGGAAAGAGTAATCTCTAACTTACCCCAGCAAGCAACAGTATTTCTCCATGGTCATAGTGTCCCCCCCTCAGGGCCAGAGCATCCCTAACTGGGCCCAGGCCTACCAGGCTGCTACTACACTGTGATCAAACCTTTACCTTGAATGCCCTCAGCCCTAATGTAGAATCAGCTAGGTGACATTGTGGATAAAGTGCTGGATACCAAGGCAGGAAGACCTGATTTCCAATACAACTGGAGACTCTTACTAACCATGTGATCTTGAGAAAGTCACTTAACCTCTGTCCTTATCTTCTTCATTTGTAAAATGAGGATGCTAACAATAGCACCTACCTCCCAGAATTGTTTTTAAGGGTAAAATAAGATAATGTTTGTGGAGTACTTTGCAAACCTTAAAGCACAATATAAATGTTAGCTATTATTATTACTCAAACTGGCCCACATTACTATCATGTAATAGAAAAGTGGGTCTAAAGTTAGGAGGGTGGAATTCCTGGGTTGGAATCCAGATTTCTTCAGTCCAGGAAGTTTCTTCTGATTTGCCCAGGACCACATAGTTATTAACAGTAACTAACATTTCTATATCTCCTTCCATGCAACAATTGGGGGAAGTACAGGTACTATCATCTCCATCTCACAGATTTAGTGCCACAGAGACAGACATGGAAGGAGTGATTAATAGTAGTAGTAGTAATAGTAGTAGCAGTAATAGTAATAGTAGCATGTATATAGACTTTTTTTTTTTTTTTTAGTGAGGCAATTGGGGTTAAGTGACTTGCCCAGGGTCACACAGCTACTAAGTGTCAAGTGTCTGAGGCCGGATTTGAACTCAGGTACTCCTGAATCCAGGGCTGGTGCTCTATCCACTGCGCCACCTAGCCGCCCCCATATAGACTTTTAAGATTTGCAAAACACGGGGCAGCTAGATGGTGCAGTGAAAAGAGCACCGGCCCTGGAGTCAGGAGGACCTGAGTTCAAATCCAGCCTCAGTCACTTAACCCCAATTGCCTCACTTAAAAAAAAAAAAGATTTGCAAAACACTTCACAAATACTGCCTCATATGATCCGCGTTACAGCCCTGGGGAGAATGTGTGATTATTATCCCCTTTTCCAAGGACACTGAGGTTAAGTGACTTCCCCAGGGTCTTTCAGCTAGTGTCTGAGGTTGGGTTTGAACTTAGGTCTCCTTGCTGTTCTTCCTTCATTCTAGAACACGACCAATGACATCACAAGAGCCATGTCTTGACTTTTGAATGAATTGGATTTCAGTGAGGCAAGGCTGCAAAAAGTCCTCTCTCTCTCTCTCTCTCTCTCTCTCTCTCTCTCTCTCTCTCTCTCTCTCTCTCTCTCTCTCTCTCTCCCTCTCTCTTCCAGAATCCAGTCAAGGTCCAACACTCTAACCACTGTGATAATAACAGTTTGAACTTTGATCTTATGGTATTTATGCATAATCATTATACCACTTTCCCCTACTCCTTCTGTATGGTTATGATTTCCTTCTTTTTTGGTGGTGGTGGTGGTGGGGCAATGAGGGTTAAGTGACTTGCCCAGGGTCACACAGCTAGTATGGGTCAAGTGTCTGAGACTGGATTTGAACTCAGGTCCTCTTGAATCTAGGCCAGTGCTTTATCCACTACGCCACCTAGCTGCTTCCTCTATGTGGTTATGAAAGCACTTTTTTAAAGCTTAAAAAATAATGTAAATATACTGTTGTTGTTATTTTATTCTCATTTTATGTTGATACCTGATTTCAAGTTCCTTCTCTCCTTTCCTCCTTCCTCCCCTCCAGCACACACTATTTCAGGTAGCCCTGACAGGAAGGAAGTCTTCTTTCTTGGTACATCTCTCCAGCACTAAGTAGAGGGTCTTGTACCAAGTGAACCAACTCTGCTTTTATTCCTGTTGTTTTGTTAAATACCAGCTGGGGATTTCTTTACAGGTGGCAGCTAGCTGTCTGCTTGGGTCCTGCTGCAAGCATGGTGTCTGTCTCCCTGGGAGATCTTTTTTCACAGCAGCCCAGCCTAAATGTGCTTTCTCTCTGAGCTGTCCCTTGGCGGTCACCGTCGGCACAGCTGGCGCTTCCATTGGCGGGACTGGGAGCTGTTTCCCTGCCTGCTGAGTTTGCAATGTATTGATGGTGCTACTGAGAAGCTGTTGATGGAAAATATCTGTGGGCTCCTGGACTTCTTAGCAAACCATCCCCTGGCTGCCTGGGGAGGCAGGGAAGGTAGGCAAGCTGGGGCCTCAGATTCATGACTGCCCACAGTCTCCATGGTCACAGGCTTCCTGTGACTCAACTTTCCACAGTTGAAACAGCAGTTGCTGCTGCTGCTTCTGGTGTTCAGTGGTGGGAGGAAGAGAGGGAGGGTCAATACCTACTTGTCCAAGAGGTGGATGAAGGAAGAGGAAGGAAGAAACAGTTTAGGTCTCTGCTGAAAACAGGAGAGAGATAAAACTATAAGGAAATTCAGAGTTTTTCCAGGGCCCTGTGGAGAGCCTGCTCACTTGCTCTCTCTCTCTCTTTCTCTCTCTCTCCTGTAGTGGTGGGGTGCTTTTATAAGAAATAGAGGACAGGGCCAGCTAGGTGGCACAGTGGATAAAGCACTGGCCCTGGATTCAGGAGGACCTGAGTTCAAATCTGCCATCAGACACTTGACACTAACTGTGTGACCCTGGGCAAATCACTTAACCCCCATTGCCCCACAAAAAAAAGAAAGAAAGAAAGAAAGAAAAAAGAAAGAAACAGAGGAGAGGAAGCAGAGATGGAAATATAGGAAGACCTAGGCTCATTTCTAGCCCTCGGCTTCTACTGGTTGTATGACTCTGGGCAAGAAATTTAATTTCTAAGTGCCCCCAAGTGATTCTCTAAGACAACAAATTGCAGAGCCCATCCAAATCTGCCTTGGTAGAAAGAAGGAGTTTCTTTACCAGGGAGTTTCCAATACCGAAGAAATCATAAATCTAATCCCAATCCACTCCCCCCAAAGCAATAACCAAGAGATGGGAGAGTGTGTGTCAGGATAAATAGCCCCACTTGGAGCTCTGAAAATCTGGGTTCAAATCTTGCCTCTGACACTAAACTATTTGATTCTAGGCCTTATTCCTGGGCTCAACATGGAAAGGGACCCTCTAGGGAGAGAGCAAGTGTATAAGGTATAAGAAAACTGGAAAGGTAGGAAGGGACCATATTCTGACAAACTTTAAAACTTGATTTTGGAGGTAATTGGGAGCCACTGGGGTTTATTGAATAGAGGAATGATGTGGTAAGAGCTTCGTTTTCAGAGATCCACTTGACAGCTGAATTGAGGATTGATTGGAATGAGGAAGAGAACTGAGTTAGGGAGACCCACCAGCAGACTACTTTTTTTTTTTTTTTACGGGGCAATGGGGTTAAGTGACTTGCCCAGGGTCACACAGCTAGTAAGTGTCAAGTGTCTGAGGCCGGATTTGAACTCAGGAACTCCTGAATCCAGGGCCGGTGCTCTATCCACTGCGCCACCTAGCTGCCCCATCAGCAGACTATTGTAGGAGTCCCAGAAGGAGGTCATGAGGAACTGTGTGTGCGTGGTTCCCATGTCAGAAGAGAGAAGGCATATTGGAGAGAGGTCATTTAGAAAAGACAGTGCTTGACCACTGATCAGATTTGAGAGGGTAAGAGAGAGAGTATGAAGACTCAAGGTTGACACCTGGTTGCTAGTCAGGGTGTAAGCTTCTCTTTCATAGGGATTGTTTCATTAAATTGTAATTGTATATCTAGTACTTAGTACAGTGCCTGGTATATAGTAAGCACTTCATAAATATTGTTTGGGGATGGCCCCATCCTGCAAGATCAAATCAGTTCTGAAACTCCCTTATCTTCAGTAAGCTTTGCATCTGGGGCCCCTCCCTACCTCTGCGGAAGGTGGAGAAAGAACAACAGGGAGCTCCTCCCAGATTCTCCATTTAAGAAAGGCTTCCTGGGCAGTCATCTCATCATTTCCCATTAGGCAGAACTTCAACATCCCCCTCCCACTCCCTCCCCCTTATACTCCTCTCCCCAATTAGATTGTGAGCTCCCTGAGGGTAGGGACTGTCTTTTGCTTTTCTTTGTATCCTGGACACTTGGTATATTGCCTGGAATGTAACAAACAAATGTTTATTGACTGATGGATACAAAGACAAAAATGAAACCTCCATTTCCTTCAAGAAGATTCCATTGATAAATGACTTTCCCCTTGAATTGAATTGTTGAATTCTTACTCTAAGATCTGTGTTCCAGCTCCTCCCATCCTCTCATTCAGAAAAAAAAAAATTACCCCTTCTACCAATTCACATCACAACAGATGGTTTTTTTTCTTCTTCATATTCCCCATATTGTCTTTAAAAGCTCATCAGCAAGACTTTAGAGGAGAGAGAGAGAGAGAGAGAGAGAGAGAGAGAGAGAGAGAGAGAGAGAGAGAGAGAGAGAGAGCACGAGAGAGAGCGAGAGAGCACTCCAGTTATCTCCTGTTCTTGAACGAGAGCTTTAAAATATTTACAGAAGAATAAATAATGTCCTTATCAACACTCATTCATCTCTTATGGTTCTGTTATGCCTCTGTAGCTGTTTTTTGTGGTTGACTTATCTCTCTAAAAGGTACAGATGAATCACAGAAGGGGCCAAGGGGGGAGGGTTGCCTTATGTCTGACTTGACTTTAGTTAGCTAGCTGATAACAACTATCCCTCTCTTTTCTTCCTCTCCCCATTCCCATACCATCTTCCAATCTATCCATGTTCCTAGCCACGAGTCATATCCTTAACATGGTCCTACCTTCTGATGCCTCTCCTTAGTCCTTAAAATTTCCTCACTTTTTTTTTTTGTGGGGCAATGAGGGTTAAGTGACTTGCCCAGGGTCACACAGCTAGTAAGTGTCAAGTGTCTGAGGGTAGATTTGAATTCAGGTCTTCCTGAATCCAGGGCCGGTACTTTGTCTATTGCGCCACCTAGTTACCCCCAAATACAAAATCTTTAGCTTGGAATTTAAAGCCCTCTACAATCCGGCTACCTCCCATCCACCCTTTTAGACATTTTATAATGCTTTATAAGGAAGGAATAAGAGGTAAAGAAAGAAGTTTCTCTAAGGTCATTTCTATTTCTAAATCCCATGACTGACCCACAGCCCATCACTTTCATGCTTCTATATTTGAAGTTTTTCCAGGTGAATAGGACCTTTGAGAGCAATCCTACAATCAAAGCTGGATATGAGAAAGATCACCATTGAGGTTCCTGGAATGAACTACTGAAGGGAGAGACTGGAGGTGGAGAGACCCTTTAGATGGTTATTACAATAGCTGTGGTGAGAAGTATTGAAGATCTCATTTAGGGTGGTGCTTCTGGGTGTAGGAAGGAAGAGATATGTTTGTGAGACCTTAAGAAGGAAAAATTCAACCATTTTGGTTGGTGATTGGAGATGGTAGGGGGTGAGGAAGGGAGGAACTCTCTGAACACTGAAATTTTAAACTTGAGTGACTTGGGAGGAAAGTGGTACCATTTACAGGAAGTTAGGAGAAGGGCTTAATTTTGTGGATAAAATAATTAGCTTGGTTTCAGACATAAGTGAAGGCGAAGGGGTTAGCCTTGGCCTCAAGAAACCTCATTCAAAGAGAAAGAAGGGAAGTAGAAGAGATGTGGCTTTCAGAGGTTCTCATCTTTATCAGAGAATTTATACTGGAAAGAAGCTATGCTAAGTGCTTTACAAATATATTTTCAGGGGCAGCTAGGTGGCGCAGTGAATAGAGCACCGGCCCTGGAGTCAGGAGTACCTGAGTTCAAATCTGACCTCAGACACTTAACACTTACTAGCTGTGTGACCCTGGGCAAGTCACTTAATCCCAATTGCCTCACTAAAAGAACCAAAACAAAACAAAAAAAACCAAATATATTTTCATTTGATTTTCACAACAACCCTGGGAGGTTAGTACAGTTATTATCCTCATTTTATAGCTGAGGTGTGAGAAAATGGGTAGTTGTCTTCTCTCAATGGGGATATAACAGTCAATCATACTCCTCCTGACCTGTTTTTAGGACAAAGGTCTTAGATCCCCTCCTCCCCCTTGGGCTAACAAAATCACACGGTTCAAGGAGCCCTGGTCTCAATAAGGTCTGCTCCTGAGTTGCGTCCATATAAGGAAGAATAAGGTCTACTCCTGACTTATGCCCATATAAGGAAGAACTGATTTGGGATGGGAATACTGCCTGATTAGCTAGTTTTTGCACATAGATTGTAACCCTTGAGTAATCAGACCAATGATGAAAAAGGGGAGGGTCCATTTGAGTTAGGGACTAGGGTTTAAAACAGGGCCTGTGGGCCTCCTTTCTTTGCACCCACTAGCTGCACACTAGGATGCCTCCTCACGAGAAGGAAATAAAAGAGCCTTTGTCACATCCTTGCTGAGTTCCTGAGAATTATTGAGAAGAGGATTGTTTTCCCTCACATGAGGAAATTGAGGCAAACAGGTTAAGTGACTTGCTCAGGGTCACACAGTTAGGTCTTGCTGACTCTAGACCCATCACTTGATTCACTGGGTCATATAACTGCCTTAGAATACAGCTATAGGAAATAAAGGAATGAAGCATAAACCTTGTACCCCTGAGCTTCTCTCATACACATACCCACATAATCAAAAAGGTAAAAAGTTTTAATACACATAGTTGTGGAAGTTTGAATTTGATAGCCTTAATTTTCTCTGTAAGATAGGAAGTGAGGTGGGGCAGCTAGATGGCGCAGTGGATAGAGCACTGGCCCTGGAGTCAGGAGTACCTGAGTTCAAATCCAGTCTCAGATACTTAATACTTAGCTAGCTGCGTGACCCTGGGCAAGTCATTTAACCCCAATTGCCTCACTAAAAACAAAGACAAAAAAACAAGGCAGGAGTTGGGAGAGGGTTTGGATCACCTTTGTGGAAAACCATAATCACAGAATTGGATCTCCCCTGAGATGAGAGGCTCACTACCTCCCACGATATTGGCTAGTTATCACTTGTCAAGTGTTTCAAAATCAGAGCACCATAGACTGAGAGCTAGAAGAGACCTTAGAGATCATCTGGGTCAAATCCTCCCTCATTTCACTATCAAGGCAAGTGAGACCCAAAGATAGGAACTGATTTACCCATGGATACACAAATTGCAAATGATAGACCTGGGATACCAGCCAGCCCATATGCCCAGATTCCAGAGAACTGATTTGCTAGCAGTTAGGATGTTTTCCCTTACATCCAAAGAAAATCTTTCTCTTGTAACTACAGGTGCTTTCAGTGGAAGGGCAGAAAGTACTTCTGGGATAGGGACCACCTCATTTCTCATCTTCTGATCTCCCCTGTTACCAAGCACATTGCCCTGCAATCTGTTTTTGTTCCTGACTGGGATTTCATTGGTAGGGGAACTTCTGATAGAGGAATTTTGCCCTACCAGGGCAGACATGTGGTGCTGGGCTTGGATTCAGGGAGCCTCGAGTTCCATTTCTGGTCTCACCAGCTGTGTGATCCCTGAATGTGTCACTTAATGGCTCTCAGCCTCATTTTGCTCATCTGTAAAGTGGGGACAATGGTAACAGCATCTACTTCACAAGGTTGTTTATGAGGATCGGATGAGATAACATTCGTAAAGTTCTTTGTGAACCTTAAAGCACTATATAAACACCAGCTGTTCCTATTAGCATGTTTTTATTTGTGCCAACCTGAAATAGGATTGCCAGAGTAGCAATAACATCGACCTTTATCTGAGGCCAGGGAACTACAATTCAGGACTGCATGCTGCACCCCAGTGCAAGAGTGACCTCAAGAGGCAGAAGGAGCAAGATTTAAATACACTTCAACCCAGAGGAGTCCTCTGGAGGGGCTGCAACAGGGAGGGGTTAAGTTATTTTGCAAAATAGCCAAGGGCTAGGGAGTGTTACTAGGACTCCAGGTGCAAAGAGTTTCCAGAGAAATTGCAAGACCTGCGAAGGTAGCCCCTTCTGATAATTGCAATCAGCATGGGTGAGAGAGTTTACCTGGGCCACTGAGAGGTTAAGTGCCTTGTTCCAGTCATCTAGACTGGAACCTGTGTCTTCCTGACTTTGAGCCTGGTTCCCTAATCCTTGTACCACACAGCCCTGCATGCATCTTTTATGAATTTGATATATATAGCACACATCCCTCAGCAGCCTGTGGTTGTCAGGGACCAGTGCCTGCCACCTCCTTTCCATTAAATACTTAGGATGCTTGGTACAGTTTTCTGGGGCCCCGTGTCCCCTGATACAGGAAAGCAGTTTTACTGGGGTTCACAGTCTGCCCCCCCAGAATCCTATAAACTCCAGTTTTTCTTTCCCAGGATGTTTCCTGCCTGAGTTCTGATGTCCTCCTGCCTGACCTGGAACTCTCCGAGCACGATTATATCCCTTCTCTTTACAGAACTGAATCCATCCCTGGTGCCTTAACCCCACCTACTGGGGATTTGGAGAATCAACTGAGTAGTTCAGGGCTGAGCGTTATATTTGTTTCCCTTCATGCTGAGCCCTTGGGCATACACACCCCAAAGAGGCTAGTGTCCTACATTTAGAGTTGGAAGGGAGATTGGGTGTCTTCCAGGGTAGTCTCCTCTTACTACAACTCCAGAGCCCGAGTCCCAGAGAGTGGAGGAACGTGTGCAAAGGCAAATAGATAAGGTGGTGGGGGGCTGAGGGGGGGGGCCGGGGCCCGGGGCCGGGGGGCCATGGGCTGAAGCCAGCTGGAGCCTAATGTCAAAATCATGAGCATTTACTCTTCTGAAATCAGCAAAGGTAACAAATCGGGGCTCGATTTGCTGTTCTGTTCATTGTCTAGACTTCAGAAAGAGGAAATGAAATCGAAAAGAATGTCCTTGGAGAGGTAGCGGTTAAACATTTACCAGTGAACCATTAAGGGGTAGAGCAGAGATTCCAACCTAGGTCCTCTGTTTATAAATCTAGTACTTTACTAGTTGTTAGTAAGTCATTTTTCTTTTCTTCCATTCAGGCTAGATCTGCCTCTTAATTTCAACCACAATTTAAATAGTTCTGGTAGAATAGAGTAGCTAGGTGCTACAGTGGATTGATCGATGGGCCTGGAGTTAGGAAGACCTGAGTTCAAATTTGACCTTAGACACTTACTAGCTGTATGACTCTGGGCAAGTCACTTAACACTATTTCCCTCAGTTTCCTCATCTGTTAAATGAGCTGGAGAAGAAAATGACAAATCACTCCAGTATCTCTGCCAAGAAAACTCCAAACGGAGTCACCAAGAGTCAGAAGCCACTGAAATGATCAAACAACAACAGAAGAGTTAAATTCTTTAAGGACAGAGTCTGTGCCATTTAAAAATTTTTGTATCTCCCCTAGTGCCTAACAAGTTGTCTTGTATATAGTAGGCATTTAATAGGTGTTTGAACTGAATTTCTAAGTACAGTACCAGTATATGTCACTTAGGAGTCTGGTTAAAGCTGGGAATTTTAAGCTGATTGGTGCATTCAAATTGAGCTCCTTTGATTCCAGTTCCATTGCTCTCTCTGCCTCTTAAGGTGACTATTTTGCCCATGAAAACACTATTACCACTAATTGGAAGGCCAGTTCAGTAGATTTCAGTTGTGTCCAATTCTTCATGACCCATTTGGGGTTTTCTTGACAAAGATACTGGAGTGGTTTGCCATTTCATTCTCCAGGTTACTTTACAGATGGGAAACTGAAGCAAAGAGGGTTAAGTGACTTGCCCAGGGTCACACAGATGGCAAGTGTCAAAAGGTCAGATTTGAACTCAGAAAGATGAGTCTTTCTGACTCCAGGCCTATCGCTCTATCCATTGAGCCACTGAGTTGTCTCAATGGGAAGGCCAGGGTATGTGCTAAGTTGAGCCCCAGGAGTCTTGTCCCAGATTCACTCCATCTTGAATCCTGTAGGATAACAGAGGTTCATAATCCTGTTTGCCTAGAGCCCTGTCTGAATGTATAGCTGAGGGTTCAAGAGAAGGACCTGGGAAGTGGAAAAGGAGGGAGGGCAGAGATGCAGCTCTCCCTGTAGGTCATTCTGTGTTGATGGCACTACCACCTGTGGTTGTTCTCAGCTTCTCTCATACCTTTGCAGGTGAGGGATCCTCTCGTTTCTTGAAGTGCCTCAGTCTGTGAAAAAACAGCCAAGAATGCTCAGTCCCCTAGCTGCTCCCCGTTGTTTGCCCTTACACACACAGAGAAACACTCCTATGGAAAAGTCAAAATAGAGTTTAATCCCAAAGGGGATCATCCCCACCCAAGGTGAAAAATGCAAATCTGTTGCAATACAGTCTCTGGAGCTTTTGCCCGCAAATTCTGTCCTCTTTCTGCTTGCGCGTCTTTGAAGTGCTTGTTGGTCTATGGGGCTAACCTGCACCTTTTGTCCTTTTTTTGGTTTTGTTTTGTTTTTGTTTTTTTGTGGGGCAATGGGGGTTAAGTGACTTGCCCGGGGTCACACAGCTAGTAAGTGTCAAGTGTCTGAGGCCGGATTTGAACTCAGGTACTCCTGACTCCAGGGCAGGTGCTTTATCCACTGTGCCACCTAGCTGCCCCCCCCTTTTGTCCTTTTTGATGGTGGTGGTGAGGTGGTTTAGGAGCAGAGAGGGCAGGAGCAGGCCTGTCTTTGTGGCCCAATCCCTTGGCATAAGAGGGGTTTGCCCAGCATGGTCTCCTATCAGGAAGCCATTTCCTCTGGGTTCTTCTGCCTGTTTCACGGGGAGCACAGAACTTCAGGGCCTGTGGCTTTGGTGCCCCCTTTCACTGATAATCCTGTTTTTCTCCTTCCCCTGTTGTCAGGTTCCCAAGCACCCCTACCAAGACAGTCTCACTGAGGTCTGTTTTCTGGCAGCAAAGATTGTTTGCTAATCACTCTTAATTTTTCAATGGCTCATAGGTCCTTGGACCAACATCTTCAGTTCCCTCATATCTTGGCTCTTCCTCCCTGCAGGGCCTAGCGGGGCTGCTGCATCTGCTCTTGCCTCAGTTCCAGAGGCTGATCCTCCTCTTTCCTCCAGGGTCCCTGTCACTCAGGCAAGAGCAATAGCCCAGTCACAGGCAATCTGTGTTGGAGGATTAGTCAGAGCAGGAGGTCTTACTTAGCCTTTTTTTGGAGCATCTCTTCAGACACCAGGATTAACCCTGCCAACTCCGATGGCAAATTGAATCTGTCCATAACCATAAAAAATGTTTTTTCCTCTTTAGAGATGTCCTGGGGATAAGGTACTTAAATATATGAGAACTAGAGTCAGGCCATCAATTCATCTTCCAATTCTTGCCCAGTGTGAGTGTCTGTACTGAATAATGTAGAGGGCTGGCCTGGGTTCAGAGTCCTACCTTTGATACACGCTGGATTTTGACTCTAGGCCAGTCACCGAACCACTCAGTGCATGGAAAAACAAACAAACAAACGAACAAACAAATTCTTTGCACCTGATAATGCAGAATGAAGGAAAAACACATTTCCTCACTGGTTAAGTTAAAAAAATATGTTTCCTTCTGCACCTGGAATCCCTCATGTGCTGCGCATGTCAGACTGCCTGCTATGCACTCGACTTCCGGGGTGAGAGCTGAAAAGGCAAGGAGAGAACGGAAGTGGGGCTTTTTCCTGCTCTGCTGGTCTCCTGACGGCGCTGCACAGACGGTCTCCCTCTCTCTCCAAAGGTGGCCTTCGGTTTTGGTGAGTTTTTTATAAGGAATATAGACTAAGCTTAGACTTAAGACGATTTGTATTGTGTTTCTACTTTCCTATCCTTCTAATCAACATCACCTTGCATTCCTATTCGGCAGGCCCTGTGCTAGGTGCTGAGAATTCAATAACAACTAGTCCAGAAGCTCACATCCTGCCTGGAAACAACATATACACATATAAGTAAATATAAAATATGAGGACATTTTTGAAGGAGAGTAACTACCTTGCTCTGGCAGCTAGGTGGCACAGTGGATAGAACAGAGGGCCTGTTAGGAAGACCAGTTCAAATCCATCCTCAAGACACAACAAGCTGTGTCATCGTGGGCAAATTACGCCACCTCTGCCTGAGTTTCTTTAACAGTAAAATGGGTATGATGGTAACAGTACCTACCATCCAGGGTTGTTGTGAAGAGCAAATGAGATAATTCTGGTAAAGTCTTTAGCACAGTACCTAGCAGATAGGAAGTCCCTTCCTCCATTCCTTCCTTCCTTCCTTCCTTCCTTCCTTCCTTCCTTCCTTCCTTCCTTCCTTCCTTCCTTCCTTCCTTCCTTCCTTCCTTCCTTCCTTCCTTCCTTCCTTCCTTCCTTCCTTCCTTCCTTCCTTCCTTCCTTCCTTCCTTCCTTCCTTCCTTCCTTGTCTCCCTCCTTTCCTTTTTCCCTTCTTCTTTCCCTCCCTCCTTCCCTCCCTCCTTCCCTCCCTCCTTCCTTTCTTTCTCCCCTCCTTCCTTCTTACCCTCCCATTTGGCCCCTCTGTGTTTCCTGTTACATTGTTACATACATATTCTTAGATTTGTGTCCTTTTATGGGACTTGAGTTCCTTGGGCTCAAACTGTGTTTTTCCCATTTGACTTGGAGCTTTTGGGGAATTTTTTAGCCTGGCTTCCTCAAGACCCCAAGAGTTTCTCACCCACCAGGAGAAGCTCTGCAAGGGTGTCAAATAAAGTAGAAGCCAAAAGGAAAGGAAAACGATTTTATGATTGCATCATGGAAAATTGCTGGGGGCAGGGGTCATGTAATTCAGTCAAACTATCCATTCAGATAACAAGGTGGTGCCTGTGTGAGTGAGTGTGAGTGTGAGTGTGAGTGTGTGTTTTGTCTTCTCTCTTCACAGAGCTCCTTGGAAGCAGGAACACTTTCTTTTCCTTTTCCCACTGACCCAATAACCAATATTCTGTCAATCCCCACACATCCACATAACACTGGCTGTGCAGAGAGCACTGAGTGGTGTATTACAGGGGGCTCCATGGTCCCCATGCCTGGAATTCTCTCTCTCCTCATCTTTGCCTCCTGGCTGCCTTGGCTTCCTTCAAGTCTCAGCCAAAGTCCTACCTACTGGAAAAAGCCTTTCCCATTCCTCTTAATCTTGGAACCTTTCTTCTAAGGTGATTTTCATTTTATCTTGTCTCTTCCTTCTTTGTAACTAGTTGTTTGCATATTGTCTCCCCCAACAGACTGTGAGCTCCTTGAGAGCAGGGGCGGTTTTTTTGCCCTATTTTTGTATTCCCAGTTCTTAACACAGTGCCTGGCACATAGTAGGTGGTTGTTATTGTTTTTCAGTCATGTCTGACTCTTCATAACCCGATTTGGGGTTTCTTTGGCAAAAGTACTAGAGTGGCTTGCCGTTTCCTTCTCCAGCTCATTTTACAGATGAAGAAACAGAGGAAAACAGGCTTAAGTGACTTGCTCAGGGTCACACAGCTAGTAGATGTCTGAGGCCAGATTTCAACTCAGGAAGATGAGTCTTTCTGACTCCAGGCCTGCTGCTCTATCTACTGGGACACTTAGTTGACCTAGTAGGTGCTTACTAAATGCTTATTGAAAGCTGCTTGACTGACAGTAAATAGTCGGGAAAAGTTGTTCACTCCCCCACCCCCCTCTTCCAAAATTATCTTGTATTTATTTTGAATGTATATTTTATTTATGAAATTGTTCATGTTCCCTACCCTTCCTTGCCATAGAATGCAAGCTTCCTGAGGGAAGTAACTTTTTTTTGTCTTTGTATTCCTAGCACCCAGCACAGTGACTGACACATAATAGACAAATAATACTTCCTCATCGATTGACTGGCTGAAGCATTCTTAAACTGAAATTCTTATTTCCCAGTATAGCTCTAGAGTCAGAAAAATGTTAAATTCTCTGGTCTTTATTTATTTATTTTTTTGGCAGGGCAATGAGGGTTAAGTGACTTACCCAGGGTCACACAGCTAGTAAGTATCAAGTGTCTGAGGCCTAATTTGAACTCAGGTCCTCCTGAATCCAGGGCCTGTGCTTTAGCCACTGCACCACCTAGCTGTCCTATCTCTGGTCCTTTTTATTCCTGAAGGAATGACTTCTCCAAAACAGGACTTGTATGAGACGGGGAGAATTCTGAGATAAAATTCCTGTGTGTGTGTGTGTGTGTGTGTGTGTGTATGAGAGAGAGAGAGAGAGAAAGAGAGAGAGAGAGAGAGAGAGAGAGAGAGAGAGAGAGAGAGAGAGAGAGAGAGAGAGAGAGAGATTCAAATTAAATGAGAATTTTTGAATTTTGATTGTCTTTTATTACACCTGCAACTTTTGGCTAATATTAACCTCACCTGACCAAAACCTGTCTCATGGGATGTGAAAATTTACTTGGAGCCTTAGACATTCCTTAGATAAGGAGCCAGAGGAAGAATCTCAATTACCCTTGAACTTTTCCATGACATGTAACTCCAAGCCCCCCCCCCTTCAATCAGCCTATTTGTTAACCCACTGAATGTAGTTTAATCTTCAACCTGACTTAGTTTACCTATAGTTTGTTTGATCAGGTTTGTTTCCTTAGGGGATGAATGAGAGTATGACTCTGTTTAACTAAATTTGTTCAGATTTTATGACATTGAAGGAAGCATGAGATTTTGGATCTATCTTCTGTTTAACTTTAATGGCCTAAGAGGAATACACAAAAATCGCAATACATAAATGAATTCTTTTTCTGTTACTCTGATGTAATTTTGCTTCTAAGAGGGCTTGTGAGACTCCTAATAGGGTTTCAGATTTTCTCTGAGGCCTGAAAATATGCTTGAACATAATAATAAAAAACGTAGGTTTTTACCTTGATAGTGTTTGTATTGTGATAAATCTATTTTGACACCAGTTACTTACCACATGAACTTGGAGAAGAGATATTTTGCAAACAACAAATATTTATTAAGTACTTACTGTATCAAGCTCTGGGTGAGATACCTAGTTATTCATTCATTCATTCATTCATTCATTCATTCATTCATTCATTCATTCATTCATAATTCAAGCCAAATACATGTAGTAAGTGTCTACTGTTTGAAATGTATTATGTGAAAAGTACTGGGTTTGGCTCCAGGTGAGATACCTAGTTCATCTCTCCCTTTCTTCCCTCCCTCTTCCTTCCTTTTATCCTGCTTGCCATTAGCTGTTATTTATCAAGTGCCCATGCTGGATGAAGATCACTGGGCTGGCTTCTGGGTGAGCTAAGGAGTTTAGATAAAACATAGCCCCCATCTCAAAGTTTAGTGAGAGGGTGAGAGAGCAATGGTAGTCTTAGCTCCTGAATATTCTATCTAGTCACCTGGTAGCCTGAAGGTTTTCCTGGCCTGCTTTGCAATATCAAAATATATAAAGAACAATTTTACATATTTATATGTATATATATATTTATACATATACAAATCCATCCATCCATCCATCCATCCATCCATCCATCCATAATATACAAACACACATAAATACCTATTTGTGTCTAATGGTAGCCATTTCCAGGGCAGGGACGTGGGAGGGAAGACAAAAGGAAAAAGAAGAAATCTACCTGATATAGCAAGTTGTACATATTAGATTTGCAGTTTCATGTACAATCATCCTTTTT
Organism: Dromiciops gliroides; assembly: GCF_019393635.1. NCBI lineage: Eukaryota > Metazoa > Chordata > Mammalia > Microbiotheria > Microbiotheriidae > Dromiciops > Dromiciops gliroides. The sequence continues at coordinate 443,281,773 of NC_057864.1, forward strand.
ATTGTATTATGTTATGGAAATGCTTGTTTTATTCCATAAATTAAAAATAAAATTAAAAAATTAAAAAAGGGAGAAATTTGCTGAAGCTTGAGAGCACAGTGTAGCTATGACTGGTTATTGCTTCTGTCTTTACCAGACCTGACAGAAGTGTCAAAGCCAAATATTCACTGGAGGCAGTCTGAACACTTCAAATAAGTTAGTGAACCATCAAGTCTGAGAAGAGTGGGAGACAGAGATACCCTGCAGGTTACCCTAGCATTACCCTGCTAATCCTCCTGAAGATGGATGGCCTCCTTCTTTTGGTTTTTAGGTTTTGAAATTTCCTTTCCTCTTCTTAAAGGAAAAAAAAAAGCTTTTATTTTAGGCATGTAAAACTAGTGGAGGCCTCTTTTAGCAGTGACAGTTTCATGCTCTCAACTCTGCCTATATAATAATATGACCCAGGGGCTAAAAGTATCACATCTTATGCCTTCCAATCTTTTCCCTCCTGGATTGCTCAGTTGAAGGAACCAAAGCAGATCCAGGACATTGGTCTCAGTGCTCTGAAAGAGGGATATTCATTTGACCAAGGGGGAGTGGGATGGAGACAATGAAGTACAATGGACCGAGCACTGGCTCTCTAATTGAAACCTACCCCTGATCTAACTCTTTGTGTGACCACAGCAAATTCTTTTTTTTTAAAAATTAAAAATATTTTTAAAATCTATTTTGAACTTAAATACAAAAAGACCAAAATAGGAGAACATTTCCTTGTATACAGCACAACATAAAAAGAAGATTCAATATAAAACCATGAATTTCCATTTTATAATTTACTTTTTTTGAAAAACTATAATAAATACTACACATTATGTTCAAAGCTTCCCTACTTTTCTGTGGTTCCTTCTAAGTTTTCTTTTGATCTCTGCTGTGTACTTTTATTTTTTTTTCTCCCTCCCTCCCCACATTACTCTAGAGGTTACCATTAGTCACAGATATGTGTGTATGTATGTATATACATATATATGTATGTATATATGTATATGTAAAACCATACTATGCATACTTCTATTTATCATTCTTTCTCTGGATGTGGATAACGTAGGTCCTTTGTAGTTGACCTGAGTAATGTGGCAAATTCTCTAAGCTTTCTGGGCTTCAGTTTGTTCATGTATAAATGAAGGGGTTGGACTAGGTGAACTTTGAGCTTCCTTTCTCCTTTCTCAAGTGTTCTTGGTCTGTGGCTAGATTATGGGGGCAAGTGAACTTGGATGAGGAAAAAAGTACCTCTTTCTTTTCACTTACTGCTAACTGAACTTTAGCATTTTCTTCAATTAAGAAATTTTTTTAAAAAGCTCCTCAAAACCATGATGCTAAGGTGAGGTCCAGAGGCTTCACTAGATTGCCAATGGGATCTATGACACAGAAAGATTAAGGACCCCTACTCCAGATGTCTGGTCCTGTGACCTCCAAGATCTTTATAATTGTTTCCAATAAGGAGAAGAGACATGTAGAGGTATAGCACCTCTCTGACTCTGAGCTAAGTAGAGTTGAGGAGGATGTATACTGTTTTTCAGGATCTCTACTTCCTCTCGGAAGCCTCATCAACTTGTTTTGATAAAGAGTCCTTGACTCTGAAGTCTCCCTGATTGTTTTTATTCATTCTGCATTTTTAGCTCTCTAGTGTCCCTTTGCATTTCCTCTGTTGGGACTCGCTCAAGTTCTCTCTGATGGGGGTAAGGGGGAGGGTCCTGCCAGTTTTTATTTCTAACTCATAATCCCCTTGGGTACTTTCCACTTCTCCCCCTACCTCCTGCCCTCTGACAGCTCTGCCTGGAATGAATGATTAATGGATATCTCTCATTACACTGCCAGAGGGGATAGAGATGAGAATGTTGAATGAAAGGGAGAGAAGCCTTAGCCTAGGGGCTGGGGTAGAGTTATCCTTTTTAAAAAATATATATATTTTTAGTGGGGCTTAGCAATGCTTTGGGGGCACCATAGAATACTTGCAGGGATCCTTCTGTGGTCAGTGAAATGATGAATTTTCAATTAGGATTTTAAAATTTATTTCAACACTATGAGAACCATCACAGCACTTTTCGGTGCTTCTAAGTTACTGGTTGCTACCAAAGCCATTTCTTTTTATCACCACAATTCTCTCAGTGATGCTATATGGTGGTGAACAAGGAACAAAACTATTTTAGAAGAATCATAAACTTCAGGAGATCTGAAATGGAAAGGTTCATGGTGGATATAGATGGACTGTGGCGTATGGGTCACATATGAGAATTTTCATAGAAGAGATCATCAAAAATGTTCGTTAGTTCACAATTTTCTTCAGAATTAAAAAAATGTCTACTATGTGCCAGGTAAGCATGGGGTAATAGATAGAAGATCAGCCATGAAGTCAAGGTACATGGCGTAATGGGTAGAAAGCTAGCCATGGAGTCAAGAAGCGTCAAGTTCAAGTTCCATCAATGACATATATGACTCTGGTTAAGTCACTTAATCTCTTAGTGCCCCAGGGAACTTCCTTAAAACTTCAGGGGCAACTAGGTGGCACAGTGGATAGAGCACCGGCCCTGGAGTCAGGAGGATCTGAGCTCAAATCCAGCCTCAGACACTTAACACTTACTAGCTGTGTGATCCTGGGCAAGTCATTTAACCCTTATTGTCTCTCCAAAAAAACCAAACCAAACCAAAAAACCCCAAAAACCAACCAACCAAACAAAAACAAGCAAAAAACAACAACCAAAAAACCCCTTGTAAGTTCAGAAAAGTTGCCAATCTTGATTGGCAGAGGGAGTTTCCTCAGCAGGAGTTCTCTGTTCCCATGAAACCACAAGTCTGCAGCCAGAAATGTATCAGACATTATGCTAGTTGCTGGGGGTACAAAATACCGTGAAATAGTCCCTGTTTTCAAGGAACTTAGCTTATACTGAGGAGGAAGGTGGTGGGAAGAAAAACAGTTTATTCACAGATAAGCAAATGATATATATGCATATGTGCATATGTATTTGCTGACATACACATGCATACACACATACGCACAGATACACATACAATATACATACACATGCACATGCACATACACATACATACACTTACACACCCACATCCACCCACATCCACATATACATCCATACATACATATACATATGGTAGGGGAAAGGAAGGCCCTAAAAAGTACATGTGTAGGCTTAGGAAAGGTTTTATTTAAGAGGTAGCACTTGAGTCCAGACTCTGAGGAAGCTAGGCTTTTTAAGATACAGAACTAGTATATATGACCTTAGTCTAAGTATTTTCTTTTTCTTTTCTTTTTTTTTTTTTTAGTGAGGCAATTGGGGTTAAGTGACTTGCCCAAGGTCACACAGCTAGTAAGTGTTAAGTGTCTGAGACCGGATTTGAACTCAGGTACTCCTGAATCCAGGGCTGGTGCTCTATCCACTGAGCCACCTAGCTGCCCCTTAGTCTAAGTATTGCACCCATATCTGGGAAATATTAAAAGAACCATATATATATATATATTTAGTCTTAGCATGCTGAGTTCCTCCTCTGTGAAGGGTTTCCATGTTTTTGTTTTTAATTGTTATTCTCAAAGAGGAGCAACATGACATCACTATGTCAGTGTCAAGGTGTCTCTGACTGCTGCTCATCAGACAATATGAGTTCTGAAGGTTCTTTCACAGGTCAGGCACAAATGGTCCATGTGAACATTTAGGGTGGAGCTGTCTCTAAATTTGTGCATCTCCCATCTTTTTCGAGCTATTGTGATCCTGCTTTGTTTATAAAGCAAAGTGCCTTCTGGGATGCCGGCCCACCATGCCGGGCGGTCCTTTGCCAGTGTCTCCCATGACATGCAATTGATTCTAAAGTTCTTCAGAGAGAAGGGTTTCCATAGAGACTCTGGACAAGCATCTCCCAGGACAAGCTGGTGTGGATGAGCTGTGATGTCACATGTTAAGATGTTAGATCCTCTGAAGTATTGACAAGGGTCTGGCCTGAAGTTCTGTAATGGAAAGTAAGTCTTTCAGTCAATATTATGTTTGCATTTGTTTCCTTATATATGTGTTATATCTTCTAGTAGAATGCAAGCTCCTTAAGGCAGGGATTGGTTTGGTTTGTCTCTGTATCCCAGCACCTAGCATATCTTACACATGCTGTTATTAGTCAGTGAGTCATGTCTGACTCTTTATGACCCCATTGAGGTTTTTTCTGGCAAAGATACTGGAATGGTTTGCCATTTTTTTCTCTAGCTCATTTTGCAGATGAAGAAACTGGGGCAAACAGGGTTAAGTGACTTGCCCAGGGTCACACAACTAGTGAGTGTCTGAGGTTAGGTTTGAACTCAGGTCTTCTTGACTTCAGGCCTCGTGCTCTCTCCATGGTGCCACCTAGCTGCCCCTATTCTTCCATATGTGTTAGAAAACATGGCTTGGTAATAGAGTATGTCTATCGTCCAAGGACCAACCTCATTATCAGTTTAGCCACACCAACTCTCAAAGACCATCCACTAAAAGATTTCTATCAGTAAGGTTGGAGAGGGTGCCCACATCCATTATATATCCTTGAAGCACTGAAGTGTGTTTTAGCATCTGAACATTTTAGCATCATAGGATTTAGAGTTTGATGGGCCTTTGAGGCCATTTTCTCCAACTTCGTCATTTCACAGATGAGGAATTTGAGATTGGATCCATCTACTCTGTAAATATCTTGTATGTCCCTAAATATTTACATGGAATCTCTCCCATTAGAATGTGAGCTCCTTGAGAGCAGGGACTGTTTTTGCTTTTCTTTGTATCCCTGGCACCCAGCACAGTGCCAAGACTATAGCAAAACACTTAATAAATGCTTCTTGACTGATCAACTAAAAGATTTGTCCAAGTTTGCAAAAATGGTAACATATCCTGGATTTAAATACAGAGACAAAGTCTGGTGCTCTTTCCAGTATGCTGTGCTACCTTTTTTCCTCCCTTAATAAGCCTCAATGAGCAGGACAGTCTCCCTACCTTGTTCCTCACTCCCTACCACTGAAGTATTTTATTTGCAATATGTCTGACTTCTTTGGTCATGCTATACTAAGGATCAGCTGGTGTGGCACTGACCTCAGCTAGGGGGATGAGCCCTAAGATTGTTAGTCATTGAATGTTAAAACCAGAAGAGACCTTAGCTGTATCTAGAACAACTTTCTGCTCCTCCAGATGACAAAATTCATACCTAGAGAGGAAAATTGACTTGCCCAAGGTAATACAGGGAGTTATTGTTAGAAGAGGGACTAGAACACTCAAGGTTTCTGAACTCCAGGCCAGAGATTTCTCAATCCTGCTCCTTTCTTTAGAGGTGGAGCCAAATGCATACAGGACAGGATTGGAAGCATTTCTACATGTCCTGAATTGGATTTTGTCAAGGTCATGATTAAGTGCCAGGGAGGAAGATAATAACAATAAGAACGAATGAAAAAGCATTTATTAAGTGTTTATTATGTGGCAGGCACTCTGCTAAGCTCTGGGAAGGCAGATACAAAATCACAGACAATCCCTGCCCTCAAGGGGGAGTAGATCCAAACAAAGGGAAGGGCACTTTCCTCTGGATCGGAGGAATGATGAGCTATAGAGGAGTAGAATGACATACCCCATCCAGGAAAAGTGGCAGAGTTAATTTGACCAGCATTCTCATTTTCCATAATTAGAGGAAGTGGAGGAGGAGGCTGTGGAGTAAAGTGGTTGGAGAGGAGGGAGGGAAATGAATAAAGCATGCCCGGGCTTTCTTTAAATCATGGTCCAGGAGAGGCCACCATGATAAACAAAGTGATTTTGACAGTATTAAAAAACTCCTGGCATGGTGATGATTACCTCAATGTAAATGGAAAGAGGAATCACCACAAAAAGCTAAAAAATGAATGTTGTAAAATCAACAAGAACAAGTGTGACTCCAAAGAAATTATGAAAAGACACCCACACCCCACTCCTTGGTAGAGATGGGTGGTCCACAAGTATGGAACACAGCTTGGATTTTCAGACTGTTTTGTTGTATTAATTTTGCTTATTTCCCCTTCTTCCTCTTTTTTTTCTTGATAAACATCATTTGTTTTAAGGGATGGCTCTCTGGGAATAGATGGGGAAGTGATACTAGGGGAAATTCTCATAGTGTGAAAAACAAAAAAAATTAATACAAATTTATTTTGAAAAGAAATTCCTTAACAAGTGGTGTGGAAACTCCCTCCACCAATGTAGATCTCACACTCTTTATCAGATGAGTCTTAGAAAGTTGTCTGAGGTACATAGAAGTTAAATGACTTGCCTAACCAAGCAAGCAAGCAAGCAACCCATAAATCAACCAGCAAGCATTTATTTAATATAAGCCATTACAGTGTTAGTTAGGTTGTAAGGGTTTTTAAATATCAAACAGAGGAGTCTGTATTTCAACTTAGTTTTTTTTTAATGGTAAAAAAGAGTTTATTTATTCTGTAAAACAAGAAAAAAAATGTGTGCTTCCCATTATAGTAAAAATAGATTTGTGGAAATTGATGGGAAATGATTCAGAATGAATGTTATCAACAACTTCTTTCAAATGTTTCCAGTAGGGGGCAGCTAGGTGGTGCAGTGGATAAAGCACCGGCCCTGGATTTAGGAGGACCTGAGTTCAGGTCTGACCTCAGGCACTTGGCACTTACTAGCTGTGTGACCCTGGGCAAGTCATTTAACCCTCATTGCTCCACCCAAATAAGATAAAATAAAAACAACAAAAAAAGGAGTGATCAAATGTTTCCAGTAGACAGCAATACTAGGTAACCTAACCAGCTTTCAATCACATTAACTTTTATAAATTTATGGGACTTATTGAGAAGACAGCTTACATGAAACAGAATGAGTTAGTTGTATCACATTTTTTATCATAAAAGTATTTTATTATTTCCTAGTTACATGTAGAGATCATTTTTAACATTTGATTTTATAAGATTTCTAGTTCCAAATTTTTCTCCCTCCTTTCTTTTCCGTTTTTCTCCCCAAGAAGCAAGCAATCTGATATAGGTTATATATATACAATCACACTAAACATATTTCTGCATTAGTCATGTTGTGAAAGAAGAATCAGAACAAAAGGGAAAAAACTCAAAAAAGAAAAACAAAAAAGTAGAAACGGTATGGTTCAATCTGCATCCAGATTCCCCAGTTCTTTTTTCTGGATGTGGAGAGCATCACGAGTCCTTTGGAATTGTCTTGGATCATTGTATTGCTGAGAAGAGTTAAATTTATCATAGTTAATCATCACACGATGTTGTTGATACTGTGTACAATGTTCTCCTGATTTTGCTCATTTCACTCAGCATCATGTATTTCAACTTAGAAGTAATAAGGAGACCCTGGACTTCATTTGTTTGTTTGTTTTTTGGTGAGGCAATTGGAGTTAAGTGACTTGCCCAGGGTCACACAGTTAGTAAGTGTCAGGGGTCTGAGAGCGGATTTGAACTCAGGTCCACCTGAATCCAGAGCCAGTGCTCTATCCACTGTGCCACCTAGCTGCCCCTACCCTGGACTTTATTGAGCCAGAGGATGACATCGGCAGACCTGGGCTTTAGGAAGATCACTTTGGTAGCTGTGTGGAGGATGGATTGGAAGAGAGAGAGAGAGAGACAGAGAGACAGAGAGAGAGACAGAGAGAGAGAGAGAGAGAGAGACAGAGAGAGAGAGAGAGAGACAGAGAGAGAGAGAGAGAGAGTCTAAGCAAGAATAATTACTGAAAAAAGTCTGGGTCAGAGTTGATGAGGTTCTGAACTAGAGTGGTAGGCTATGATAAGAAAAAGGGGGACAAATGTGAGACCTTGTAGGACAAAATCAATAAGATTTGGCAGCTGATTGGATCTATGGAGTGAGGAAAGGTGAAGAATTGAGGAGGACTTTGAGTTTGCAAACTTAGGTCCCTAGTATGGTAGTGCCACCCTTTACAGAAATAGGGAAGTCTAGAATAAGAGTTAGTTCAGGGGAAAAGACAGTAAGTTCTGCCTTTTTATGTAAAATTTGAGACATCAAAAGATGTTCTGGTTTGAATATCTGCTAGGCAGTTGGTGATGTGAGACTGGAGCTTAGGAAAGAGACTAGATCTAAGAATCATCTACATGGATATAACAAATAAGCCCATGTCACCTTATGAGAACCAAGTGGTTCACTGTTCAGAGAGCTAATTTGAACTTCAGTCTTCTGGATTCCAGATCCAACATGTCAATGACCATGCCATGGTGCCTAAGAATAATGCTTGTTATTATCATTACATTGATACAGTGCTTTTAGGTTTACAAAGTGCTTTATATTCATTATTTCATTTTGGTCCTCACAATAATCCCTAGTGGTAGTTAGTACAAGTAGTGTTGCTATATTTTATTGCTAAGAAATATTAATTACAATAAATATTGTTATTATACATTTGATAGATGAGGAAAAAATGATTTGCCCAGAGTCACACAGCTAGTAAGTGGCAAGACCAGAATCTGAACTCAGATCTCCTGATTCCAAGTCCAGTGTTCTCCCCCCCCCCCCCCCCGCCCCATAACACAGCTGTCTACAGGACAAGAGGGGAAGATAGATAAGTAGAAGAGATATAAGAACAAGATGTCTAGAATATTGTAGGGAAAAGAGTATGTAAAAGATGCAGATTCAGGTCCTACCTGTGGCACTAATTGGGGGATGTTCACATCTGCTCTCTAGTACTGTTTTCTCAAGTATAAAACAGGTGTGCTTGAAAGTATATTAAATTGGGAGTTTGAGGACTTAGGTTTGAATTTCAGTTTTGCTATTTATTTATCTGCGCAACTTTGGGAAAGGCCCCCCCTTTAAAAAAATATTTGTCTCAGTTTCTTCATCTTGTAAAATGAAAGGGTTGGACATGATTGCTGGAGTCTTTCTTGACTTCATTATCCTGTGGGAAATGGAAGGATAAGTGGGGTTAGAGGCAGAATCTAAATTCCCGGAGAGAGCTCAGGGAGCCAGACCCTGCCACAGTCTTGGGGCAAATAATTATGGTTGTGCCCCAGAAAGCAGCTCCATCAATTTTAGGAATCTAGGTTTAGAGAAAACTGCAGTATCTATCTATCTGTCTGTCTGTCTGTCTGTCTGTCTGTCTGTCTATCTATCAAGATCGCTCTAATGGTCAAATCCCTTCTGGCTACCCCACTTCCCAAGCTCGATTGGGTTGGAAATGACCTCTTCAAAGCTGACTGGGAAAATCCTCGAGATGCCAGGCCAGTGGGCATAGTTCCCAGGGGAGCAAGCAGATGCTGTTTCTTTCTGCCATGGAAAATTACAGAAAATATGGGTGCCTTGAAAACTTTGGAGGCAAGGGCCTGAATTCCCCTAGAGGAGGGGGCAGACTCAGAGAATTCACTCACCATAGGAGCTCAAATGCTTGACATAATCCAGGATGAGAATAAAAGTCTCCAAAAAGAGAATGAGAGGCAAGAAAAAAAAAAAGGTGGAAAGTATAAATCAAAAGCATCTGCCCCGAGTCGCAGTGGAAAGCTCTCTCAGACGGACCTCCAGCCACAGATTCTGAGGTCCTGCAACAAAGCCAGCATGGAATGTGAAATTCAATCACTTGGTGGAGTAATGCCCTACGTACTTTTTCACTTTCCATACCAGTTTGGGAGGCCCTGGGGATCTGTAACAGGCTGGAAAATCCCAGTTTCCCAAGAGGCTGTTTCAGATGCCAGTGGTTCAGCTAGTGGGTGAGTCAGGGTATTTAGCCCAACTGTCTAAGACCCTTAGTAGAATCCATGGAATGATGGAGTTTTAGTCCTAGAATAGACATTACAGATCACTTAGTCTACACTTAATCCCCTTTTCCATTTTATGAGTGAAGCCCACAGAGGTGAAGAGAGGATGCAGGTAACAACAACAACAACATTTATAGAACACTTTACAGTTTGCAGAGTTTACATATGTTTCCTCATCTGATCCGCACAATAACCTTGGGAAGTAGGCGCTGTTATTATCTTTGTTTTACAGCTGAAGAATCTGAGATGAGAGAGTTTAAGTGACTTGACCAGAATCACACAGCTAATAATCAAAAATGCCAAATTTGTTCCCACCCTTAAGGAGCTCACATTCTAATTGGGGGGGACAACATGCAAATAATTATGCGCACACATGAGTCACATATCTATTCAGTGCAAATGGAAAGTAATTACAGAGGGAAGGGAGTCTTAGTACAGAAAGGTAACAATACCAAATTGGGACAGATCTGGGACTAGACTCCAGGTTTCCTAATACCTGATCATTCGGACATCTGAATGATCTCTTTTTTTCTATGAGGTTAATGAGAGGATACTCTAGCCTCCTATTCCTATGAAGAGATAATTGTCTGATAAATGATGGGACTTTGGTTTTGCTACATAAAGCAATCAGCTCCTCAGACCCTATAGTGGAACCCTCATGGAAAAGTAGTGCTGGACATCTTGCCAAGAAGACTTGAGTTCAAATTCTGCCTTTGACATTTACTAGTGGTGCCTTTGTGTGTATCAAATGAAATAATGTCTGTAAAATTCCTTGTAAACTTTATGGCATGATAGAAACAGGAATTATTTTACATGATTATAATATTAATATAGGTATATTAATTGAAGGGCAGCTAGGTAGCATGGTAGTGGATAGAGTGCTAGGCCTGGAATCAAGAAAATTCTTCCTCCTGAGTTCAAATCTATCCTCAGACACTTACTAGCTATGTGACCTTGAGCAAGTCACTTAATCCTTTTTGCTTCAGTTTCCTCATCTGTGAAATGAGATGAAGAAGAAAAAGGCAAAACCCTCCCATATCTTTGTCAAGAAAATCCCAGGGGGCAGCTAGATGGTGCAGTGGTTAAAGCACTGGCCCTGGATTCAGGAGTACCTGAGTTCAAATCCGGCCTCAGACACTTGACACTTACTAGCTGTGTGACCCTGGACAAGTCACTTAACCCCCATTGCCTGCAAAAAAAAAAAAAAAAGAAAATCCCAAATGGGGTCACAAAAAGTTGGACAGACTGTAAAACATGGTTAACAATAAGTAAAGTTCTTTCCTTACCAAGTTATGTGTATCTAATGAGATATTGTTAAGTGTCTTAAAGATTTACAAATCAATATGAATTATTTTATAGCATTATAATATTAATATATTAAGTATTATTTATATGACAACATTAATATAGTTATCTCGATTACATTATTATCTATCATTATACTATTAAAACAGTTACATTAATAATAGCTAATATTGATATGGCAGTTGCTGTGTACCAGAGATTATGCTAAGTGCTTTACAATTATTATCTCATTTGATCCTCACAATGACCCTGCGAAGTAGGTGCTTTTACTGTCTCCATTTTACAGATGAGGAAATGGAGACAAAGAAAAGGTAAGTGACTTGCCCAGGGTCACATAGCTAGTAAGTATCTGAGGCCAGATTTGAACTCCTGAAATTCAAGTCTTTCTAACCCCAGGCCTGACATTCTATCCACTGTGTCACCTAGAGACCCCCTAATTATATAGTTATGTTTCTTGCATATAATTGGTAGTGGTGACGGTGGAGATTATGATGATGGTGGTAATCATCCCATCATAATACCTATCTTATGAAATGCAGTATTGTGGTTCCAAACCCACTTTTACAAGCTCAAGATGGCAAAAGCACTAGATAGACAACAACTGGTATGGGGAAGATCTAGGATTTTGGTCGACTCCAAGGTTCCTTGTAAGTCAACAGTAGGATAAGGTAGCTCCAAAGGCCAATGCGACCCTCGTCTCTGTTGAGGAGCATAGAGGTCAGAATAGGGAAAGTAGTAATCCCAATGTGTTCTGCTCTTGACAGAGTGTTGTATCAGTCCTAGATGTCAGTCCCTTTTTGGGAAAGATATTGATAAACTGGAGAGCAGGGCAACCAGGAGAGGAAAGGACCTTGAGTTCATATCAAAGGAGGAAGGAACTAGGCATGTTGAAGTTGGAGAACAGAGACTTGGAGGGGGTGGCATGCTAGTTGTTCTCAGGCATTTATTTGAAGCATTATCACATGGCAGAATGATCAGATTTGCTCTGTTTAGTCTCTCAAGGGCAGAACAAGGAACAGGGCTTGGAAGCTGCAGAGACAGATTTAGGCTCTATGTCAGGAAACATGCCCTAAAAACATGCTATTCTGAAGTAGAACGGACCACCTTGGGAGGTAGTAGGCTGGCCTTTTTTCTACATCTTCAAATGACCTGTTATAAATGTTATAGGTTCCTGTTCACATGATAGAACATTTAATATACTTTTCAAACCTTAAAGTATGGTATAAATGCTAGTTGTTGTTGCTGTTGCTGCTGCTGTTGTTCAGGTATGAATTGTACTGCATGGCCTCTGAGGCTCTTTCCAGCTCTGAGGTTCTTTGTGGTTCTGAGAGATTCTACAGTGAAAAGAACTCGGGCCTAGGAGTCAGGAAATCTGGCTTCTAGCCTCAGCTCTTCTGATAGCCATCTAACCTATGCTTTCCAATATCTGTGATCATTACACAGGCTGGAAACATTCCACCCATCCCAACATAGAACCCTGTTGAACAAGCTGCTGTATTCTTTCTTTTTCTTTTTCTTTTTCTGCAGGGCAATGAGGGTGAAGTGACTTGCCCAGGATCACACAACTAGTAAGTGTCAAGTGTCTGAGGCCGGATTTGAACTTAGGTCCTCCTAAATTCAGGGCCGATGTTCTATCCACTGTACCACCTAGCTGCCCCCCACCCCCAATCTGCTGTATTCTTAAAGGTCCAGCCTAAGAGTCATTTCATCCATGGAACTCTTCTCTGATAATCTCCTTCAGAAGAAAGATGAGTTTTGCAAGCAATTTTGACTTGTCCATTAGATTGTAAATTCCTTGAGGGCAAGGATTGTCTTTTGACTCTTTTTATATTTACAATGCTTAGTATAGTGCCAGGAACATATTGTTATTGTTCAGTCATTTCAGTTATGCCTGACACTTTGTGACCCCCATTTGAGGTTATTTTAGCAAAGATACTGGAGTGGTTTGCCATTCTGGCTCATTTTACAGATGAGGAACTGAAGCAAACAGGGTTGAGTGACATGTGTAAGGTCATCCAGCTAGTACACAAATGAGGCCATATTTGAACTCAGGAAGATGAGTCTTTCTGCCTTCAGGCCCAGTACTTTGTCCACTGTACCACCTAGCTGCCCATGCCAGGCACACAATAAATGATGATTGATTGATTTAGGTAATTACCATTTTCAAGTCAAGAATAACAATATAGTTTTTGGAAAGAAAATGACAAGTGAGAGCTCTGAAAACAGGTTATCTATGACATTTCTGAGACTCAGATCTCTTCTGTATAAAGTAGAAACAATAATATCTGTACTTCTTACGTCCTAAGGTACTAGTGAAAGGAATCAACTATTATTATCATTATTTTGTATCACTATCATCATATTGTTATTTGGTATCTGTATGATGATATTACTGTTGTTTTGTTCCAATATGATTGTATGATTGTGGTTTTGTATTATCATGATCTTATTGTTACTTTGTTTCAGTATGATTGTTAGCTGCTGTCAGTATGATTGCACAATTGCTATTTTGTATTAGTACAATCATAGTTATTTTCTGCCATTATGGTTATATGGTTGCTATTTTGTATCAACATGGTAATACTTTTATTTTGTGTCAGTGATATTGTATTATTTTGTATCACTATGATTGCATTGTTGTTATTTTGTATTATTTGTAATTTATGTACATGTCTCCTTTACATTACAATACTACATATTCTCTGAATGTGGGAACTATCTTCTTTATCATTACTCAATACTTCCTTTGAATGAAATGATTTATTTCATAGATTTATTATCTTTCAATTAGGAGAACTAAACCAAATGCTGCCTTCCTGCTTTAAAATTCCACGATTCTAGATTATATTGCCTTAATCTGACCTCGAGTAGTTGTAGTACTTTAATTTACTTCATTTAATTTCAAACATTATCTACTTAAATTAAGTTAGGCTCTATTAAGGGGAAAGGAAGGAAATAAGCATTCACAAAGTACCTACTATGTGCCAGGCACTGTGTTAAGTGCTTTACAAATATTATTTCATCCTGAAAACTTGTCCAATCATTTTTTAGTTTTGTCCAACTCTTCAGTGAAACCATCTGGGTTTTTCTTGGCAAAGATACCACAGGGGTTTGTCATTTCTTCTTCCAGTTTATTTTAAAGATGAGGAAACTGAGGCAAACAGGGTTAAACGATTTGCCCATGGTCACATAGCTAATCAGTGTCTGAGGCCAGATTTGAATTCAAGATGTCTTCTTGACTCCAGGCCAGGCACGCTATCCATTGTGCCACCTAGCCAAGAACTACAAAGTTGAAAACCAAGTATCTACATGGTTGTTGTTTGTCCTTCATTCTTTTTTTTTTTTTTTTCCGGGGCAATGGGCGTTAAGTGACTTGCCCAAGGTCACACAGCTAGTAAGTGTCAAGTGTCTGAGGCCAGATTTGAACTCAGGAACTCCTGAATCCAGGGCCGGTACTTTATCCACTGCGCCACCTAGCCGCCCCCTTGTCCTTCATTCTTGAAGAGGACCATGATATTGGGGTGATGTCATGACTTGTAGCAAATTGGATTTAAGTAAGGGAAGGATGTACAAGGTCACCAACCTCACTCTCTCCTCCAGAGCTATCTAGGTCCAATGGCAAGATATATATATCAGTGTGACTGGAGATGGCCCCAGATGTTTAAGGCAATTGGGGTTAAGTGACTTGACCAGGCTCACACAGCTAGTAAGTGTCTGAGGTGAGAGTTGAATTAAGGTCCTCACAACTTCAGGGCCAGTGCTCTATTCACCTATCCACATGACATCAATATGAATGAGTAATCCTCTTCCTCTAATCTCACCAGTTAGATTTCCCTAGTGCAGACTGAGATAGTAAGACTAATGTTTATATACCCCCTTTCATTTCTTTCTGTATGTCTATGTATATTACTTTCTCCCTATCAAGAATTACAGGTAGGTACAATGGTGTGCTGGGAAATATTCAGTTCATTTTTTTAGGTTTTAAAAAAAAGGATACTCAAAACACTTTCAAGTTTAATTTGGGGGAAGCGAGGTGGCACAATGGATAAAGCACCGGCCCTGGACTCAGGAGGACCCGAGTTCAAATCTGGCCTCAGATACTTGACACTTACTAGCTGTGTGATCCTGGGCAAGTCACTTAACCCTCATTGCCCTGACTGCCTCCTCCCTCAAATTATTGGGGGCAGCTAGGTGGAGCAGTGGATAAAGCACTGTCCCTGGATTCAGGAGGACCTGAGTTCAAATCTGGCCTCAGACACTTGACACTTACTAGCTGTGTGACCCTGGGCAAGTCACTTAACCCTCATTGCCCCACAAAAAACCCCCCAAAACCCAAAACAAAAGTTTAATTCGTACCATTAAAACTCTCTTCATTACTTTCTTAAGTCTAGTCAATCAACAAACAATAAACCAAGCTATGATGTGTAGCATTTGCTGATTTCTGAGGTGTGAATACTGAAAAATTAACAATTGGGGGCCGCTAGGTGGTACAGTGGATAAAGTACTGGCCCTGGATTCAGGAGGACCTGAGTTCAAATCTGGCCTCAGATACTTGACACTTACTATCTGTGTGACCCTGGGCAAGTCACTTAACACTCATTGCCCTGCAAAAAAAATTAACAATTGGCTTTTGAGACATAGTTGAGTCAGCTCTGGCGTTATAAAGCAAGGGCGGTCAGGGTAGTCATTCTTTTTTTTAAATTAAAAAAAAATTTTATTCCCCCCCAATTTTATGTAAAAACAATTTTTAACTTTCATTTAAAAATTTTGTGTTCCAAATTCTCTCCCTCCTTCCCTTCCCTCCCCCCTCCCTGAGACAGTAAGCAATCTGATATAGGTTATACATGTACAATCATGTAAAATACATTTCCATATTAGTCATTTTGTGGAAGACAAATCAAGCCAAAAAAAAAAAAGAGTAAAGAAAGAAGGAAAATGAAAAATAGTATGCTTTGATTTGTATTTAGACTCTTAGTTCTTCTTTCTCCAGAGGTTGATAGCATTTTTCATCACAAGTCCTTTGAAAAAAATAGACAAAAAACCAAGTCCTTTGGGATTGTCTTGCATTATTGTATTGCTGAGAATAACTAAATCATTCACAGTTCTTCATTGAACAATGTTGTTACTGTGAACAATGTTCTCCCGGTTCTGCTCACTTCACTTTGCATCAGTTCATTCTTTCCGGGTTTTTCTGAAACCAGCACAATAGAATCCCATTAGAATCACATACAAGGTGGGCATTCTTGCTCTTTATATGGCCATAGGTGCCTAATTCTGGGCTCTATATAGGGGGAAGAGGGGAAGAAAAAGGGAGATTCCTGGCTTAGAGTGGGGTGGGGTGGGGTTGGAGGTCTGTGACAAAGTAAGAAGACAGGAAGATGTGTGATGAGAATGACTGACAATTTCTCTTGCCCTCTGTATTTTGCCACACTATCACCCCTGCCCTGGTTACATTCTCCTCTCTTCTTCATACCAATCCTTTAGTGAACTAATTCAATTCTACTTTGTCTTCTACTCTCAATTCCTGTGCTCCCTTGTCCAATTGCCACTCATACCTTGCCAAAGCTCAATTTTGAGTGACTTTGACTCTCTGCTTCCTGGATCCTGTGTGAGTGCTGCTTAATGGAGATGGTGACTAGGTTCACTACAGACTGACATTATTGACTCTCTGCTCCAGGGGTTCTTTTATTGCTGTTTTTTGGGGTAATTGTATCAGGAGCTCTGTGCATTTAATGTCTTTCTCTGCCATCTTGTTTCTGCCCTCACATTATCTACTCTCAACTGGGACCTTACCTCAGCAAGATGATTCTTCTATTTCTGCCCAATTTTCTATCCTACTCCCTGTAGAGGCTATTCTAAACTTTTTCTTCTTTCCTTAAGCCTCCAATAATAACTCCTCCCCAGCCTTTTCATTTAAGTTCCTTGCCTCATACTTTGATGAAAAAAAAAATTAAGCTGTTGGCTAAACCCCCCTGGCCCTCCCATATAACAACTCCTCATCTCAGAGTTCCCTGACTTAACACCCCCCCACCCCCCCCACAATTTCCCTCTTTCCTCTAGTATGAGATATGCAGTTTGAAATGTCTAATAGGCAGCTGGTGATGAAACTCAACATGTCCAAAAGAGAACTCATCTTCTTTTCTTCTAAACCCACCCTTCTTCTGAACTTCCCTATTTCCTTTCAAGGAATCACCATCATCCTAGTCATCCAGGTTCATAATCTCAGTGTAATCTTTTGTTTTGGGTTTTTGGTGAGGCAATTGGGGTTAAGTGACTTGTCCAGGGTCACACAGCTAGTAAGTGTCAAGTGTCTGAGGCCAGATTTGAACTCAGGTCCTCCTGAATCCAGGGCCAGTGCTTTATCTACTGCACCACCTAGCTGCCCCTCAGTATAATCTTAAACTCCTTATTCTCCTGGTTTTCAGCTATTTAATCTGTTGCTGAATCTTGTTGCTTTTATAAGCCATAACTTCTCTCATATACATCTCTCCCTCTCCATTCACACAATTGTCACCCTAGTGTAGATTCTTATCACTGTGGACTATTATAACAGCCCCCACTTTGGTTTCTGTACCTCAAGCTCCTCCAATCCATCCTCCATTCATCTTCCAAAAGGATTTCCCTAAAGCACACATCTCATTGAATGTCTCTAAAGCTAACAAAGATGCAGAAGAGTTGCAGATCTGTGTTGGTGGAGGGAATTTTCTTCTTGGGAGTCCTATAAAAATCACAGATCATCCTCCCTTTCTCCTCTGCCTTCTTCATGCCCCAATAAAATATTGCTAGTGGCTTATCATGGCCTGTATGGGAATGAGTCTCATATCAGGTGACTGGGCTCCTCTGGCTCCTTTCAGTCTCCATGAATGGGCAGAGGCCTGGGGCTCACCTTCAGAGGCCAAAAAGGGGTTGGTATGGATAAATCAAAAGATTTATACCTAGGGATCTCTTGTTCTGGGAGAGAATAGAGATAGGTCTCTGTGTGGGCCCTGGCTTTGAGAATGTGCATGGTGTGTGTGTGTGTGCATGCATGTACGTGTGTATGTATGTATTTGTATGTGTGGGTAGATGTGTGTATATATGTGCATGTGTGTATATATATATATGTATATGTATGTATGCATGGGTATGTGTGGGTATATGCATGTGTGTGTGTATCTAGCAGTAGCTATGGGCTGTGCTTCTCATGCCAGAATGCTCTAACCTGTCTACCATGTTTTAAAACCAATTTTTATTAAATTTACAGTAAATGGTTTATGGGGATTTCCTGGAAGCTTCTCATTATGGAAAATCTTGTGCTGGCAGTTTGGTTGCTGGTGTCTGGTTTGCTTGGGAGAGGTTGAGTCAGGCCTTGTCCCAGTGGAAAGTTCCTGCCCCTGGGTCACTCTAGGGGAGTCACCATCTAGGCTGGGGCCTGCCCAGTGTCCTTGGGGTGGGATTAGGGCTGTCCTAATGTCTGGGGCCCTGGGTGAACTCATATTCCCCACCTGGTTCCTGTCAGATCATCCTCCATGGGCACTGAAAATTTATTTTGTTTAATAACTTTTTACTATTGTTCTGTGTCTTGGAAAAAGCTGTAGGGCTCCTGGAGGGTGAGAAAGTCACCCCAGTTATTAGAACCAATTTCATTGTTTTCCATGTATCTGAAAGAAATTAAGAGCTGTTCCACTGAAGGAAACAGACTGACTCCAAGAAACGGACTTGGTCATTAATTACAAACAGTAGAAGCAGAAAGGTCACACAGAGGGGGCACATGTAGATACATGTGTGGACCCTTCCGACAGTCAAAAAGAATTAGACCTCCACCATGCGACTCAGATAGTTGCCTTTGGGCTTCCCCTCCCCAATCAATCTCTGTCTCTCTGTGTCTCTGACTCTGTGTCTCTGTCTCTTTCTGTCTACCCCTTCTCCTTCTGTTTTGGCTTAAACCCATACTACTCAATACACCCTTAAACTTAAACCTTCTATGTCACTCAGGAATTCTGGCCTTACTTAAACTCAAACTTCCTGTGGTATAGGGGTATACAGATTAGACATATGAGAATCAGCTTTCTAAATTCATTTGGAAAAGATTCAAAGGTCATGACTTCAGGGTCTTTATTTTATTGTATCTATCTATCTATCTATCCATTCATTCATTTATTTACTTATCTATGTATGTATTTATATTCATTCATTTGTTTATTTGTTTATTCATTCATTCATTCATCTATCTATCATCTATTTATTTATTTTGCGGGGCAATGAGGGTTAAGTGACTTGCCCAGGGTCACACAGCTAGTAAGTGTCAAGTATCTGAGGACAGATTTGAACTCAGGTTCTCCTGAATCCAGGGCTGGTGCTTTATCTACTGCACCACCTAATTGCCCCTTCAGGGTCTTTAAAAAGAGCAAAAGTATAGATGTGGATGGGCTCTTGGTTGAGAGGCCAGCTGGAGTGAGGATCAAAAGTTAGCAATTTCGGGGGCAGCTAGGTGGCACAGTGGATAAAGCACCAGCTGTGGATTCAGGAGGACCTGAATTCAAATTTGGCCTCAGACACTTGAAACTTACTGGCTGTGTGACCCTGGGCAAGTCACTTAACCCTTATTGCCCCAAAAGAAAAAAAAAGTTAGCAATCTTCTTTTGGCTTATTGGGATGCACCTTGCCCATCCTTCATATACCAACCTACCACCCCTTTCCTGTGTGCATCCTCTTTAAAGAAGCAGCAAAAAGAAAACCTGCTTTTCTGAAAACTTAGGACCAATAGCATCCCAAGAACTATTTTGTTCTTAAATGGCAATTTAGACCTTAGACAATCTTAGAGATTACTTAGTCCAACCCCCTCATTTTATAGGGGAGGAAGTTGAGGTTTGGATAAAGGAAATTAATTGTCCAAGGTCGGTTAGTCAGTCAGTTGTTGAGTCTTTGCTCACCTGTTTAGGTAAAAGCCAGTCCCTGCCCTAAGTGAGCTCAAAGTCTGTGGGGGAGACAATGTACAAGATCTATATCTATCTAGCTGGTATATTGGAGATAGCTAATGGAGGGAAAGCCCTAGCATCAAGGAGCATAAGGAAAGGCTCCTTGCATAAAGTGGGATTTTAGCTGAGACTTGAAGGAAGCCAGGTGGAGGTAAGGAGGGAGAAAGTTCCAGGCATAGTGGATAGCTGGTGAAAATGCTTGAAATCAGGGGCAGCTAGGTGGCACAATGGATAAAGCACCGACCCTGGATTCAGGAGGACCTGAGTTCAAATCCAGCCTCGTTGACACTTACTAGCTGTGTGACCCTGGGCAAGCCACTTAACCCTCACTGCCCTGCAAAAAAAAAATGCTTGAAATCAGGAGGTGGAGTGTCTTATTCTAGGAACATCAAGGAATCTAGTGTCAATGGATTTCAGGGTGCTGGGGGCTTTGTAGAAAGTGACCAGGTGAAGTACATAGAGTGCCAGGTTTGGAGTCAGGAAGACTTATTTACCCAAGTTTAAATCTGGGGTCAGGTATTTATTAGCTGTGTGACCCTGAGCAAGTCACTTAATCCTGTTTGCCTCAGTTTTTTCATCTGTAAAATGAGCTGGAGAAGGAAATGGCAAACCGCTCCAGTATCTTTGCCAAGAAAGTCCCAAATGGGGTCACGAAGAGTCAGATATGACTGAACAATGGGGGCTTTGTAAGGAGTAAGAAAACTGGAAAGGTAGAAAGGGGTCAGGTTATAGGCGGCTTTAAAAGACAAACAGATCCATTTTGGAGGCAATACTGGAGTTGATCGAGTAGGGGTGACATAGTCAGGCCTGAAACTTTGGGAAGATCACTTTGACAGCTGAGTGGAGAATGCACTGGAGTGGGAAGGGACTTGATGCAGGGAGATCAACCAGCAGTCTAAGTGAGGGCATACACCAGGGTGATGGAAGTGGCGGGAAGAGAAGGGATATACACCAGAGAGAGGTAGAAAGGACTGCACGTGGAAACTGATTGGATATGGTGATGGTGGTGGTGGTGAGAAAGAGTGAAGAATAGACGATGAAACCTAGGCTTTGAGCTTGGGTAATTGGCTAACTAAATTAAGGGAGTGGCCTCTGCCGAGGGGTTGAGGCAGACACCACTGGCTTGTGGTGGGGCCTGTGGCAAGAGAAGTTTGGCTCTAATTAGGGGAAAGCACTATGATGTTGGTTTCTTCCCTCCACCTAGGATGTGGTGAGAACTGGTGGGGGTGGGGTTATAACATTGTCGGGGTAGGGAAGTTGGGGTGGTGTTTGGAGATACAGGATAGAAGGGAGAGATTCAGGACAGACAGACCTCTGGTTACCTAGCCCCCTTTCATTTCACCCCTAGTTGCCTCTGCGGAAATGGGCCCTGCTCAGGGGAATCAGAGCAACCAGAAGTCTCTCACTGCTGGTCACAGGGCAATCTCACCTATCCCCCTCACAGCTGGGATCTCTTGGTGATAGCTTCTCATGTTGTAGCTACAGTAGCTTCCCTTGGGACTGAGTTTGAGTGTTGTCTCTTTAATTTCATTTTCCCCA